>NW_028227257.1:79222410-79822410 GCF_978045245.1 Mus caroli
CAGTAATTGTATCTTTTCATTGCAAACATTTCAGATGCAATATGAACCCAAAAGTCTTTTATTAGGGCAAACATGGAAACTAGTTCTGGTTTATAGCGTCTGTCTGTCTATCTGTCTGTCTGTCTGTCTTTTTAGAGAAAGTGTATATTTTGTTCTAGACAACTAAATAAAAACAGTGGGGGAGGCTGTAAGCCATTCTTTCATATATTTGGAGCAGACTAGAATGTCTGTCATGATGGTAAGATTAGGTCCATCACAAATGAAATGCTTGCTTCCAGAGGAAGTGGCAGTTCTTGTGTAGGTGTGTGTGTGTTCCTAACTCTTGTCGGTTTCAGATTTCAGTCACAGTAGGATGCACTTTCCATGTTCCCATGGCCCTTTTCATAAGGTGTTGCTGTTAATACCAGAACAAAATCTTTAATCCCAAATTGAACTTTCAGCTTTTTATCCACCCCAAATAATCACTTCTATTTTGATTCCTACTAGAATAGAATGCCTTGCTTTCTGAATGTTGCTTTAGTGAACAATGCGGGAATGCAATTTCTTTATAACAAAGGACTTTTCCTGTTCTGAGGCTGTGGCTACAGGTACTGCTGTCTTTAAAGAAGATTCGGAAGGGGATAGCTAGTGTTGGATTCATAAGACAGCACTGAGGGCGGTGTTGGCTTGTCTCTTAAGGGCCTTCTTAGGGGGGAGGTTATGTTCAGTTTTTGGTTTCTGTAGCAGGGAAGCAGTTTTATAAGGGGTGGAAACTAGAAACAATCAAGCAGGAGATATTTCCAGTTAGAACTAGAAGATGTGCACTTTCAGAGGCGGAACCTGTTCTGTCCAAACTAAACAGGATAGTGGCAAGAATCATAACGCAGGGAGGAAATAAAGGATTAACAGTTGTAAAAGAGCTGGAAACTGGAACAATCTGGGAATCTTTAGTCATAGCTATTAACACAGCTTCTATTTATATCACTTAACTTGGAAAACTTTAAGTTTCCTCTTGGAGTGACAAAGTTGCAAATGAGGTGGAGGAGTGTACATTTGCCTCCATGTTCAACCATCTATGGTAGATTCATTATTTCTCTAAGGCCAGAGTCAGGTCATTACTATATATTTGCTTTTATAGTGGACTTTCGTGTGTGGATCATTCTTCCTCTATGACTTAAAGGTCAACCTTTAAGGGAATTAGTAGGCCAAAGGCTATTAATATTCCCGGCATCTATTACCAATAACTTCTCAGACCAATCCTATCATTCTGGGCTCCATGTAGATTTTGTTATGCACGGACTTTCCCAGGATTCTAAGATTAAGTTTTACCTTCAAGACCAACAGACAACTTTGTCCTGGCAGCCATGAAGGATTCTGTTTTGTTTCTTCTTGCCCTCCCCACCATGATAGACTAAAACTTTGGAACCCCTCCTTAATGAAGAAAGTCCCAGATTCAAGTTAAACAAATGTGTTCTAAAGAGGCAAGAACAACTTCAAAAGTCCTAGTGGTTAAAATGTCTACACCTTGGCTTCACAAAGGAATTCTATCTTAAGCTCAACTGAAGCAAAGGACTTCTGTCTGAACATTCGTTGCTAAAGATCAAGACATAGGGAGCTTGAGAGATGGCTCAGTGCTTGCTGCTCTTTCAGAGGACCAAATGTTTGTTTAGGAGCTAACAAACATCTGTAGTAAGAAGAGGGATCTGGGGCTGGAGAGATGGCTTAGTGGTTAAGGGCACTGACTGCTCTTCCAGAGGTTCTGAGTTCAATTCCCAGCAACCACTTGGTGGCTCACAACCATCTGTAATGAAATCCAATACCCTCTTCTGGTGTATCTGAAGAAAGCAATGGTGTACTCATATATATAAAATAAATAGATCTTAAGAAAAAAAATAGAGATCTTAAAAAAAAATAGAAGAAGTGGGATCTGACATCTGGTGTCTGGACACTGTGTACTCAGACACCCACAGACACATGAAATAAATAAATAAATAGAAATATGAGAACATTTAAAGAATGAAAAGTGACCCTTGAATAGATATTTATTGTAGAAAATCAAATAGTGTGTCCTTTTCTGAGAAAACTTACTTGGTATTTTCAAAATGAAAATGTCCTAAGTGTTTCTACAAAAACAAACGATCGAAAAAGAGCTATAAGAAGATACAATACCAAATATAATAAAAATAGCATACTGTGACCTAGTATGGTGCAGTCCAGTAATCTTAAAGTTCTAAGAGGGTTGTCAAGTTGGCGAATGGCTCTGTATAGTGCTTGCTGTTTAAGCATGAGGACCTGTGTTCAGTCCACAGCACTCACAGAAAAGCCAGGCATGGTGGCACTTACCTATCAGTCCTACACTGAGTAGGCAAAGACAAGAGGACATCTGCTGTCCACTAGGCCACCAGTTTAGCTGAGTCACTGAGGTTCAGTTTCAGTGAGAGACAACACCTCAGAAAGTAAGGTGGTGCATAACGGAGGAAGGTGCTTGATGTTGGCCTCTGGCCTATACAGACACACAGGCAGACAGACAGACAGACAGACAGACACACAAATAGCATACTTGAATTTGAGGTTACAGAGGAGAGATAAATATACAGGCAGATGGTAAATATTCAGGTAAGTAATGCCATAGAGATTTTATAAAGCTGTGAGAATAAGAAGTCAGTTAAAAAAAACTTACAGTAAATTTCTTTAAAATATTATTTAAATAATGGATATTATTATCAAGCTTTATATGTAGTCCTGCTAAGGGCAATGCTTTGTGTGTGTATTCGTGTGTGTGTGTGTGTGTGATAGTTTATGTAGGGATGGCATGTGCGCAGATGACAACCTGACAGAGATGGTAGCCAGTTCTTCCTTTCACTACCTGAATTCTGGGGATTATATAAGCTTGCTGGAAAGTTCCTTTAACCACTTAGCATTGGTTTCATTTACACTTTTCTGATGGCCAATGGGACTGAACTTTAAAAAAAAATGTGTTTAGCCGGGCAGTGGTGGCGCACGCCTTTAATCCTAGCACTTGAGACACAGAGGCAGGTGGATTTCTGAGTTCGAGGCCAGCCTGGTCTACAGAGTGAATTCCAGGACAGCCAGGGCTACACAGAGAAACCATGTCTCAAACAAACAAACAAACAAACAAACAAACAAACAAACAAAGTGTCTATTGGCCCTTTGTAGCTCACCTTTTGATAACTGTATATTCGTTAGTCCATTTCTTGATTGGGTTGCTTGATTACTTTTTGTTTAGTATTTTTGAATTGTTTGTGCGTTCTAGATATCAACCCTCTGCCAGACACACAGGTAACAGAGATTTCCTCCCACCCTGTAGGCCATCTCTTTCACTGATCACTATTTGCTTTTGCAGTATGGAAACATTTGAATGTGATGGTGTTCCACTAGCCAGCTGTTAACGTTACTCCATTTTCCTCTATCAGTTTTAGAGCTTCAGCATTTCCGTGAAGCTCTTTCATCTATTTGGGAGTTAATTTTTGTACAAGGTAAGAGGTAGGGTTCTAGTTTGTTTTTTATGTATGGACATTCAGTTTTCTCAATGCAACTGTTTGAAGAAGCTGTCTTTTCTGCAATGTCTATTTTTGACTGCTGTGGTGTGAGGTTTATCTGGAATCTCTATCATATTCAGTTGAACTATGTGCTTTCATGCCAGCACCATGTTGGTTTGTTATGATAGCTCTGTAGTATAACTTGAATTTAGGTTTGACTACACCTCAATACCTTCCAGGGTTATTCTTTTTGTTTAGGATTGCTTTGGCTAGCCAGGGTGTCTTAGGACTTCATTCCAGTTTAAGATTTCTGTTTCCTCTTTGTAGGGTGGCATTTTGACTTTAATGGAGATTGTATTGATCCTGTGGATTACTTTCAGCAGTTCAGCCATCTTTACAATATTAATTCTTCTAATCTATGAGTGTGGGGAATCTTAACATCTTCTGTTGTGCTCTTGTCTTATTTCTTTAATGTTTTAATGTTCTCGTTGAGATATTTCACTTAATTTATTAAATTTATTCCCAAATAATGTTTTTAGAATATGGTGGGTGGGGTTGCTTTCCTGACTTCTCACTCAGAATGCTTGTTATATGAATACAGGGGTAGCACTCATTTTTGTGTGTTGATTTTGCATCTTAATATTTTCCTGAAGCTATTTATCAGATAAAAACATAACTGATTTTTCTTGAAATCTCTAGGATAGCTCATTTTATAGAATCATATCTATTGCAAATAAAGGTGGTTATTTCTTTATTCCCTGTGTGTCCCTTTTATTTCCTTCTCTTGTATTATTGCTGTAGTGACGATTACAAGCCCTGTATTGAATAAGAGTGGAGAAAGTGAGCACCCTTGCCTTGTTATTGATTTATAGTAGTAGAAACGGAATACACTTTGAGTACACCTCATATAAGGTTGGTCTATGTAGGCTGTGTTATTTTGAGATATGTTCCCCCTATTGCTCATCTCTTCAGAACTTTTTGATTACAAAAGATTTTGTCGAAGCTCCTTGCACATCTACTTCCTGAGATGACTGTGGGATTCCATCCTTGGGTCCACATATTCAGCTTCCTTCCTCTAATTGCTTTTACTTTGGGTGACTCTGTTCATCAGGGCCACCTCTCTCTCCATCTTCAAGTTGGATGTTGTTCTTCAGACTGCACTGTGGCTTAGAGTTGGCCTCATGTCTGTCATCAGGACACTTGGGATTTTCTTTTTTCTTTTTTTCTTTCCCTTCATTCTTCTCTTTTCCTGTTTTCCTTCTTAGCTATTTTCTCTGAAAAAATAACATAACAAAACAAAAACAAAAACAAAAGAAACCAAACCAAACCAAAACCAAACCAAAACTAGACCAAGACAAAATAGAAATACTGCAGAGTTGGTTTGAGCTGCATTGCGGACTAAGCTGTGTGTGCTTCAGTGTGACTGTCTCAGAGATGGGGACTTTGGTAAGAAATTGATGAGACTGTAAAGGTGAAGTCCTGATCGATGTGGCCTGGATCTTTATGAGATGCAAGATGGAGAGATTCCAGGGTTGAAAACTGACAAGACAATAAGACTAGATGTACAACAATACTTTTGAACCAAGAAGAGGCACCAGCCCTATCCGTATAAGGCAAACCTGCCAACTCCTTCCTCTGAAACTTTGGCCTTCTATTTTGTCAGCAAGAAATGCCTGCTATTTACTTCACAGTCATGGCTTAGCTGAGGCAACACTAGGTGGCCAAAAGGATACTGTGTCCACCCATTATTGTCCTGCTAACATGTAGCAACTCCTGGCAGTTCTGGTATATGTCTAGTGCTTATTCCTAACTTCTGAGAAAATAAAAAGTCTCTTTACTGTTGGATGGTTGTGTAGGCTCTGTAATGGGGCTATTTGGAAAGTGGATCCATGCGATCGTATATAAATCTTCCCTGAACGTCTGCATTTCTTAAGGCCTCTCATGCCTTTAGACTGTGCCTCTTTATTGATAACAACAGTTTTCATGCCATCTGTTTAGCTACGCTTTATTTAGCTCATTATCGTGTTCTGTAATGTCTGTCTAACTCAGTGCTGATGCTTTAAAATTTTAGGTGGTTGATTGGTTAAATTCTTGAATTGTGTTCTACATAGGGACCTTGAATTTTTTAGTTGCCTAATTTTAGATCATGAGTGGCTGGAGACGAACTTTTCCCAACAAACACAAATAGGGTTCCTTAGTTCTGGTCCCCACGTGACATGGTATACTGTTCTCTTGTTCTCCTTGGGGACATAGAGGCAGACACAGACGTAGACAAATAGCAGGTGAGGAGGAAGAGCCACCAAGCATGCTGCAGACTTATAAACAGCAGCTGCAGAGCTGTAAACAATGGGGCTATTAATAGATCAGGAACAGCCTGCATCTGCCTGCACATGCGCTTCAATCCTGCCACCTACTGGTCGTTCTCCTGAACTGTCAGCCGGACAGCCATAGACACAAAGTGATTGGTAGGTAGAATGAATCAAACTCGAAGGAGTGTTATGTTCTTCTGTGTTATTGTAGAACATAGAATGGCTTTTAATTGCTTACAAGGTGACAGCAGTGAGTGCTCATAACTATAGGGCAAATGCTAACAGTGACTTGCGTTGGCAATGTTCATTCAATCCTTTTGATTGGGATGGGAGAGGGTATGTGTGGTGCTGGCAGATCTTCAGACATTTTTGTCTGTACTCACGCCCTTTCTAACAGAGAGCCTATTCTATTCTGTTATTCTATTCTATTCTATTCTATTCTATTCTATTCTATTCTATTCTATTCTATTCTATTCTTCTGTTGTGTTCTATTGTTTTATCTCCTATTCTGTGTTTCTGCTACTATCGCTACTACCATTTGCTATCACTAAAATATTTAATTCTAATAATCAAACAAGTGAATTCTATTTAAAAATGCAAATCACTTTAAGCACGGATATTAAACAACACTGAAGGTGGTATTTGATCAAGAGAAACTGGGAAGGTGATTGATACGGATCAACTGGTCCACAGCTGCCCATTGTTTCTGTGCTGTACAAAGTGACTGTCCAGAGAATAGGGATAGTTGACTCATGACGTCTGTTATGGCCAGGATGCCCAGGAGGAGGGAGAAGGCTGCCCAGAAAAGGCTGCGTTTCCTTTACCAGGAGAGGCTTCTCATCTCATGGAGCTTGATGATGGCTGGTGCACTGTGAACATCTCTGACACATTCACCCATTGATGGTCCCAAAGGAGTTCATGGGAAGAGGAATGTGAGGGCAGTTGGGAGTGTGGCCTCTGTGACATTGAAAGGTACAGGAAACCTAGAACTTTGGTCACATCAAAGGGCATATGAGCTGGCAAGGCTGTGTGAAGAAAATGAGGCTTGATGTCATCATTGTTGAGCTTGGCCACGTCTTGTGTGCCATATTTTAATTAATTATTGTGAAAAGTATTGATACTTCCAGTATAGAAAAATAGAAAAAGTTTCATGCTATAATTCTTCATATCTGTATAGATTAATTTTATGGCCTGTACCAATACCATAGATGGAACACTCAAATCTCTCGCATAAAATAATGTAGTACTTAAATATGAACTATGCATATGGTGTCTATGTACCTATGTATCTCTATATGGTAAATGATCTCATTTATGTACAATATGTAATACAATGTGTTGTCTGAATCGTTGTTACATGGTGTTGCTTAGGGAATCATGACAAGAAACCACTATCTGTGCATGTTTTCCAGACATAATCCTTAGTTCCCTGGTTGCTTGGATGTTCAGATGGAGAATGCACTGGACTGAAGGCTGACTGTATATAAAAGCAAAGCTGTTATAGAGCTAAGTTTTGTGGACAGAAGAGAGTGTTCACTTTTATAAGCCGATAGACTGTGTATCAGAAATCCCCTCTGAGGCTGGGCAGATGACTCAGTAAGCAAAGGTGCCTGCTACACACCCTGGTGACTTTAGTTTGATGCCCTGAACCCTCACAAAAGTGAAGGAGACCATCGACACCATAAAGTTTTCTTCTGAACTTTACATGTGTGCACCATGACAGGGAACTACTCCCCCAAACACATTACATGTCACACACACACACACACATGTACAGTTTCTTTGAACAAGAAGGCAAAACATGTCTCTCATGTGTAATGTTCAGTTTTATCAGTCATTTCAGATGAGCTTCTCCATCTTGTCTCCTATCCTCGATGGCTCCTGCATTTCTGGATCACAGCTCAGGGATAGCAGGTAGGGATCTAGTATATATCCTTTCAGACTCCTGAGCATTGTCCCAGTCACGCCTGAGACTCTGTGGACTTCGCATCACTGGTCATCAGTCTGCACCTTTGCTTCCTCTTCCTTGTGGGTGTGAGGTCCTTTCTCCCCCATGCCCATGATATTTTTACATTCCAGCTCCAGAAAGCCCATGGTCGGGATGTCTCAAACCTCTGATGGCCTGACTCACTAGGGTGTGACATTAGTGACTCTCCTGTCACTGGGCCTCATGAGCAATGCTCCAGATGGCTGGGAGAATTTTTCCTTCCAGGAACTCTGCAGGAAGTCAGATTCTTTCTGCTCTTGGATCCCAAAACTTACTATGAAACAATTCTATGGTGACTTCCCAAGTTGGACTTCTATAGTTTTCTTAGTCTAGTTTATGCTGTGATTGAAGAATAATATAGAGTGTATAGATTGTAAAGAACAGAAAACTATTTATTACAAGTGTGGAGCCTGAGAAATTCAAGGTTAAGGTGTCTTCTTCCTGAACAGAAAGCAGGGTGGAAGGTATTGCTTTGTCCTTTCTGAGGAGGGAATACAGAGAGGGTTAAATCTGCTTTGTGATAATGAAGCCTCTTCCAAGATAACATACAATGACTTATTTACAAGGCAGAGTCCTTGTGACCTCACCACTTTTTAAAGGTCTCATGTCCAACAATGTTGTATTGGACATTTGGTTCTCAGCATACCAATTTGGAGATGCACACAGAAACTCAGCACTGGAACTTGGACAAATGGTCCTTTCTTCCCAGCATCTGTCTTGCTCAGGCTCTTCATTTCTTCCACCCTTTTCTTCAATATACTGGAATATTTAATTCCCACAGGTGGGGATGGATGGCCTGACTTCATCCATTATCACAAAGCATCCATGTGTTTGTGGGATATATGAGGTTCTGAAATCTCAGGCTAAGGCAAACCAAAACACTTCTTTTGGATTTACTTTTTGAGTAATGAATTTCAACAGATGACTTAGAAGTTCCTATAATCATTACTGGAGAAGTTTTTGCAGGAACACAATTTTATAGTTCTAGGATCAATGCCCAGGTGGCCAATTCTTGGGTCTTATGATAGCTGTGTGTTAATATTATATAATTTAATAGATTTTTAAAAATAAGAGCTCAGACTTACAAAGAAATTGAGAATATTGTATGGGGAATTCCCATATATCCTACTATTGTTTTTCTCTATTAATTATATCTTATATTTGTGTAAGACGTTCACTGCAGTTCATAAATAGTAAAGACCATTTTAGCGATTCTCTTCGGATAGCTACAGCAAGCTGAGTAATGATTCCCAGAGATAGCGAGTCGTAATCCCAGGTACCTGAAAGTGGTAGAAGGGTCGCAGATGGTGAATAAACTAAGGAGTCGGAGATGGGGAATTATCTCGGAACAAGCAGAAAGGTCCTGAATCGCAATCACGGATTTCCTCATATGGAAGAGAAGAATTACAATGGCTAGAAAAGACAATGTGACCGCTGAGGTCCAGATTGAGACTTTTGCTCTCTCTGATGGAACACAAAGAGTGCAACTCTGCAGGGCAGAAGAGAGACCTAATTACAATCTAAGACTGCAAGTTTAAAAGATGCCAGGCACCTTTCTCTTTCCACTTCTCCTTCAAGAAGGTAACCAGAGTGATGAGTTCCCACCCATCTTTCTTGGGATGTTTTCTTCATGCACGAGAAACTCACACTAATCCATTTCTCTCTTTTAACCTAAATGGTTTGTACATGTTAAATAAATTATATTAAATTTGTTCTTTGACAAGTTCATACATGTATACAGTGCATTCTCACAACTCTCAACTCTACCCTTTCTGTCCCCATAAGCAGACCTCTACATTAACCACCATTTCTGCAAAGAGGAGCTTCTGTGATTAAGGCTGAGCGTAGCATTTGTCTATTGGTTTAAACACAAATATGCAAAAGGCATTTTGGTCCTTTATCAATTTAGCTAACCAATAACAGTAAGTTTCTCACGATGGCCTAAGACTTTCTTGGCCATGTTTTTTGATTGGATTTGTAGTCACAGGTATGAATTTCTCCCTGTAGAGCAGGTCTCAAATTCAATCAGAGAGCGGTTGATTACCTCTTCAACACTTGTAGGACTATTTCACCAGTGGGCACATCTTCCCTGGCAAGTATTGTAGTTCACCGGATTCACAGCTGGGTAAGACCCAGCTCTTACCTCATCTTTCCTAGAATCCTGCACAACAGCTCCCAACACTAGGAAAGTTAGCCAGTCGGAGGGAAGCTTCCAGCCCAGTTCTGGTTTGATTTCTCTATATCTTGTAATTAAAGTATATGCTATCTTTGTATATGATTCTTATCATCTACTCCCTGTGGGTAAACAATAAGAATGTCAAGAGCCTGTATTTTTAAGGGGTCTTTAGGGTGTCTTTAATAAGGAGGTATTCCACACCCAGCACTGGAGTTTTTAAAATAATCTGTCATTTTGCAAGCTAGTTAAAAATATAAATTAAGAAAAGAGCTGGAGATTCTTGCATGGCAGGGTAAGGTGTTGCTAAAAGTCATAGGTGTGCACTTCACCTCTGCACCACGGCTTTCCCCCAGCAGTCTACCCTTGGAGGTTGTCTTCTTAGACAACTTCCTTCAAAGGAAGTTGCTTAAAATATGGAGTAGAGTTGATTTAACCAACAACAGCCTAGGTTGTTCTCAATATTTTGTTATTGCAAATGTGATTCAGTGAATGACTGTGTGGGTAAACTTTTGCGTACATTTTGGGCAAACACACATTCTTGAAAGAGGATCTTGCTTTGTACCCAGGACTGACATGGAGCCCAGTCTGCCTTAGCCTAGGTGCTGGGATTGCAGGAGTGTGTTTCTGCATGTAAACAGTCTTTATATAGATGAGTAGGCATGGACTAGGTCTCCTCAGAAGCTCCACATTAAAACTCCTTCCGTGTGTTTGTCTGTACTTAAACTTTACAAGTACCACAGCTTCTTTCATATATATAAAATCAGTAGAGAGAAAAAACATGAATATAAAAAGGAGAACTGTAAGAAAAGAGGAAGGAGTTGGAGAGAAGGAACAGGAAAGGGTGCTAAGGAGAGACAAAATATCACAAGCTTTCTCTCATATGCAGGATCCAGAATTCACTATTTGCAAATGTACCTCTGTCTGTGTGTCTGTCTCATATCATATGAAAGCAGAGTGGAGGCTATTTGTAAGGAAGAGCAGTGAGGTGGGGAGGAAGGATGGAACAGGGTAGTGGGGAGGTTAATACAAGCACAGTACAATGATGTATAGATATGAAAATGATATAATTTTGAAATAGATGATAGGTATAGATAGAGACAGGTAGATGATAGATATAGATATAGATATAGATATAGATATAGATATAGATATAGATATAGATATAGATATAGATATAGATATAGATATAGATATAGATAGGTAGGTAGGTAGGTAGGTAGGTAGATAGATAGATAGGTAGATAGGTAGTGAGCATCATCGGTAAAGGCGGGAAGAGGAGGAACAGCTGGTCATGCTGGCACGCAGCATGCCTTCAGGAGTCCAAAGAAAGAATAAAAATGATTCAGAGACACTAAAATCACAACCAACACTGAATGCATCACTGAACTGATACAGCCAGACAGGTAGGTATCTTGGGTCTGCTTACCATAGGACTTCTGGGAAAGTCTTCTCATCATTTGACCCAAGAAGCTATTTGTAAAAGAGCTGTGAAGAGTCAGCATTTAGAGAGCCCTGGAGGCCCAGGTTCCTCTCTGCATGGTGCACTCTGGGACAAAGGGCAAACTTCAGGAGACTAGTCTCTGAGTTCTCATATGTTGATTACCTTTGATTACAGGGGAGAATCTCTGAGTCAGAGCAATACAGTGTTCCAGATGGTGGAAATATATGAACCATGGACTGGAATGAGACTCCCTTGTTTCCTAGAAGAGAGGTGAATAGTGCCAAGAAAGGGGATTAAAAACAGCAAAGGAAGATGTCAAGTCACTCATATTTGTAGATAAGATAATTTGGTTCCGTATGTAAAGGCTCTAAAGACTCCACTATAAAACTCTTAGAACTCATAAACACCTTTAGCAAAAGCACCAGGATACAAAAATCAACGTATCATAGCCTTCCAAGATACAAAGATAAACACCCTGAGACCGAAATCAAGGAAGCAGTCCATTCACAATAATTAAAATCATATTAAGAGTAAACTCAATCGACAGAGTTTAAAATGACTATAAAGAAGACACTAGAAGATGAAAATACTGTCTATCCTCATGGATCGTCAGAATAGAATAGAAATGACCAGCTTACCCAAACTGATCCAATGTAACCCCCATCCAAATTCTGATGGAACTTTTCACAGAACTCGAAATGAGAATCATATGAAAGTATGGAAGATCCTGATGACCAAGGGAATCTTGAGCTGGATGCTGCTGGACAATGCTGCAGGTAGCATTGTATTTGACTCCAGATGACACTGTAAAACGCAGAAACAAAACCGGTATGGTTGTGGTACAAAACTAGACATGAACTATAAGACCCATTATTAAACTCATCCAACTATAGCCATGAGTTTTGAAAAAGATACAATGCCCCCCCCCCATATTTGGATAGTCACGTGTCAACAAGTGAGACGGAACTCCCATGTCTTGTCAAATACCAAACCAAAGTGAAAGTGGTCAAAGATCTGAATGCAAGACTTGAAACTCTGAGAACATTGCAGGAAAGCTCAAGGAAGACAATTCAGGATTAGACCCTGGGAAGGTCTTTCTGAAAAGAATACCACTAGCTCAGGAAATAGAATCAAGGACCCACAGACAGGTCATGAAGTGGAAAGAGAAGTACAGCAAAGGGAACAGTTGCTCGTGTAGAGAGGTAGCCCACAGGATGGGAGAAATGTTTAATTAGACATTTGCTAGAAGAGTATTGTCTAGCATGTGTAAAGGATTGAAGACACTAAATACCAGAAACCATACACCCCAGTCAATAAATGTACAAATGAGATGAACACAGTTCTCAAGTACTTAATCAAGTATAATTACTCGGGAAGCAGAGGTCGGCGGATCTTTGTGAGGTCAAGTTTATTGTGGTCTACATAGTGACCTTGGGATAGCCAGGACTACAAAGAGAGACCCAGTCAAACATAGCAAAACAAAACCAACACAAAACCAACAAACCACCAACAACAAAAGATGAAATACAAATTGCCAGCAAACATGAAAAAATGTTTAGCCACGAGGAAAGGGCAAATTAAATTACACTGAGGGCTGAGGTGTAGTGCAGCTGATATAGTGCTTGAGGAACATGCATGAAGGCCTAGGTTTGATACCCAGGTCTGCAGGAATTGCTTGTGGCAGCACACACCCAGAATCCTAACACTCAGTAGGTGAGGGCAGGAGGAACACAAGTTCATGATCATCCATGGCTACATACTAAGTTCAAGGCTTGCCTAGGCTACATGAGACCCTATCCCAAGAAAGGAGAGCAAATCTAAACAACAAAAACTGAAGTCAAGTGACAATAAAATCCCCCTATTGAGGCTCCATCCTGGCCCATTCTTAATAGCTATCATTAAGAAAACCAAGATGCTGGGCATGGTGACACATACCTTTAATCCCAGCAGCACTCAGGAGGCAGAGGCAGGGAGATTTCTGTGAGTTGGTGGCCAGCCAGGACTATGTAGAAAGATCCTGTCTCAAAAATCAAACAAAGAAACAAAACAGTATCAAGTGCTGGCAAGGATGAAGGGAAAGGAAAACCTTTACAAACTGCCGTTCTGAATGTCATCAACATGCCACAGAGATAACGTTCACAGTCACGTTCACTGTAGCAAATCTGCACTAGCCAAAGTATTGGGGTAGCATAGAAATGAATGGCTAAGGAAGTGCAGTACACAATGGATTTTCATTCAGCCATGCAGGGAGACAAAACTATGCTCTTCGTTGCAAAATAGATGTACCTGGCGATTACCTTATTAAGTGAAATAAGCCAGACTCATTGTTGAACACTTTCACTCATCTGTGAATCCTAGATTGTGGGTACATAGGTACACAAAGCCAAATATGTGTGTGTGTGTGTACAGAAAGAGACAGAGCGTGTGCATAGATACAAATATATACACACACACACATACATGGCATACTTGAACAAATTAATTTTAGGTAACACAGCACTATGTAAAATGAATTTGTGTCAATTAAAAAGGGGGCGAATGAGAAACCCAAATTTGATCTTCTTTAAAAGGGGGGCCCAAAAACCCAAAAACCAGAAGCAGGAACAAGCCAAACTTGCAGACACAGCAGAGAGCTTTTCTTCTGTTGTTACTGTAATTTTCCAGGAAGTTAGGGCTTCTTAGGAAAACTCACAAGGATAGAAGAAAGAATCTTTGTTTCTTTTGATTTAGGATAGTTTTGAGGGGCAGGAACTTAAAATTCAGCCCAGTACATAGATGCTTCAGTTCCAGCACTAGGGAGACTGAGACAGCACACACACACACACACACACACACACACACACACACACACACACACACAGAGGAGGGGGCCGTTTCTTTGGAGCTGCCTGTCTAAGCACAGTGCTGTTATATTTCAGAGAGGGGACTGGCAGCAGCAGCAGCAGCAGCAGCAGCAGCAGCAGCAGCAGCAGCAGCACACTTGGCTTCTGAGAAGGCTGTAGGGGGTGCGGTGCAGCAGGAGCAGAGGCTTCTGAGAAGCCCTGTAGGAAGGCTGGAGGGGGTGCCGTGCAGCAGGAGCAGAAGAGGGAGGAGCTGATCTTCTGCTCTTTCTTCTTGTGAGGCTTTTGTCCTTAGATTTAACCAAGATGGAGAAGACACACAGGGGATTTTAGATCAGAGAATTGAAATATTCCACAAGATATTAGAGAAGAGTAAAATTTGCTGATGTGTGCATTTAATCTCATCACTTGGGAGGCAGCTGCAGGCAGATCTCTGAATTTGAGGCCAACCTGGTCTACAGAGTTTCAGGACAGCCAGGGCTACACAGGGAAATCCTGTCTCGAAAAAACAAAAAATAAACAAACAAACAAAAAAAATTGCTGACTGATTGGATATGAGTCTTCAGAGAAGAACAGTGAATACAATCTGGTCTTGACCAAGAAGTGTGGAATTGCCACTAAGAAAACTGAAGGACACTTAGAAAGGACAGTGTATTGAGGACAACGAACTGTGTGCTGAACACCTCACCTCTATTAACTTGCTCAAGTCTTTCGAAGGGCATTACCAGGCACACATTGTTATTCCAATTTTATACTTGTTTTTTGAAAAAGATTTTGTTTTATTATGTGTGTGTGTGTGGATACCACGCACATGCAGGTGCCCACAGAAGTTGGAAGAAGAGTCTGGATCTCCTGGAACTGGAGTTCCAGGTGACTGTGAGCCATTATGTGTGTGTTGAGAACTGAACTCAGGTCTTCTGCAAGAACAGTAGGTGCTTTTAACTGCTGAGCCATTTCTCCATCCCTGTTATTCCAATTTTTAAATAAAAAAGGTGGTATCAGGGAGACTAATAAAATGTTCCCAAATTCACACAGATTAAATGAGATAAGGCTAAATCATACAGATTAAAAAATCAGAAGGGGAAACTTTAACTTTTTTAAAGGTATAGTTCATTTTCATCTGTGTTCATTGGCGCTTTACCTGTATGTATATCAGAAGCCCTGGAACTGGAGTTACAGACAGGTGTGAGCTGCCCTGTGGGTGCTGGGAATTGAACCTGGGTCCTCTGGAAGAGCAGCCAGTGCTTTTAACTATTGAACCATCTTCTCACAATTTTTAAATTGTTTTAAAAATTCTTCTGTTTTCTGAGGTTATAATGCAATTACACCAGTTTATCCTTCCCTTTCCTACCCTCAAATCTTCCCACACTTCCTTCTTTCTTTCAAATTTGTGACCTCTAATTTTCATTAAGTATATATTACATGCATATATGCATACACATATATTTTTTCTAGATACATAAACACAACCTGTCCGGTCTGTATGGTACTTGTATGTGTGTTTTCAGGGCTGACTATTGGGTATTGGATAACCAATTGTCATGCTCTACCTGGGGAAAGGCTATTTCCCCTGCTCTCAGCTCTCCTAGTTACTGTAGTTCTCTGCGCAGGCTTGGGCCTCATTGGCTTCCCCTGTCCATTCTAGCATGCCTATTGCTATTCTTGTTGTGCTCCTGTTTAGGCTGTCATGTTGGGGGGACTTTATGGGTGTAGCTTCTGACATTACTAAGGGACACAATCTCACAGCAAGCTCCCTGATCCCCTGGCTTTTACGATTTTTCTGCCCCATTTTTCATGATGTTCCTCTTCCTTTGTTCTCCCCCAAACATTTATTTTTCTTTATGTGCATGCATGTATATCATGTGTGTACAGGTACCCAGGGAGGCAAGAGGAAAGTATGAAATTCCATACGGCTGGAGTTACAGACAGTTGTGAACTACTCTGTGTAAGTCTGGGACTTGAACTCCAGTTCTCTGAAAGAACAGCAAGTGCTCTTACCTGTTGACCAGTGTCTCTGCCCCTTTAGACTGGTATATGAGGGCCCAAACTAATGGCTTCATTTTAGCTTAATCACCCCTGTAGGGAGTGTGATAGGTGCTTTTGTGTGTTGTAGCTGGACTAAGGAATGCCCAGGTAGCTGGTAAGCATGGGTTTATCTATGAGAATTTAGTGTTTGCATGAACGAAGTAAAGAAGATGCCCTCATCAGTGTCAGTGAGCATCTCTGATTTGTTGAGGTTCACAGTTGAAGACAAAGGCACAGGAAGAGAACACTTGCTTTCTTCCAGATCTGCCTTCCATGTCCTGATCTTGAACACCTGTGCTCCCAGTTCTCGCCCTTTCAAGGCTCAGGCTGATTCACACCCCTGGGCTTTGTAGTTCATGCTTGTTAGATTGTGGCACTTCTTTCCCAGCCTTCATAATCACGGAGCCAAGCTCCCATCCTTCACTTCATATCCTTCAGTGGGTCTCTTACCCCACTGTCCTCTTTCTGGAGAGCACTGACTCATGCAAGTATCTGATTTCAGATCATCACAGTCTAAGGCACCAAGGCACCGGCACACAGACCCTTATAGGATCAACAAGCATAGCCATATTTTATTTATGTGTTTGTGTGCATTTCTGTGTTATGTAGTGTGTATGTGTGGACACCCATGGACACAGAAGAGGGCATCAGATCTCCTGTAGCTGGAGGGATTGGTTATTGTGAAGAATCTGACATGGATTCTGGGACTGAACTCCAGTCCTCCTGTCCTGTGAAGAACTGCAAGTGCTCTTAAACATGAAACCAATTCTCCAGAGCCCCACTACTGTGTTTACAATAATTTTCATTACATTTTATTTATTTATTTTTTATCCCCCCTCTCCCCGTGTGTGTGTGTACTCACACACATGTGCCATTTTAGTTGTGCGGAGGTCACATGATAGCTACAACTTGAGGGACTCTGTGTCTTCTTTTACCAAGCAGGTCTCGGGGATTGAACTCAGGTGGTCAGGCTTGGCAGCGGAAGCCTTTACCTACTGGGCCATTTAATTCCATCAGCTCATGAAACATCTATAATTGAGAAAGGAGATTATAAATCCTTGTGATGAGAAACCATCTAATCGTGAGCCCCTCCCCTGTATCTTACATGCAGTCTGTATGTAATAAAGATGGCTGGTGAATAACTATGAGGCCATGGAGACTAGGAGACCGGGAAGCTACTCACATTGTCACACTGTTGTGGATATGTCTTTGCATATGATACATGTAACACTTCTGTGTTCCTCAGTGTTTGGTTGCTGTAGCAGTATCTCTGAGGCAGGCTTTCCGCAATGGAAAGAAGTTCATTTCCTTTCACAGTTCTAGAGGCTCAGAAGGTCTTGTTAAAAGAGTTCTGAAGTGAGTGGTGCAGAGCGTGGGAGAGAACATGTGGGTCAACGTGTGTCTCTATCAGGTCTCTCTCCCTCAAGGATTCCGTCATGACCTCTGCTCTAATGACTGTAGCTCATTCCAATCATTCCCCAAGCCCTCATCTCCAGATGCCCTCTTGCAGTCCCACAAGGAGAAGTTGATTTAGATAGGAAACCTTAGGGGCCATTCAAGTAACATCCTACGCCATCTGCATGTGTTAATGACATCATTGTTTGTCCCCATTGGTGACTGATTTTGGAGTGAGGAGAGTGCTGGGGGTGGGGCGGGGGGAGGAGGGGAGAGACTCAGAGAAACCTGAAGAAATCCATGGTCACCGATTGGCTGCAGATAAAGAACTGTGAATTGACATAAATAAAAATCAGTAGAATTCAGACGGTCTAAACCATCTGTTATAATGAAATAAAATATTAAGTCTGCATGTGTCCTCATTTGGAACATTTCCATATTTTGGAACTATCACTATATGCCTCATGAAGTGCCTTGGGAGCCATTTTATTCTTACCTCATTCCTGAGGATGGCTTTGAGTACGACCTACAACTCTGTGCATGAAACAAAGGGCTTTCCACTTGTGTCTTGTCATCATTCAAATGTTTGCACATTTGTGCTTTCTGATTTTTAAGTGAAGGCTGCTCCTCAAACATGAAGAGCATCTCATTCAATTGCTCTTCAATCTCAGAGCATCAATCGCTCTGAGAACTTTAGAGCAATTTAATCCTACAATGACCGTTGAACTCATTGTCCAATGCCCAGCAGCTAAATGGAATGGAGGCAAAGAGATACCCTTCTGTTGTTGGGTTTGGACAGGAATGCTTGTCATCAGATTTAAAAAGTTGTCTAGAAGAGACTTGTGCCCTGTCCATCACTTTTCAGTATCCAGCATCGTCAAGGAAGGAAGATACAGTTGTTACATCTTTACTTGTTTGGGGAATTAGCAGGAGGCATCCACAAGGTGGGTGGTAGTGGGGTAGGTGGGTGGAGGGGTGTAGGGCACTCGCCAGTACTGTGCTATATTTCCATGTTGAACCCTTGACGTCAGTGGAACACTGACTTTAACTAGGGTGTGAACTTTTGGGCAGATAACTTTGACCTTGTAAGATTTTATTGCTATTTCCTATGGGGATGAGTGGAAGGATCCCTGGAGTGGCAAGCCATAGTGGAAGGGGTAGGTAGAGGGGATAGAGGTGGAAACAAAGGGAGGGACGAGAACAGAACACACAATTTCTTCATAATCAGTTCAGTAATTGTTTTGTTTTGTTTTTTTTCTGAGGGCTGGTTCTGACTCCTCAAGGATCGGTCCTTTTGGCCACATGGTGGCGCTAGTTGTTTAGAAAACAGGCTGGCCGCTGTCCGGAAACCAGCTGTAGCACTCCTGAATGTACCGAAAATGAGCTGTAGTTGACGTTTAGAGTAATTAATAACGCATTAGAAAATCTACTAGCAGGGATAATCCACACTGAGTTAATTAGAAAGCAATTTTAAGGCTGGGGAAGTGTGTGTGTGTGGGAGAAATGAATGAGTGGAGACACTGCCTCTCCAGGGTTCGCGCAGCGTGCAAATTAGCACAATCACCCAAGGCACTTAATCTAGCAACGACCTGTTTAGGTTCCGACCCATCAGCAACGCAACTCTTGGCCCAAGCTAGTCAAAATGGTGTAGGGATGGGAGGGGGTAGGGACTGCTTCTCACTGTTGCGGAAAGAATCTTGTCCTGGGTCTCTCTCTCTCTCTCTCTCTCTCTCTCTCTCTCTCTCTCTCTCTCTCTCTCTCTCTCTCTCTCTGTCTCCCTCTCCTGTGACATTGCACGGAGGCACTTTGTCCTTCAGGAACTGTTTCGTACCTTCAACATGCACCCTCAGGACCTGATAACCTCTACGTCCCCCTTTCGTTTTGGCATTTGATGATGTTAGAAGACAAGGCTTTCTTGAGTTGGAGATGTATAGATACATGCTTACGTATGTAATCACAATGCCCAGCAAACAGCATCTGCTGGGTTATGATAAGAGTGGAAAATGTGGCATTTACCTACTCAGACCCTGGCTGCAGGAGGAGATTCTGATTGGTATCTGCAACTAGAGCTCACTGCTGTCTGGGAAGAAATTGAATTTGAAAAGGTCTTTTAAAAGGGCCTTTGGGAAGTCACAGGAAATAAGCGCAGGCAGGCAGTTGCTAAGGAGGTTTTGGGACGTGGACGGACAGGAAGGAGGAAGAACAGCAGGAAGGCATGCTGGGGAAGCCCAGAGAGTAAAGGACCTGGGAGCATTTCAGCCTCTCCATAGTTAATCACTCAGCCAAACGGCTATGATGCAGGCTGGAACCTGGCATTACGTGGTCCAGACTCTACCTGGCCCTTTTCATTTTTTTGCCTCCTGAAAAAGTTGGCCAACACCTGTCAGCATGTTCCATTTTTCATTTGCTTGGAACAACACAGAATCTTAGGCAGCTCTGACCTTGCAATTTTATGATGAAAGTCAGGGATTGCTTCAGGTGGGGCTGGTTCCATTGAAAATATTTGAAAGGATCATGAATAGAAGTTTTGTCCCTAGGTGAAAGGACCAGGGACACACCTGTGGTCTCAGCTCACAGTAGGAGACAAACAACAGCAAAATGATTGCCATGTGGGTATCAAAGAAGAGACTGATGGTAAAATTGGGGAGAATATTAAAATATTAGTGCTGTTGACTTAGAAGAATTTGGTATAAACACATCTGAACTTTTTGGGACTAAACAATTTTAAGCCTGTTTTTGTATGCACCCAATACTTTCAATTATTCATTAGTATTAACTTTTGTAATACTTCTGATTTTGCTTGTTTATAAGAGTGATATAGGAGGCTGGAGAGATGGCTCAGCCATTAAAGGCTAGGCTCACAACCAAAAATATAAGAGTGATATAGGGTTGATAAAAGTAAGCAACACAGAAATGTATGAGAGAAATGAGAGAGAGAGAGAGAGAGAGAGAGAGAGAGAGAGAGAGAGAGAACACTGTTAATTATTGGGTCTCTCCCTTATGTTCTTATCCTAAACTGTTTGATACATATATTCTTGTTGAGTCTACGTTTTCCAAAAAAATATGAAAAGGATTGTACTTATGAATATTTGAGTCGAGAAAAATATTCGAAGTCTGGTTTGAAGCCAAATGGTAACTCATCAAGTTTACTTGCCTTGTACTTAGAATACAAAGCCCAGGGGAACCCAGAGCAAGCGACAGAGGCTCAGTAACCTTGCTATCATTTGGTTTCTAATGTGTGTAGAGAACTGAGGCCACGGTTTGGGATATCCAGGCTTGCTGCTTCTTTGCTCCAGCAATCTGAGATAATATATATTTTTCTCTTTCCTTCAAGATGAAGCATGAACAACTGACTTCCTCGTTTTCTTTCTGTGATCTCATGGGATGAGTAGGGAGGATTCCTGCTTTTATGGAATTCATTCCCTGGCTCTTCTGTCTTGTTCCCAGTGCATGAATTGAGGAACTGAGTTCAAATCCCAGAATGCAGGTATAAAAGCTACAGACAGAGGTGCAATGTCAACAATCCAAATACTGGGGAGGTGGAGACAGGAGGATCCCTGGGATTTGCTGAACAGCCCATCTATTGGAATTGTTGAGCCTCGTGGTCAACAAGAAACCATGTTTCAAAAAAAAAAAAAAAAGGCAGTGAGCAATGGAGCAAGACAACCAATGGGTGCTTTCACATCTGGCCTTTACATGCACACTGCATACAGATGCACCTGCACCTGCAAGTGTGGTCACAAACAAACATGTATCTCTCTCTCTCTCTCTCTCTCTCTCTCTCTCTCTCTCTCTCTCTCACACACACACACACACACACACACACACACACACTCAGAGACAGAGAGAGACAGAGAGAAAGAGACACAGAGAGAGACACACAGAGAAAGGGAGAAAGAGACAGACAGAGAGACTGAGATACAGAAACAAAGAGACAGACAGAGACACACAGAAAGACAGACAGAGACAGGTAGAGTCAGAGAGATACAGATAGAGACACAGAGAGAAGACTTCACAATTCCAACTTATCTTCAACATCTATCAGCTGGGTAACCATGGGCTAATTTTTCTATAACTTGAAAACTTTCTCTAGAGATAATACTATCAATAGCATATGATTTTTATAAGAAGTAAGTATGTAGAAAGCAGCCAAAGAACCAGACCATTGCTCTAAGGCCAATACTAAGTTGTAGGTGGTCAGACTTAAACTGACAGTGTTAAGTATCTAAAGCCTGAGTCATTTATATCCAGGTCTCTTGTTTTCAAGAAATTCAATCATGTTTAAACTTAGTTCTCTTTCTAGATGTATCAAAGACTTTCTTTTAAAAAAATGTATCACCTGACAAAGATTTGATCAGGTGGAGGTGTGCTGGGCATGTTTATAATATACAATAAATAAAGATGTATGCTTTTATTAATATTTAAAAGAACATTTACTAAGAACAGGTACCATTCCAACAATTTTTTCTCTAAGCATTCTCACTGCTAGCTTCCATTACTGGTTTCCATTGTTGGCTCCCATTGCTGGCTCCTATTGCTAGCACTTTCATGCAGAAACTGAGGCACAGAGCCTCAGAGTCCAGGGAGAAACCAGAGATTAGAGTGGCAATATCATTTCCACCGTAGGCATTCTCAGGAGATGAAATGACAGCTAGCTTTTCAGAATAAACACCCTGAGTGTTTCTGCACTCAGGTCCCCCAGCTAAGCTTCCTGAAGAGCCAGGTGCCAGCTGGAGCTGGGGGGTCTGCTGGTCTGTGATTGGCTATCATCATCTGTGGTTAGCCCTCTGTGGTGTGGGAGAGTGGGAAGGACAGTGAGAGCTGATACATAATGCAGCATTGTGCACTATAGGACAAGAGAGCAAGGAGAGTAGACAGCATATGTTGCTATCTCTGTGGCATCGAATGTTAACAACCAAGCTGCAGACATTCTAACACTCTGGCTGGGAGGCCTGTGGAGCAAGGTAACTCTTGTGCTTTTTGTGCCTTGAGCCAAAACATTCATTATGTTTTTGTGTTTCTAATCAGAACTAAGAGAGATGGTTTTCTTACAGGCACCAAAGGGAGGGATGAGAAAAGCTGGAACTGATTTAGCTTTTGTTTGGAATGGAGGAAAACTGGGAAAGGAATAGAAGGCCAAGTTCAGAGACGTGGCAGGCGTCTAGAACAGATGGAACACACCGGGGCTGATATAAATGAATGCTATTGGCAGAGGAGGGTTTGGGAAGAACTGCAGAAGGGGAGACAGAGGAACACACGGTTAGCTCAGGCAAGAGAAGATAATCAGGAACAAAGAATTCCAGGCTGGGAGGAAAGGAGCAGTTTTCCAGGTTTTGACATTTGCTGAGCTGAGAAGTCCGGTGTTTCAGAAAACGTGACTTGTACACCACTTCATCAGGACCACAGCAATATTTAAAAATGCAATTTCTGGACTCCATCCTAAGCAAATAGGCAGATTCTCTGGGAGCTAATGATCTGCATGTTTTGGAAAACAATCTCTGTAGTGATTCTGATTCATATTAATTTTGAGAATTGCCACGGAGGACAGCCTACTCTGAGGTTATGTTCTTGGGATGTGTAACAAAGGGTGGCAACTGTGCGTTTCTTTCTAAAGTGGTTCAGTAATGGGTTCCCCGGAAGAAGGGAAAGAATTTTCTGGTTATTTTGTAGATGCTAGAAGTGTTTTCGTGCATATTGTGGGGCAGATAATCAGGAGTGGTACCCAGGGAGAGGACAAAGGGGTAGGTCAGATGCGTCAAAGAGGGGTCACACTTGGGTGCACAGAAGTGTGATTGGGATGGGGAGAGATCTTAGTCAATAGAGTGTTCACAGCATGAAGATCCAAGTGGGATTCCCTAAACCATTGTAAACTAGCTGGGTGTGATATCCCATTCTTGTAACCTCAGCACCAGGGAGAAAGAGGTCTTTGGGGCTTACTGGCCAGTCAGTGATGATATCACTGTTAGCAGGAGAGGGTGAGTCGATCAGGGGAGTGCATGGGTTACAGTTAGAGCTGACAAGAAATGAGCTGCTGCTGCGCTTTCTAGACATCCAAGGTTACTGATGGTATCTCACTCTAAGCCACAGCCTTGCCTTGCTTGTCCATACCACCCCAGGCTGGTTTCCCACAGAGTCCATGGCCTATGGAGGGACGATGTTACAGCCATGGTGGTAGATGCTAACAATTCCAAGGTGATACTGCTGACTGGGATAGATCTGAGCCAGCATCATACCCTCAGCCTTTAGACTTTGAGGTGTCTACTCTCAGACTTTTGCTACAAGAGAAGACAAGAGCATTTGAAGGATTTCAAATCACCCTTCCACGGTCCTAGCTTCATGTTGTCTACAGGTTGGATTTTAGTCCCCCTGAGACATATTTAACAGAAAACAAACAAAGAAACAAACAAATAAGAGTAAAGATGCTGGCCAGATTTAAGACTTAGGCAGGTCTTAAACTTTTTTTGTAGAACAATGAAAAAGAAAGAATGTTTAAAAAAAGATCATGAATACTTATGTAACTGGTCTTTAAAAAGTTTTATTTGAGCTGAACTGATCATAAAACTAACAAAAAAATTACATGTGTTGAGGGGAAACTTCAAATGAAAAAAATAATTAAATTAACAGATATTTTTCTTACTTCTATTTTTACTTTCTAGATTAAGCACTATTAGAATTTTAGTGCACAGATTTCTAGAATTCCTGTATTTCTGTGTGTATAAAGTATAAATATGTATGGATAAGTAGGATCCTATTGCACTTGCTATTGTCATTTCTGCACATGAACTTCTTTTGTTTATTTATGTCTATAGAAACCACACATATGTGTAATATATACATAATGTTTCTATTCTCTTTCTGGATCATAATTTATTTAATAGTGCCCCTTTGGAGATAATCTGTATTCTATTCTGCCTTTCAAAGTAGCTAACAACCTTTCAAATAAATATCCCCAGGCATTATATAAATATTAACATATACTTGTGGAGGCATTTCTATAGAATAACTATAGAATATCTTCCCCAAAGGAAATTTATTGAACCAAAGGCAACACATCTTAGCATTTAAAAGACTTTATTAAAGTGTCACTGTGCTCATTTACATTTATGATCATCTCAAGGGTGTAGGAAGGTATCTTAATTTCTTCATGCCTTCATTAAAACTAAGTGATAGCAATAGTTTTTAGTCTTTGATAATTGGAGCGATTACAAGGACTCACTAAATCAGATTTTTAAAAGTTCTACCTTTTCCCAAACTCATAAAGCATGTAGCTTCCACATAAAGTCCCCACGAACACCCTTGTGCACAGTCCCTTAAAACATATCACATGCTTCCCACCTCCATTCTGTTTCAAAAGTTTGGATACATTTTTATAATTTGAGTTGTAAAACAACCTAATGAATATGGTTGGTTTGCTTGGCCTTAGCTAGTAACTACAGTTTTCCATGGGGACATTTCAACAGATGTGATTGGTGGGTTTGGTCATGATGTTTCAGGCTTGAGGAAGTCAGGGGAAGTTGACTTGCTGACTGTGAAAGGTCGATATTTAATGTGGTGAGAGTGGCATTTGGTTCAAGCCAAAGGCAAGGAACACAGAGATTGGCTTTGCATTTGTTACAAGGCAGAATGAAGAAACAACTGATCAAGAAACGACTTTGAAGCCTTTGTTTGGTTGCACGTGAAATACCTTTGGGGTTCTAGAGACCTTTGAAATGTTTCTAGGATTGTTTACTCCCATAGTTCTGCATGAGGAACAGCCAAACTGTGTTTTCCTCTCAATCAAGTCTTAGAAATTTGCCCCTAATTTTAATAAAAAAAATCTCTGATGTGTAATACAGATATACCTGGAATAAAGTATGTTAGTTTAAAGGGAAGAATTCAAAAGCAATGTTGCTAGCAGAATCCAGGACTACTCCTTAGCTCCTTCACGCTTTCCCTGATGCCCAAAGTCCCACTCCTGGTCAAAATGTGTTCATTTGTGGCATTGTGTTCCTGACTACATGGCTAGAAAGCTCATTGAGTTGGTTCATCGATTGAGGGGAAAATGAGCTTCTAGACATAAGTTGTAGGTCAAAAGAGTTAATGTAATCACAGTTGGGAAGCATGGATGAGCTAGAGAACTATAGGAAGTGTGGTCTAATTCCAGAGGACTCGGATGACAGTGTTTACTCTCCTACACAGTGTTTGATATTTATATTATAATTGGCATATCATTTTATTTAGTGTTTTTTTACTACTACTATTTTTTGTTGTTGTTTTAGATTTATTTATTTTCCGTAGATGAGTACACTGTAGCTGTCTTCAGACACACCAGAAGAGGGCATCAGATCCCATTACAGATGGTCATAAGCCACCATGTGGTTGCTGGGAACTGAAATCAGGACCTCTGGAAGAGCAGTCAGTGCTCTTACCATGGAGTCATCTCTCCAGTCCCCTGTTTTCACTCTTGAGGCAGGGTCTCATTATTTAGACCAGGGTGGCCTAGAACTCTCTAGAGTCAACCCAGGCTGGTCTCAAACTTGCCTTGCTTCTTCTGCTCCTCCTCTTTAGTGCTGGATTCACAGACAAGCACCATCATTCTCTTCTGTGATTAAAAAAAAAACTTTACTTTTTGACATTATAATGAAACCAGATCACTTCCCTCACCTGTAATATTTTTAACCAGAAGATAATTATTCCTCGTATCTCTTCTCATTACTAACTGGAGTGCTAATGACCTTTGGTCTGCACTGATTTTCAGGATGACCTGTGTGAGTTTTGTCTGAAACTACTTGAAGTTTTCATCTTAGAAGTCCGTCAGCCTCTTAGTATTCTTGTGCTATGGTTTGTTGCAGGTTTAAAGAGCTCCGTGGTTCTGTTTCCAATGTAGACCCAGCCTTCTAATTTACAGCAGCATTCGCTAATTAAAATTGTAAGCATAATTACTATCCATGATACTTATTATTAGTTTGCATTCATAAAGCTCAAAATTCGCTTCATCCTTTCAAGTAGTGAGTAATTAGTTTCTTTGGGTTTGTAGCTTTATCATCTCTTTATGACCCGTTTGGAAGAAATAAACAACCAATCTCCCGGAAGAATGCTTTAAAAATCTAGAAATATATTGTCCAGTTAGTGTAATGAGGCTAATACAATGTGGGAAATATTACTTTTCTCTGTTTAGTATCCAGTTTATCATTGCATTTATTCACAAACAACTATTGAGCACCTAATAGGTACCAGGGATGTTGGGACATGAAATTAGTCAAAGACTCTGTCTTCAAAGATGTCAAGGTTTTTGTGGAAAGGGAATTAAATTTCACATATACATGTATTTAAAATCATGCATATATTTTAGTATAAGTGTCCCCAAATATTGTCAGGAAAGGATTGACCATTTTTGGCTGTATGATCAGCACCCAACAGAGAATATTAAAATAGGAGATTTAATAAATATCGTTGGAAAGAATTAAATGAATGAAAAACCGAGGACATCAATCTAAGTTATTTCCAAAATATTGCGATACGCTATTGATACTTTTCTTGTTTGTTTTTGTTTGTTTGATACTTTTCTTAACTTGGCTTTTCTCCCTCTCCATTGTTCCCAGGTAGCTTAGCCAACATGGCTGCCTCTTTGCCGTCTACCCTGAGACTCAGTTCTGCACCCGATGAAATTCAGCACCCACAAATCAAATTTTCCGAGTGGAAATTTAAGCTGTTTAGGGTGAGATCCTTTGAAAAGGCACCCGAAGAAGCACAAAAGGAGAAGGATTCCTCAGAGGGGAAAACTTATCTAGAGCAGTCTCCAGTAGTTCCAGAGAAGCCTGGCGGTCAGAACTCAATTCTGACCCAACGAGCACTGAAACTCCATCCTAAATTTTCAAAGAAATTCCATGCTGATGGGAAGTCAAGCGACAAAGCAGTTCACCAAGCCAGGCTTAGACACTTCTGCCGCATCTGTGGGAATCGTTTCAAGAGTGACGGACACAGCCGGAGATACCCAGTCCACGGGCCCGTGGACGCTAAAACCCAAAGCCTTTTCCGAAAGAAGGAAAAAAGAGTCACTTCCTGGCCAGACCTCATTGCCAGGATTTTCCGGATCGACGTGAAGGCGGATGTTGACTCCATCCACCCGACAGAATTCTGCCATGACTGTTGGAGCATCATGCACAGAAAGTTCAGCAGTGCCCACAGTCAGATCTACTTCCCAAGGAACGTGACCGTGGAGTGGCACCCCCACACACAGTCCTGTGACATCTGTTTCACTGCCCATCGGGGACTCAAGAGGAAGAGACATCAGCCCAATGTGCAGCTCAGCAAGAAACTAAAAACTGTGCTCAACCACGCGAGACGAGACCGTCGCAAGAGAACTCAGGCTAGGGTCAGCAGCAAGGAAGTCCTGAAGAAGATCTCCAACTGCAGTAAGATTCATCTCAGTACCAAGCTTCTTGTCGTGGACTTCCCAGCACACTTTGTGAAATCCATCTCCTGCCAGATATGTGAACACATTCTGGCTGATCCCGTGGAGACCAGCTGCAAGCACCTATTCTGTAGGATCTGCATTCTCAGATGCCTCAAAGTCATGGGCAGCTATTGTCCCTCTTGCCGATATCCGTGCTTCCCTACTGACCTGGAGAGTCCGGTGAAGTCCTTTCTGAGCATCTTGAATTCTCTGATGGTGAAGTGTCCCGCGCAAGATTGTAATGAGGAAGTGAGTCTGGAAAAATATAACCACCACGTGTCAAGCCACAAAGAATCTAAAGAGACTTTGGTGCATATCAATAAAGGGGGACGGCCTCGCCAGCATCTCCTGTCACTGACGAGAAGGGCGCAGAAACATCGGCTGAGGGAGCTCAAGATTCAAGTCAAAGAATTTGCTGACAAAGAAGAAGGCGGAGATGTGAAGGCTGTCTGCTTGACTTTGTTCCTCCTGGCACTGAGGGCAAGGAATGAGCACAGGCAAGCTGATGAGTTAGAGGCCATCATGCAAGGCCGGGGCTCCGGGCTTCAACCAGCTGTTTGCTTGGCCATCCGTGTCAATACCTTCCTCAGCTGTAGCCAATACCATAAGATGTACAGGACTGTGAAAGCTATCACTGGGAGGCAGATTTTTCAACCTTTGCATGCTCTTCGGAATGCGGAGAAAGTCCTTCTGCCAGGCTACCATCCCTTTGAGTGGCAGCCCCCACTGAAGAATGTGTCCTCCAGAACTGATGTTGGAATTATTGATGGGCTATCTGGACTTGCCTCCTCTGTGGATGAGTACCCAGTAGATACCATTGCGAAGAGGTTCCGCTACGACTCTGCTTTGGTGTCTGCTTTGATGGACATGGAAGAAGATATCTTGGAAGGCATGAGATCCCAAGATCTTGATGACTACCTGAATGGTCCCTTCACAGTGGTGGTAAAGGAGTCTTGCGATGGAATGGGGGACGTGAGTGAGAAGCATGGGAGCGGGCCCGCAGTTCCAGAAAAGGCCGTTCGTTTCTCTTTCACAGTCATGAGAATTACGATAGAACATGGTTCGCAGAACGTGAAGGTGTTTGAGGAACCCAAGCCCAATTCTGAACTGTGTTGCAAGCCGTTGTGTCTTATGCTGGCAGATGAGTCTGACCATGAGACCCTTACTGCTATTCTAAGCCCCCTCATTGCGGAGAGGGAGGCCATGAAGAGCAGTGAATTAACGCTGGAGATGGGAGGCATCCCCAGAACTTTTAAATTCATCTTCAGGGGCACTGGGTACGATGAAAAACTTGTCCGGGAAGTAGAAGGCTTGGAAGCTTCTGGCTCAGTCTACATCTGTACACTCTGTGACGCCACCCGTCTGGAAGCCTCTCAGAATCTTGTCTTCCACTCCATAACCAGAAGCCACGCCGAGAACCTGCAGCGCTATGAGGTCTGGCGGTCCAATCCGTATCACGAGTCCGTGGAAGAGCTCCGGGACCGGGTGAAAGGGGTCTCTGCCAAACCTTTCATCGAGACAGTCCCTTCCATAGATGCGCTTCACTGTGACATTGGCAATGCAGCTGAATTCTATAAGATTTTCCAGCTGGAGATAGGGGAAGTGTATAAACATCCCAATGCCTCTAAAGAGGAAAGGAAGAGATGGCAGGCCACCCTGGACAAACATCTCCGGAAAAGGATGAACTTAAAACCAATCATGAGGATGAATGGCAACTTTGCCCGGAAGCTTATGACCCAAGAGACTGTAGACGCAGTTTGTGAGTTAATTCCTTCTGAGGAGAGACATGAAGCTCTCAGGGAGCTCATGGACCTTTACCTGAAGATGAAACCCGTGTGGCGCTCTTCATGTCCCGCTAAAGAGTGCCCAGAGTCCCTCTGTCAGTACAGTTTCAACTCACAGCGTTTCGCGGAACTCCTCTCCACCAAGTTCAAATATAGATACGAGGGCAAAATCACCAATTACTTTCACAAAACCTTGGCACATGTCCCTGAAATTATTGAAAGGGATGGCTCGATTGGGGCATGGGCAAGTGAGGGAAATGAATCGGGTAACAAGCTGTTTAGACGCTTTCGGAAAATGAATGCCAGGCAGTCCAAGTGCTACGAGATGGAAGATGTCCTGAAACATCACTGGCTGTATACTTCAAAATACCTCCAGAAGTTTATGAATGCTCATAACGCGTTAAAAAGCTCTGGGTTTACCATGAACTCAAAGGAGACCTTAGGGGACCCTTTGGGCATTGAGGACTCTCTGGAAAGCCAAGATTCAATGGAGTTTTAAATAGGATCTCCACATAGAAGTTGGTATTTGCCAATGTGTTTTCCTTTGGGTTGCAGTGAGGTCTTCTCCTAGCACCTAGCACATTGTCGTGTGGGTGGGTCTTATCACCCAAGGGGTGACAGGTTGGAGTGAAAGGCCAGAGGTGCTGTCACCTGGTCAGGGATCGATAGTTGACGAGATGAGATTGCCTGAGCCGTTTAGTGAGTCCAGAAGAGCACCAGGAGAAATCAGTTATTTGGAAGCTCAATAACGTGGAGCAGCGGTAGCTGCAGGGGACCAGGGATGCACAGAGATATGTGTGTACATGCCACTGTGTGCCATGAAAATTGAAGCCAGGGCTGTCAAAGGACAGCCAAGCATGCTAGGAAAGAAATTTATCTTGGGCATTTTTTTTCCACTTCAATTTATTATATTTTGTGCTGAGATCTATGCAGTTTTTTTGCCATGTCATACTTTTTATCATATTTTGTAAGACTATTTTGTAAATTTCACATATGTTGATTTATCCTACAAGATTCAAAGGAGCCTTTGAGGTTTCTCTAACAACACTGTACATGTGTAGGATGTGGTGGCCTTTACCAAGGGATCTTAGTGCATTTTCTCGTTGCTACATTTATACAGAAATAAATTAAACCAAGAGAGGTTTCAGAAAATCATCCTTTTCCAGGTTTAAATGGCCTCAGTATTGTCACCTTCAGTGTCTAGGAGGTCATCTGGTGTCATAAATTTTTCAATAATGAAGTTAGAGAATGCACCTGTTAGCGACAGCTACCTATTAAGTATGATAAAGTCATGCTTGCTTAGTAATCTAGAGCCAGCTCTGGTTGTTTATTTTTACTTTTTAATTAAGAGTCATTTATAGTCTTAGTGCTTTTCCATGTAATCTCAAGGTTACAGATTTTTAAAATCCACATTTTTTACTGCTCAAAAGCAGATTTAATGCCTTGATAAAAACGTCAGTCAGATTTTCTCTATATGAGACATGGTTTGAATAGGTCCAGGCTTCCTAAAGTCTTCCTCTTTTGGCAGTGTGTTATTCTTTCGATTATGATCAGTTGAGTTTCAGTGTGTGCAGATTTTAGTAGCAGGACTGTGCTGTGCTTTTTCTATTTGTTAAGTTTAGATGGAGTCTACTCATAACAGAGTAGAGGAATGAACATGTGTACATTGTTTATTTATATTTTATTATTTTTGGATTTTTTTTGGATTATCCCCAAAATTACAGGGATAATCAATACCCAATTTTTGAATCTGAACCCAAGCCTTAGTCTCTTGATTCTGGGTTCTTTATACTGTGCTTCTGTTGTCTATATAGTAGCAGCAGAACATAATTGGGATCTACACTAACCACTACAGTTTATAAACCCAAGAGCTATATCTTTGGGGATGGGAAGTCATCTGTTTGTCTTGGGCCTTTGGATAGAATAAAATTGGGCCAAACCTCTAAGGAATCCATAAACCCTCTAGTGGCTGCAGTTATTTGGAAACTATTCATGTCCTTAGGAATTCAGTATTTTGCCAGGCACCAGCAATTTAAGAGCAGCCACGGGATTTTATTTGCTAGTGAGTCATAATGATATGTTAGTGTTAATTAGTTTTTTTCTTCCTTTGATTTTATTGGTCATAATTGTCAGTCTTCATACACAGTATATCAAAGAGCTTTGTAATTTAGTTGTCAAGTGTGCAAGAATGACATTATCCTAAATGGCACATGTTTGGTGCATAGGCAGGGATTGAATTTAGTGCTTTCTATTGAAAGATGCAGCCGTTTTCTTTGCTTTCTGCATGGAGCACATCGAAGACATTCGTAATTTAGTTGTCAAAAACATACACACACTTAAGTATTATCCTAAAAACCCTCTCTGTTTTGTCATTTGCAAACTAATAGGCTTCTAAACCACCAGTCCTTTCATCCCATTTAATCCTTACAGATGTCTGTGCACTAATAAACAGCTAAGTTCCCACCATCCTCCTAGTCCCTGGAGCATGCTGGCGCTTTTGGTAGATGTCTTCCCATTCACTCAGTTAGTCAGTTGGCAGCACTGTAAATACTGCCCGATATTAAATTCCCCTTGCTTGGATGGTAGGACAATCTCAGAAGCATTTGACTCTGGGCTTGATTTATAGCACATCCTTCCCCCGACTCTTCTAATCAGATCACATTCTGATAAACCTCCGGAACACCTGGCCACAGGATTTCAATATGTAGAGTGTCGCCTATGGCTATTTGTTTCTCTCAGTGTGGAGACTGCACACTCGACCCTGGTCTAGGATATTCTACTTTTATTTTTAAGACTTCCCATTGCAAATGCAGGTACATACTTTGGGGGAAATTCACCACAAGGAATGGAGGATTCTATCACCCCCACTCCCCCACCCCACCTCCTGCCCCAGCAGGGCTGGAGAAGTGCAATGCATTTTTTCTGCTCTGAAACTGGAAACCTGTTTCTACAGGTCTACTTGCCAGCCTTCTGCCGTGCGCTGCGGGACCAGTGACTGTAGCTGATGAAAATTGATGAATGGTGGGTGAGAGGTTAAGAAGTGTCTTGGGATTAATAAACATGCACACAGATGCCAGAGCAGTGGGGAAAGATGTCTTTCTCTCTCAGGTGGACAGGAATTTAATTTTGTCTCAATTTGTTTTCACAAAGTATGCATGAAAATAAAGATTTTTGGGGGGAGTGGGGTTGAAAGTATGGGTTTCATTTCATTTCACACAGATTTCAAATTCTACACAGTTAGGAGGCAGGATTGGAGGACTAAGCCAGGGTCTTGCACATGCTAGGCAAGCGTATACCTCTGAGAAATAGTCCCATCTTTCTTTCTGAGATAAGTTCTCACTATTTTTGCAGGCTGACCTTGAATTTGAGACTCTCCAATGCCAGCCTTTGGGTAGCTGGGATGACATATGTGTGCCCACCGGATTAGTTTTGCAAGCAGTTACTTGATACATGTGCATGCCATTAGATACTGTATGGCAGTTGTTCTAGTTTCCCTATAAGATAGTTTAAATTAAAGTTGATACTTTGTAGACATTAAATTTTTTTCTTTCTTTAAGTATCTATGTAAGCAAAACCCCGAAGTAATTTGTTTTGGGAGATATTTTTGTGGGGTTGTATTTTACTTTATTATTATTATTATCATTATTATTGTTATTATTATTACTATTATTATTTTTACATATAATGAATGATACATTTTGTTCAATGGCTTCCACGAGTCTACTTTTCCTCTCTGAGGGGAGGTTTAGACACCAGGATGCAATGTACTATTTGATTTGAGGACCTATATTTCTATGTTAAATGTTTTCAAATGGAAGAACATGAGTTCAAATACTTATTTTCATATTTTTCTTTTTAGCATTATGATTGCTTTCACAATTTTGTGTTTAAGTATTTGGAATAAAAGTTTAAGATCTGAAAATAACAGGTGTTGTGATTTATATTGATGCTATATCATCTCATATCAATTATGTTGACTGCCATACTTAATATTATCTCCCTTATTTTGAAGGACATAAAAATGAACTTGGTGACTGTGATACTTAGTCTCAGTTGTCAACTGGAGAAATAGCATCACCCGAGAGTCAGACCTCTGGCCGTGCCTGTGGGAGCACCTTTCACTGGGCTAACCAATGGGTCTCTGTCAGTGGCATCGTTCCCTCGTGTGGGATCCTTGCCTGGGTGAACCGGAAAGTGAGCTACCCAAGGATTCATGGCTCTCTGCTTTCTGACCTGCTTCTTCCAGTTCATGGGCCCCTGTCTTTCTGTGATGGATGCTTTTGAATTGTGAGGTGAAATAAATCTGTTTGCACTTGAGTCACTGGGGACAGTCTATCACAGCATTATGGAAAGGAAACACCTTTGTTTCAATGGTACTAGATTAGTTAAGAATATAATTAATCATAATGTAGGGTGAAAGACTTTGGTTCCAGATAATGTAAACAGTAAAACCTTAAACATGCTTTTAAGAATCTTCTAGAGATTCTTATAAACCCAAAACCTGTGATTAAAATTATGATTGTTTTTCAGTTGCCCATGGCCACTTACATTATTGGCAAAACTAGTCAGGTCCCAAGCTCATTGCCCACTGCTAGCAATAATAATGAAACAGGCATGGTGGAAAACGCTTGTAGTCTCAACTCTTAGGGAGGCTGATGCAGAACAATTGTGAATCCAAGGCTGACTTATTGGGCACAAAAGACAAAATCAAGCCAACTAAATAGATAGAGACACAAAACCAAATCAAAACCAGATAGTTATCATTTACCAAGCTTCTTTTTTCCGTGGTGTCGAGTAGAGTGGTGTGAAACAGCTTTACATATGCTGCCACATTCTATCCTTTTGAACGAGGTGCTTCTGTGATTTCCATTTCACATGTGGTCAGGGAAGTACATCTTAGCCAGGATCATATCTTTACCATCTACTCCATCTAGCTCATCTTTGTGTGTCTCTTCCCTTTACTTAACTCGACACACTTCACGATCCCTTTCACTTTGGACTGAAATTTAGTATGTCTATATATAGCTGTACCAGTTCTTAAAATACTGTACTTACAGTCCAATAGCTTATCCCCAAGACCTAATTGCCTCTATTGTTTTAATTTTTTTATTAGATATTTTCTTCATTTACAATTTAAATGCTATCCTGAAAGTCCCCTATACTCTTCCCCCACCCTGCTCCCCAACCCACCCACTCCAGCTTCCTGGCCCTGGCATTCCCCTGTACTGGGGCATATAATCTACGTAAGACCAAGGGCCTCTCCTCCCAATGATGACCAACTAGGCCATCTTCTGCTACATATGCAGCTAGAGACATGAGCTCTGGGGTACTGGTTAGTTCATATTGTTGTTCCACCTATAGGGTTGCAGACCTCTTCAGCTCTTTGGGTACTTTCTCTGGCTCCTCCATTGGGGGCCCTGTGCTCCGTCCAATACATGACCATGAGCACCCACTTCTGTATTTGCCAGGCACTGGAATAGCCTCACAAGAGACAGCTATATCAGGGTCCTGACAGCAAAATCTTGCTGTAATTGCCCTTATATTAATTTATTATCTTTCATGATCATTTTAGAACATAGTAACAAGTTAGCCCCTAGAGATATTTCCGGACCTGACCTTTTGAGTATTTGAATTAATATTAATCCTGCTTTTGAAAATGTAGTATATCCTTACTTAAAAGTAAGGCCCGGGGGAGGCAGAAATCCGGCCTACATAGGGCCACAAGCCTCTTCCGGTCAGAAAAGCACCTGGGTAGCGAGGGCGCAGGGTCGGCTGACACTCGCCAGCTACCCACAACACCCGCCACAGGATCTTAAGACTTCTGGTGAGTGGAACACAGCTTCTGCTCCAATCCAGTTGCGCGCAGGACCTGAGACTGCATTAGTTAGGGAAGCAGAAACCGGCCTGAGTAGGGCCACAGGCCTCATCCAGCCGGATCAGCACCAGGGGAGCTAGAGCACAGGGTCGGCTGACACCTGCCAGCTACCCACGACCCCCACCACAGGATTTTGAGACTGCTGGTGAGTGGAACACAGCTTCTGCTCCAGTCCAATCACGCGGGACCTGAGACTGCTCTGGTTGGGGAGAGAGAAATCCGGCTTACATAGGGCCACAAGCCTCTTCCGGTCAGAAAAGCACCTGGGAAGCTAGGGCGCAGGGTCGGCTGACACTCGCCAGCTACCCACAACACCTGCCACAGGATCTTAAGACTTCTGGAGAGTGGAACACAGCTTCTGCTCCAATCCAATTGCGTGCGGGACCTGAGACTGCATTAGTTAGGGAAGCAGAAAACCGGCCTGAGTAGGACCACAGGCCTTTTCTGGCTGGACCAGCACCAGGGTACCGCCAGCTACCCACGACCCCAGCCACAGGATTTTGAGACTGCTGGTGAGTGGAACACAGCTTCTGCTCCAATCTTTAAACAGTGACAACGACAACAACTAACCCCAGAGATTACCAGATGGCAAAAGGTAAACGTAATAATCTTACTAACAGAAACCAAGACCACTCACCATCATCAGAACCCAGCACTCCCACTTCGCCCAGTCCAGGGCACCCCAACACACCAGAAAAGCTAGACACGGATCTAAAAGCATATCTCCTGATGATGGTAGAGGACTTCAAGAAGGACTTTAATAACACACTTAAAGAAATACAAAGGAACGCTGGTAAACAGGCAGAAGACAGTAAAGAGGAAGCACAAAAATCCCTTAAAGAATTGCAGGAGAACACTGCTAAAGAGTTACAAATCCTTAAAGAAAAACAGGATAACATAATCAAACAGGTAAAAGTCCTTAATGAAAAACAGGAAAACACATCCAAACAGATGATGGAAATGAACAAAACCATACTAGACCTAAAAAGGGAAGTAGACACAATAAAGAAAACCCAAAATGAGGCAACACTGAAGATAGAAAACCTAGGAAAGAAATCTGGAACCATAGATACCAGCATCAGCAACAGAATACAAGAGATGGAAGAGAGAATCTCAGGTGCAGAAGATTCCATAGAGAACATCGGCACAACAATCAAGGAAGATGCAAAATGCAAAAAGATCCTAACTCAAAACATCCAAGAAATACAGGACACAATGAGAAGACCAAACCTACGGATAATAGGAGTGGATGAGAATGAAGATTTTCAACTCAAAGGACCAGCAAACATCTTCAACAAAATTATAGAAGAAAACTTCCCAAATCTAAAGAAAGAGATGCCCATGAACATACAAGAAGCCTACAGAACTCCAAATAGGCTGGACCAGAAAAGAAATACCTCCCGACACATAATAATCAGAACAACAAATGCACTAAATAAAGATAGAATACTAAAAGCAGTAAGAGAAAAAGGCTAAGTAACATATAAAGGCAAGCCTATCAGAATTACACCAGATTTTTCACCAGAGACTATGAAAGCCAGAAGATCCTGGACAGATGTTATACAGACTCTAAAAGAACACAAATTCCAGCCCAGGCTACTATACCCAGCCAAACTCTCAATTAACATAGATGGAGAAACCAAAGTATTCCACGACAAAACCAAATTCACGAATTATCTCTCCACGAATCCAGCCCTTCAAAGGATAATAACAGAAAAAAACCAATACAAGGACAGGAACCACGCCCTAGAAACAACAAGAAGGTAATCCCTCAACAAACCTAAAAGAAGACAGCCACAAGAACAGAATGCCAACTTTAACAACAAAAATAACAGGAAAAAACAATTACTTTTCCTTAATATCTCTTAATATCAATGGACTCAACTCCCCGATAAAAAGACATAGACTAACAAACTGGCTACACTAACAAGACCCAACATTTTGCTGCTTACAGGAAACTCATCTCAGAGAAAAAGATAGACACTACCTCAGAATGAAAGGCTGGAAAACAATTTTCCAAGCAAATGGTATGAAGAAACAAACTGGAGTAGCCATTCTAATATCAGATAAGATTGACTTCCAACCCAAAGTCATCAAAAAAGACAGGGAGGGACACTTCATACTCATCAAAGGTAAAATCCTCCAAGAGGAACTATCAATCCTGAATATCTATGCTCCAAATACAAAGGCAGCCACATTCATTAAAGAAACTTTAGTAAATCTCAAAGCACACATTGCACCTCATACAATAATAGTGGGAGACTTCAACACACCACTTTCACCAATGGACAGATCATGGAAACAGAAACTAAACAGGGACACAGTGAAACTAACAGAAATTATGAATCAAATGGATCTGGCAGATATCTACAGAACATTCTATCCTAAAACAAAAGGATATACCTTCTTCTCAGCACCTCATGGTACCTTCTCCAAAATTGACCACATAATTGGTCACAAAACAGGCCTCAACAGATACAAAAACATTGAAATTGTCCCATGCATCCTATCAGATCACCATGGACTAAGGCTGATCTTCAATAACAAAATAAATAATAGAAAGCCAACCTTCACGTTGAAACTGAACAACACTCTTCTCAATGATACCTTGGTCAAGGAAGGAATAAAGAAAGAAATTAAGGACTTTTTAGAGTTCAATGAAAATGAAGCCACAACATACCCAAACTTATGGGACGCAATGAAAGCATTTCTAAGAGGAAAACTCATAGCTCTGAGTGCCTCCAAAAGGAAACTAGAGAGAGCACACATTAGCAGCTTGACAACATACCTAAAAGCACTAGAACAAAAGGAAGCAAATTCGCCCAAGAGGAGTAGACGGCAGGAAATAATCAAACTCAGGGGCGAAATCAACCAAGTGGAAACAAGAAAAACTATTCAAAGAATCAACCAATCAAGGAGCTGGTTCTTTGAGAAAATCAACAAGATAGATAAACCCTTAGCCAGACTCACTAGAGGGCACAGGGAAAGCATCCTAATTAACAAAATCAGAAATGAAAAAGGAGACATAACAACAGATCCTGAAGACATCCAAAACACCATCAGATCCTTCTACCAAAGGCTATACTCAACAAAACTGGAGAACCTGGATGAAATGGAGAAGTTCCTAGACAGATACCAGGTACCAAAGTTGAATCAAGATCAGGTTAATGATCTAAACAGCCCTATATCCCCCAACGAAATAGAAGCAGTCATTAATAGTCTCCCAACTAAAAAAAGCCCAGGACCAGATGGGTTTAGTGCAGAGTTCTATCATACCTTCAAAGAAGATCTAATCCCAGTTCTTCACAAACTATTCCACAAAATAGAAACAGAAGGTACTTTACCCAACTCATTCTATGAAGCCACAATTACTCTGATACCTAAACCACAAAAAGACCCAACAAAGATAGAAAACTTCAGACCAATATCCCTTATGAATATTGATGCAAAAATCCTCAATAAAGTTCTTGCTAACCGAATCCAAGAACACATCAAAACAATCATCCATCCTGACCAAGTAGGTTTCATCCCAGGGATGCAGAAATGGTTCAATATACGGAAATCCATCAACGTAATCCAGTATATAAACAAACTCAAAGACAAAAACCACATGGTCATCTCGTTAGATGCAGAAAAAGCATTTGACAAGATCCAACACCCATTCATGATAAAAGTCTTGGAAAGATCAGGAATTCAAGGCCCATACCTAAACATGATAAAAGCAATCTACAGCAAACCGGTAGCCAACATCAAAGTAAATGGTGAGAAGCTTGAAGCAATCCCTCTAAAATCAGGGACTAGACAAGGCTGTCCACTTTCTCCATACCTATTCAACATTGTACTTGAAGTCCTAGCCAGAGCAATTCGACAACAAAAGGAGATCAAAGGGATACAAATTGGAAAAGATGAAGTCAAAATATCACTCTTTGGAGATGATATGATAGTATATATAAGTGACCCTAAAAATTCCACCAGAGAACTCCTAAGCCTGATAAACAGCTTCGGTGAAGTAGCTGGATATAAAATTAACTCAAACAAATCAATGGCCTTTCTCTACACAAAGAATAAACAGGCTGAGAAAGAAATTAGGGAAACAACACCCTTCTCAATAGTCACAAATAACATAAAATATCTTGGCGTGACTCTAACTAAGGAAGTGAAAGATCTGTATAATAAAAACTTCAAGTCTCTGAAGAAAGAAATTCTAGAAGATCTCAGAAGATGGAAAGATCTCCCATGCTCATGGATTGGCAGGATCAACATTGTAAAAATGGCTATCTTGCCAAAAGCAATCTACAGATTCAATGCAATCCCCATCAAAATTCCAACTCAATTCTTCAACGAATTAGAAAGTGCAATCTGCAAATTCATCTGGAATAACAAAAAACCTAGGATAGCAAAAACTCTTCTCAAGGATAAAAGAACCTCTGGTGGAATCACCATGCCGGACCTAAAGCTCTACTACAGAGCAATTGTGATAAAAACTGCTTGGTACTGATATAGTGACAGACAAATAGACCAATGGAATAGAATTGAAGACCCAGAAATGAACCCACACACCTACGGTCACTTGATCTTCGACAAGGGAGCTAAAAACATCCAGTGGAAGAAAGACAGCATTTTCAACAATTGGTGCTGGCACAACTGGTTGTTAACATGTAGAAGAATGCGAATCGATCCATTCCTATCTCCTTGTACTAAGGTCAAGTCTAAGTGGATCAAGGAACTTCACATAAAACCAGAGACACTGAAACTTATAGAGGAGAAAGTGGGGAAAAGCCTTGAAGATATGGGCACAGGGGAAAAATTCCTGAATAGAACAGTAATGGCTTGTGCTGTAAGATCGAGAATTGACAAGTGGGACCTCATGAAACTACAAAGCTTCTGCAAGGCTAAAGACACCATCAATAAGACAAAAAAAACCACCAACAGATTGGGAAAGGATCTTCACCTATCCTAAATCAGATAAGGGACTAATATCCAATATATATAAAGAACTCAAGAAGGTGGACTCCAGAAAGTCAAATAACCCCATTAAAAAATGGGGCTCAGAACTGAACAAAGAATTCTCACCTGAGGAATACCGAATGGCAGAGAAGCACCTGAAAAAATATTCAACATCCTTAATCATCAGGGAAATGCAAATCAAAACAACCCTGAGATTCCACCTCACACCAGTCAGAATGGCTAAGATCAAAAATTCAGGTGACAGCAGATGCTGGCGAGGATGTGGAGAAAGAGGAACACTTCTCCATTGTTGGTGGGATTGCAAGCTTGTACAACCACTCTGGAAATCAGTCTGGCGGTTCCTCAGAAAATTGGACATAGTACTACCGGAGGATCCAGCAATACCTCTCCTGGGCATATATCCAGAAGATGTCCCAACTGGTAAAAAGGACACATGCTCCACTATGTTCATAGCAGCCCTATTTATAATAGCCAGAAGCTGGAAAGAACCCAGATGTCCCTCAACAGAGGAATGGATACAGAAATTATGGTACATTTACACAATGGAGTACTACTCAGCTATTAAAAAGAATGAATTTATGAAATTCCTAGCCAAATGGATGGACCTGGAGGGCATCATCTTGAGTGAAGTAACACAATCACAAAAGAACTCACACAATATGTATTCACTGATAAGTGGATATTAGCCCAAAACTTAGGATACCCAAGATATAAGATACAATTTGCTAAAAGCATGAAACTCAAGAAGAATGAAGACCAAAGGGTGGACACTGTGCCCCTTCTTAGAATTGGGAACAAAACACCCAGGGAAGGTGTTACAGAGACAAAGTTCGTAGCTGTGATGAAAGGATGGACCATTTAGAGACTGCTGTATCCAGGGATCCATCCCATAATCAGCTTCTAAACGTTGACACCATTGCATACACTAGCAAGATTTTGCTGAAATGACCCAAATATAGCTGTCTCTTGTGAGATGATGCCGGGGCCTAGCAAACACAGGAGTGGATGTTCACAGTCAGCTATTGGATGTATCACAGGGCTCCCAATGGAGAAGCTAGAGAAAGTAACCAAGGAGCTAAAGGGATCTGCAACCCTATTGTTGGAACAACATGATGTACTAACCAGAACCCCGGAGCTCTTGTCTCTAGTGGCATATGTATCGAAAGATGGCCTAGTCGGCCATCAATGGAAAGAGAGGCCCATTGGACTTGCAAACTTTATATGCCCCAATATAGGGGAATGCCAGGGCTAAAAGAATGGGAATGGGTGGGTAGGGAAGTGGGGGGCGCTATGGGGGACTTTTGGGATAGCATTGGAAATGTAATTGAGGAAAATATGTAATAAAAATATTAAAAATTTAAAAAAGATTAATTCATGAAAAAAAATTTGTCAAAAAAAAAAAAGAAGAAGAAAAAGAACTTCCAATACAAAGAACAACAACATGCAGTTAGATTATATTCTGAGGAGAATAAACAGATCGTGAATATTTATATGGTTCAGTAAAAGACTTGTATTACATATTCTGTATTGTTGGATCAAGTAATTATGCAAAGATGATTTCATTTAAAATAAAATAAAAAAAGTAAGGCCCAGTGGAATGTTCTTCCTTTATGCTATCATTTTAAACTACTCCAGCCTTTATTTTATTTTATTTGAAGATTCATACATGAGTACACTGTATCTGCATAATTTTTGTTTTGTTTGCTTGTTTTTTATTAGATATTTTCTTTATTTACATTTCAAATGTTATCACCTTTCCTGGTTTATCCTCTGAAAATCCCCTATCACACACACACACACACACACACACACACACACGCTCATCAACTCACCCACTCCTGTTTCCCTACCCTGGCATTCCCATACACTGGTCCATAGAGTCTTCACAAGCCTAAGGGTCTCTCCTCCCACTGATGTCCAACAAGGCAATCCTCTGCTACATATGCAGCTGGAGCCATGTGTCCCTCCATGTGTACTCTTTGGTTGGTAGTTTAATCACTGGGAGCTCTGGGGTATTGGTTGGTTCATATTGTTATCCCTCCTATGGGGTTGCAAACCTCTTCAGCTTCTTTGGTCCGTTCTCTAGCTCCTCCATTGGTGGCCTCGTGCTCAGTCCAATGGTTGGTTGAGAGAATCCACCTCTATATTTGTCAGGCTCTGGCAGAGCCTCTCAGGAGACAGCTATATCAGGCTCCTGTCAACAAGCACTTGTTGGCTTTTAAACCCTACTCTCTCTACTTTAACTTTTCCTTTATCTTCTTCCAGCTTCCTCTCTCAAATGTATAATTTCTTGTGTATTTATTTTTTTTTCTTGATGTCTCCAGTTTATTCAGTTTACTTTGAGTAGGCTTAATAGATGTTTTTTTTCCACTGTTTTTTTTTTTATTACATATTTTCCTCAATTACATTTCCAATGCTATCCCAAAAGTCCCCCATACCGCCCCCCACTTCCCTACCCTCCCATTCCCATTCTTTTGGCCCTGGCATTCCCCTATATTGGGGCATATAAAGTTTGCAAGTCCAATGGGCCTCTCTTTCCAGTGATGGCCGACTAGGCCATCTTTCGATACATATGCAGCTAGAGACAAGAGCTCCGGGGTACTGGTTAGTTCATCATGTTGTTCCAACTATAGGGTTGCAGATCCCTTTAGCTCCTTGGGTACTTTCTCTAGCTTCTCCATTGGGAGCCCTGTGATCCATCCAATAGCTGACTGTGAACATCCACTCCTGTGTTTGCTAGGCCCCGGCATAGTCTCACAAGAGACAGCTATATTTGGGTCCTTTCAGCAAAATCTTGCTAGTGTATGCAATGGTGTCAGCGTTTAGAAGCTGCTTATGGGATGGATCCCTGGATACGGCAGTCTCTAGATGGTCCATCCTTTCATCACAGCTCCGAACTTTGTCTCTGTAACTCCTTCCCTGGGTGTTTTGTTCCCAATTCTAAGAAGGGGCACAGTGTCCACATTTTGGTCTTCATTCTTCTTGAGTTTCATGCGTTTAGCAAATTGTATCTTATATCTTGGGTATCCTAAGTTTTGGGCTAATATCCACTTATCAGTGAATACATATAGTGTGAGTTCCTTTGTGATTGTGTTACCTCACTCAAGATGATGCCCTCCAGGTCCATCCATTTGGCTAGGAATTTTATAAATTCATTCTTTTTAATAGCTGAGTAGTACTCCATTGTGTAAATGTACCATAATTTCTGTATCCATTCCTCTGTTGAGGGACATCTGGGTTCTTTCCAGCTTCTGGCTATTATAAATAGGGCTGCTATGAACATAGTGGAGCATGTGTCCTTCTTACCGGTTGGGACATCTTCTGGATATATGCCCAGAAGAGGTATTGCTGGATCCTCCGGTAGTACTATGTCCAATTTTCTGAGGAACCGCCAGACTGATTTCCAGAGTGGTTGTACAAGCTTGCAATCCCACCAACAATGGAGGAGTGTTCCTCTTTCTCCACATCCCCGCCAGCATCTGCTGTCACCTGAATTTTTGATCTTAGCCATTCTGACTGGTGTGAGGTGGAATCTCAGGGTTGTTTTGATTTGCATTTCCCTGATGATTAAGGATGTTGAACATTTTTTCAGGTGCTTCTCTGCCATTTGGTATTCTTCAGGTGAGAATTCTTTGTTCAATTCTGAGCCCCATTTTTAATGGGGTTATTTGACTTTCTGGAGTCCACCTTCTTGAGTTCCTTATATATATTGGATATTAGACCCTTATCTGATTTAGGATAGGTAAAGATCCTTTCCCAATCTGTTGGTGGTTTTTTTGTCTTATTGATGGTGTCTTTTGCCTTGCAGAAGCTTTGCAGTTTCATGAGGTCCCACTTGTCAATTCTCAATCTTACAGCACAAGCCATTGCTGTTCTATTCAAGAATTTTTCCCCTGTGCCCATATCTTCAAGGCTTTTCCCCACTTTCTCCTCTATAAGTTTCAGTGTCTCTGGTTTTATGTGAAGTTCCTTGATCCACTTAGACTTGACCTTAGTACAAGGAGATAGGAATGGATCGATTCGCATTCTTCTACATGATAACAACCAGTTGTGCCAGCACCATTTGTTGAAAATGCTGTCTTTCTTCCACTGGATGTTTTTAGCTCCCTTGTCGAAGATCAAGTGACCGTAGGTGTGTGAGTTCATTTCTGGGTCTTCAATTCTATTCCATTGGTCTATTTGTCTGTCACTATACCAGTACCATGCAGTTTTTATCACAATTGCTCTGTAGTAAAGCTTTAGGTCTGGCATGGTGATTCCACCAGAGGTTCTTTTATCCTTGAGAAGAGTTTTTGCTATCCTAGGTTTTTTGTTATTCCAGATGAATTTGCAGATTGCACTTTCTAATTCGTTGAAGAATTGATTTGGAATTTTGATGGGGATTGCATTGAATCTGTAGATTGCTTTTGGCAAGATAGCCATTTTTACAATGTTGATCCTGCCAATCCATGAGCATGGAAGATCTTTCCATCTTCTGAGATCTTCTAGAATTTCTTTCTTCAGAGACTTGAAGTTCTTATTATACAGATCTTTCACTTCCTTAGTTAGAGTCACGCCAAGATATTTTATGTTATTTGTGACTATTGAGAAGGGTGTTGTTTCCCTAATTTCTTTCTCAGCCTGTTTATTCTTTGTGTAGAGAAAGGCCATTGATTTGTTTGAGTTAATTTTATATCCAGCTACTTCACCGAAGCTGTTTATCAGGTTTAGGAGTTCTCTGGTGGAATTTTTAGGGTCACTTATATATACTATCATATCATCTGCAAAAAGTGATATTTTGACTTCATCTTTTCCAATTTGTATCCCTTTGATCTCCTTTTGTTGTCGAATTGCTCTGGCTAGGACTTCAAGTACTATGTTGAATAGGTATGGAGAAAGTGGACAGCCTTGTCTAGTCCCTGATTTTAGAGGGATTGCTTCAAGCTTCTCACCATTTACTTTGATGTTGGCTACTGGTTTGCTGTATATTGCTTTTATCATGTTTAGGTATGGGCCTTGAATTCCTGATCTTTCCAAGACTTTTATCATGAATGGGTGTTGGATCTTGTCAAATGCTTTTTCTGCATCTAACGAGATGACCATGTGGTTTTTGTCTTTGAGTTTGTTTATATACTGGATTACGTTGATGGATTTCCGTATATTGAACCATCCCTGCATCCCTGGGATGAAACCTACTTGGTCAGGATGGATGATTGTTTTGATGTGTTCTTGGATTCGGTTAGCAAGAACTTTATTGAGGATTTTTGCATCAATATTCATAAGGGATATTGGTCTGAAGTTTTCTATCTTTGTTGGGTCTTTTTGTGGTTTAGGTATCAGAGTAATTGTGGCTTCATAGAATGAGTTGGGTAGAGTACCTTCTGTTTCTATTTTGTGGAATAGTTTGTGAAGAACTGGGATTAGATCTTCTTTGAAGGTCTGATAGAACTCTGCACTAAACCCATCTGGTCCTGGGCTTTTTTTGGTTGGGAGACTATTAATGACTGTTTCTATTTCTTTGGGGGATATAGGGTTGTTTAGATCATTAACCTGATCTTGGTTCAACTTTGGTACCTGGTATCTGTTTAGGAACTTCTCCATTTCATCCAGGTTCTCCAGTTTTGTTGAGTATAGCCTTTGGTAGAAGGATCTGATGGTGTTTTGGATGTCTTCAGGATCTGTTGTTATGTCTCCTTTTTCATTTCTGATTTTGTTAATTAGGATGCTTTCCCTGTGCCCTCTAGTGAGTCTGGCTAAGGGTTTATCTATCTTGTTGATTTTCTCAAAGAACCAGCTCCTTGATTGGTTGATTCTTTGAATAGTTCTTCTTGTTTCCACTTGATTGATTTCGCCCCTGAGTTTGATTATTTCCTGCCGTCTACTCCTCTTGGGTGAATTTGCTTCCTTTTGTTCTAGTGCTTTTAGGTGTGTTGTCAAGCTGCTAATGTGTGCTCTTTCTAGTTTCTTTTTGGAGGCACTCAGAGCTATGAGTTTTCCTCTTAGAAATGCTTTCATTGCGTCCCATAAGTTTGGGTATGTTGTGGCTTCATTTTCATTGAACTCTAAAAAGTCCTTGATTTCTTTCTTTATTCCTTCCTTGACCAAGGTATCATTGAGAAGAGTGTTGTTCAGTTTCCATGTGAATGTTGGCTTTCTATTATTTATTTTGTTATTGAAGATCAGCCTTAGTCCATGGTGATCTGATAGGATGCATGGGACAATTTAATGTTTTTGTATCTGTTGAGTCCTGTTTTGTGCCCAATTACGTGGTCAATTTTGGAGAAGGTACCATGAGGTGCTGAGAAGAAGGTGTATCCTTTTGTTTTAGGGTAAAATGTTATGTAGATATCTGCCAGATCCATTTGATCCATAACTTCTGTTAGTTTCACTGTGTCCCTGTTTAGTTTCTGTTTCCATGATCTGTCCATTGGTGAAAGTGGTGTGTTGAAGTCTCCCACTATTATTGTATGAGGTGCAATGTGTGCTTTGAGATTTACTAAAGTTTCTTTAATGAATGAGGCTGCCTTTGTATTTGGAGCATAGATATTCAGGATTGATAGTTCCTCTTGGAGGATTTTACCTTTGATGAGTATGAAGTGCCCCTCCCTGTCTTTTTTGATGACTTTGGGTTGGAAGTCAATCTTATCTGATATTAGAATGGCTACTCCAGCTTGTTTCTTCAGACCATTTGCTTGGAAAATTGTTTTCCAGCCTTTCATTCTGAGGTAGTGTCTATCTTTTTCTCTGAGATGAGTTTCTTGTAAGCAGCAAAATGTTGGGTCTTGTTTGTGTAGCCAGTTTGTTAGTCTATGTCTTTTTATCGGGGAGTTGAGTCCATTGATATTAAGAGATATTAAGGAAAAGTAATTGTTGTTTCCTGTTATTTTTGTTGTTAAAGTTGGCATTCTGTTCTTGTGGCTGTCTTCTTTTCGGTTTGTTGAGGAATTACCATCTTGTTGTTTCTAGGGCGTGGTTCCTGTCCTTGTATTGGTTTTTTTCTGTTATTATCCTTTGAAGGGCTGGATTCGTGGAGAGATAATGTGTGAATTTGGTTTTGTCGTGGAATACTTTGGTTTCTCCATCTATGTTAATTGAGAGTTTGGCTGGGTATAGTAGCCTGGGCTGGAATTTGTGTTCTTTTAGTGTCTGTATAACATCTGTCCAGGATCTTCTGGCTTTCATAGTCTCTGGTGAAAAATCTGGTGTAATTCTGATAGGCTTGCCTTTATATGTTACTTGGCCTTTTTCTCTTACTGCTTTTAGTATTCTATCTTTATTTAGTGCATTTGTTGTTCTGATTATTATGTGTCGGGAGGTATTTCTTTTCTGGTCCAGCCTATTTGGAGTTCTGTAGGCTTCTTGTATGTTCATGGGCATCTCTTTCTTTAGATTTGGGAAGTTTTCTTCTATAATTTTGTTGAAGATGTTTGCTGGTCCTTTGAGTTGAAAATCTTCATTCTCATCCACTCCTATTATCCGTAGGTTTGGTCTTCTCATTGTGTCCTGTATTTCCTGGATGTTTTGAGTTAGGATCTTTTTGCATTTTCCATTTTCCTTGATTGTTGTGCCGATGTTCTGTATGGAATCTTCTGCACCTGAGATTCTCTCTTCCATCTCTTGTATTCTGTTGCTGATGCTTGCATCTATGGTTCCAGATTTCTTTCCTAGGGTTTCTTTCTCCAGTGTTGCCTCATTTTGGGTTTTCTTTATTGTGTCTACTTCCCTTTTTAGGTCTAGTATGGTTTTGTTCATTTCCATCATCTGATTGGATGTGTTTTCCTGTTTCTCTTTAAGGACTTCTACCAGTTTGGTTGTGTTTTCCTGTTTTTCTTTAAGGACTTGTAACTCTTTAGCCATGTTCTCCTGTAGTTCTTTAAAGTCCTTCTTGATGTCCTCTACCATCATCATGAGATATGCTTTTAAATCCAGGTCTAGTTTTTCAGGTGTGTTGGGGTGCCCTGGACTGGGCGAAGTGGGAGTGCTGGGTTCTGATGATGGTGAGTGGTCTTGGTTTCTGTTAGTAAGATTCTTACCTTTACCTCTCGCCATCTGGTAATCTCTGGAGTTGTTATAGTTGTCTCTGTTCAGAGGTTGTTCTTCTGGTGATTCTGAGTATCCTCTGTCAGCAGACCTGGGAGACAGGCTCTCTCCTCTGAGTTTCAGTGGTTAGAGCACTCCCTGCTGACAAGCTTTCCTCTTAAATGGAAGGTGTACAGATATCTGGCGTTTGGACCTCCTCCTGGCCGAAGAAGAAGGCGGAAAACAGGACCTTTTTCAGATGCTGTGTTGCTTTGGCAGGTCACAGAAGCTGTAGGCTTCTGTGGTGCACACTCTCAGCTGTGCAGACTAAGTTCCTAAGTTCAGTGGAGTCCTGGATCCAAGATGTGCTCCCTGCTCCTGAGGCAGAGGGCTCCTGTGCAGGGCAGACCACTGTCTTCCAGCTAGGAGGGTGCCGGATGTCTGTGGCCCCAAAAGGGTGCTGCCTCAGCGGCTCTGTGGCTCCTGCCTGTCCCAGAAGCTGTCTGCCTCTGTGGTCCTCACTCTGACCTGTACAGACTAAGTTCGGCGGAGTCCCGGAGCCAAGATGGCGCTCCCTGCAGGGCAGGTCACTGTCCTCCAGCTGGGAGGGTGCCGGATGTCTGCGGCCCCAAAAGGGTGCTGCCTCAGCGGCTCTGTGGCTCCTGCCTGTCCCAGAAGCTGTCTCGGCTTAATAGATGTTAAACCATGGACAATAACATTAGAAGACAATTCACATGGTTAGGAGAGCACAGAGAAAACACAAAATGCAGCCTTGATGTGAAAGATGAGTATCCAGAGGAAACAGATTTCTTTACTCCTCTTTTTTCTTTTATTCTTCTCTCATACATTGCTTCTTGACTGTATTTTTGTTTTACACACACACACACACACACACACACACACACACACACACACACCACTATACCTATACACAAACTACTAAGTAAAGCTAGTGTTTCCCCTTATTTGCATGTGTTTAGGGATGATCCTATAGGATTGGTGTCTTATCTCTGAAGAAACCACCACCAGCAGCACCAGCACCACCATCAACACCTTAATATAAAACCACATAGAAGTGGTTCTCCTTTCCTCAGCAGCCATTGACTGCCTGTATCTCAGAGGAAATGGGGACCTTGGGATTTTCTTCCACCCATGTTAGTATGTTCATTCATGTGGTCTTTGCAGGACTTCTTTGGGTAGCCATATTATTGAGCGTTCATGGGAGCAACATCCCTGTCCTGTCCAGAGGAAACTACCATGCAGCAGATGTTCTGGTCCACAAGCTCTTATAATGTCTCCATCTCTTTTTTCCAGAGATTTTCCCTGAGATTTAGTTTTTAGGGTTGTGCTATAGCTGCCCCATTTAAGGGTTTGGGTGCCCCATGGTTACTAATTTTCTGCATTTATTTTGACCAGTTGAGGATATCACCAATTGTTTCATGTGGTGTGAGAGTTGCATTGATTTATGGATAGAAGGACAGACATTTAGAAGGCAATAGAAAATTACTTCAGTAATATGGCAATAGTAAATCCTCCTCTAAGCTCAATGACATCTCTAAACATGGGCTTTTGGCCAGGTTTACAGTATCAGGCATGAGTTTCCATCAATTGAGTGGGCTTTAGTTCCAATTAGACAACTGTTAGTTTCCCCTGAGTTCCATTCTTGCACAGCTAGGATATCTTGCTGGTGCCATCATTGTTGTGGTTCTGAAACTTTACAGCTATATAAGACTGTTGATAAAATTTCTCCTTCGGCAGATCATCAGACGCTATTGTAAGTGTTTATGGGCTGCTTCATCTAAGTAGGTGATGTATGCTTGGTACTGAGATACAGTGGCAAGTAGCATAGTTTTGGTTCACAAGAAGCTAGACATAAAGTTATCAAAAGTAAGACTAATGAGGGCTCATGCTCTAGTGAGGAGGAGAAAAATGCAATTATAATAGATAAGTATAAAAAAGTACAATGTGACAGTAGGATTTAAACTGGGGAGTCTGAAAAAAACACCCGGGAAGAAAGAATGAGTGGGCTGAAGTTAGGGCAGTTACCTAGAGCAGACAGCTTCTGGGGAGATTCCAAGGCAGGAAAGCATTCAGAGCGTTTGGGAATTTAAGAAAGACAAGTTGACAGTAATAGACTGGATGTTGGGGCTGGACTGCTGGAGAATCAGGCAGAAGCTTTGTGCTGTCAGATCCAGTGGACACCCCTTGGGCATAAAAGGAAATCATGGAGGAGTTTGAGGATATGATGCAGTCTAAACCACAATGGAGCAAGGTACAAGAGGCTGCTCTAGGAAAGTATTAATCTCAAGGGACTCTGGCCAGGTTTGAGAAAGGTTATGGAACTGGAGACAAGTTTGACCAGGCTCTTTTACTTCAGTGGTACACCGTCCAGAAGTTAATTCTCTCAGACAACAGTTCCCAAGCCCAGGCGGGAAGAGATGAAGGAGGATTATTAATGCTTAAAAGCCCCATCTTTTTATGAAGTTGTTTATTTACCCGTTCTCTCCCCTTTGGTCATATAGAAATTTCCTTTCTCCTTTTATTGCTTTTTATTCTTTCCTGAAGATGACAATATATTCCTGACGTAAAAAAAACAATTCATTCTGGGCTGGGGAAATAGCTGATTTGTTATAGTGCTTTGCATGCCAGGAGCCCGAGTTTGATCTTCAGAACCCACCTAAAAAACCAAGGAGGTAGAACCTTCTCTTAATGTCAGTGCTGGGAGGGAGAGACAAGGCCATTTCTGATGTCCAGCTAGTATAATTTACTTAGTCAATTCCAGGACAGTGAGGGACTGTCATAAAAACGGTGGAGGGCATCTGAAGAATGACACCCATGGGTGTCTTGTGACTTCCACAGGCACAAGCACACATTCACACACTCTCATATACAGGTGTACACACTCATGCAAATGGGCATACACAGAGGAACACGTGTATGTACACAGACAGACAGACACACCCTAATTTACTGAATGACAAGATCTGTGTATTTCTACACTGAAGTCTGATCAAAAGTCTAGTGAACTGGTCCATCTCTACACCTATTTTCCATCTTTGCCCCTAATAAGTTCACTTTTTGTTGTTGTCTTAAATGATTTGGTCATCCTTTGCAACACAGATTTCCCCTTTAAAGTGATCACTATACATTTTGTAATTACTTCAAATGGCTTAGTCTAAAGGGTTTGTTATCTTTGCCACAATAATTCTTCAGCAGACGTGATATAAAATAGTCTGAGGTACTTTGGCCCCATCCTGAAGTTTTGTCAGTATATTCCAGGTTAGAAAAGAGTTTGTATTTGCATGGGCAGCCTTTTCTGCATAACTGGCTCAGGTACATACAGATGTGTTTTGTATCTTTTCTTCCCTGTCCTTGGCCTCTTTCTTTCTTTTTCTTTTTTTAAAAAATTTTAATATTTTTTTATTGCGTATTTTCCTCAATTACATTTCCAATGCTATCCCAAAAGTCCCCCATACCCTCCCCCCCACTTCCCTATCCACCCATTCCCATTTTTTTGGCCCTGGCGTTCCCCTGTACTGGGGCATATAAAGTTTGCTTGTCCAATGGGCCTCTCTTTCCAGTGATGGTCGACTAGGCCATCTTTTGATACAAATGCAGCTAGAGTCAAGAGCTCCGGGGTACTGGTTAGTTCATAATGTTGTTCCCCCTATGGGGTTGCAGATCCCTTTAGCTCCTTGGGTACTTTTTCTAGCTCCTCCATTGGGAGCCCTGTGATCCATCCAATAGCTGACTGTGAGCATCCACTTCTGTGTTTGCTAGGCCCTGGCATAGTCTCACAAGAGACAGCTATATCTGGGTCCTTTCAGCATAATCTTGCTAGTGTATGCAATGGTGTCAGCGTTTGGAAGCTAATTATGGGGTGGATCCCTGGATATGGCAGTCTCTAGATGGTCCATCCTTTCATCACAGCTCCAAATTTTGTCTCTGTAACTCCTTCCATGGGGTGCCTTGGCCTCTTTCTAAGCGAGACAACAAATTCTCTAGAGATGATTTTTTTTCAGGTCCCATATTTAATGTGGATCTTGGAATTAAAAAAGTGTGTGTGTGTGTGTGTGTGTGTGTGTGTGTATCCATATGTGTACGTGGTCATGTGGCTGTGGACGCATGTGTACATATGGGCATGTGGATGTGGATATAGGCCAGAGACCAGCTTCAAATGTTGTTTCTCTTCAGCTGTCATCCACCTTGTCTTATTTTTTGATAAAGGATGTTGAACAACGATGGGGACTCAAGCACAGACTGCGTTTAGGGAAGAAGGTGGTGGAACTAAAGAATCATTACAAGCCACAATGAGAGATTTGGTGCTTTTCCTACGAGAAACTAAGACTTTTATGGAATATGAAAGTTTTCTTTTTATTGATTACATATTTTTTGTTATAATTTCTGTATTCATGTGAAAGCAGCTCAGGACTTAGCAGTAGAGCCTCCCTGAGAGTGATAGCCCCAAACCTTTGTCTGAGCTCATGTTCATATTTCACTTTTCACTTAAAGTGGTAATGCAATACTTCAGAGCTGCACAGTATTGGACCTTGAATGACATGTGACTATTTCCAGAGATGACAACTGTCTTTAAGGAAGATGAGGGACTATGGCTAAGCATTTTCAAAGGGGTGAACCATTGATTTTGAAAGCATATAATGTGAGGGCCCAAAGTGAGTGAGTGATTCAAACAAACACATATTGTTGGAATATGTTTTCACTCCAGAAATACATGTAGCTACTTCAAGAAAATGTCCACAGTATTAGACTCAGGTCTTTGTGCATGGCAGGTGGCAATGTTACCAGTGCTCTTTGTTCTGTCAGCCTTTGGATCTGAGATAAAATCTAGCTCAGGCCAGGATTTGTTGTAGAAAAATTTAATCCCAATCCAGAGTTTCTACTCCACCTTTGACCATTTAGTTCCTGGATAAAAGACACATACAAACTTTATATTTACAATAAGCCATAGTCAGCTCTAAAGCTGGGCAGACTATGGTACTAAAATCTATTTTCTATCGATAACCCTGAGTTATTACTTACTATGTTTCATCTGGGCTGCTCTTAACTCCAATTGGCCAGCATTCATGGCCATGCTTTCTTAACTCCTAGCTCATGGCATCTTTCTCCTCCTCCATCACTTTTTTCTCTCCTTTCCTCATGGTCTCCTCCTACATCAATCCCCACTTATGGCTCTTCTGCCCAGCTATTGGCTGTTGACATCTTTATTCACCTAATCACAAATAACTGGGGGGCAAGGTAACATAGCATTACTTGGATATATGTGTGGACTTTCTTGTCTCTGGGTCAAACAGGTCTTGGGGCTCATACACTACAATACATAGCAAAAGATCATACCTCAACAAGCATCAGACTCACAAACTTCCTTCCTCCACTTCCTAAGTGCCAGGATTACAGGCATGTATCACCATCACCATGCCTGGCTTGATATAGAATTAAGTTTTTCTTCATGGTATTGACCAATATATGTAATTCTGTTCATAAGTATAATCCAGAGGCCACCTTAAAATTTATAAACAGCAGTTGTGTGGGATATAGCTGTTGGTTTTAACTGTTTAAACCAACTATAGGCTACTTACTACACAAAACAACTTAACTTTTTGTGCATTAGTTTATTTATTGGTATTTAGTTACTATTCAACATGTAGATTGTTACAAAATAATGCAAGAGTTCTATGCTTTATCACTGATATCCTTAATGGAAAACTGTATAACATTTCTCATTTAAGACATTCCTGGATAAGATGTTAAAAACACACACATTAGAATAGTTATACTTAACAATAAATCAAAACATTAGCACTTAATTCACATAACTAAAACACAACATAGAGATTTCAGTAAACAAAAATCAAAATAATGTTTATGATTGACAAAGTAGCTTCAGAGAGCAGTGTACCTGAGTCTGAGGGGCTTTTCCATATTAATCAAACAGTCTTCTAAGGAAGGATTTCTTGGCAGGAGTCAAGACTTTCCCAGAGCCTTTTTTGTGGAGGGATTTCATTGGAGGTTTTTGTAAGGCGGGATTTCTTTTGGGAGTTTGCAATGCTCTTGCTATCTGTACATGCTCATTGCAATAATACTTGTTGCTTCCTTCTGACAAGTGGATGAGTGTGCGTTCTTCCAGATCCATGCACTGGGCATGTACCCAGTGCCCATCCCCATGAGAACAATAGATCATGGCGGGTTTATTGAGCTCTGTTGAATAGAACGGAACCCAGGTATTGATGTCAACATCACAAGTAGGGCAACATGTTATCCAGTAGCCGGTTACAGACTCGTCATCCTCATCATCTTCATTGTAGGTGTCAAATTCATCGTCACCATCAAAACTGGTTGCTTCAGCACTGAAACAAAATTCCTCTGAGTCTTCAAAGGGAGTGGAGTCCCCAGGATCTTCTGTTGATGTCTGACTGTTGGAGACAATTTTCTGCTCTTCACTCAAATCCTCTTCAGAGCATCTCAAAGTATAGAAATAGAATGCTTCTGACATAGCCTGCTTATTGTCTCCTGGTATGCCAAGGAAAACAGTCCCATTTCCCATATTGCTTCCAAACCATATTTTGCTATGCTTAATATCTGAGGTCCAGTCAGGGGTCTCCATCTCACTGATTTCAATCATGTTGTCCCCTAGAGAGACAAGGCTGCAGACCATCCTTTTCTGATTTTCCAGCTGATAACCACCCACAATAACAAATTCATCATTGTTTGTTTGAGTGAGGATTGCACTGGAGACAGAGATTCCTCCTGGCAAGACTGTGCAATTCACTGCTGGGGTACCCAGGGGAAGGTCCACTCTTATTCTATACAAGTTGGCAGGGCGTATATTACTGGCAAGTGAGTGTCCTCCCAAAATATAAATGGTATCGTTTCTGGCAATAGAAACATGAAAAGACAGCCCATCCTGAAGTTCTGGGAGAATATATGATGTAGCACACCCAAATTCAAAATCTACCAAGAAAACATGGGGTAGGCAGTCAGCTACACTATTCCATTTTTCTGTGGTTCTCTGGGTAGAAGGCATGTATGATCGTCCTCCAAAGAGAACACCCATACTTTTCCCTCGACTATATACCACGTCAATGGAATGGCCGTATCTGGGTTCAGGGACATCTCCTACTAAGTCTTTCTCTGTGCAACGGAAAGTAACTTTTTTGTTATTCTTGCAAGCAACAGACATAATATAAATCTTATCGGAAAGCTCATTGTTTGGTGTTTTCCCTCCGTGAATGATATATTGATGCTTGTCAGAGTCTATGCTGCCTTTGTATGAGCAAGTAGCTGGGTAACGAAGAGGTGGGAGGTAGCAGGAATCTTTAGAGAAGATTGCAGGCTTCAGTTTGAGATGATTTTGTTTTATATCAAAATGAAAGACTCCAGTAGGACAGGATCTCTTAGGCCAGCCTTTCTGGCCAAAGAAGAAAACTTGGCCATCGAAATTCATAAGTGAGAAGCCTGGTTGAATTAAGGCTATGTTATGACCGACTGTTACCATCTGCAGGGACATTTTTGATTGTGAATAGGTCTTTTATCTGAAAGAATTATAAAACGCAATAACTTAGAATATCTTTTCATATTGGTAATTATGCTTAGATTCTTCCTCATACAAAAGGCTTGTTTAAAAGAAAAGTCATTTTACGTGCTTGTCTTAGAATTATAAGACACCTCCTGCCCCCGTTAGGAAATCACAGACACTACTTTATCTTAGCAGCAGTTTGGACCTATTTTAGTGGAGGACTGGCTTTGCTTTGATTTCTGGGAATTGTAGTCCTGCATTCCTAGAGCGCCCTTGCTTTGAGAGCCCGAAGAACTACATTTCCCAGGAATCCGTGTTCTTTGGGCTGTGTAGTTGGATAAATTGTCTTCGCTGGTTCATGACAGAAACCTTGTAGGCTGTTGAACTGGATAAGGACTCCAAAAGTGCGAAGGGACTAGATGGACGCCATGGTGACGGACAGCTAGGGAACGGGAGGTGAGAGTTCGGCCCTCTGTCGACATCGGGGTGCTGGAAGGCAAGAGTATCAGGAGGAGCGCTAGCAAACCCGTGCTCAGAAGTCGCTGCAGCTTCTCCTGGGACTCTTACTAGGGTAACCCTGTCGGAAGCACGTAGGCTTCTAGCCCGTGTGGTTGCCTGGAAGCCGTAGTTGGAAGGGAAACCGTGGATGAGGTGTCTCTACTGACTCTGCACTGGATGTATAGAAACGAGACTCAGAATTGCATTCTGAGGGACACTTCGCTTGTTGGGACAAGAAGTTAGGAAAGTCTTTCAAAACAGAAAGACGAGTCTCAGAATACCTAGCATAAAGCGGAGAAACAGCTTGAAATTGTCCGTCTCCCCGCACCGCCCCCCCCCCCCCCCCCGCTGTTGCACATACTAACGGAAGTGTAGTAAGTAATTAGGCGGTTGCCAGGGATACTTTAGAGCCCAAGCCCGTCCAGTCGCAGCTTTCTTTCCTTTTTGTTTTGAGGATTCTTTCAGGGAAACAGAGGAAGTTCCTGAACTACCCCCCTCCCCCCGCCGCCCCCTAGGAAAAATAGAATTATCCCGTTTTAGTTCACATTTCAGCTCATGAACTGTGAGATGACTCGAGTAATTTTATATTGAATACAAAGAGGGCCTCCTTTCATACTGCTGTCAGATAAAGTAAGCTTGGTAAGTTATTATTACCTACCTTAGAGAGGTATGAAGTGTACTTCCTGCTTGTGGATGTGAAATACTCTTTCTTATTTTGGCACTAAATGTTGAAACAAAATAAAATTTACTTTTAAAAGCAAGTTGTTTAAAAAGCATCAAAACAATGGTCAAGATTAGGACTCAACGCTATCAGACTAGATTCAAATCCTGGCTGTCACTTAGTCACTACATGACTTTGAGCAAACTGTTTAACCAACTCTCTGTAACTCGATTTTCTCATCTGTAAAATGAGGTGATTTTACCCACATGGACTGATGTCAACTATGATTAGTAATTTACGACTTATAAAGAACTGAGAACAGACCTTGTACACAGTATATAGTAGATACCATTGTCCTTGAACTAATAGATAGCAAGGCTGTTTTTATCTGCTGATAATGACAGCATACATGAGAGATGCTGCAGATGGTTAGAAGGGACTATAGGATGATGGAATTTGGCCAGTGGATGTAGACAGGTAAACCTTTTATTCTTAGTTTATTTTTCTTTGACAGTTTCATATACGTATATAGTTTATTCTTATGATTCAGCCACCTCTTTTATCTCCCTCCTGTCCCTGCCAACCTTCCCTCCTTCCTAAAATTTTTTTCTCACATTTCCTACATTAATATCATTTTGTTTGAGTTTTGACCCCTGAGTTTAACCAGAAACATCTGTGTGCCATGGGTTTGGAACTATCCAGTCTCTGTCTCCCCCTCTCTCTGTCTCTGTCTCTGTCTCTCTCTTCCTAAGTAGCCAGTTGTGCAGCAGAATGGGGTATGGCCTCTTGTGCTTCCCTCTAAGCAATGACTGCCTGTTATATAGGGCTGGTCTTGTGCAGGCCCAGTCTAGGTATTCATAGCAACTGTGAGTTCATGATTCCAGTGGTTGTGTCATCTTAAAGATAGCATTTCAAAGCTTCTCTATCTTCTGGCTCTTAACAACTTCCAGGTCCCTCCATTCATTCAAGATATTCTATAGGTAGCAGAGGGGATGGTGTAAGTGCTAAACTTTTGAACTAATAATAGTTGGATAAATGTATACGCCAAAGGTATTGGTGACTCAGTGTAGACAACAAAACAGGATATTTCTTTCTTGTCACTGTGCATATCCATCACTGTGTATACAAGATCTAAAGTTGTGGTTTACAAGTCTAGATCTGGGATGCTACCACTTTGTGTCTGTGATCAACTTTGGCAACTTATTTTCTCTCTTTTACCTGTAAATTGGGATAATATTAATAGCTATTAATTGAATTGCTTTGTGAAGTAAGCTAGCACATGCAAATTATAAGGCACAACGACTGGTTCACAGGAATTAGCAAATGTTACTGGCCACTATATTTCTGTTCCCCCTGCAAATGTTCCTTGAGCCATGTAATATCTGTGATTGCTCTATCATATATGTTTTCTAGCCTGAAGAACTTCTAGAGTTTATATGTCATTAACTGCTAAGCAATTTCTTGCAGCCAGAGAGTCCTCAAGATGTGATCTATTAATATTCTTTTGTGGGGTAAATCATGTGAGGAAATGGTGTCTGAGAAAGAGTATTTCTGCAGCTGTGAGGGCAGGCTTTCCATTCCCTCAGACTGTGATTGTAGATCCAGCAGCTTGCTCTGATTCTGAAATAACTTAGGAAAATGTTTAATTTATTCCTGGGCTGTTCACATATGTGTGAGGGAGGATCTTCTATCAACTGAGAACATTCTGCCCCTAGGTACTAAAAGAAAGCGTTAACCCCTAATGCAGTAGTGAAAACCCTGCGTGCCCTGGGTGGTTACACTCTCCATGCAGAATGATTATTTCTAGACATCTGCCCCATCTTTGACAGAGGCAGCACTGAGTTTGAAGCTCCTTTAGTTTAAATACCTATGAAAAGCAATACAGAATTATAAAACTGCTTGTTCTATACAAGGGGCAATGGATTCCAGATCCCAAGGAGTTAACTCCCCCCACCCCCCCAAAAAAAAGCCCCAGCTTAAATTATAGCCTGCTGTGTCATGTTATGGTTGTCTTAGGGATTGTGGATTATTATGGATTAAATAGAGGCATATTCTCGGATAATGCACAGGTTTGTAATAAACTTGGAGCCCTCAAAATATATTTGTAATATACTTGGAGCCCTTAAAAACAGCAAAGGGCTGTTAAAAACATTGTCTCCTTTTGGAACAGAGACAAGTGTTTGCCCATTTAAGTCTTAGGTGACGCAGTTTAGTCAGATGATTTGTGTATTTAAATAATAGAAACATTGGAGGTATGTGAGTATTTTTGACGCACTGAGTTGTTGAAAGTTTGGTTTATGGGCTGGAATCTATTTTCACTGGAGTTGAAGAGTATACCTTTTCCATGGTTTTAATATAACTACATTAGTTACATCTAGGGTTTTTAAAATTGTTTAAAAATTATGTTAGATCTAAAATAACCCACTGAAGGTTTTTCTTTAAATAGACCAAAAAAAAAAAAAAAAGACTGTGCTCTTCAACTGAGGGAAATTTCAAAGTCAGCACATTAAAGATGCTTTTTGAAGGGAAGAAATCCAGGTCCAGCATCCTTGGTGCCGTGTCCTCAGTCCTGTGCTAGCATTCCGCAGCAGGGAGGTTTTCACTTAACACACTTAAGCAAGGGCATAGTTGAGTATCAGAAGGGAACTAATGGTGTGAGGTCTGGGTTTGTAGTTTCCTGTGTCTGAACTGACTTTCTCTCCAAAGACAGATCGTATATACTCTGAAGCATTCAGTCTTACCGATCAGCATTACTTATGTGTCCTGACTCCAAAATAGCAAGTACCCCCATGGACTACTGCTATGCAGTGTGAGTTAACACTGGTTTGCATTGTGAATCAGGTTTGAGGCACACACTATATAATTTCTGCTGGCAATGAAACCAGGATTAGGTCTTTCTTCCCACATTGATGCCAGAGGGTCATTTATCTGACAAGATTAATAATAGCGCCCCACAGGAATTAGCCATTGCAGTAGCTGAATACCAGAACCATACCTCCAAAATCTAAGACCCGTCTCCCCTACCCAGAGGCTCTGCCCTCTTGTGTGGCATTGGCAGCCCCTTAGAACTTATCAACATAGGTAAATGTTTATCTTTTCTAGAAATGAAGGTATTGGACCTACCTGAAGGCCAGAGGGGCTGCTTATCCCTCTCTGAATCCTTTCAGCCAAGCCAGGAATTAAACTCGGCACTTGGGGAAGAGTCACTGTTTAGTTTGTGCCAAGCTGAAGGCTGCAGGGTAGAGTGTTTGTGTGCCTACAGATGTTCCAGTGAGCCCTGGTGTGCTGGTGTAGGGAGTAACTGACTGTGACCTCCTTCCCCCTCCCCGCACCCCTGTGATGGTTGAGGGAGACAGATACCCACCAGGGTGTTCCTCTCAAGTTTAACCTTTTCATTACTGACAGATTGAAAATGTTAAGTCCCGAGATACCAGTCATTTGTAAAGACAAAGTCTAACTGAAACTCGATTTATTAAAATTAAAAACATTTTAGAAAAAAAAATCACAAAAAAACCCAGACTATCTTAAGCTTCGTTTAAGTAAATACTATTGTGAATTAAATGGGAAATTATCTGTTCTGAAGCAGAGATCAGAATGTCTCCTTTATGGTTTTCCTTAGTGCAGACTAAGGAGTAAGGGTTCCACATATTGGATGACCTCTGTCTGCTCTGTGACTGTGTGTGACATTCATTGTGATGCTTGTGAAAACAGGGCTTACCTAACCCTCAAGCCTATTAACGAAATGTGTTACCTTACATGACAATTTATGAACTGTCCTCAGTCAGAGGCAGCATTGTAACTTTATATGGACTTGTTAGCAGAACCTCCTTTACAATTCTAATAGCTGTGTGGGATTTCACTGAGCATAAGCATTGAGTAGAAAAGGATTTTTTCTGCTTTGTCATTCAGTCAGCTTCCACAAAGCTTAGATGTCCACAGATAGTGACTAGGGGTAGACAGATCTGGTAGGGCTTTTTCTTCCATCCCTCATAATAGAGTTACCCTTTTGAGCTTCTATTTTCTTATCTCCAAAATACGATCTGAATGTTTCTGAACAGACCATGTGTGAGAAAGTGGGTGTGCATAATAAATCTTGATTATGAGGGTGAGGGGTGTTATAGGTGTATTTGTGTACATAGTGACTTAATTTTATTTGAAAATGTTTGATCTGGTTTCAGGATTGACTTTCTTCTTTTATAAATGCATGTGCAGCTCCATTCCTTTGTTGATTCTTCTCATCTGAAAATGTTGGTTCAACTATCATTGTCTAGTTATTTCCATGATGATTTTTGCTTGTCTGGAGGAGCACATTTGGCTGTTTTCCTGTCAGTACCATTGTGTGACAGTTATGATGTCTGAAATTACAGCAATGGTGGCAACACTCATAAAGCTGATGTTCTAGATGGTTCTACAGTCTTACAAAACAGAGTTCATTTAATATTATGAGCTGAAATAAGTAGCTTATGTCAAGTGTTTTAGCCTTTAGATTGTAACACTATCATTAACCTGGCAGTTTTTACTTAGTCTTTGACTAGGTTATCTATCTCTGGAGGTGACTGGAGACTAACATAGTAATACTCTCTGAGCCATGGTTTCATTTTCCTCGTATGTGTCTGTTATGTTGAGGCCGAAGTATGGTCATCAGGGGTCTAAAGTATTAAATGGAAAATCCCAGACATAAGCCAATTCTGAGTTTTAAACTGTAGGGTGCCCTGAATAGCACAATGAAGTCTTGTAGCTTTCTACTGTATCCTGTGTGGGACATAAATCACGCCTCTCACAGTGTGTTCACACAGTGTAAAGTACCCTCCTGCTTTCACTCCGTAGCTTCTTTTGTTAACTGATCAAATGAAATGTCATTATAGTTATCCCATTCAATAACCCTTGCTTTGTTTAATAGTGGCCCAAAGCAGTGGGGTAGTGAAACTGGAAATTTGGATATGACAAAGGTAAACTCTAAAGTGTTGCCTTTAAGCATAGTCTGAGGAAGTGTTATGAAAGAGAGATAGAATGATCATATTTATATAGATTTTAAAGTAGTGAAGAGCTAGTTCTATTTTATTGTGTGGGTTTTGTTTTTGTTTGTTTTTTCACTCTTTCTTATAAGTAAGAGACCCTAACTTATACATTAAACTGTATTGTAAGTGTAGACAGAAAAAGAGTCAGCAACGAGTCTGATATCCCTTCAGTTTCGGGAATCCATTGGAGGTTTGGAACAGGCCCTTTGCATTAAGGGGAACTAGGGACTTAAATCCATGTTCATCCATGTGGGTGATTAGGAAAACACCAAACAAAGAAACCTTGCAAACCCAGGCCTTGCACTTAAGCAGCATATTTTATAGTGGAGTGAAGCAGGCATGATTATACATTTACATGTGTGTGTGTGTGTGTGTGTGTGTGTGTGTGTGTGTATGTGTGTGTGTGTGTCCCAGGGTTTGAACTCAGGTTGTCAGGCTTGTCAGCAAATGCCCTTCCCTGCTAAGCTATCTTGCCAGTGAACACACCTTATGTTCTTCCCACATTCAACTTTCCTTCAAAGTCCTTAGATGTCCATCAGGAAATCACAGTTTTAGGCTGCTTAACCGATTTTAAAACCTTGAGGCAGAATCAGATTCCATCTCTTACTGGAATCCATCGATTTATCCCTTTTTAAATCAAAAAAGAGGGGAGAACTAAAGAATACAAGTCAATTTAGTTACAGAATTAAAAATAGCTTTATTTCATGGGAGAGATAAAAGACTTAGTGATAGGATCGACTGACATTGTAATTGAACAATAAAGAAAGCATAATTGGAAAAAAGAAAAAATGGAAGACAGCGCCAAGCCCAGTGCCTTTGTTTTTTAAACTACACAAGGGCAGGCAGTTAACTAACTTTCCAGCAGTAGCACTTGTGGGAGCTGGGGGGAGCTGCTGGTGGGTTGGGGAAGGCGGAGGAGGAGCACCACCAGTGTGAGGACTCTCAGCTTTGCTCCCTTCAAGCTGGTCCACCTGTGTTCTCTAAGTGGAGGAACAGCTTCATGATAGCATGGGAACAAGGCGAGCAGCATCTTCTCATGGCACGGGGATAGGCATGGCTCTTATGACTCAGGTAGTGGGAGCTAATGCTTAGGGAAGCTATAGAAATAGTCGGAGGAAGGGAGGGTGACTTGTCAGGTGAATTGAGAACTGGAGCCACGGCTAAAACTGACAAAGGAGAAAAGAGGAAGGAAACGGAAATAGAAAAGGATGCGATCTACAGTTAGGGTGACAGGCTGTCAAGAGCAGGGCATGTCAGATGATTTGTCACTTTTTATTTAAAGCAATTAAGTAAAGTCCCCTGAACAGGAGGCTTGGTATTTTATTCTAAACGTTCCCTACTCTCTGATTCAATATGAGGTCGTTGCTTAAAAATAAAGTGGCAAAAAGATGTCAGAGTTTTGTAATGTGCTAGGAAAAAAATCATTAAAAACCTTTCATTTTTAGAGAAAGAGGTGTTTGTGATCCTTTCTAGATAGAGACCATGTAGGCAAAGAAGTTTGTATGTGTGCACAAGTGTGCTTAGTTGTGTATGTGGAGGCAAAACTGCGGATAGAAGCAATGCATTCTGTCTCAAACTCCTTTGCTATTCTACAGTCATAGGAGTCTAGAATTAAAAATAGCTGAGATGCAGGTCTCAAAAATCTGATTTCTTTTAAGAGAATGCCAAGTGAAAAGGTCAATTTTATTTGCAAGATCTGGCATTTTGAAACACTTAGAAATGTATTCCTGCAGGCCATGTTGACTTTGTTCCTTGGTCTACAGCTGCTCCTGACCAGCTGTGTGGGTTTTGTTTAAAGCTGATGTTCTGGTATTGTAAAAGTGCTGTGCACTGTGCAGGTGGCAGGTGGGCCGAGGGGGCACAGTTTTAACTAAGCAGTGTGCCTCTGTCAGATTGTCATGCAATGCGGTTGCAGTAAGTGTCACCAGGCCATTGCATACCATGGGAGGTGGGATTGTGTTCGAGCTGACTCCCTCTTAAGATTGGAACACTGTACAGTTTGGAGTTCTAAAGCTGCCTTGGATACCTCTGGATTAGCAGCTCTATCAGGGACAGTGAGAAAAAGGTTCACAGAAGCACCCCGTTATCTTCTTCTGTTAAGTCACTAATACAGTTGATGGTATTTCTGAGGCTAGGATGTCGGCTTTGAATGTGATTGCTAAGTGTGCAAACTTTTCTTGGTAAATGGAGTGTCTAGAGGTGACAACTGTGCTTGCAGAAGTTTAGCCAAACTAAGGGCAGGGTGTTTATTTATAATTCTACATAGCTGTACCTTAAATACAAATTGAAAGAGGCATGGCAGTAAGAAGGCAACCCTCCTGATTTCCAGAACAGTTCCTGCAGGTATAGCTAGTCAGCTTTGAGTATAGCTAGTCAGCTTTGAGTATAGCTAGTCAGCTTTGAGTATAGCTAGTCAGCTTTGAGTATAGCTAGTCAGCTTTGAGTATAGCTAGTCAGCTTTGAGTATAGCTAGTCAGCTTTGAGTATAGCTAGTCAGCTTTGAGTATAGCTAGTCAGCTTTGAGGAGTATGGTTAGTCAGCTTTGAGTATGGTTAGTCAGCTTTGAGTATGGTTAGTCAGCTTTGAGTATGGTTAGTCAGCTTTGAGTATAGCTAGTCAGCTTTGAGTATAGCTAGTCAGCTTTGAGTATAGCTAGTCAGCTTTGAGTATAGCTAGTCAGCTTTGAGTATAGCTAGTCAGCTTTGAGGAGTATGGTTAGTCAGCTTTGAGTATGGCTAGTCAGCTTTGAGTATGGCTAGTCAGCTTTGAGTATGGCTAGTCAGCTTTGAGTATGGCTAGTCAGCTTTGAGTATGGCTAGTCAGATTTGAGTATGGCTAGTCAGCTTTGAGTATAGCTAGTCAGCTTGGAGTATAGCTAGTCAGCTTGGAGTATAGCTAGTCAGCTTGGAGTATAGTTAGTCAGCTTGAGTATGGCTAGTCAGCTTCGAGTATGGCTAGTCAGCTTCGAGTATGGCTAGTCAGCTTCGAGTATGGCTAGTCAGCTTCGAGTATGGTTAGTCAGCTTTGAGTATGGTTAGTCAGCTTTGAGTATGGTTAGTCACCTTTGAGTATAGCTAGTCAGATTTGAGTATAGCTAGTCAGCTTTGAGTATAGTTAGTCAGCTTTGAGTATGGTTAGTCAGCCTTGAGTATAGTTAGTCAGCTTTGAGTATGGTTAGTCAGCTTTGAGTATAATTAGTCAGCTTTGGGTATAGTTAGTTGGCTTTGATTATGGTTAGTCAGCTTTGAGTATGGTTAGTCAGCTTTGAGTATAGTTAGTCAGCTTTGAGTGTAGTTAGTCAGCTTTGAGTATGGTTAGTCAGCTTTGAGTATAGTTAGTCAGCTTTGAGTTAGTCAGCTTTGTAAAGCCAGGGAGCAGGGGGAGAGGAAGTGTAGATGTTTAGTCATGTGTGTTTTCTTTGTTTTATGTTATTAATAATGATAATTAAAAATACTTTATATTTAGTTGGACTGCTTCAGTTTCTGAACACTGAGGTTTCTGGGCTGACTTCATTTGCTGGGAGGAAAACATATTTTGGGGAGATAAAATTGATTTCATGAAATCTGCTGATGAGTCGAAAGGCTTAATGAGTGGTTGCCTCAAGAAACATTATTATAGTGGCTTGGGTGGATGAGCAGGGAAAGAAAACAAACTTTCCGAGTAGAGTGTTTCTGCTTAAGCATGTAGTTTATTAATAACATTGCTGTTATTCCTGCTGCCAAGTGTCCCTGCAAGGAGAAAGCCGTCAGCACGCCAGAGCCCATGTCCTCAGGTGAAGTCCTAGAGCTGCTTTTCTGTCCCTAAATCTCTTCGGCTTCAATTGCCTTACCTTTCTTTCTGCTCTTCTAGATTTCTAATTTTGAAAGGACCACAGGATAGATTCGTAGGTGGCTGCAGAGAACTGAACAGAGAAGTCCCATGCATCCTTGGTCTAGCCTTCTGCAAAGTTAACATCTTGCGTAACTAATATAAAATTTGAGAAATTGATATTGGTGTGAACCACAAAATATATTTGGATTTCATCAGTTATGTGTGCATCCATTTGCGTTACTTGTGCCTCAATTACATCATACGTAATTTTGCATAATCGTCACACAGCTCTACAGCACAAGACTTATGGCAAAATTTGTCCTTGTCCCCTCCTAAACCCCTACCCTAGTAATCACTAATGCGTTCTCCATTTCTAAAATTATATATTTGACACATGTCACAAATGGAAGCACTCATATATACCTTTTAATCTTGGCTTCCTGCACCCAGCCTATATCCTTTGAAATCTAAGCTGCACGAATCAACAACTTGTTTTCATCATATTGCTTACTAGTATTCCTTGGTGAGGATGCACCACAGTTTGGTTAGCCAGGCAGCAGTTAAAGTATATTTGAGTAGCTTCCAGTATTTGGTTGCTATGAATAAAGCCGCAGTGAACATCAGTGTCCAAGTGTGTGCATGAAAATACTTCTGTATTTTTCTGATAGCTGTAATACCAACCATCTTCAGGGTTTCCATTTGCCATTGTGTCTTCTCTTGGCTGAAGTGTCTATGTATGTCTCTTGTCTTTTGCAGTTGATGAAGTGCGGAATTTCATGAGGGATTTGCGCATTCTAGCTGCTGCTCGTTTGTTGAGTGTGTGGTTTGTTAGCATTTTCTTCCAGCTTTTACTTGCATCTTGACAGGTCGGGCTTGGCAGAAGAGTGCTTTTACTTTCTCCTTAAGTGAGTCGGATTTTTCTCCTGCGCAGCGCGCTTTGGGCTCCAGTTTGAGAATTACTCTTGACCGAGTCTGATGGCCTGAAGACTTTCCATTTTTCCTGCTTTCTTTACAACATAAATTTTGCCCGGATCTGTTATTCCTACTTCTATTTCTTCCATAATTTTTAGTATTCTTTTTCTCAATTTCATGTTCCTGTAATTTAAAAACCATCATGGATATGTCTTCATAGTCATTCTTGTTAGCAAAGTGGGCTCCAGTATAGAGTAAGGAGTATTTAAACCTCTTTAGGAAGGATACAGGTGTGTGTTGAAGCTGCCATTGTGATGTCTACAGTCGCATGAAGCACTTGGCCCACACTTTTTAACTGGTGTACAGTCTTAGAGCCGTTGTGCTGCTTTCTTCCTCTTTTCCATAAGATGCTATGTTTGTCAAGGAAAGTGGGTAGTGGTTAGGATATCCCTACTTCTAAGACTGGGGTCTGGAAGACAGTGCATCTGTCTTTGGAAACTGTGGTCAACAGCAATCCCAACGCCTTTCCTACCTCCCTCAAATGCTTCCTTTAATATTCATCACAGAGGGTCGTGCCTAGGGCATATGGGTCCAGATGCTTACACTCTCATCTCTGGGTGTTAATGAAGTCCCCTCTGGCTTTCATGTGTGCAAAGGCATGTCACTAGAACTTTGCAACTTCAAGTGTGGTGTATCCTTTGATGCTCATTCTGATGAAAGAACAGGAGATGACTGCAGGTTCTTTTCTATTCTATAAACTATGTTTTGCTTTATATTTCTGCTCTTCTTTGTTCTCTTTTTATTTTCCTGGGTGTATATACTGGCCTATAGATGTATAGGTCTCTATATTTATTATTCTCTTGAGTGTACATATATACTCATTCCCTATGTGTATTGAATTTAGATGGGCTGGGTTGTAGCTGGAGGCATGATGGCATTCATCCAACATTAGTTCTGTTGTTTTTGTTTTGTTTTATTCCTCTTGGGAGACAATCATGCATCAGAGTCAAGAAGAATTCCAAGTGGGAAGAGGTTTTCAGCTGTACTCTACAGTTAGAAGGCAGCCAATCACTTTCACTCTTGTTTAGTTTTCTGATCTGAACGTTTCTGATCACGTTTCATTTTCCCTCTCATACAGAAGTTGACGATCTTTCTCTCTCCCTCTCCCTCTCCCTCTTCCTCTCCCCCTCCCTCTCCCTCTCCTTCCCCTCCCCCTTCCCCTTTCTCCCTCCCCTCCCCTTTCCCCCCTCTCTCTTTTAAATTATAATTACACCAGTTCTCCCTTCCCTTTCCTCCCTCTAAACCTGTTCATATGCCCCCATCTACTCTCCCTCAAATTCATAGCCTCTTTCTTTAATCACTAGGTTTTTTTTTTTTTTTTTTGTTCCTTCATGATTCTTTGTCTTCATGGTCATAAGCATCTCTTGATCGTTTACAATCTGAGAACCGTTCGTGACTCATCAGTGGTAGCAGTTGAAAAACTCCAGGTGAATTTGCTTGCCAATATTGTTCATGTTCATTCATTTGTACTTGATAAACTCCATGTGACAGCTCTGAGAATCCAGAATTCTTAACAACAAAACAAAAAACCAAACCAAAACCAAAAAACTTAAAAAAAAATGTATATGTCTGACTGTCCTTGTGTAGGTATGTGTGTGTGAGTTCAGTGCCCACAGAGCAGAGGAGAGTATTGGATCCCCTGGATTGGAGTTAGCAGGTAGTTGTGAGATGCTTCGTATATGGGAAATGAACTCAGAGCCTCTGGAAGAGCAGTAAGTGCTCTTAGCGGTTGAGCAACCTCTCCAGCCCCAAGAATCTGAATATTTTCCTCTGTTCTTGGTATGGAATAAAGAATGTTGGTAACTTGGGGGGAAAGTGCAGAGTTGCTGCAGGTCACCCAAGGAGGCCACCTCTGCACCTGGTCTTTTCTACCTCAGCAGCCAGTCATCAGAATGTGATTCCATTCCAGTCCAGTCTCTTGGAGACTACACTGCTTGTGCAAATATGAAAGGCCAGCCACCCTTTAAAGAACCAAGATTGATGGCTCTGTTTCCTTAGGCAAAGTAAATTACATTGCTGATGTGTTCTCTCCTTCAGTGGTCCTTACTTCCTAGACCTGTAACATGCAGGTGGGCTCTGAGAAACCTGGTATAGCTCCTCAGACATTTATTGTTTTTTCCAAGTTGCAGTGGGACACATTGCAGGTTTAAAAAAAAACCCAACAGTTTGCAGACAAATGACTCTCTGTGTAGGTAAGAGATCAGGTAGTGCACTGAGAAGACAAAAATAGTTCATAGGGGCCTGTAATTTAATGCTTACAACTCTTATCTTGAACACTTGGTTTTGTTTGGATGAGTTCATTACTCAAGGATATGAAGATAGACACCTAGGATGTGCTAAGTGGGTGGTGATGATATCACATTCCACAGTCATTGTAGTATACATTTTAGTGCACATGACGCTGCTTATATGACTGTTGGCTTTATTACTTAATAATACACATCAGGACTTCTGGGAGGCGGTGGGATTTTTCTCCCATCTCTCGGACAGAGGGTAAGGAGAAAAGACAGGTCCTAACCACTTGGTTTCCAAGTGACAGTGATAGCCAGAGCAGAGTGGTCGGTATTTTGTTTCCTTCCCAAGGCTCAGATGGTGCAAGTCCTGCTTATGATTTAATCACAGCCATTTTTATGCCTTTACTTACCATTATGTTCTGTGCTTTCATGTTGTGCTCAAAGCATAAAACAGAACCAAGACCCGCTCCCCCCCAAAAAAAGAATCTTGTTCTAGGCAAGCTTCTCTTTCTCTTTTTTCTTTTAGAAAAATATTTCATGATAAAAGCACACTAGCGAGTGGGTGGTAAACGAAAAGCATGCTTTCATCTAGAAAACCACTGGCATTTGCATAAACCACCAGACTGTCTGGTAAAGGGTGATCTGCTGTGTCAGTCTCTGGAGACCTTTACCAGTAGGTTCCTAATGCTTTTTTAGGTAAAGAAAGGTCTAAATCGGATGATGGGTGCTCCTTAGGTTTTTCAACTTTGACTGTTTGTGAAAGTCTTTAACAAGCTAATAAATGCCTGGATTGTTAGACACACAGAAATGAAATGAGAAGCCTCAAAGGATTTTTGCCTCTGAGCTGTGTATAACCTGTTAATTATTTGTCTTTGGTAGTACTGAGCTGTATTGAGGGTAAATATTCAAAGTATACCAATTAGTGCTTTGGAAGGAGCCTTAAGGGAATGCCTATGACTGCTTTTTAACATAACTGTGAGAGGACATTTGCAGCAGGAGGGAAACCTGGCCATTCCGATGCACTGAGGAGACTGGCTGAATGCTTTGAGGAAGAGATTGTTGCTACTATACGGTGCTCCAGGTCTGGAACAGTCAACAGCTGAGGAGATTCTTGCATTTTTCACACATGTCCTACTGATAGTGAACTAGTCGTCACTGAAGAGGCTCTTTGTTGGTATTCATTCTCTTTCAGCTGCAAGCCTTCTCTAATAACCTTTACATTGTTGAAGCCTGGGCATTGGTACAGGTGAATGTGTTGTATGTGATGACTTTTCAGGTATTCAGTTTTGAAGTATATGTAGCTTAAAACAGTGCCTATGAAGTTGATACCTAAACTACTGTTTTCATGTGGTTCTCTAGCATCGTGCTTCATGTGGGATTGGGATGTACAAGGTAGTATCTTGTGGGTAGCATCAGTGAATTCAAAGCCAGACTGGTCTCAGTTAAGAGGATTCTCTGTCATCTTCCTCACACTCACCAGGAAGGCTATGTTTATCAAGGTGGACCCACATTTCATCTTCAGGGCTATCTTGTGAGCTTCATATAGCTTCATGGTTTTGTAAAACCCATGGAGTCACCTGTGTTTCAGAATATATTAGATTTTATTAAGGCAGGCAGTACAAATAGCATGCATTGTCCAGACCTCCAGTTGGCTGGGAAGGCACCTCATATCCAGTCCCATTAAGGGACATGTGGATAGTTCCACTGGGTAGAAGAAATAACAACTGCAAATGCTCTCATGTCAACTCAGGTCAGATTTGTCAGAAAATGAATCTGAACAGCATAAGCAACGCTCCACCCCAGCCCCACTTAGCATTTGATGTTTAGAACTGAGGTTTAGGAAACAAGGCTGAGCCATTATAGTGCCCTTTCTAGAAAGGAGGAGACAGGTTCAGAGATGTCAAGTAGCTTTCTCAAATGTGGTACACAAGGAGCAGAGCTGGGCTGTGACTGTGTAGCTGTGTGAAACAACAGGCTAGATTTCTACGTCTAGATCCATAGAATGTCATGGCTCTTGTTATGTTTAAAAAGAACACATTCTTTAGCTAAAAAAAAAAAAATCTATTTTTAAGGAATAGCATATATTTTCCTGTTTTTTTTTTTGAGAAACAGAAGACATGTTTTTAATAGTATATATTCCAAATGAGATTCCACATAGCATGTTATTTTCCTGTTTTTATAAAAAGTCCATCATCATAAACGTTATAGGGAAAGATTTAGAAATATATTTACTAGACTCCTGAAAGAGCTTATAGGTGGAACTCGTAGGGTCAGAGGATAGTTAAGAACATCGTCAATGCTTTTTCCCTTACATGTTCCTGTGTGGTTTGTATTTTAAAAGGATGACTACTTCTATAGTAGAAATACATTTAAAAAGGAAAATGGGTGAAAAGGTTAATAGGTAATACATTTCTATTCTATTTTAAAATGAAAGATAATAGCTGGGCAGTGGTGGCGCATGCCTTTAATCCCAGCACTTGGGAGGCAGAGGCAGGAGGATTTCTGAGTTCGAGGCCAGCCTGGTCTACAGAGTGAGTTCCAGGACAGCCAGGGCTGCACAGAGAAGCCCTGTCTCGAAACAAACAAACAAACCAAAAACAAAACCCCAAAATGAAAGATAACAGCTTTTAAAAGATTGACTTTTATTATTTTTAAGTGTGTGTGTTTGTGTGTGTGTGTATGTAGAGGCCCAAAGCATCAGATGCTCCTGGAGCTGGATATAGAGGCAGTTGTGTACATCCCATTGTGGTACTGGAAACAAAACTCTGGTCCTCTGTAAGAATAGCATGGGAACTATGGAGCTTTCTCCCTAGCTCCATTTTTATTCTTGTTTCAGAAAAACAGAAAGAAGCTTGGTGCTGTCTTTTCTTGCTATATAATAAGGCGACCCCATATCCCCTTTTTGTTATCCTGAATGTATTACTGTGGTGGTGTTTATTCTTCCTCTTAATGTAGATAGTCAAGTTTCCAAAAGCCTTATCAAATAATATTTCATACAGAGTAAATGGAATTCTGTCAGGAGCCATCATAGGAAAAGCTAATAACTACCAGGCAATCTTTGTGAGATGAATCTACCTTGAATTAAAATCCACAGCGGATTTGCTCTGATAGGCAAGGCCCAGGAGAAATGCGTTTTAGGAAAGATTTCTGCTACTAATATACTTTTCCTGTTATTAAATATATAAAAATCACTAGGTATTATCCCACACTTTTGAGCAGATCTCTGCAGAACTATGAAGATGTACTATCTTGTAGTGATGCTATATAGACAAATAGATAATGATTCTATAGAATTCCTGTTTTGATTAAAATAATTTTAGGAAGAAAGTGTTTAGAGATGGTTTTAGTTGCTAGAAAGATGTAATAAAATTAGAATCAAGAATAGAATGTACCCATTCCTCATAATATTAACTCCTCAGAATAACTCTTAATAGTAAGTAAAGCCTGCATACTAAGAAATACAATGAGCTTTCAGAATCACACTAAAATGAGAAACAGACTTGGGACAATTTTGTGTTCAAGGAAAAACATATTTGTGTCCAAGGATAAAGTCACAGGTATATACTATAAGGCACAGCCATGCATAAAATGTTGCTTTGAACTTTTAATGAGTGTATTATAATGAAACACTGCTTTGAACCTAATGTCAACATCCTTCTGTAACTCCCATTTTATGTAACATTTTATCTCTGAGGTAATTTTCTAAGAACTTTTTGTCTAAGGAGGTATAAAAAGCCCAGAGAAAAGAAATAAAGTAGTTGGTTGAATGGTTTGGCTTGGGGAGCTTTGCCCCATTCACCCAGTCATCCATTCAAATGTATATGTCTGTTTGTGTGCGAGTATATGTGTATGTACATAAGCATGCATAAATACTTGTGGAGTTGATTATAACAGACGGTGGGGCCCAGCCAGAGTGTGGGCGTATGAATGTTTGAATGCATATATGCCTGTGTATATTTGCCTGTACAAAGCACCTTAATTCTTTTCCTTTCCTTCCTCTCTGGTTCATAAAGAGTCAACCAGCCAGGCCAGCAAAGGGCTTCTGGCTGTCTGGCCAGAGAAAGAAAGGAGCACTAGATATAAATCCTTTCACTTAATTCCCTGCTACTAAACAGTATGTGTTAATTGCCAGATAGTAGTATTTATTAAAGCACAAGTAATAAAGAGTTATGTTTTAATGAAGCACAGAACAGTAAGAAAGAGTTAAGTTTCCTAGCACTTATTTAAGCATAAAGAGTTAAAGAAAACACAGAGAATTATAATATTTAATGATACACAGAGTTAAAGAGAAAAGAAGCCAGTGTTTTTCTTTCTTTCTTTTTTTTTAATTAGGTGTTTTCTTCATTTATATTTCCACTGCTATCCCCAAAGTCCCCCATACCCGCCCCCCAACTCCCCTACCTACCCACTCCCACTTCTTGGCCCTGGACTTCCCCTGTACTGAGGCATATAAAGTTTGCAAGACCAATGGAAGCCAGTGTTTTAAAAACATAGAATAAGCTAGAAAGTTTTTTAAAACATTTTAGAAGTTGTCAGCAAGCATTCAGTATAGTTAGAGAGTTAGAAGGCCAGAGACCATCAGTCTTTAAAGCAACCTCCGAAGCTGTGTCCTACTTCAAGCTCATTCCAGGCTGGGCAGGCTCCCAGCAGAATTCAATCAGCTATGATTATCTGGAGTGAAGACCAAGTTCAAACTGCAAAGAATGAGGCAGTTATCAATGAAGTATGTGCGAAGAGGCCAGTGGTGTTGTAAACATGATGTTCAGTTGAATAGGATGAGTACAGTATTTAGAATGTGAGAATTAGTTTATATACAGACCATGTCCAAGTCTCAGCTCTAGTTCTGGGCATAATTTTGTAAACACATGTAGGTGAAGTGGTATCAAATCTTTCCCAGCCTATTAATAGATTGGGGCTTGATAGGGTTCTTGGGACTCCCTATCCAAGATCAGGTGAAGTCACATTGGCCAAGTTCGGTTGATTTAGTTAAGTCTAGTGACATTTTGACCATCATTCCTGTTCAGATGAGCATCCTTAGTGCACACCACACCCTGAAGTGTTAAGTGTTTGGGGTGCAAGGGTGAGAAGATGTGCTCAGTCTTTCATGACTGTGAGTGTAGACGTAGATGAAGAATTATGTCTTCCCAGTGAGTGTGCTAATATAGCACATGGTGGCATGAGAAGTCACAGCTAACTTCCCACATTGGTGACAGGTGTGTGTGTGTGGTGACTTAGAAAACCGCAACTCTGAACCGAGTTTTGGAAAAGAAGTATGTCCCAGGAAATAGAATGAGAAGAGTGAGATGGTTCAGTTTGACTTTGTTCAAGTACCTGCAAGGATGTCAGGTACTAGAGGGATTAAAATTATTCAACCATTCTCACTGTCTCAGGGAACATTTGGGGTAGGTTAGGGAGACCGATTCAGGCTCACTTTTAGGTGTTTTTAGCAGAGTTGCCAATGGCTTCACTGGGATGTCAGAATTCGCAGAGCTGAGTGTGCTAAGATACAGGCAGGGCCACTTCTTGCTAACCAAGTACTGGTGTGGTGACTGTAGTTGGAGGGAAGTACTGAATGCTGCTTTAAGGGCTTGAATCCAGGGATTAGACAGGCACATTTGGCTCTGTGAACTTGCCCATGGTTGTGGAAGCTAACACTGAAGCATTCATTGTTGGCCGTTTCTCCATACCAGCCCACATCACTATTGCCACTGTGAGGAGTTGTGGTAGTTAGTGGGTGCCCTTTGAGATTCTCCTCACGTTGGAAGAGTTCTAATTTTGAGTCAGTTTACACGACATTATTCTTGTGACTTAATCATATAATGAGAAAGCTGAAATCCAAACCTAATCCAAACCTAACTGTTATCAGTTCAGCAGCACAAACTGCTGAAGCCTCTCCCTCTTACACTGGAGCCCACTGCTCCAGCTGCTATCCTCACCTGTCTTTTGGGCCCTGAATTTCTCCACCACCCCTCCATAGTTGCTGAGGCTGCCTTACTCTATAGTGTCTGCTTTTCTTTGTCTTGTAGAGTGGCCTTGTGAATTGAAATGCTTGCTCAAATACCGAGGCCAGAGATAATGGATGAAGATCAGTTAATGAAAGAAGTCTTGGATAAGTTTGTCAACTGCCATGAGCAAACCTATGAAGAATTTCTGAGCACTTTCACTCATCTTTCAAAAGGTAAGCTATACAATTTTTACAGCAATAGATGAAATAACTTTTTAAGTCTATACCTTTGGTATCTTTTCAGAAGACTCGTGAACATTCATTGAACCCTTCAGAGCACATACTTCTTACTAGAGAATTTGTGACTTATAGGTATAGACACCTATGCCTTTATCTATTCAAGAGTTATGTTGCAGAGTAAGAGACATTTGATAATTACAGATGAGCAGAGGAATTATTTAGCTATTCACTTCATTTTATTTTTTAAGAAATGTAAATGCAGAACAGAGGTTGTTTAAAAGCACATTTTAAACTAAGACACTCTACATGTCTGGATTTTGATGTGATCATTTGCCAGCTCTTTGACTCTGGTAGGTAGTTACCAGAAAGTGGGACTAATCATGGCACCTCACTCAAAGGGTGTTAAAGACTCAGGATGCACTGTGCATAACTGAGCATAGTGGTTACACCTTGTGTGTGGCTACTATTGCTATGATGATGGGAATACTGATGATGATAATGGCGCTGAGATTGCTGTAGACAGGAAACATCCCTTTTATCCTGGGGTGATATAACCTAAAACCTAAAGTCAATGTGTGTGTTTCATTATGTGCTTGCTCATTCTATGTAGGGTTGGCTTTTAATTGAACTTAAATGCTCAGTGATTTTATGAAAAAATTAATTCTATTCTTTTTAGGTCACCTGAAAAGCTTTGGTGTCTGATTTCCCTCACAGTGTTAGCTGGAGCTCAGGACCCCTGCCTTGGACTGCCTTAGTTCCGAAAGTGTGTGTGGGTATACCTCATTCACTCATGAGCACTGCAGTTATGTCCATTTTAGGTTCTGTTTTCAGGTGTCTTGACTTGCTTTCAATGCTGGCCCTTTCTGGCCTGTCAGTACATAGTTTGGATCCATGTGACGTCATTGAACCTCCATGCAGTTGCACATCACATTCCTTTGAGGGTCGTTTGGATACTCGTTTCAGAGTCTATTCTGAAGCTCAGCTGGGGCCAAGGAGCCAGCACTTTGTGAAAGCTCCTCTGGTGATCTCAATGTGTATCCAAAGTTAACAACAGGGAGTTTCGTATCTGGAAGGCCATGGCCTTTATAGTAAACCTGATCTGATTTGAGGTCACGGCTTGTGTTCTAAATAAATGAAAGGAAAAAAAAATAAATGAAAGGTTAAGGCAATTCTAATAAAGAGAAGGAAAATGGACTTTGATATGTTTGTTTGATTATTTAAAGTATAGGTTGAACAATTTGAAAATCTGAAACCTGAGATTCTTCAAAATTCATGATTCCACAGGTAGAAATGTCCACATCTTACCTCATGTGTTGCTATGCTAAAATATTCATGCATTGGAAATACTGTATGAGGCCGGGCAGTGGTGATGCATGCCTTTAATCCCAGCACTCGGGAGGCAGAGGCAGGCAGATTTCTGAGTTTGAGGCCAGCCTGGTCTACAGAGTGAGTTCCTGGACAGCCAGGTCTACACAGAGAAACCCTGTCTTGAAAAAAACCCAAAAGAGAGAAAAAAAAAAAAAGAAAAAGAAAGGGAAAAAGAAAATACTGTATGAAATTACCTTCATACTACAGTATATAAATCATAAATGAATTTCAAGTTTTAACTTGGGTCATTTTCATATATATATATATATATATATATGTATATATGTGTATATATATGTGTGTGTGTATATATATATAATTATATATATATATATATATATATATATATATATATATAATTTTGACACTGTTTCAGTGGAGAGAGACTGAACTGTGTTGTAGATGTCCAAAGCCTGAGCTAGGCCCTGTTCATGTGCTGCTGTCTGAGGCTGTGTTGCTGTCTGTGATCTGGGCTGCGGCCAGGGACCATGTCTGAGTCTGGGATCCTGCTGCAGCTGGGGCCTTGTTGGTATCTAGAGACCATGCTGAAGTTTGTGGCATGTGCTGCTGACACCAGCCAGGGGGGTGACTGTGTTTGTGCTGTCAATCGTGCGACAGTCCATGAACTGTGCTCCTGCTGACTATAAAGGACACGGAAACTTTCTGCCGTGGTATGGATGACTGCAGACTCGCAGTAGAGAAAGAGACATAGATTCCCACCCCCAACCCCCAACACACACACAAAGTAACAATCTAGACAGGATGCCTGGAGAGAACTCTTAACAACTGTGATAAGGATGCTGAAGTAGCTCATAGACAGTAGACAGCATCTGGCTGGGGTGGGAATGGGGAAGAGGCTGCCAACAGGAGTTTAATCATGCTCCAGTGACTAAATGGACAGCAGAAATTGAACTTTTTTTTTAAATCTTTTTTTTTTTTTTTTTTTTTTTGTGGCGAGGCCACAGGGATGTGTGGGATGGACATGAGGGAATTGGAAAGTAAAGGTAATCGGGGAGCATTATGTGAAATTCTCAAATAGCTAATACGAATATGTCAAAAACACTGCCAATTCTGGCAGTATTGGAATCTTAATGTAATATTGAGTTGTGTTTCTCTGATAGCCGAAGAATAGTATCCTTGTATATTTTGTTTACATCTAAACAAAATGTAGTCTGTGATTTTTAATTTATTTATATTTAAATGGAGTGGAGATTTAGAAATATTGATTAATTTGGAAACAGTGTGAATTAATTGTACTGATATGATATGTGGATTATGTCAGAATGACCTTTAGTCTGCAAACCTGGCTTATCTCATCTGTTTGTTAATAGACGTGGGTTTAGAAGTTGCTTCCTTCCTTGAGCCCAGTGATTTAGTCCTTGCTTTCTGGACCCAAACTAGCAGTATGAGTGGCTGGCATGAGGTGGTCCAAATAAAGACTAAACTGGAAGAATTACTGAATTTTGAGTCTATATTACTTTGTATATAGTGTGTGGCTGATTTTATTTTTGTACTGTGAAATTGTAAAACCTTAGGACTAGCAGGCCCTTTATCTAGTCCATCTTCAGCTCTGATTTGGTCATTGTATGCCGAGAAAGAAACTCCTCAGATGTAGCGCCTTCCTTTAGAGGTCAGCATGGGCTCCAGATTGAGCTGAAATAAATGAGGATGCGAGCCACATAAACTGCAGCTCCAAGTGCTCTGGCTGCTTTTTCCTTTAAAAATATCCTTAGGTGCCCGTTCACATTATAAAGCGTTGACCTGAAAAAATTCCTCTTAAAGCACAGAGTCGTATGTACAGAAATGTATCTTAAGTCAGTCATTGTCCTCCCCCTTGAAACATTTGAATATCTTCTGAGAGAACAAACAGTATTTAGGGACATGGCTCAGAACTGAGTGATTGATAGTCTGGATAGTTGACCCAAGCTAGCATGCTAAGAAATTAGGTTGTTTTCTCAAAGTTTCCATTTTTTCACCTTGTCTCTAGGCTTTATTCGTCTCGATGTGTTTGGTTCTTTTGCATGACTCTTTCTGCAAACATGGTCATTACCGGCAGAGTTAGGCACATTTCTTTAGTTGGTTCAAGTTCTCAAGTCCATTACCATGTCTACTGACTGACTGTTCTACTTATGTCTGTAATAGTTACATACCAGAATGCTGATGGGATTTCTTTTCTTTAGAGGAATATTAAGAGGGTCAGTAATCCCATTAATCTTATTTTCTTGAAAAAATTAAACTATAGGCTTTTTGAGAGAAATCTATATTACTGCTCCAGACCTCTTGAAAGCAGCTGGGAACTGTTACTATCACACATAATTCTCAGTATACTACACTGAAGTTGATTATATTTTGGAGGCTTTTTTCCAACTCTGAATTTATTTTTAAGATATATTTATTTATTTTATGTATGTGAGTACACTGTACCTGTCTTCAGATATACCAGAAGAGGGCATCAGATCTCATTACAGATGGTTGTGAGACACCATATGGTTGCTGGGAATTGAATTTAGGACCTCTCGAAGAGCAGTCAGTGCTTTTAACCTCTGAGCCATCTCTCCAGCCCCTCAACTCTGATTTCTTAAACTGTGGTACATATTTGATTATAAATACAATGTTTTATCAAAATGCTTAGAGATATTAACTACTAGTTTGAAACAGACAGTTATAATTGAATTCTCAGTAGTGTCTTCAGTTCAAGAGGATAGATTAAGTTGATAGTTAAGTTTGAAAATTATTTCCCTTTATTGGTAGAGACAGTATTATGTTGTTGACACTGTGGATAAAGATATGTATTAAGCTTCATGCCTCTGTATCCCTTTGTGTACATAATTTAAGAACTTTCTGGAATATCTAGGTGGAAGAGGCTTTCTTTTTCTATTTGTCAATTTGTATCATTTTTAAAAGTTTTGAAAAATTAATTTTTTGTTTTCAAATAAATATTCACTCATTGATTCATTCAGTTATTCTTTCAACATTTTCTTTTGGTTTAGGTATTGATATAAGTACTGAGAACTCAAAATAACTAGGATATACTCAAGTACTCATAGTTCAGTGAGAGATACAAAAACAAGCATGAAACAATGCTGCGATGTGCACACCATCTATGCAGAGATACTCCTTGTGTGGAGAGCTCCTGTAATCCTGGGAGAGTGCATAGGAAGCACTGTGCTATCCATCAGAAAGTATGAGCTGAGTTTGCTACAGATGGAGTTAACACTTGCCTTCCGCCCTAACACGTCACAGAAAGGTTTGACACATAAAAAGAGACGTTGAGAGAAGTTTAAATCCATCTGTGGAGACGTTGGTCTATGGGGGTCATGGTTTTGTGCGCTTTCTGTCTCTATCTATCCATCCACTTTTGTACAGTTAGTATTTTATATAGTCAATGCTTCTAAGCAACAGACTTTCTACATGAAGCTGTAGCCTTGCTTTAGGATGGTTTAGAATAACTTCTAGACTGCTGAAAGTAAAAAGTAACTTCTTTTAATTTCCTCCCATATAAAGATAGCACATGATCTTATTTTATTGAGCTGTTACATTGCTGCTATCACACAGATTGTGTAGTTAAGAAGGCAGTGGCTTAGAAATTGTCACCAAGCCCTTCCAGCTCCTTCTTGTTAGGTATGGTAACTCTGAGGGAGTGCTGGAGTAGTATGGTTGGAATGTGCCTAATTCTCCATGGGTTCCTATGGTGAAGGCTTGGTCCCCAGTTTGGTGGTATTGAGGTTGGTGGAACTTTTAAGGGATGGGGTATAGTGGGAGGTAATTAGTCTAATGGGAATGCTGCTCTCAAGAAAGATTGGTTTGTGGAGAGAGTAATTACAAATTAACATGGGTGATTATAAAGAATAACACTGGTCTCTCACTGGCTCTTGGCTTTTATCTTGTCATGGGTTCTTGTCCCTGTCATGTTTTTACAATATGGTGACATTTGTCATGAGGCCTCTACCAGGTCACTGACATCACTCTCCACAGATGCTGGTACTGTTCTCTTGAATTTTCAAAGTGATGAGCTACTGATTTTTATAAAATACCCAGTCCCAGGCATTTTAATATAGCAACAGAAATTGGACTATCATAGAGCATTACAGTAATTACTAGTTCTCAGTTTCTGGTTTTTACACATACCTGTATATGTACACATGCATTTTGTGCTTTAGGCAAATTATTAACTTCCAGGAAAGTTTTCTGTATTTCCTATCATTCACCTTAAAGTAGTTTGGAAACTAAAATGGAGAATTGTGTTTTTATCAGCGTTTTATATAGCCAGGGTTGGCTTTAAACTCAGGGTAGCCAGTCAACTGTGACTTTGAACTTCTGATCTTCCTGCCTCCTCCTCCCGGGGGCTGGAATTTGAGGTGTGTGCCACCAGGATATTGAAGTGAATCTACTGTGGTTATATGAATAGCAACTCTTAAATTAGTCTGTTTTTAATTTTCTTATTTATTTCTTAAAATACCCAGAGGTCAGCTTCCCGAGGGATTCCTTTTTCTCCACCTCTCTTAACCTGCTTTATTTTTATTAAGTGGAAATCAAAGATTTTTTATATATTTTGATAGAAACTTTCACTTACAATTTCTCTGAGTTTTTCTCATTTCATTTGCTGTTTTTTTCTTTTTGTTTGTTTGTTTTTTTTTTTAGCATTTTATTTTTCTTATAGTGTATCTTCAGGAAAAATTATTCCTGCCAGCTCAACCTCCCTTTCCCTTTTCTTACTTGTTATTGGAAAGAGATTCCACAGTAGCTGGAACGTTCTGTTTGACTGTTGAAGACAAATGGTGGTGTTCTGGCCTTAGAGTTTCAAAGCCTAAATAGGTTTCCACTTTGCCTAGAGTTTAATATCTCGTACCATCACAGGAGACTCAATCTGTGTTCTTCATTCACATGTGGTTATTTGAGGAGTTATGTATTTTCCTGCCTGCTCAAACACTTCAGGGGAGTGTGGTGGTGTGGTTCGTGCTTACACAGCCCTGCCCTGTCTAGCAAAAAGGCTACTGGCCACAGGTGATCATTGTTATTTAAACTGTGTTTGGTGTGACTGAGAATCTGGGTCTCAATATTTATTTGCTTTTAATTAATTTAATTAATATAAATGTGATAATGCATACTTAGTAATTTATTAGAATAAAAGTTTAAATGTATTTGGGACAAATTTGTTATGTGAATCATTTTTAAGGCAAATTTTTGGAAATCAAAGTAAAAGTATTTCTGATGAAAATTTGGCTTCTGATTTGTAGTATACTACAAATGTAAAGTAGATACTGGATTTTGAAGACTCAATATAAAAGTAGAATATATCAGTGATATTTTTATATTGTCTATGTGATATGGCAGTAATATTAAGATATTATTTTCAAATAGAATTAAATAAAATATGGATGTAATCATCACTTTATTTTTTATCTTTTTTTTTCAAAAATGACTATTTAAATTTAAAATGATATGCTGCACTGCATTTCTGCTGAATAATAGTTTTTAGATTTGGCTGGCTCTCAGAACTATCCTTTATGAAAGTATTATGGCAATGCTTTATGAAAATATAGGCTTCAAGGTCTTCTGGATTTCCGAAGTGAGTCCACTAAATCTAGGCCTACTTTATATAGGGTTCCTGAACACTTTAGCCTCCCTTCTGGTCTGCCAACCAGAAGTAGGGAAAAAGAAGGTTTATACAAAAGGGGGTTATGAACCTGTTTAGAAGTAGTTCTTTGGGGGCAATTCAGCTCTTCGTTGTCCAGATATAAGCAGTCCAATCCAATAGTATATAGCACACACAAATCAGTAGCAGCAACCTAGTCCAATAACAAACACCAAACTAGAATCAGTAGCATTGGGTCTGTCCAGCAGAAACTGCAAGGCTCATCTGAATCATCATGAGTCAGCAGAAGTAGCACAAATTATTCAGATGCCTTGGGAAGTTCTTTGGTGCAATTCTCTTTCCAAAGTCAAGATGAGCAAAAACCAGGGAAGACCAACAAACTGTTGCAAGGCATAGCAATGCAAAAGCATCCTTTCACTGTCTGTAGGGTTCTACTTACACTCTTTCCAAACATCACATGCCATCTCATGCATCTGCTTCAGTAAAACATCCCCTCACATGGCTATTTCAGCAAAACATTCTTTCACAAGACATTTTCCAGAAAAACATCACGTGACACAACTGAGTTTCCAAAGAAACTAGAAATTTCTACTTCAGTCCCTAAAAGTGAGGAGTTGAGAAATTTTTCTCTCTATAGGATTCTGTAGGTGATTCTGAAGCAACACTGAGTCCCACTGACTGAGGACCACTGGTCTATATTACATTACTGTCACAGGGCTGTGCATACTAAGCAACTAAGTTCACATTTGTTTCTACTTAAGGTATGGAGTTAGAAGAGACAGCGCAGAGCTCTCTAATTTTGATTCATTTATTGATATGTTTACCTATTATTTGTCTCAAGAATTTTATTCTTACAATAATATGACCATTTCTTCTTATGTCACAGTGGCACAGGGACCATAAGAAAGTTGTACATTGGAAATCTGCTTGGTGTCAGATTCCAGACAGTTGACCATTACATTTCTCCCACAGAGATACCCAACAGTGTGAGTCTGTGAGAAAGACAGGCTCACATTACTGGCATCATCTGACATTTAATGGTTAATAGGTGTTGTAAGCTCCAAGTTACATGATCATCTTTATTGTTATGTTGAAAGGCCTTAACCATACTGTGGAGTAGATGAGGGCCTTTAAAGAAATAATTAAGTTTAATGAGTCTAGAACATGTCTTCAGTCTATTATGATTTTGGGGAATGGGGGAGAGAGAAGAGATGTATACATTGGAATGACATAGTAAAGAGGAGACTGTTGCGGAGATAGTTTTCATAAGAAAACAAATCTTGACCTAGAACACCTGGCCTCCAAGACTGTAGGCATTTCTGCTTTTTAAACTATCAAGCCTGTGGTTATTTTGTCATAGCTGCCCAGGCCAGCTTGCCGTAGGTCATGTAACAAATTGGTTGTAGAATTGTACTGTCTGCCTATTCAGAATGACTTCAAAGCCCACACTCTGAGGACGTTTCCTTCCTTTCTGATAGTGCTAGATGGTTTTTATCTAGGTCTGGAAGACACTGATGTGGATTTGAACCATTGGGACATAAGTCAAGACATACATATTTTACCTTTTCTTGAATGTAAGCCCTATGAGATCTGGCCTCTGGTGGATTTTGCATACTGTTGCATACTCTTTCTCCTCCTCACTATAGCACCAGCAATGATGTTTTGCAGTGTGAAATGGGGGTATGCTAAGTGAATATCTATTGGATGGGCTGAATAAACAGAAAACGAGAGGCGACTGATGGCAGATAGGTGGTGCCTCAGACCCCACTCTGAGGAATATCCACATTCGGGTCATGGTATCCCAGGTTTGCATTGACAAACACAGCGACTGGGAGCCTAAGTACTGCTTACAGGGAAGCAAGCAGGCATAGAAATTTGTAAAAATTAGTTAAGAGATCCTACTGGTGATTCAGAAAGGAGAGCAAAGCAGTAGGAAGCCCCTAGAGTCGGGGAGACTGGCCTGGAGGCTGAGCAGAGATGTTAGCTTGGCTGTTGGAGGGGAAAGGACACTTGAGGTGTTGCAGGGCATGACAGACAGCACCGAGGAGCAGATGACTGACAGGATAGGGAGATGAAAAGAGTTAAAGGCAAGTCAGGAGCACTTTGCCTAGGCCATGCTAGGCCCGCAGAGGCCAAGTTACTTGTTCAAAGCCACATGCTTCTCATCTGAGGAGTCTTTTATTATTTGTTTCCATATAGAGCGTCTGTTCTTTCAGAAGCTTAGAATCTTGTGCTGGGATTTGGTTTACACGTCTGGACTGATAAATTTTGACTGTCAGTTCAGCCAAAGGAATATTACTACTCATACTTGACAACTTCTAAAAAATGTAATTAAAAATGAAACTGGAGACAGCACATAAAACAACATGTTTCTAAAGCTGACATATTTTGGTCCCCAAAGCTATTTTGAATTTGAGCGTTAGAAATGAATCTTTAAACTTTCACGAGTGAGGTTGGGTACAAAGAGAGGTTTTTCCCAGTCTGAAGAATGAATTTTAAAATCTGCTGTAGAAAAATACCACAGAGAAAAATATAGCAAGCAGCTGGCCCTCTTACCCATTTCCAAGCAGGAGAGGAATTTCAGTAGAGCAGAAAAACAGCTTTCTTTCATAAAAGAAAACACAGCAAGAAAAATAATCCTCACTGTGTAGCCCTGCGCAGTTATTTTCTGTCGAGTATTAGACAGAAACCCGAGGGCTTAGCATTGTTTTGATACTCTTGCAACTGGCAGATCGCCTGCTGGAGGAAGTTGGAAACGGACTGACCGACTCCAGGCTTCCAGGTGGCTGTGGTACCACAGCTCTGTGCTGTTGTTGTCAGTCATTTAATTCCCTCCTGAATATTGAATGGTGTTTTTAGTTCACGGCCCATTTAGAGTGTCTTTCTGTTTCCTTTTTCTTTTCTTTTTTTCATTTATCCGTTAGCCACATTAAGAAGAAAAAGTTAAAAAAAAAATTAAAAAAAAAAAGGCCACCCAGGAAGCTGTTTTGCAAATGTGAGTTTAACAGCAAAGAGCACAATCAAGAAATAACACAGCAAAAAGTAAGACACTGACTTAACCTTATGGGAAAGTTGACAAGATACCCATCACATGAGGACTTTCCAATCAGACTATTAAGGAGAAAGCCTCATTAATATGCCATTCTAAGAAAGGGACTAGGGAAGCAGTGTTATTTTAAAGCTTTTCTTTAAAAATTTTAAAAAATAATTATATTATGTGTATAAATCCTTAGTTTGCATGTCTGGTGACTTTGAAGGTCAGAAGAGGAGGTCAGAAGAGGGTGTTAGGTCCCTGGGAGCTGGAGTTATGGCCAATTGTGAGCAGCCATGGCAGCCATGTTAGTGCTTGAAACTGAACCCAGGTCGTCTGCCAGAACAAGTGTTCTTAAGTGCTGAACCATCTCTATAGCCCCGTGAGGCTTTGCTTGGTGTGCCTCTTAGTATCCTTGAAGAAAATGGCAGAATCAACTGTATGTTTTCTAGTGATCAACCATGCCCCTATTTAATATTGTATAAATCAGCAGTAATTTTCTATATTTTGTAAAAGTTTAAAATCCCATATGCTTATTCAATTCTTTAATTTATACCCATACATAAAACATACTACATATTATTATAAAATTGAAACTACAATTGCCTTCTATATATGACCTCTTCATAGTAGCATCAAATACTACATCCAACATCAAAGGAGGAAGAAAAGACTGGAGGACAGGGAACCGACTTACACGAAGCCCATGGAGGAATCCTCCTGCGTTTGTAGCACTAGCTCGTTTTTCTCTTTGGGGGGAACATCTGCAAACTGTAATTAAGCAGTTTTCATTTGTTTCTCAGCTTCTTTCATCATCACTAAATCACTACACTTAGGGAACAAATTGACAAATTATGAAACACAGAAACTGCTGGTTCAGTTGCAGAAGGAAATTTCCCTTCTTAAATTATGACAGATTTCAAGCTGATGGAGCCATTTTGTTTTAGGTATATTAGCATAAATCTTCAGTGGAGGCCTTTACAATTCATAGTCACTTCAAATGGGAATATTTGGTCCATAGATAATCATTAGGGTTTTTTTTTCTCTTAATGTGTGTGTCTTCTTCAATTTAGATGTAATTGGGTACAGAAAGAAAATATTTAAGTGTGTATAGCAATTTGAATTATGATCATTAAATTTATTTTCAGCAGTGTTCTTACTGCATACCATTTTGTTACAATGATGTTGTTCCTTGGTATGATCCTTAGAGATGTAAGAGGAATTTTTTAAAAACAGAACATTGGTTTGGTTATAATTAAAAGAATGTTTTCTTCTATTGTATGTAGTTTCAATTTCATAATAATATGTAGTATGTTTTATGTGGGTATAAATTAAAGAATTGAATAAGCATATGGGATTTTAAACTTTTACAAAATATAGAAAATTACTAATAGTGAGCTAAATTAATTCAACCTTTAGCTGATTTACACAATATTAAATAGGGGCATGGTTGTTTGGTATTTATTTCTTTGAAGGGAGGTGTTCTTTTTACTTACGGTTGGCAAGTGTGTTGATACCTGAAGGGAAAGGTAAGTTGCTCCACGAGAAGCTGAGGCTTCCCAAGACTGTGTGTGTTGATTCAGTTGAATAAGCATGTATTCAAATCAGAATGGTTTTGGCAGTGTTCTTTCAGCCGTGAAACAATAATATTTTCTTTGAAATGGTTGGCTAAGCCCAAAGGGATACAGACAGGAAACTTTGCTTTAACCATCCTTGTGTCTTCCGTATATGAAAACCACAGCTCTCTAGTATGTGATTTTTTTGTGTCTTTTTTTTTTCCTTCCTAGTTTGATTTGTTCCAGTGAGGTGGATTTAGGTGATGGCAGCCAGCTTGCTTGTTTGCAGCCCACTGCTCCCTTGGCGTAGGGAGGAATCCTTAGCCTGTTCGTTTCATGTGCTTTTCTGGACTTAGTCTGACTTTCGAATTAGGTTTTGTGGTCTTAGAAGCCACTGATAGACAAGAAGGACTGCAAGCTGTCATCTAAGTCTGGCCTCTGGGTTTAGTCTTCAATTATAGTGCCAGTTCTGTTCTTGGTAATGTTGGCAGCATTTCAGCATCATGGGCTATTCTACTTGGTAGGACGGCATGTGAAAGCATTCTTTTGAAAGCTGTGCTGTACGCATTAAGCTAGAATCCAGGGATGCAGAAATGAGACTGCACTAGAAGAGCTCATCAATTGCCATGTTGCTATTTATTGCTGTCTGCTTATGAAAGATGGTATGACTCTCCGAGGCTTTTGATGAATGAGCATAGCTGTCCATGTTTGTCACTTATAGACTGTGCAGTTAGTGCTCACTGGTGAGGCCATGTTGACTACCCTTTGCACAGCGCTGACAGAGTTATATTCAGAATATTGGTTTTGATTCTGGGGCCTTCGATTTTGATTGAGTGAATGCTTTATGGGTTAAGAAAAAAAAGCAAGCTGGGTGTAGCATGCATCCCTTTAATCCCAGCACTGGGAGGGAAAGGCGCATGGATCTCTGTAAGTCTGAGGGCAGCCTGGTCTACAAGGTGAGTTCCAGGACAGCCAGGACCACAGAGTGAGACCCTGTCTTGAACCCTGTTCCACACCCTCCCCCCGACCCCCCCAAAAAGAGAGAAAAGCAGTAAGAATGATTAGAACAGTGCAGACTTTACCCCTTTACTGTAAGCTTTTTTTAAAAAATGAAGTGTATTCTAAAGTGTCCTGTAAAAATGAATTTGCAACACTCACATAATTTAAAAGCAAAGACGCCATCTTTGAATGTTAGATTATTACAAATATATGCAGACGATGGTCTATGAAAGACTTATCTGTGAAGAAGAAGAAGAGAAAGCTAATCCCCAGAATGCCCTCCAACTTAAATGAGTTGAACAAAATGTACTTTGGTGCAAGTTGGTAGACAGGCATGGTCTCAGGGTGTGAAGATGTTTCATGCAGAACAGATAGAGCTGCCTTCTGTTTCTTTTGGTTGTAGGTAGGGCCAGTGTGATGGGAAGAGCACTATTCCATCTCCACATTAGAAGACCTAGGAACTAGTCCACACATTTCATTTTCTAAGACCACAACCCTGGCATTTACTCTTTAAACTCACACAACAGGAATAATTCTGCTTGTTTAGTGTGGCTAATCCACATGGGGTTAAAAGAACAACATCAAAGTTAAATGTTAAACTTCGGATGTGCTGTATCAGTCAGTTTCAACCCCACTTCTTGAGGTAGTTAAAACCAACTATGTGCATGAAATATTGTATATGGTGTATGGTATAGGGTACAGTTATAAAAGTCAGCCAATGGTCCTATGCTGGCCTCTGGTGGATGGACTAAATACTAGTGTTCACATAACCATAAACTTCTACCTCAGAAAACCTTGACATGGGAATTCTATCTTATGTTTCCACAAAAGTCTCATGGGAGGTTCTTATTAAAATGCATATTTCAGGATTCTTTCTTTAAATTCTGATTGACTAGTCTCATTGTGCAACTTAGGAACCTTGACTTTCAGAATAGCTTTAAAAATATGCCTTAAATGAAATGGAGGTGTGTATATGTGTGTATGTCTTTATGATTGTGTGTATATTCATGTGTATATATGTCTGTGTAAGGAAATGGGTAAAGGGAAATACATGGATGTTTTAAAAAATGTGCAAATTGGTACAAATTGAATTTTATAAGAGTAAATTTATAGCTTTCATAAAGTTTTGACATACTAAAACAAGGAAACAATAGTTTGTTTTGATAGATATATATACACACACACATACACATACATCTTTGTTTAATGTTATCATTTTATAATATCTTAAAGACTGGAAGAATGTAGTGAATTATGGGAATAGTTTTGCTGTGACCCTGGTGATCTCTGATGAAGAGACTAAGATAGAACAGTCCACAGAACTTAGAGTGGTCTTTGGTTTGGTTACGCATACATTCTGTCTCAAGTCTTAGTGCCCCTGTCCATGATACAAACTACTGTACCACAGGAAAATGTCCTTGCCCAGAGAACTGTGTTCTTTGTGGGCATTTTACCATTACAGGCTTTTAAGGGATAATCATAAAATAAAGAGAAATATAATAAGATAAAACAAAAACTAACACATCAGAGTTGGGTAAAATGAACAAACAAGCAAACAGACAGATGAAAAAGAGACCAAGAGAAGACACAAGAGTCAGAGACCCATTGTTCACACTCTGAGCTTCACTTTTATTAACACTGAAATATATGTAGTAATTTCTATTGAATAGCTGTATCAGTATTAAATATTACACACATATACTATACATATATGTTTATTTATACTTATGATGCCTAAATTATAAAGGCACAACTTACTGTTTTCCTTCATTTATATATTTGAAAATTTTATTGTAATAATTTTATAAAACTGATGTCATATTATCCATAGTCTCTTTGAAACTTGCTTTTTAAAATATAATGTTATAAATATCTTTCCCTGGTAATTAATATTATTACTTAATGGTGTTGGATGGCTGCATAGTATTCAGTTGTGTAACTATACTGTAATTTGTTTTACTATTGTCATTTTGCTAAGTGTTGTTCATATAAGTGAACAAAAATTATAAAAATTAATGCCTACAGAAAATTGCATTCTAGAATGGAGAAATAGATCCTAAACAATGAATATAATACCATCTGTCCAAAGATGGGAACTTTGGGCAGGGGCTCAGGAGGGAGCATGTTGAAATTCTTTATTAATGAGGGCTGGCAGCCATGGAAGATGAGATTAGAAAGAGATTAGAAAGAGCAAGGGGTTAAGCTGGACATTACAAAAATGTCCAGGGGAGCCAGTGCAGAGGCCACATAAAGCTGATACTGGCCTGCTTTAGGCACCGTGAAAATGCTAGGGTGGCTCTGTGACAAGAAAGAACAAGGAGGGGAGGTTAAGGTCAGAAGGCAAGTAAGGAGGGGTGGGTCATCATAGGTAGATGTCTGTAGGACCTCATCACAATTTAGCCTCGGCTGCCCTTCCCTCTCTCCTCTCCCTTCTCCTCTCCTGCCCTCTCTTCCTCTCTCCTCCCTTCTCTTGTTCTCTCTGACAACCTCCTCCCCTCCCCTCCCCTCTCCTCTCCTCTCCTCTCCTCTCCTCTCCTCTCCTCTCCTCTCCTCTCCTCTCCTCTCCTCTCCTCTCCTCTCCTCCCCTCCCCTCCCCTCCCCTCCCCTCCCCTCCCCTCCCCTCCCCTCCCCTCCCCTCCCCTCCCCTCCCCTCCCCTCCCCTCCCCTCCCCTCCCCTCCCCTCCCCTCCCCTCCCCTCCCCTCCCCTCCCCTCCCCTCCCCTCCCCTCCCCTCCCCTCCCCTCCCCTCCCCTCCCCTCCCCTCCCCTCCCCTCCCCTCCCCTCTCCCCTCTCCTCTCCTGTCTACTCCCCTCTCCTCTTCTCTTCTCTCTTCCCTTCCCCCTCCCCTCCCTCCCCTCACCTCCTTTCTCTCCTCTCCTCTCCTGCCTTCTCTTGTCTTTAACTTTCCTCTTCTCTCCCCCTCTCCCTTCCTCCCCTCCTCCAATCTTTCTCTTTTTGTCTGTCTACCTCGTAGCCTTCTTATTTGTGGCCTTTGGACACATTTTATACATTGAAATGGTAGTTCAAAAATAAGCAAAATTTATAGCATCAATCAAGTGAAAGTTTCAAGGAAATAGATGTTATTGGCTTTTTAGAGAAGTCTTTGCTCACATATTTAATCTTTTTTTTGAAAAAATTCTAGGTGATATGCTAGTTGAGAGATATATAAAATGCTCTGCCCTCACAAAGGCTGTGTCTTACAACTTTCCTAACCTTCCATATCCCTCTATCCCAGTGAAGTAATAAACACATGGAGGGCAGCCAGCAGAACTTGCTGGTTTAAGAGTTGACTATCAGTCTGTTTCCTAGCACTGTGTCATATCTTACCTTCCTGGAGCCATGAAAGTGAGCTCCCCACTCTTCATAGACATACATATGAATTAGAAGACAGAAAATTAGGGCCGTGTGATGGAGTATCCAGCTGTACAGCTGTGGTGATAGTATGAAGTATGACTGGGGAGTCGCAGCCTCAGGGAACAGTGCATCTCTGCCCTCATCTGATTTGGAAAGCAGCAGTTGAGACTGTAGTTCTCTGTTGGTGTGGTTTCATTACGTTTCACCACACCACAAGGAACTGGGTTAGTGTTGCTGGTCCACACCATGAATGCAGTGTTGTAATCAAGGGGTTACAAGATGGGAGACACTCCGAATGCCCATCATCAGGTGAAAGGAGAAACAGACACAGTCAAAGATTTTTGACAATAAAAGGAGAGAAATATTAGTGTATAGCATGATATGGCTGCATCTCATTGTTATACAAAATAAAATAAATCATGTGGACATGGCTTTACTATAATGGAATGTCTAATAAAGATGAACCAGTTAGCAACAAAAGTTAGATTAACTGCTGCCCGTTGTTGGGGTTGGGAGTGGGGAGGAGTCTGCAGATTGGCTCTAAGCACCTTTTTGGGGTGATGAAAACTAAAAGTTCCATGCTGTTCGATTGTTACATAACTACACATTCACTAGAAATCATTGGATCCTGTGCTAAAGTGAATGGATCTGATGGTGCATACGTTACCCCTGGATAAACCTGTGGAGAGGGACAGATGTCTCTCATGGAGTTCTTGACCATATGACCCCATGGCTTTAGCTCAAGAACCAGAGTCTAGCTTATGTATGAAACTTTCTGTGCCAAGGGAATAAACTACACATTGACTTACTAGTTTCATGAAGCTAAGGACAGTGCCCAAATGGACCTTAATACTTTGTATGCTAATCTGAAGAATTAATATGAATGGATTTTGTGCATAACAAATGAACTTCTCTGATGCCATGGAGCCTACCCTGCATTGACATTGTCACCAGTAGCTTTCACTCTAATGGAGACCAAAGCTACAGAAAGAAACATTCAAATAATGTTGTATCTGCTTGCATGGTGGGCCACTTCATTCTGTGTTCCTGACTCAGACAGTGGGGAAGATCAGCTCAGCACAGCTTGTTGGGTAGGCATGTGTGGCCTCTGCACCAAATTCTAGTTCACCTGACAGGTTACAAGCATACCGTGTTATCTATATCCTCCATAACAGAGAAAGTTACTAAGGAATGCCAATTTGATTGTAAAAGACTGAAGATAAGGAACATAGTCTGTGATATCTAGAGGGAGGGACCGTAACTCATAGGAGATAGTGTCTTCTCTCTGTTTTAGAACACAAGAATTCATTTCAAAGGCTGTTTTTTCTTTCTCGAATCTCTGTGGTTCTTTCTACCACCTCTGTAGCTGTGTCTTCCATTCCTCATCACCTGAATTACACATTAGACACTACAGTGTGCACCTCACTTGTCTGGTGGCTTTCATATGCCCTAGCCTGTCTGTACTAGTCTGTGTCTCGGCTGTAGTGGGGGTCAACTCCCACAGTCAAGTGCATAGTTCTTTTTTTTTTCCTTTTTTAAAAAATTTTTTTAATTTTTATTACATATTTTCCTCAGTTACATTTCCAATGCTATCCCAAAAGTCCCCCATAGCGCCCCCCACTTCCCTACCCACCCATTCCCATTCTTTTGGCCCTGGCATTCCCCTATATTGGGGCATATAAAGTTTGCAAGTCCAATGGGCCTCTCTTTCCAGTGATGGCCGACTAGACCATCTTTAGATACATATGCAGCTAGAGACAAGAGCTCCGGGGTTCTGGTTAGTACATCATGTTGTTCCAACAATAGGGTTGCAGATCCCTTTAGCTCCTTGGGTACGTTCTCTAGCTTCTCCATTGGGAGCCCTGTGATACATCCAATAGCTGACTGTGAACATCCACTCCTGTGTTTGCTAGGCCCCGGCATCGTCTCACAAGAGACAGCTATATTTGGGTCCTTTCAGCAAAATCTTGCTAGTGTATGCAATGGTGTCAGCGTTTAGAAGCTGCTTATGGGATGGATCCCTGGATACGGCAGTCTCTAAATGGTCCATCCTTTCATCACCGCTACGAACTTTGTCTCTGTAACTCCTTCCCTGGGTGTTTTGTTCCCAATTCTAAGAAGGGGCACAGTATCCACACTTCGGTCTTCATTCTTATTGAGTTTCATGCGTTTAGTAAATTGTATCTTATATCTTGGGTATCCTAAGTTTTGGGCTAATATCCACTTATCAGTGAATACTATTGTGTGAGTTCTTTTGTGATTGTGTTACTTCACTCAAGATGATGCCCTCGAGGTCCATCCATTTGGCTAGGAATTTCATAAATTCATTCTTTTTAATAGCTGAGTAGTACTCCATTGTGTAAATGTACCATAATTTCTGTATCCATTCCTCTGTTGAGGGACATCTGGGTTCTTTCCAGCTTCTGGCTATTATAAATAGGGCTGCTATGAACATAGTGGAGCATGTGTCCTTCTTAACGGTTGGGACACCTTCTGGATATATGCCTAGAAGAGGTATTGCTGGATCCTCCAGTAGTACTATGTCCAATTTTCTAAGGAACCGCCAGACTGATTTCCAGAGTGGTTGTACAAGCTTGCAATCCCACCAACAATGGAGGAGTGTTCCTCTTTCTCCACATCCTCGCCAGCATCTGCTGTCACCTGAATTTTTGATCTTAGCCATTCTGACTGGTGTGAGGTGGAATCTCAGGGTTGTTTTGATTTGCATTTCCCTGATGATTAAGGATGTTGAACATTTTTTCAGGTGCTTCTCTGCCATTCGGTATTCCTCAGGTGAGAATTCTTTGTTCAGTTCTGAGCCCCATTTTTTAATGGGGTTATTTGACTTTCTGGAGTCCACCTTCTTGAGTTCTTTATATATATTGGATATTAGTCCCTTATCTGATTTAGGATAGGTGAAGATCCTTTCCCAATCTGTTGGTGGTTTTTTTGTCTTATTGATGGTGTCTTTAGCCTTGCAGAAGCTTTGCAGTTTCATGAGGTCCCACTTGTCAATTCTCGATCTTACAACACAAGCCATTACTGTTCTATTTAAGAATTTTTCCCCTGTGCCCATATCTTCAAGGCTTTTCCCCACTTTCTCCTCTATAAGTTTCAGTGTCTCTGGTTTTATGTGAAGTTCCTTGATCCACTTAGACTTGACCTTAGTACAAGGAGATAGGAATGGATCGATTCGCATTCTTCTACATGTTAACAACCAGTTGTGCCAGCACCATTTGTTGAAAATGCTGTCTTTCTTCCACTGGATGTTTTTAGCTCCCTTGTCGAAGATCAAGTGACCGTAGGTGTGTGGGTTCATTTCTGGGTCTTCAATTCTATTCCATTGGTCTATTTGTCTGTCACTATACCAGTACCATGCAGTTTTTATCACAATTGCTCTGTAGTAGAGCTTTAGGTCCGGCATGGTGATTCCACCAGAGGTTCTTTTATCCTTGAGAAGAGTTTTTGCTATCCTAGGTTTTTTGTTATTCCAGATGAATTTGCAGATTGCACTTTCTAATTCGTTGAAGAATTGATTTGGAATTTTGATGGGGATTGCATTGAATCTGTAGATTGCTTTTGGCAAGATAGCCATTTTTACAATGTTGATCCTGCCAATCCATGAGCATGGGAGATCTTTCCATCTTCTGAGATCTTCTATAATTTCTTTCTTCAGAGACTTGAAGTTTTTATTATACAGATCTTTCACTTCCTTAGTTAGAGTCACGCCAAGATATTTTATATTATTTGTGACTATTGAGAAGGGTGTTGTTTCCCTAATTTCTTTCTCAGCCTGTTTATTCTTTGTGTAGAGAAAGGCCATTGATTTGTTTGAGTTAATTTTATATCCAGCTACTTCACCGAAGCTGTTTATCAGGCTTAGGAGTTCTCTGGTGGAATTTTTAGGGTCGCTTATATATACTATCATATCATCTGCAAAAAGTGATATTTTGACTTCATCTTTTCCAATTTGTATCCCTTTGATCTCCTTTTGTTGTCGAATTGCTCTGGCTAGGACTTCAAGTACAATGTTGAATAGGTATGGAGAAAGTGGACAGCCTTGTCTAGTCCCTGATTTTAGAGGGATTGCTTCAAGATTCTCACCATTTACTTTGATGTTGGCTACTGGTTTGCTGTAGATTGCTTTTATCATGTTTAGGTATGGGCCTTGAATTCCTGATCTTTCCAAGACTTTTATCATGAATGGGTGTTGGATCTTGTCAAATGCTTTCTCCGCATCTAACGAGATGGCCATGTGGTTTTTGTCTTTGAGTTTGTTTATATACTGGATTACGTTGATGGATTTCCGTATATTGAACCATCCCTGCATCCCTGGGATGAAACCTACTTGGTCAGGGTGGATGATTGTTTTGATGTGTTCTTGGATTCGGTTAGCAAGAACTTTATTGAGGATTTTTGCATCAATATTCATAAGGGATATTGGTCTGAAGTTTTCTATCTTTGTTAGGTGTTTTTGTGGTTTAGGTATCAGAGTAATTGTGGCTTCATAGAATGAGTTGGGTAGAGTACCTTCTGTTTCTATTTTGTGGAATAGTTTGTGAAGAACTGGGATTAGATCTTCTTTGAAGGTCTGATAGAACTCTGCACTAAACCCATCTGGTCCTGGGCTTTTTTTAGTTGGGAGACTATTAATGACTGCTTCTATTTCTTTGGGGGATATAGGGCTGTTTAGATCATTAACCTGATCTTGATTCAACTTTGGTACCTGGTATCTGTCTAGGAACTTCTCCATTTCATCCAGGTTCTCCAGTTTTGTTGAGTATAGCCTTAGGTAGAAGGATCTGATGGTGTTTTGGATGTCTTCAGGATCTGTTGTTATGTCTCCTTTTTCATTTCTGATTTTGTTAATTAGGATGCTTTCCCTGTGCCCTCTAGTGAGTCTGGCTAAGGGTTTATCTATCTTGTTGATTTTCTCAAAGAACCAGCTCCTTGATTGGTTGATTCTTTGAATAGTTCTTCTTGTTTCCACTTGGTTGATTTCTCCCCTGAGTTTGATTATTTCCTGCCGTCTACTCCTCTTGGGTGAATTTGCTTCCTTTTGTTCTAGTGCTTTTAGGTATGTTGTCAAGCTGCTAATGTGTGCTCTCTCTAGTTTCCTTTTGGAGGCACTCAGAGCTATGTGTTTTCCTCTTAGAAATGCTTTCATTGCGTCCCATAAGTTTGGGTATGTTGTGGCTTCATTTTCATTGAACTCTAAAAAGTCCTTAATTTCTTTCTTTATTCCTTCCTTGACCAAGGTATCATTGAGAAGAGTGTTGTTCAGTTTCCACGTGAAGGTTGGCTTTCTATTATTTATTTTGTTATTGAAGATCAGCCTTAGTCCATGGTGATCTGATAGGATGCATGGGACAATTTCAATATTTTTGTATCTGTTGAGGCCTGTTTTGTGACCAATTATGTGGTCAATTTTGGAGAAGGTACCATGAGGTGCTGAAAAGAAGGTATATCCTTTTGTTTTAGGATAGAATGTTCTGTAGATATCTGCCAGATCCATTTGATTCATAATTTCTGTTAGTTTCACTGTGTCCCTGTTTAGTTTCTGTTTCCATGATCTGTCCATTGGTGAAAGTGGTGTGTTGAAGTCTCCCACTATTATTGTATGAGGTGCAATGTGTGCTTTGAGATTTACTAAAGTTTCTTTAATGAATGTGGCTGCCTTTGTATTTGGAGCATAGATATTCAGGATTGATAGTTCCTCTTGGAAGATTTTACCTTTGATGGGTATGAAGTGCCCCTCTCTGTCTTTTTTAATGACTTTGGGTTGGAAGTCAATCTTATCAGATATTAGAATGGCTACTCCAGCTTGTTTCTTCATACCATTTGCTTGGAAAATTGTTTTCCAGCCTTTCATTCTGAGGTAGTGTCTATCTTTTTCTCTGAGACGAGTTTCCTGTAAGCAGCAAAATGTTGGGTCTTGTTTGTGTAGCCAGTTTGTTAGTCTATGTCTTTTTATCGGGGAGTTGAGTCCATTGATATTAAGAGATATTAAGGAAAAGTAATTGTTGTTTCCTGTTATTTTTGTTGTTAAAGTTGGCATTCTGTTCTTGTGGCTGTCTTCTTTTAGGTTTGTTGAGGGATTACCTTCTTGTTGTTTCTAGGGCGTGGTTCCTGTCCTTGTATTGGTTTTTTTCTGTTATTATCCTTTGAAGGGCTGGATTTGTGGAGAGATAATTCGTGAATTTGGTTTTGTCGTGGAATACTTTGGTTTCTCCATCTATGTTAATTGAGAGTTTGGCTGGGTATAGTAGCCTGGGCTGGAGTTTGTGTTCTTTTAGTGTCTGTATAACATCCGTCCAGGATCTTCTGGCTTTCATAGTCTCTGGTGAGAAATCTGGTGTAATTCTGATAGGCTTGCCTTTATATGTTACTTGGCCTTTTTCTCTTACTGCTTTTAGTATTCTGTCTTTATTTAGAGCATTTGTTGTTCTGATTATTATGTGTCGGGAGGTATTTCTTTTCTGGTCCAGTCTATTTGGAGTTCTGTAGGCTTCTTGTATTTTCATGGGCATCTCTTTCTTTAGATTTGGGAAGTTTTCTTCTATAATTTTGTTGAAGATGTTTGCTGGTCCTTTGAGTTGAAAATCTTCATTCTCATCCACTCCTATTATCCGTAGGTTTGGTCTTCTCATTGTGTCCTGTATTTCTTGGATGTTTTGAGTTAGGATCTTTTTGCATTTTACATTTTTCCTTGATTGTTGTGCCGATGTTCTCTATGGAATCTTCTGAACCTGAGATTCTCTCTTCCATCTCTTGTATTCTGTTGCTGATGCTCGTATCTATGGTTCCAGATTTCTTTCCTAGGGTTTCTATCTCCAGTGTTGCCTCATTTTGGGTTTTCTTTATTGTGTCTACTTCCCTTTTTAGGTCTAGTATGGTTTTGTTCATTTCCATCATCTGTTTGGATGTGTTTTCCTGTTTTTCATTAAGGATTTCTACCTGTTTGATTATGTTATCCTGTTTTTCTTTAAGGATTTGTAACTCTTTAGCAGTGTTCTCCTGCAATTCTTTAAGGGATTTTTGTGCTTCCTCTTTACTGTCTTCTACCTGTTTACCAGTGTTCCTTTGTATTTCTTTAAGTGTGTTATTAAAGTCCTTTTTGAAGTCCTCTACCATCATCATGAGATATGCTTTTAGGTCCGTGTCTAGCTTTTCCAGTGTGTTGGGGTGCCCTGGACTGGGCGAAGTGGGAGTGTTGGGTTCTGATGATGGTGAGTGGTCTTGGTTTCTGTTAGTAAGATTATTACGTTTACCTTTCGCCATCTGGTAATCTCTGGGGTTAGTTGTTGTCGTTTTCACTGTTTAAAGATTTGAGCAGAAGCTGTGTTCCACTCACCAGCAGTCTCAAAATTCTGTGGCGGGGGTCGTGGTTAGCTGGCGGGTGTCAGCCGACCCTGCGCTCTAGCTACCCTGGTGCTTTTCTGACCAAGTGCATAGTTCTATTCAAGTTCTCCACATCTACCCTGTTCCATGCCACAGGATGTGTGTGCTTGTTTTCCTGGAAGATTCACTATTGTGCCTTAGGCCCTGGCCTTCTGGTCCTGGAAGTTTCACTCATGAGCTTACCCCGCCCTCCATCCCTCATGGAATAATAAGCTCTTCGAAGTTGTAGCTAGCCTGCTGGACTTGTCAGCTTCTTTAAAGCCTATCTCGCACGACTCATTTCTACTGAAGCTTTTCATGATTCCAAAACCAATTACTATTTTGCCACTTTCTGACTTTGAGCCTCTCCTGTGTGGTTTGTCACGGATGCCTTCTCTTTGGGTGTTTGCACACATGTCTTTACCTCCTAGCTTGAATACTCTATAAGGGGAGGGGGGACTGTGCCTCCGTTGTCTTTCTCATCTTGAGGGCACATAGTTGATGCCTGGAATATTGCTTTTGGACTCTCGAAGTGTCAGGGCCCTACTAATTGCAGGTTTCCTTCCTGAATGTAACTAACAAAATGTTAGCAACTTTACACTCTCTCTAAGTACTTTACACTGGACATTTCAAAATTTTCATCTTATTGCCACTGTGTCCCTCATCTAGGGCTTTTGACATGTATTTTTTTCCAGGCCAGGCTTGTGCATTTGTGCCTTGGCAGGTTGATAGCTACGACTGTGAATAATGAGTCAATTATCATCCAGCCTCAGGGAAAGCACAATTATTCCTGACTGGCCAGGCTGAGGTAATCCTCCCCTCCCTGTGCCCTTTCAGATGGAGAACATAAAACAGTTGGAATTCAGAGCACTGCAAAGGGAATTTAGACAAAACACTGGTGTGCTGAATTTAGCTTCCTTGGATTTATTCTGATTTATGATTGATTGGTTTTTAAATTGCTTATTTAATCCTAACGACTATGGCTCCAGGGGAGGCCAGCTATGGAGAGAAGCATGTGAACAAGAAGCAGTGGCCTGGAGTAGTTTGGATGGACAGATCAGGGGAAGATATTATTGTTCCCAGGACCATTGCTGTGGACTCGAAGTGTAATGGGAAAATCACCCCAGACTCTGAGCGAGGACCCAGCCTTGTTACAAGCATGATTGCTTATCCCCTATTCTCTTTGCAGAAGGCTGTTTGTGGCTGCCTAGTGTGGCACAGAACATTCCCCACTGCGGTTTTTCTTCCCTTCCAGCGATGTAGTCAGTATCTCATTGTGACTGAGAACATGCTCTTGATTTATATTGCTCTTGACCACACTGCAGAAGAATGGATACTTACTTCGAGGTGGCTGGCAGGACTTGCTCTTAGATTCTGACACTGGCTGTGCTGTTGTGTGGAGTGTTTCTCAGTACACAGATATGGCTCTGGCTTTTGTATAGAAGAATTTGAATTTTTTATAAAAGTTTTCCCTCAAAATTGAGCTCTCCCCAAATAATCACTTTTACCTCGAAGGTGTATAATCAACATGTACTTTACCCTGTAAAGTGTAATTTACCTTGTCACCCAAACTTTCTGCTTTTTCAGGGTGTGTGACCTTTCCCTTTCATCTGAAATTAGACATTGATGGTGTGGAGATGGCCCTGTAAGCCTGACCTATTGGAAGCTTATCTGTTTGGTATCAAAAGGAAATTGAAATTTCATCGCTTCAGAATAATGAAACCTCTGGAAACCTTTAGAAAAAAACTTTCTCATCTTTATTGAAGTTTGACTCAAAAATGCCCAAAGAAATGCTTTTTCTGGTCTCTGTAATCCGTGTGTTCTCGGAAACACTGCTGTTAAATTTCCATGCTGTACTACGCCTGATGTGCATTTCAAAGCAAGGAGCATTAGGGATAAGATAAAAGGGTAGAAAAGGACTCTGATGAAAAACAGAAGCTTAGAGATGAACAGTTGGGTGGCACGTGTGCGTTGCCACCAGGCTCCCTCTGGGAAGGAAGCAGCATCTGGTCTCTAATCAGGCTGCTGGCCACTTCCAAGTCAGGGCTGTGCCAGCATCTGCCATTTTGACATTATCATATTGAAAAGGAACTTTGTTCTCATCTCATTCTGCCAAGAGATTTATTACTTACTAGGTTTAAAAACCCATAACAGGCCCGTATTCAAAAGCACCTTTTTGGGTGTTTGCAGGGACATGGTACAGTCTTATAAAGCTAATTTCAGGGTTTAGGAAGCATTTTCAACTTTAAGTTTAATCAAGGAGAGAGCAAGTTCTTTCCTAAGTCTCTTGGTGCTTTCAAGATTAACAGCTTCACGTTTATGAGAGGGGGGATGTTTTTGTTGGGTATGGGACTAAGTAGATTAGTAATTCAGTAACAGCAGCAGGAATTTGGACTTCACTTTTTGTCAGAGGAGATTCCTGTGGTGACTGTCAGGTCCCCTGGCGTTGTATTGGGACTGGGAGAGGAGAGCATGGAGTGACCTGAGCACACACATGACCTGTCAGTTCAGAACGTCTCCTCACAGAGACCACTGTGCTTTTCAAGTATTGAAGTCAGTTGACTAGAATGGGAATGGTGGGTTGGGTATGTAAGATTTTCTTGGTAAGTATCAAATTTAGTTTTGTTTAACTTAAAAGATACCCAGGATGACTGAAACTGCTTCTTCTTTTATTGAAATAATTTGTGCAACAATAACAGCAACAACAAAATCTGTGCTGAGGAATGGTGCGAGCCACAGAAGAGCCTTCTCTTCTGCCTGTGTGATGAAGCTCGGGGCATCTGTTCATACCTCAGTAGCTTGTCCTGTTTCTAAGCATCTCCATGTCACTTGACTACCATTACTTACTGTTACCTCCGGAACCACGAGAGACCTGACTCGAACACGGAGAGGTCTGGGAGACTAAGCCTTAAGTGCTTCCGTCCTCACTTGTCTGACTCTTCACATTGTTGGTATCCCAGCAGTGGTTTCAGCAACTCTCCTAGCATATTACCCACTTTAGTTCTTCTACCTCGGGCATCCAGGGCTCATACTTCTCAACAGAGATTTCATTCAGAATTTGTTGGCACAAAAGGCAGAGGTCATCTTTCCAGTGGTGGCTACTTAGAGGAGTTGCTAGTGCTGGTGTAGTAGACAGTAATGGAGAGCTGGTTTCAAAGAATATGGATATGCGCTTTTTTTTCTTTTTTTTTTAAAAAGAGAAAATGAGTCATTAAATGTGAATTATTATCACAGTCTATGTTACTTTAACTTTGTCCTATAACAGTATTTCATTGTTTGAAAAAAAGGGGGCCCTGAGAGATGGCTTAGAGGACCCATGTTCAATTATCAGTACCCATATGGTGGCTCTAAATTATCAGTAGCTCGAGTCTCATGGCATCTGATGCCTTTTTCTGACCTTCTCAGGCACTAGGCATTTATGTAAAGATGTACAAACATGTACTTAGTCAAAGCACCCTACACATAACACCCTGACACATAAACAAAATTTTAGTGTTAATTCTTGACAACACCCCTACAAATCTTAATTTTACCTTTAATAGTCAGAATCAAACATGGGCAGAAAAGGAGTATAGTGCGGAAATACTGGACCAAACAAGACTGAATGCCAGTAGAACAAACTCCAAATTATACAATTCCGTGTCCGATGTTAAAGGGTTTCCTAGAGAGCTCTTCACTCCACTTTGCTGACTGCCACACACTTCCTCCCCCCCTCCCCCCCCCGGTCTCCTTTTAGCAGGTTTCTTTGGCATGGCTAGAGTAGTACCAACATCTTTGGGTCTCCAAGCAATCCATCCAGATTTCACCTTCACAGCTTCATGCAGTGTCCTCTCTGGGTCTGTATGCAAGGACTGCCCTGACACATACCTGGCTTCAGTGACTTTCCTTAACAATGCAGGAAGATTCCACCAGCCTATTCCTATATCCTTCTTGATTCTAAATCCAAATCCACGTGGCAGAAGCTGCAGGTTCTGTTGGGGTTGGGACCCAGGGTCCCTTTCTGAATTACATTTGCATATTATTTCAGTTGTTTTAGATGTAACTTCCTCAGTCCTTTTCCTTTCCCAGTTTGATGGATTGTTTGGGTGGGATCTTGCTGTGGGATCCATTCCCCGTATTCCATTTAGCAGCAAGCTTTTCTTTCAACTTCTCATCTCCTTGAGCACAAGATTTGGTGCTAACATTGTATTTCCTGGTGCTCTTTTTCTCCTCAAACTAAAGCTTCACACTTCTCTTCACCCCACTTGTTCCTTCTCATTGTAGATCTGCACAAGAGTCATCACTAATAACCACTCAACACAAGACTCTAGGCTGTCTTGAAATCTCCTCTGTGAAAGCCATTAGTCCTCAAATCTTGAATTTATCTTCAGGCAGATTTTTAGAAAAAGGAGAAAAGCTACCACATTTTTTTTAAAAAACCAAAATATCATGAGAATAGTTTCTAGGTCAGCTGATAATGTTCTTTTCACCCTGAGTCCCCACAGTTTATATTGCCATTATAGCACCACTATCTTCACTACTAATTGGGGGCTTGCTTATAGTTTCAGAGGGCTAGACTCTTACCATGGTAGGAAGTGAAAGATCCTGACAGAATATAAAAGGTCACAGAAGCCCTGAAATTGGCAAAATAGATTTCATTGTTAGCAGAACTAGCTTCACTGATTTAGAAAAAACAGAGGTGCACAATGCTCTGGCCACTCCTTGAACCCGTTTGTCTGCCAATGTTTTGACCGTTTCTTGAACCCATGTGTGTGCCCACTGATGAAGCCTATTGCCAGGTGTTTGTGATATTGGTTGCTGGGAAAGAGTCGGAAAATCTCCCCAGCAACCATAGCTGGGCCAATCCTGAGTTGCTACACCTGCACCAGACTCTTTCCTTGTACTCCTCCCATACCCATTTCTTGAGAATAGACATTGTTTAGATCTGGAAATTCCCTACTCCCCCCTTCTTTTTCCCCCCTGAAGGCCTATAAAAACTGGGACCCTTTTCCCCTCAAGGTCGACTCCTCTACCCCTGCATGGGATATGAGTCGTCCCCAGAGCTCTGGCTTTCCCCGAATAAAGCCTCGTGTGGTTTGCATCAAGCTTGGTCTCTTGTGAGTTCTTGGGTGTCCGCTATTGTCCCAAGGCCTGAGCGAGGGGCTCCTCTCGGAGTCTTTCAGAAGCAGACAGGCATGGTGCTGAGAGATTTACATTCTGATGCACAGGCAGCAGTCAGAGAGGGAAATTCAGTCTAGTGTGGGCTTTTGAAACTTCAAAGCCCACCCCCCAGTGACATACAGTCGCCAACAAGTCCACATCTATGCTAACAAGGCCAACTCCTCTAATCCTTACTAAATAGTTCCAAAACATCATGACTAAGTATTCAAATATTTGAGCCTATGGAGGTCATCTCATTGAAACCTATCTCATAAGGGTTCCAACTGGACCCTTATCAGACTGTGAGCATGAAAGCATGAACTGCAGATTTTGGTGTCAGGGAAGTGATATTTCAAAGGAAGTAAGTATGGTGGCTCTGCTGTGCTAGGCTTTTAGAGACCCATCTCCAGATCACAGATAAAATAAATCCCTGGGACATTTTCATCATAGTCTAGTTAGGGCATGGCATAGAATTCCCCAACCAGGGATGGCTTGATATTGACCACATGACTGTTTTATAATCCTTTATCACTTCTTAAATATATGTGATTGACACAGTGAATTAGTTTATTTATTTATTTATTTATTTATTTAAAATATAGGTATCCTGAAGCCTTGACTCTTCTTTGACTGTAGAAAGCTTTTATTTATTTTTTAAATTTTCTTTCCGTTTTCCTTATCATGTTTCTTTCCTATTTTGCCCTGCAAGAACTTTTCCTCTTGTTTTACTCAAAGCAGTAGTTGAGCTAAGTTTTAGCCTCAGAAGTGCCTGGGTTCAAATCCCAGTGCTTAACCTCCCAGCTACATTACCTAGGACACATGATTTAATCTTGAGTAGTAATCCTCTGGGAAGATTCATGAGATGCTCAGAAAAGGACACTCAATACTCAGTGACTTTTAACCATTATTAATTTCAATATTGCTAATTGTATTAATTGTCTCATTGTGGTGTGTGACAAAATTTCTTGACAGCAACTTAAGGAAAGAAGAAAGGATTTATTTCGTCTCATTCTGAGGGCAAAGCCCATCATGGCAGGGAAGGTGTGGTGGTGAGGGTGTGAGGTAGTGTGGCTGCTCACATTGTACCCAGTCAAGAAGTAAAGAGACATGAGTATTTGTTCTCTGTGTGCTTTCTCCTTTTTATTTGATCAAGACCCAGCCCATGGAATGTGGCTTCCTGAGTTCAGGGTGAGTGTTCCCACCTCATCAGACCTAACCTTGATAACTCCTCACAGGTGTGCATGGAAGCTTGTCTCTCAGCGATCCTAGATCCTGTCAAGTTGACAGTCAATATTAACCATCGTAATGCTAATATTAATGGTTTTTTTTTTTTTTTGGCTTAACCCATTGCCTCAATGTAGATGACAGATAGTCACCTCAACTGTGATGGTCCTTCCACATTTCAGCCTACATTTGGAGCCCTGTTTGCGCCGTTTCCTCAAATGCAACATCCAAGATCTAGATTTATTATTTCTTACCCAACTGATTCTATTTTCTTCCGCCAATTTCTGTTCATGGTATCATAGATTGTTAGTCTCTTAATTTTGAATTAATCTTAGGTTCTTTTCTTATTTTAAGGAAAAACAATAGCTGTGCATAGATTTAATACAGAGGTATTACATATATGCAATATACATACATACATACATATATGCTAATTAGTGTATATTTGTTTTTTGTTTTTTGGTTTTTTTTCCGAGTCAGGCTTTATCTGTGTAGCCCTGGCTCTCCTGGAACTCATCTGTAGACCAGGCTGGCCTCAAACTCACAGAGATCTGCCTGCCTCTGCCTTCTAAGTGCTGGAATTAAAGGCGTGCACCGCCACCACCACCCAGTGAAAGGTATTGCTTATAATTGTAAATAGTTAAGAATGAACATTGACTAAGTAGTCTCTCTTACATTTATATAATTGTTTTCTCTAACTAATAAAATTCATGTAGAAAAGTATTCAATAACATAAAATGTTGACAAATTAAATTTATAATTTATGTATATTTTTTGAACTTTAGAAGTGTATGGATATGTAAAAGATGCACAGATAAGCAATCAGAGAATTTTATGTGGTTATTCTGTTATGTAGGATTCTGTGTAGGCTACTTTTCCTATTTGCTCTTTTCCTTATACTGTTTGAAAAAGTAGGCATACATTGCTTCCATATGAGGAAAAAAACTCCAAACTTAACAGAAAATGAGATAAATAGTGTCTGAAATTCTTGAGAGAATTATACTTTCTTGAACTTTTAAACAATGATAAAAATAGTACTGGGTATATAGTAGACAATATTCATTGAGTGTCGAAGTTATGTTATCTTTCTATGCAATTTTAGAATAATTTTAATATATTTAAGAGGACCTAAAGGCTTCAAGAAACTTTATTTACATAGTTCTTTGAAAAGTATTCTTTTTTGGGGGAGTGGGAGTGGTTAAAAAGAAATTTTTTTTGGTAAACACAAAAGAAATGAACTTGATGACATAGGGCATTTTTAATAACTCATAACTATCATTTCAGAGGATAATGTGGCCAGATGGGGAGCACATGGAACCGATTCATCAGAAAATATATTTTCTACTGTAAAATGGAATCATAAAATTGAATCAAATGGTCGTCATTCTAGAAATACAAGCATCTTTCTTCACACTTCATCGGAACCCTCGGAAGAGGACCAGGTAATTCTGTCTTACATTTATAGACACAGCTTGGAGAAGAAGAAGAAAGCATTCGTCTTAGAATTGGAACAGCGCTCTGTTGAGAATTAAATCATTACGTGCCAGTGTTTGCTTAGCCTTAATTTTTGGTAAAATTTCGTAGGGACTTGCTATGTGTAAATGCTTCATGAAATTATATATTTTGCTTTTAACAAGAGTTCCCTTTTCCACTTCTTTGTATAAAATAGACTTACTTTTACCTGTCCTAAGTTTATCGTGTTTAGACATAAAGTAGAAGCTACTGTTTTGCGTTTTCTAAGATTTGGTTCCTAGATATTAGATGCTGTCCTCTAAATGTCAAGACTTTGTTGATACTATTCATCTAGTCCTCTTTGTGTTTAATTATCATGGTGTGATAATTCATTGTGTTTTCTTTTTTAAGCTATTTGAGTTTTGATTAGTTTTCTCAAGTCATTTGAGTTTCTATTTTGGAATGTTTTCCATGTGATATTATATACAGAATTACAAGAGATTTTGATTTTCCAAGGGGTCGCAAGTCTCTGTGATAGAAATGAATTTATATAGAACACTTTTGTATATAACCCCTTGCTGCTGGTGATGACTGTGAGCTATGAATTGTTTTCCATAAAGGATTCACACTCTACTGGTGATGGGTGAGATATAGTAAATATGAAGAGTCCTAGAACCGTTAAATTGCCCCGTCCTCTTGTACCTTGGAAACACTGTGGCGGCAGCAGCAGCCTCTGATTTGTGCATCAGAGGGTTAGTGGGAGATGGCCTGGGAGGTGGAGGGAGCAGCTTCCTGTTTTATACACAGGCATGGCTGGGTTAGCTCATCTGCTAGATGGTAGACAAGACTAGGTTACCAGAATTGCAGTTAGACTTGTTGGAACCTTCTCCCTCACCACTGCTATTGCTTAGAGTCTGGCCTTTCATAAATAGCTAGGAATATAACCATTAATTCTTGTCTGTGTGTTCCTACTGTTTTCAGATTGTGATTGGTGAAGGCCACAAAGTTGGTAGTTCCTTTCAAGGTGATATGACCCGGGCTGGAAAGGTGAAGGTAAGGCCTGATTCAGTTACCTACCTTGGGAAGAATACACAGCAAACAAATGAACTGTATTAGCAACTTTTCTGTTTCTGTGATGAGTCACCATGACCACAGCAATTTTGAAGAAAAGAGTGTATTTGGGCTTATGGTTCCAGAAGGATAAAAGCCTTACATGGTGGGGAGGCATAATAACCAGCAGCAGGCAGCAGGAAGCCAGGAACGCAAATCCTCATCTACAAGCAGGAAGCAAAGAGAGTGCATGAGAGTAAGGCAGGGCCTTTTACTCATAAAGCATACATCCAGTGACAAACTTCTTCCAGCAAGGCCTTGCCTCCTAAACCTCTCCAAACAGCATTACTGACTGGGTACCAAATATTCAATTACTAGAGCCTATAAGAGAAACCTCTTACCAAGCTACCATATAAGCCAGTACACACACACTAGATTCTTGCTTTCCTTTGTACAAAACTGGATGAGTGGCCAGATTTTATCCTTGAAAGGGTTTTTTGTTTTTTAAGTTGGTGTTGGAAAATCTAAACTTTTGTACTTGGGTGGATGCTCGATCTTTTTTCCCTAAGGTTTAACAGATGGAAAGAACTTTCTAGCCTAATCATTAAGAAAAAAGATGCTATAATGTAACAGATTCTCAAATTTTAATATTGAAACTGTCAGATGAACTTTGCTGTTGGGTATGCATGTCAAGTAATCATTGCAGTTACTTGCTTAGAAACATGGAAGCTACCTTTTGAACTTTCTATGGGGTCAGTGTGGTCTGCCTACTACATATTCAGCTCAGGACAGGAAGATACAACTGGTCTTGAATTGCAGTTAAGGAATCCCAGTTTATAATTTTAAGGTACATGCTAAGTCTATGGTCAGGTTGTGAGCATAAAATGGATGGTGACCTTGTGCCTTTACTACATTCCATGTGCCAGCATTTTCCTATTTATACTCTTCGATAGTCCTCTGAGATGCATTTGTTTGTAAATCTGAAATGCCTCATTGTCAGTGTGCATTGGTATTCTATGTGGAATAGTTCTTCATTGAAATGCTGCGATTGGGTCTAGGAAGGTCATTTGCTGTTCTTTTTACCATTGAAGTAATTCTCAGATGTACTTGCCTGAAAGAGAGCGAACACTTGATGTTTTGCCCTCCTTACCTCTCCTGTGATTTACCTGGGCAGGATGATTTTGTTCTGAGTGAACTTTTCTTTCCTGCTCGCTTTAGTTCTCTCTCTCTGGCTCTCCAGAGTGCTGTAAGAAAGCATTCTATGAGGAAGGATGGTAGCCCAGCACCACCACCAGCACCAAACCAGGAACCTGCGGTCTCTGATAGTCATGTTAAAAATCCCGGGGAGAAAATGTGTTAATCTGAAATGCCTCATTGTCAGTGTGCAATGGGAAGTGCTATTCTATGCGAAATAGTCCCTTACAAGAAACCTCTCAGCCTGTGCGTGTCTCCCTTCACTGTAGAAAACAGACTACAGTGTTGTAAAGCCCTGGACTTGCAATTGTCTTGCTTTCTTCAGTAGAAAAGCTTGTGGACAGCAGCTTTAACAGGGCCTTGAGAGTTCACAGGAAACCATATCCAGCCTTCAACAGAGTTCTGCGTGTGTGTGAATCCATGACTGCATTGTCTCTCTGCATGTCTAATATATGCAAGATAATTTCAATCTTCTTGTAGGTAGACAACTTCCTAGACTTAGAAGATGTGGACATGGAGGAAGAGAGTAAGCCCCAGATGAACAAGGGTATGTGCTCTCCTTCTTTTCCATACAGTGTGGCCTCTTTTTAGAAACGACAAGTGATTTATGTTGGTTTGCTATTTTTAGCAATCTTTACCTTACCTCTCCTGATGTGAGAAAAACTGAGGTTGTGAAATTTCTTTTTGAAAAGCAAAAACTTTTACTCAATTGGTCAAAGCCTTTTGAAACCTTTGGTTTAAGTGAAATAGAGCTGTCCTTTTGCTTTCCCCCAAATTCAGATAAATTAAACTATTAAATAATAGTGTCACATACAGCTATTATAAAGTCATTGCCTTATATTTTAGAACTGTCTTACAAATTGATATGCTTTTAAAGGAAAATGTAAAACAGCAGTTGACCATAAAATCATAAAAATAAAAATATTGGTCACAAAATGAACAATAATATTCAAAATTTTGCCTTTAAAATTTATGAAATATGTAAATGAACACATAAATGTTTTTTTCTGAGTTCTTTTTTCATAATCTACTGAAAGAGGCTGTATGCTAATCTATTGATGTTCGTGTAGAGGCTTGCTTTCTTTCCTGGTTAGTATTTTTGTATAAGCACATGTATATTTCTTCATGGGACCTTTGGAGTTTGAGCTGGAGAGATATAGCTCAACTGATAGAGTATTTGCTCAGTGCCCTCAGCCCACCATTAAAATTGGGTGTGGTAGCCCATGTGGTAACATCAGCACATGAGGACCAGAAGTTCACGTTATCCTTCAGTACAAAGGCAGTTTAAGTCTAGCCTGGGACTTATGAGAACCTGTCTCCAAAAGAAGCAGGCAAACAATAACAGTAGGGACAACAGAAAACACTGGCTCTCTAGTGGATGTGAAAGGACATCTTGAAGTTGATCTTCTCCTGCTGTTATACTGTTTAGTCATAACCTAAGTTATTGCTGTTGTTGAGAAACGAGGTTTCCTTGGAACCAGATAGATGTTACAGTGGCTTTGGAGAGTTGTTCTGGGTTAGCAGCAGCTTCTCCTTGGTGGTGTAGGGCCCTGCCCTAGCTTTCTGGGCTCCTTGAATTAATAAGGCTTTGGGAATTTAAAGCAGTGAAAATATTTCTTCTGCTCTCCAATGTCTTACTGCTTCATTGGAGATGTTTTTCAAGTACCCATTAGCCAGAAGACTGGAAGACTTTGAAATTACTCATTTCAGCGAGATCAGAGATGGAAGGAAATTGTGTCCTTCAGGGAGTGTTGGCTGACTTCATACCCCAGTCACTCTTGAGTTTTTGTAAGACCTGCTTAAGAGAGAGCCAAGGCTGGTAAAGCACCCATTTTTGGTTGATTTTGAGAGTAAACCTTGCTTTAAAATACAGATTCCTATATCCTGCACCTACAAGAAAACTGAATTCATTACTCCTTTGGTGGCATCCTGTGAACTGAATTTAGCCATCCTAATTCTGCTATTGTGTGAGGTTGATACATTGAAACTGTTGGTTCTTCTCTATATATTAAACATCGATAAAATCAGCTTTATAGGCGAGCAGGAGAGTGCTGTGTTGGGCACTGTTGTGATGGAGTTTCTTACTTCATCACTAGCAGTAGGTCTGTACTTGCCATATGGCCTGCTGTTCTTCTGCTCGTCCCAATGGAAACTGTGGATAGCTGAGGAGAACCTCTCTGAGGGGTGGTATTTGGCAGTTTTTATATCCCTTAGCATTTGATAGCAGAGAGCTGTAGCCACAGACAGGAGGGAGCACCTACATGGAGCAGCCTCCAAAGTTGTACATCTTTGGCTGGCTCTGATGAGTGGGCCCCTTTGCTTTACTTGTTGGTTCAGCTATTCTTGAATAGGTCTAGGGGACCAGAATCCTTAGCTTTATAAGTGCAGGCCCAGGGAGCTGGCACTCCTCCACCCCTGGCAGGGCCAGTGTTGTACCTGCAGAGCCTGTGGTATCTGATAGCCTTGGCTCCAGGCTTGAAGTGTTTCTAGAGCTCTTCCCGTGAAGCTGACAAAATGTTGCTGGAGAGTGAATGTTCTTCAGGAGCTGCAGTGATCACCTGGGCTCACTGTGTGTATTTTTCTCAAGGTGTCTGTGGTGTTCAGAACAGCTAGTACAAGCATCAGAGAAATCCAGGTGGCTGTTTACAAGTCAAATGCTGAAGGCTGCCAGTGCAACATGGGATAACAGCTGTTAATTAGGGAGTCACATCGTCCTATCCCCAACATCTCTGCTTATTTGCAGGGAAATGATCAGGATTGCTTACCAAAAGAACCTACACAGGTATCACTAATGCTAATAGTGACTTATAAGCCTCTAACATCATGTAAAAGTGCTGAACACCAGGCAAAGTTACCAGAAAGAAGTGGATCCCCTTCATCTGTCTCACACTGATGTAAACGAATGTGGCCAGCAAAGTTCGGTTTTTGTTTTTGTTTTGTTTTTCATTTTTTTATTAGATATTTTCTTCATTTACAATTCAAATGCTATCCCAAAAGTCCCTTGTACCCTCTCCCCACCCTGCTCTCCAACCCACCCACTCTCACTTCCTGGCCCTGGTATTCCCCTGTATTTCGGCATATAATCTTTGCAAGACCAAGTGCCTCCCTTCCCAATGATGGCCGATTAGGCCATCTTCTGCTACATAAGCAGCTAGAGGCACGAGCTCAGGGGAATTAACGTAAAACATCAACGTTTTCTATTGTTTGTGACATAGCTTTCTTTTAATATTCTTTATAAAGTGTGCTTTGCAGTTACCAGCTTTACTTCCTTCTTTAAAAAGTTGAATAAAAGATCTCACTAGTATCATGTTTCCAGAAACTCGATAGCAGAAGGTGTTGCATTTGGGGATAAACAGTTATTGAGGCTGAACCAAGTATCAGTGGACTTGAATGAAGTAGTTAAGACTGTCTCCTGTGTGAAATGATGTGTGAATTGATGGTTGACAATTGATTCAGTTCTAATCACCAAAAAGACCACCAGGGTTTCCCAATTTTCATAATGTACAATCTGGGTCACTTGAAAAGAAGAAAGAAATTAAATACTCTGTGCCAAGGTGAATTTCAGTGTGTGGCCTAATTTGTATTGCACTTCAGGAATGTGAGCAGAAGGCAAATATTTATATCAGATGGGGAATGTGACATTTTTAAATGGGCAAGTTGCTCATATAATTTTGGCAGCTGGGAAGTTTACTGATTAGATTCTGTTGTTATTGTTCAAGCAACAGATTTGCCTGGGGCAACAAGGAAGCATGTTCTGTATTGTTTTTCTTTTTTTCTACCATTGATTTTATTTATTCACTGTATCCATGATCATAGATATTCTCCACGATTCAAGAACACAGTTCTTTTTCAGTATTTGCCTTATCATTTTGACAGCCAAGGAGTAGCGCTTTGGAGTCAGGTTTTTGGCAGAGCTCACACAATGCAGTCATATGAGTGGCCTCAGAGTAATGCTCCCTGTGAGGTTTGGTACCCTGCATTCATTGGCATCAAGTTAGCTAGCACCTTTTCCTCTTTTGAATTCAGGATAGGGTAGTTAACCTGGTGATTGCACTGCCTCAGACAAGATGACTCAAATTACTATACAACAAAATTATGATTTGGGATCACTGCAGTCATTACATGGAGGTCATTAGGGTAGGAAGACTGTTATTTATTTATTTATTTATTTATTTATTTATGTCTCTCCGTTTCAGTGTGGCTGGCTGGAGAGACTGTTTTTGGAGGTCCAGTTCTCATAATCATTCTCAGACAGGTCCCTTACAGTGGGTGAATTTACACTGTAGTTCATTGTGTTGGATGACTCCTGCTTAACAGTTGCAGCCATATTTGATGTTTAAATTAAAAAAAAAAACCTGTTTCTTTTATTGAGATTATAATATAATTGCATCATTTCTCCTTTCTATTTCCTCCGTCTACATCTTCCCATATACTCTTCCTTGCTTTCTTTAAAATTCAAGGCCTTCTTTTTCATTGATTGCTGTTATATAAATATATGTGTATGTACATGTATATATTTCTCAACACATAAGTACACCTTGTTCAGTCTGTTATACTATGTGCATGTGTGTTTTCAGGGCTGACCCTTTGGTATTTGATAGCCAGTTCTTCCTGCTCTCTGCACTCTTTGAGTTGCCTGAGGTTATTTGTGTAGGTAGGGTCAAGTATTCATGGTCTCTCCCGCATCCACTTTAGCACACCTACTGTTGTTCTTGTTCAGTTTACACTTAGGAAGTGTAATAGCTTTTCCTGGTTGTCAACTTAACTATATCTGGAATGAGCTACAATCTAGCATTAAAGGGGCACCAGGATGTAAAATGGAGCTGAATCCTGTGTTCAAGGATATTACTTTGAAATGAGGGAGTAAAGATCTTGGGGCAAGATTCCACCCAGCTAAATTTAGACCCAGGCATGGTAGTACAAGCCTTTAATCCTAGGAGGTAATTACAAGCAGATCTCTTAGTTCAAGGCCAGCCTAGAATTGAGCAAATTCTAGGTGAAGAGAAGTTTAAATCCAGGTGTGGTAGTACATACCTTTAATCCCAAGAGATAGGCATGCAGATCTCTTAGTTCAAGGTCAATCTGAGAGCAAGATCCAGGTCAGCCAAGTTTAGAGTAGGGAAGGAGTTGGAAAACAGACAACTAGTGATAATGTAATAGAACCAGGGGGCCATATTCCAGCAAGCAGCAGAACTTGACAGCTTCGGCCATGTGGTCGTGGCTTTAGAGTCTAGAATAGAAGGGACTACTAGGACAATTGATGCTGCTTAGCTTGTAGTGATTAAGAAGAGACCAGCATCATTGAGATGGAATTTTCTGGGAAGTGTTTTTTGGAGCACAAAGAAGGTTGTACTGAAAGGAAATAAAACTTAAGACATGTGATTCATGTAATTTATGTCAAATAGCCCAAAGAGTTGTTTGTGAGCTTTGAAACCTGGGGCTGAGAACATAGCAGAACAGGCCAGGACATGCCCGGGCAGGCCCGTCGTTACATGTCCTGACTGGCCTAGTGGCTCCCTATCTCCCGCCCTTCTGACAGTCTGTTGATGTTTAAATGGACCAATCATGTGAAACCCACCAATTCCTCCCCCAGCCCCACCCCTTTTCTATAAAAACCCCTAGCTTCCAAGCCTCGTGGTCGAACCACTGTCTCCTGCGTGAAATAAGTTTCGACCTGGAGCTCCGCCATTATGGCTCCACCATGTGGTCAACACCTCTGTCTCCTATGGGGAGATATGTGTTGGCCCGGAGCTCCGTCATTAAACTACCTCATGCTTTTACATCAAGATGGTCATCTGTTCGTGATTCTTGGGTGCACGCCAAACGGGAATTGAGTGGGGGTTTCCCCACTAGGTTCTTTCAGTACCTTGTGCTGCAGCTGTACTTGGTAATGTGTAAGAGTCACACTGGTGGTACAGGTTTTGAAGGCAATGGTCCTCTATTCCCATTATTCTAGTTTTTATATTTGCTAACTTATCCATCTATGAAGAGGTAATTGGAAAGCCATGTTAACCAGAGGAAAAAAACCTACTCTCCAGTACTCATTATTGCATAAAGAAATATTTATATTCTTCCTGAGATGGGTGTAAAATAGGGAAGCTAATTATTTCCTTCCTTCCTTCCTTCCTTCCTTCCTTCCTTCCTTCCTTCCTTCCTTCCTTCCTTCTCTTCTCCTCCTCCTGCTCCTCCTCCTCCTCCTCCTTCTTCTTTTTAAAAATAATTTATCCAAGGTAAGGAAGAGTTTTCCTAATCAGATCAGGGAAAAAAACTAGGTCTATGTGGATCAACTTCTTGGTTTCTGCTGTGGGGTTCATGCTGTTGGGAATTTTGTGTCTTGTTTTCTGTGTGTGTGCAACTCTCTCAGAGTAGACATACCTTGAGGCTGGAGATTCCTATTGAGGGGTTTTCACTGTAAGCACACATCACATTCATTTCCTGCTTCCGAGTATTGGTTTAGAATTCACTGTGCATAAGGAACTGTGTTGGCCTCCAACAGTATGTATTCTTGAATTCTTTCTTTACCCCAGAGAAAAGATGACAACAATGTAAGGTGCTGAGGTGTGGAGTTATTTTGCTTTGAAACAATTGTTCCCATGGCGGTAGAATTGTTATAAACGAAGTCATTTTTGTTGTTGTTGAAAGTCTTGCTTTTGATGAAAACAGACTAGGGCTGTGAAGCCTCAGTAAAGGACTCACACGCTTGTCCTGTCCTGTGTGCCACATCTTTTGTTGGACAGAACCATAGCTTAAGCCTGGAGAGCAGAGTTGATTCTCATTTCACATCAGAACTAGTGTTTGCCCCAGCAGCCAATTGGCCAGATAGATGATGTTTCTCACATTGAGAGGCATAGCCTTGTCTTTATTGCTTGTTGGCAGGTCTTCAGCAGCCTTGGACCTATCCTATGCTCTTACACAAGGGAGCTCAGTGTAGGAGTTTGGCTCTGAACTTATAAGAAGGTACATTAGGAGGCTAGTTTCTCTCCTACCGTTAATGAATTTAATAAGCATGTTGCGTCTGGGCATCACATGTTTGGAAAATGCACTTAGTGCTGCTGCCTGCTACACTCAGGAGCTACAGGTGACACTTCTTGGCCCTGAGCATAGTCATTCCATAATGAAACAAAATTAAATACGTAATAAAAGTGTTTGTTTAACACTGTTTGGCTGAGGTCTGGGCGGACTACCGACTCTGCCTTTCTAACTGCGGGATTCTGAGTGAGATCTCTCTCAGTGTGTAGAGCTCATTGCCTAGAACACAGAAAACAGGGGAGAACTTTTGGGAGGGTTAGCCATGCTGGCACTTGTAAAATACTGGACACATCACAGTCAGTTGTTACTATTTGTTTTATTTATGCTATCTAACGAGATGATGTTTCAAAATTCCAGTAATTGAGCTCAGTAAGACTTCTTCCTCCCAGCCTCCCAGCACAGCTCTTAGTTTCCAGAAGATCTGATTCTGTGTTCTTTCTCTCCACAATCAAAAGCCAGCAGTGATTTATTTCTGTTGGTGTGATGGCTATGGAGGTGAAGGATGGATTTCAGGACAGTCTAAGGTTTTGAGTATCAGACCTGAATAGTTAGTTATCTTCCTACAGATGCTGCCATTGCCATTAGCCCAGGTACGTGTGCTGTGCTGCTAATTAATCACATCCACTGAGAACAGAATGAGGACCATCCTCGAGAAGCAGGCAATCATAGCACCTCATTTCAAGTTACTGACTAGGGAAGGGCTCTCACTAGCTCCTCAGGTATTCAGGAAGTTTAGACCGAGGTGGGAAGGTCATGTTCTTCAATGTGTCTGCTTGCTCACCTTAAAGGTCGCATAAGTTAACTGCCATCTGTGATACAGTCATGAAGGGTCACACAAGTGAAAACAAGCCAGCACAACCACCTCCAATAAATCCATGGGGAAACTAAGATTGGTTTTGAATTCTTGTGATTGTGCTAAACAAGCAGGAAACATGTTGTCTGCAAGTGTTGAAAATGAGCCTGTGCATTTTTCATATGGCAGAGTATTTCATTTTTCTGCTGAAAGTTAAAGTACTTTCCTTCTGGCATCCTCATTTTGATATATATATATTTGAAATATTGCTGCATTGTTAGAGAATGAAGTCTGCACTCCATTTTCTTACTCTTCACCCCCTCAGGAAACCATAGGAAAATGAAGCAAGAGTAGCATCTTCCTGCCTGGTTTTCCTGAGCGGTAGAAATAGAGTGAGGCCTGGAAGGCCTCTTAGCCTATTATGTCACCCCTCAGTCCCTCCAACCTCCCGGGTGGACTTATCTTACAGCACGATAAAAGGTCAGAGCACAGGTGCCTTCTGTTCTATAGAAAGGGACTCCCTTGAGTCAGGTTCACAGACGAAGACCTGCATTGTACTAAGGCTCATCTTTCCCTTAGCATATCTGCCTGTTTTGATTGCCAGCGGATTTTAGATTACTTTGGGGAGATGACGAACTTCACAGGAGATCAGCTGAAATATTTTGTATCCAACAGATTGCCTGCTACTTCCAGGTGAGGTGGAACAGGATTTAAGCACCAGCGTTCCTTCTTATGTTCCTTCTGTGGACCTACCGCTCACCTCTGAGGTGAAGCCAAAGCCTGCTGTGGGAAGAACTCAGAAACAAACCGAAGAGGTACTTTCTGGGGGGTTCCACTATGACAGTACTGGGATTTTGTTATTTCAGGGAACCCCTATACTTGCATGCTTTTGTATTTTTCCTTGGTTTGGGATAATTTAGAGTCTATGTTGCATAATTGGTCTTATTTCCATTTGTATCTGATTTATATGAAGCAATGGTGTTTGTCTGTAGAAGCACGCTTTACCTCATAGTAGTTCTGCATATGAACTGCTCAGCAGATGAAAGGGCAGTTTCCTTCTCTCTTCTGGTCTGACCTGGCCATGATTATAAACCTTTCTATTACATAAGGTAAGGCCAGACTGGAAACAGAGAATCTCAGTCTGAAATCTGTGCCTGAAAGAAATAGAAGTTTATATTTTATATTTAAAAATCTTTACAGGCTTCCTACAGTGAACAGGTCTGTTCATCAGAGAGCAAAGGCTCTGACTTGAATCTATTGACAACTGCTTAGTAATTGTTCATATCTAGGCACACAGAAGGCTCGGGAATGTCACCTGTCCATAGTTTTCAAAAGAACAGAATCTCTACTCTAGCTTATTCTCCCCAGAGTATTACCTGAGAGCCATTTTTGCTGTCACTTTACAGCTCTTCTATAAACATTTAACAGCTACACTGCAGGTATGCTGGGAAGTCACTGCTTACCCTGTTTAATATAACTGTGCAGGGTGGGGGGGGTGAATACAGGAAGTTGCTAAGGACTCTTTATTAGTGCTTACTAATAAGAACCTCTAGGGTCTCTCTTTGATTTACTTAATCATTCAGATGCTCTGTAACTGCATATTCAGTTATGGAATCAGTCATTCAATCAGCGATAACCTATGCATTTCTGTCTTAAATGCTCCTTTTCCTTAGAGCACTTTGGTTTACTATATTGAAAAGTGTACCCAGGGTGCTTGCAGGCTTGCACTGAACTTCCAAATTGCTTACTAGACAAATCAGCCAGGACAGCCACTTTCCAATATGCTGTTTGAATTATAGATTATATGCTCTGAGCTGTAAGAAGCTAAAATTACAGGGCTTCTCCAAGCAGAAGTCTGTTTCATTTTAAGGCTTGTTTATATTCTTGGCTAGTTGTGGCCATATAAGTTACTGGGTCAGACACTTGGCATGGCACCTAGTAGTTTAAGAAATGCAATTACTTTTAAGTCAGTTATAGTCTATATATATTTTAGAACAGTGATAGAAATTATTATAAATTAGTTTCAGCTAGTGGTTAAAGGTGCTTATTCTGGAATCTATATGATAGCCAGTGAAACTCAAATTAAAATGGCAAGCTTGATACCCAATGCTTTGCACAAAATAGGCAAGCATTCATTTTTCCCCATTTAAAAATTTTTTTAAGATTCTCATGAAATGTGTTTTTATTATATTCACCCCCAATTCTTGACTTCTCCTAATTCACCCCTACCTCCTTAACCTCTCCCCCAAGTTTTTCATAAATTCTTTCACTATATGAATCTCTACTGTATAACTGTTGCACTTGAATTTATTACATAGCTCAGGCTGGCAGTTATCTTGCCTCAACCTCCTAAGTACTAGGATGTTAGGTTAGTACCCCAATAGCCAACTTTTTTTAAAGGACTATAAATGTCCTAACAGAAAGTGTGAACATTTAAAAATGTTGGAGTCTGGGGTTGGAGAGATGGCTCAGCAGTTAAGACTGTTCCTCCAGAGGTCCTGAGTTCAATTCCCAGCAACGACATGGTGTCTCACAACTGTCTGTAATGGGGTCCAGTGCCCTCTTCTGGTGTGTCTGAAGACAGCTACAGTGTACTGATATAGATAATAAATAAATCTTAAAAAGAAAAAGGCAGTCAGAATGGCTAAGATCAAAAATTCAGGTGACAGCAGATGCTGGCGAGGATGTGGAGAAAGAGGAACACTCCTCCATTGTTGGTGGGATTGCAAGCTTGTACAACCACTCTGGAAATCAGTCTGGCGGTTCCTCAGAAAATTGGACATAGTACTACCGGAGGATCCAGCAATACCTCTCCTGGGCATATATCCAGAAGATGTCCCAACCGGTAAAAAGGACACATGCTCCACTATGTTCATAGCAGCCCTATTTATAATAGCCAGAAGCTGGAAAGAACCCAGATGTCCCTCAACAGAGGAATGGATACAGAAATTATGGTACATTTACACAATGGAGTACTACTCAGCTATTAAAAAGAATGAATTTATGAAATTCCTAGCCAAATGGATGGACCTGGAGGGCATCATCTTGAGTGAAGTAACACAATCACAAAAGAACTCACACAATATGTATTCACTGATAAGTGGATATTAGCCCAAAACTTAGGATACCCAAGATATAAGATACAATTTGCTAAACGCATGAAACTCAAGAAGAATGAAGACCAAAGTGTGGACACTGTGCCCCTTCTTAGAATTGGGAACAAAACACCCAGGGAAGGAGTTACAGAGACAAAGTTCGTAGCTGTGATGAAAGGATGGATCATTTAGAGACTGCCGTATCCAGGGATCCATCCCATAATCAGCTTCTAAATGCTGACACCATTGCATACACTAGCAAGATTTTGCTGAAAGGACCCAAATTTAGCTGTCTCTTGTGAGACGATGCCGGGGCCTAGCAAACACAGGAGTGGATGTTCACAGTCAGCTATTGGATGTATCACAGGGCTCCCAATGGAGAAGCTAGAGAAAGTACCCAAGGAGCTAAAGGGATCTGCAACCCTATTGTTGGAACAACATGATGTACTAACCAGAACCCCGGAGCTCTTGTCTCTAGCTGCATATGTATCGAAAGATGGCCTAGTCGGCCATCACTGGAAAGAGAGGCCCATTGGACTTGCAAACTTTATATGCCCCAATATAGGGGAATGCCAGGGCCAAAAGAATGGGAATGGGTGGGTAGGGAAGTGGGGGGCGCTATGGGGGACTTTTGGGATAGCATTGGAAATGTAATTGAGGAAAATATGTAATAAAAATATTAAAAATCAAAAAAAAAATAAAAAGAAAAAGGTTGGAGTCATTAATATGAGCAATGTTGGTGTTGACAAACTTCAGAGCTGCCTGTAACTAGTTTTGGCTGCCATTGGTCTCTCTGGGCTGATTCTTTGGACATAAGCTCCATTGCTTTCTGTTTTCTTTGTTTGCAATTGAGGCTCATGAGGTAGCACAGGTCCACCTTGAATGTGCTCATTTTCTTGCCGATTAGCACTGAGATGACAGGTATGCACCACCGCGCCCACTTGGGAATTTTAAATCATTATTTGTTTGAGAGTCATTTTAGCACTGCCTGGCATCCTAACACTGAACCAGCTCTGCCTTGGTTTAGTAGCTCAAATCTTATCTTTAACCACATAGATCATTAAAAGATTCTAATCATCTTTTCCAGCAAGTGTCTCTCTCCTGAGGGACCGTCAAGGAGCGTTTGAGGGCTGGAGCTGGTGGCTGCTTTCAGTGGCTTCAGTCTGAAAGCTGAATGTGGTCTGCTGTGAGTCCTCCTTCCTCATAAATGCTGTTTCAGATCCCACACCTCTCTGATATGGATTGGTCTCTTTGAGCCCCTGTCCCTACCAGTTTTATTACTGGTTTATGTATGTGTATTTCCCCCTTTGAGAGGGGCATTTTTCAGATCTCTAACTAATATTTGTCAATAAATTCTTGCCTTGATTCCTCTGATTTGATGAATTTTGGAGGTTTGGAACTGCTTTTTACGGCAAGAAGAGTTTATCCTATTGAGAGGGGAACTTGGTTCCCTGGAGAGGCAGCTGTGGCAGTGGTCAGGAGGGAGCTTGAGGGCCTCTGTTTTCCATTTCACAGTGGGATTCGAAACCCTTCCCCACCCAGCTAGTTTATTTACCACACCACTCTGTTCTAGCCTGTAGCTAAATGCTACCATTATTGATTTGAACATTGGTCTGTGTTCCTTAATTTGCCTATGTGGTATTTTGAATGAAAACGGCTCCTCCTTTCGCAGTGTCTCTGCAAGAATCAGTCATGTGAACAATTTTAAGGAAACTCAGTTTCCTAATAGTACACAAATTCTATTCCCTTAGTGGTCACAAACAATTTTCAATTAGACTTGAAATTAGACATCTGAAATCCACACGTTTCTCTCAGATCCTTAGGCAAAAATAACAAGTTAATAACTTAATTTACACTCGTTTTTTGTTTAGCAGCAGGGGACTTGGCATTGTATAAGAATGATTCTTCTCTGAAATAAGCCAGAATTTCAACTTGTAGTTGAAACTTTGTAGTCATATAACTTAAGATCCTAAAATAAACTCACCTAGAAAGAAGGCTTCCAGCTAACACAGCAGTCAGTAGCTAGAACATGGAATGGACATGCAGCCTTACTGTATTTGAAGGGGCAACACTTGGATGGTCGCAGTGATGCTTTCTGAATGGCATGACATACATACATCATTTCACTTGGGATTACATATCCCTGCCTTGTCACTCATTTCTCCAAGTCTCTATAAGTTTATTTTACTGTAACATAAGTATCAGAACCAAACATAGACATGCAACAAATATTTACTAAATAAACCTGCTGATATATTTGGCTACTCTGCTCTAATCTCCCCGGCAGCAGCTCACATGTTCCTTGCCACCTGCCCCAAACTCTGGATTCTTGAATAAAATACACACACACACACACACACACACACACACACACACACACACACACACATACATGGGTGCGCAGTCTTCTATTATAATAGGTTTAAACATCGCAATGGCTGGACCACTCTGAAACTTCCATGTTGCTAACACCTCCTCTCTGATACTCCTGCGTTATTACTTACTAACATCTATATTCCATCTTTGCTACCCTAGACCCAAATTGGGGGCAGGGGGTGGTGGCCTGGGGCTGCTCTTCCCCAGCTCTTACATGGCTGGTATTCTGTCTTCTGCAGCTCTCAAGCACGCATCTTATTCCTTCCCTGGCAATGGTGATTTTCCTCCCTTTCCTGTATTCCTTGTCCGAGAACCTCTCTCTGCCTCTGTCTCCCTGCCCAGCCACTGGCCACCAGCAACTTTATTTACCAATCAAAGCCAACTGGGGACAGGTACCCTTAGTGTCTTACATACAGATGTATGGATTTTTCTGTAATTTTGGGAGCTGAATTAACACAAGTAGCATTAGAACCAGTCCACAACATACACCAATTCTTACTACTAACTGGGAGCCACTTTGTGACAGTCATATGATTGAAATCTGTCATGGTCTGAATACGACCTGTCCCCCACAGACTCATGCCTTTGTATATTGTCCCCAAGTGGTAGTGCTATTTTGGGGGACTTGTGGAGCTTTTGGAGGCTGGGCTCTTGCTGGATGTAGTGAGGTATTGGAGGCTATATAGCGTTGTCTCCCTGCCTGTCCTCTGCTTCCTGCTTTGTGTTGATGGGAACACGCAGTTGTAATATGTGTCCCCACATGACGCCACTATGAGCTGGGGCTGATCTTTCCCTGCTGTGTTTTCTTTCTTCCCTTTGGAGTTGGCATGTTTACTTTGGCATTGCTGGAAGTGTGTGGCATCTTGAATTTACAGGGGCTCATGGTTTCAAGGTTGTCTGAGACTCAGAAGAGACTGCACTTGAACGATTGAGTAGTTACAGAACTGCTAGACTATGGAACTTTTGAAATTGCTGCATTCATTTTACATTATAAACACAGTCATGAGCCTATGGGGGCAAGAGAAATGTCCTGGTATGAATATAAAATGAACCATGTAGATTTATGTCTGAACCCTTGGTCTACAGCTAGTGATATTGTTTTGGGAAGTTGTGGAACATTTAAAGGTGAAAGGAAGAGTGGTCACTGGAGGTGGACCTCTAGGTTTTATAGCCTGCCCCATATCTGGTCCTCACTATGCTTCCTAGCCTATGTAGAGTTGAGGAAGTGCTTGTCATATGCTCCCACCCCCATGGAGCTACCTGCTATCATACCTTCCTCACCATGATAGCTGTACCTCTTAACGTTTGAGCCAAGACACAGGTCTCCCCGTTTGGTTGATTTTGTCAGGTCTTTGCTCCCAGTGATCTGAAATATAACTAATCCAGTGCTTTTGTCTCTTTCTACTCTCTTGGCTCCTTTCCCACAATGTTTTACATGTTCACATCTCTCTTCCCACTGTTGACAAGAAGGGACCAAGAGAAGGGGAACAACCTTCTGTCCCCTGAACTGCTTTTTGGCTGGGGTCTGTTTCTCTCCCTGTTTTCTCACTCAAATTTGTTAGTGCTTCCAGTTGAATTCCTTTTCCCTCTAGGTTCTACCCGACTTCATCAGGGCTCTGGCTACTCTCCTCTCATTCCTCTTTCAGTAAGCTGCTGCTTTGGCTTTAGTTGAGTTCCTGAAAGCATTCAGAATGAAGGTACCAGTTGTTGAGGGGCCCAGCCCAGTGGTTCCTTTGTGGCATTTATGGGACATGGAGATCCATGCCTATACTTCTATTTCAGCTTTACCCTATACTCTTGCCTTACTGCCTCTCCCAGCTCTCTATTCTTTGTTTCTGAAGTTGTTGCTCTCCTCCTTTGGAGGTTTTTGTCTACCCTCTCCTAAGAAGTCAGTGTTCCCCAGGGTTCCATCTGTATACCCTGTAACTCTTCTCTCTTTGAATGTTTGAATCAATTTTCATTTAAATTCTACCTATTGCACTTATGTCTCTAAATGGGCATGTCTACCTTCAGGTCTTTCCCCCCTCTGGCTTCAGGTTTGCCTTTTGTCTTCAGCATCTTCCAGAGATCCTCAAGTACAGTGTGTTCCCTGCTGCTTTCCTGCCTGCCTGACTTTCCCCTCTGCCACTGCTGTCAGTTCCCACCGAGCACTGCCTATTTTCCTTCCTACATGGTTTTTATATCTTTCCTACCAGTGCTCCATTGTCTTGACTTTTGCTCAGACCACTCTAGCAGGGTCTGGAAAGTCTTCTGACTCCAGACTCATGCTTCCGAATCAGTTAAACCCTCAGTTTAACCTTCAGTATGAGTCACGTAATTCTAATCTCCAAGATGACAAGCAGGCCATCCTTCTTTTTTTGGTGCTGTTCCTACCTGTTCCATTATAGGTGTTCATTAAAAAGTTTATGACATGAAGGGGTGCATACAAGACCAAGTATCTTTCCTGCTTTCTAAAGATTCTTTAGGGGCTTTTTATCATCTCTAAGATGATGTTGCTGCCTTGCCATTCCTTATCACTGTGCCCCCTTACAGGTATGCTCAGATAATGCCGAACTTTCAGACTTGAAATGCTGCACCGTATGTTTACAGCCTGCTCATAAAAACTCTCCTGTTTGAAAAGCTGTACTCTTAGCCTGCTAGCCAGTAAACTTTCTAAGATTTCACTTAGGTGTCTAACCATCTCTGATTCCTTCCCAACCCACTCCAGATGTTCCTGTGATCCCCAGATTCTACCACTTCACAGTTCACTGTCATGAGAGGTTTGTTGGTAACTTTATGCAGGTCTTTCTTTGTGTCCTAGAGCCTCAGACAATGGCTAAGATATGTAGGGCCATGTACATTTTAAGAAGAATAAAAACGCCTGCATGGCTGCAGGGAGCTCTTCTCATACCTTGGGTGCTGAGCCACACTGAAGCACATGGCTTCACATATTCTGAGGAGTGTATTTTGGCATTATAAATATGAAATTATGCCTATTTTTAGTTTCTTCTGTTTTTCTGTTTGAGCACTTAAGTAATTTTCTAAGAAAAGGATCTAGCAATAGCCGCTATTAATAACTGTTCATTTGTAAGTGACAAATATCTAAGTATATTTTTATTTTTAGGAGTTTATTACAAATAATGCTTGTATTGGCAAGTTTTTTAGCCTTGAGAAATCTATCCTTTTTTTTTTAAAAGAAATATATCCTTTGCTATTAATTTTAATTCAAAATTCCTGTAAAAAAAATTCTCAGCACAGCGAGAATTCAACTGTATGGAAAAACACCTTTTTTTTTTTTTCATTTAAGAGAGAATTTCTTTACCTGTAGTACCATTATGTTGGTACTTTCCACAACAATATGGATTGGATCATATTCAGTCCAATGTGGATTGGAACAATAGTCCAGCCACAATATGATTGGATCTCAGGGAAATGGGGGTATAAGGTGGCACTGGAAGTGGGTATCTCTGAAGATCTAACCTAGCCATAGGAGTTAGCCCTGGTCAGGAGCTCTGAGAAGGCTAAACCATGAGCCTAGTTCACTCAGACCACCTGACAAAGTGGCAGAGAGTGAGGTGAGGTGACACGGGGGCTGGTATACATTCTGAAGAGGAATAATTCATTTTCCCATTGTCTGGGAAAATGAGACTTCTGAGGTTCATGCTATGCTATGCAGTTATCCTAGTGAAGAGGTTGTCACAGGTTAGTGAGAACATTTGTTTATTTTGTCTTCTCCTTGGTCATGAAGCCCTATAGGCCCAGGTTTTGCTGCACTCGTGTTGGTTTCCATTATCTAATCCTTTTATTTTTGTTTTCAGCTGAAGCAAGCTTTATTTAATACTAGCCAGGAACATGGACTGGTCAGGTACCTACCTGGGATTCCCAGAGAATGGTGCTGAATTAAATCAGTCAGGTGTCTATAAAGGCCAAAATGTAGGTTTTAGTACTTCCCACTTGCATCCAGCTAGGGCCAAGCATATATTTTAACATACTTACTGCCTACGTACCTCATACTTTCTTGTGATCAAGTACATTTTGTACATTTGGGGTAACCAATCTTGCTTTCTGAAGTGAAAACATATGAGTTATTAATTTAAATAAAAGTAGCCCTCAGCATTCTAGGGAGTAATCTATCCTTGGGCAAGTGGGGCTTAGAGATTAACTTTAGTCCTTTAGACTATGTTAGTTAAATTAATTGATGTGTGAAAACCCAGCTCACAATGGGTAGCACCATTCCCTAGGTAGAACCTCCTTTGAGTGGAGAAATTGTGTTGATTACAGATAAGCAAGCAAACAAGCAGACATGTATGCATTTATTTATTTCTCTCTACTCTTGACTCTAGATATAAGGTGGCCAAGATGCTCCAAGTTTCTTCCTTGACTTCTCCAAAATAATGGAGGATAACCTGAAATTAGTAGACTAAAATAATCACTACCTCCCAAGTTCATCCCGGTTTCTTTCTACCAATCTGCCACTATTCACTCACATCATTTCTTTGTCACGTCCACTTCATAAGTCTTTAGAAAATACTGGCTTTTGAGTTCTGACCTCTGCAGCCTACCAAAAACCTTTAATTAACTGGGCTTAATTTGTTTTTAAGTAAATGAAAAAAAATCAAGTAACTTTACCAAGTAGTGATTTTTTTTAAAGAAAACAAAAAATAATTGTCTTAGTTAGGGTTTTACTGCTGTGAACAGACACCATGACCAAGGCAAGTCTTATAAAAAACAATATTTAATTGGGGCTGGCTTACAGGTTCAGAGGTTCAGTCCATTATTATCAAGGTGGGAGCATGGCAGTATCCAGGCAGGCATGGCGCAGGAGGAGCTGAGAGTTCTATGTCTTCATCCAAAGGCTGCTAGTGGAAGACTGACTTCCAGGCAACTAGAGTGAGGATCTTATACCCACACCCACAGTGACACACCCATTCCAACCAGGTCACACCTATTCCAACAAGGCCACACCTTCAGATGGTGCCGCTATACAAACCATCACATTCCACTCCCTGGTCCCCATAGACTTGTTCAAAAACATGAGTCTATGGGGGCCATACTTAAACATAGCATAATGCAAAATGCATTTAGTGCAACTTTCAAAGTCCTCATAGTCTATAGCAGTTGCAACAATGTTAAAAGCCCAAAGTTCAAGGTCTCTTCTGAGATTCATTCAACTTAATTAACTGTAATCCCCAAAGCAAGGCAGGAAACCAGCTGGGCAAACTCCAAACTTGCATCTCCATGGCTGATGTCAAAGTGGTCTTCAGATCTCCACTCCTTTTTCATCTTTTTTGACTGCAACAAACTGCTTCCTCCTGGGCTGGTTCCACTCCCTGTTTAGCAGCTTTCCTCAGCATGTATCCCATGGCTCTGGCATCTTTAACATCTTTGAGTCTCCAAGGCAATTTCAATGTTACAGCTTCTTCTTTCATTGTCTGGGATTCCACTTGATCTTTTGGACTCCTCCTAAGGACTGGCATCACTTCTCCATCTCTGTCCTCTGTAGCACTCTATGCTCAGGTTGATCCACTCCATTATGGCTGCTGTTCTTGGTGATCATCCCATGGTACTGACATCTCCAATACACTGGGGTGTTCCACTCCAACTAGGCTTCACCAATAGCCTCTCATAGGCTCTCTTCAGGGTGCCAAGCCTCAAATCCTTTGCATGACCCCTTCAATCCTGGGCCATCAACTACAGCTGAGGCTTCACCTTCTCCAATGGGCTTCCCTGGCCTCTCACAGTGCTAAGCCTCAGCTTCTCTCCATGATCCCTTCATTCCTTCACAAGCAGTACCACCTGAGTGACTCTTACACATTACCAAGTCCAGCCGCAGCATGAGGTACAACCTTGGGTATCTCTGGAACACAGCTTCTTTGTGCTCCCAGAAAACAATTTCCAGAAGATTTCACCTCAACGATGCTGGTCTCTTCTTAATCACTGCTAATTCCTTAGCTCCAGCTAACCAGCATCAATTTTCCCAGTAGTTCCTTCCATTCTTAACTCTAGAGCCAGAGGCACATGGCTGAAGCTGCCGAGTTCTGCTGCTTACAGGAACTAGAACATGATCCCCTTGTATTATTACATTATCACTAGCTTTATGTTTTCTAAATCCTTCACTGCCTAAGCTTGGTTATCCTGGTTCTTGCTCTGTAGATTGACCTTGAATGTAGAGATCAGCATGCTTGTCTCATGGGATTAAAGGTGTGTACCACCATGCCTGGATCTTATTTAGCTGGATAGGATCTTGCCCCAAGGTCCCACTCCCTTAATCTTTATCTCCTAGAACACAAGATTTTGCTCCATTTCACTTCCTGGTACTCCTTTAATACTCAAACCATATATTTTATATTTTTCCTTTCTAAGCTTGCTATGCTTGTTCAAACTTTTCTTCATAAGACTTAACCAGAGAACAAAGTCTCTGCTGGGCTTTTTTGAAACTTCTTTTGTCAATGCAATTAATCCAAGTCTCTTCACCTTAGCCTCAAGCAAACTTTTCAGACAAGGGCAAAAAGTAGCCACATTCTTCACCAAAATACCACAAAACCAGTCTTTATGCCACATTCTGAAATTATTCTCCTTTGAAATCTCTTGGGCCAGGTCAACACAATTCAAATTACTCCCAGCAACAAAGTCTTCCATATTCCTACTAGGATGACCCATTAAGCCCCATTTAAAGCATTCCACTGCTTTCCAAATCCAAAGTCCCAAAATCCACATTCTTTCAAATAAAAGCATGGTCAGGCCTATCACAGCAATACCCCACTCCTGGTACCAACTTCTGTCTTAGTTAGGGTTTTACTGCTGTGAACAGACACCATGACCAAGGCAAGTCTTATAAAAAACAATATTTAATTGGGGCTGGCTTACAGGTTCAGAGGTTCAGTCCATTATTATCAAGGTGGGAGCATGGCAGTATCCAGGCAGGCATGGCGCAGGAGGAGCTGAGAGTTCTATGTCTTCATCCAAAGGCTGCTAGTGGAAGACTGACTTCCAGGCAACTAGAGTGAGGATCTTATACCCACACCCACAGTGACACACCCATTCCAACCAGGTCACACCTATTCCAACAAGGCCACACCTTCAGATGGTGCCGCTCCCTGGTCCAAAGATATACAAACCATCACAATAATTATTATTATTTATACCTCACCTGTAGTCTCCTTTCCCTCCAGTCCCCCCATTCCTTCCTTCCCAACTCTCCTCTGTCACCAATATCCACTCTTGCTCTGTTTTGCTTCAGAAAAGGGCAGGCCTCCCTTGGATACATGGCATATCAAGTTGCAATAACACAAGGCACCTCCTCTCATGTTAAGGCTAGGTGAGGGAAAAGGGTCTCAAAAGCAGGTAACAGGGTCAGAGACAGCCCCAGTTCCCACTGTTAGGAGTTCCATAAGAAGACCAAGGTACACAACTGTCACATATGTGCAGAGGGCCTACGTCAGTCCTGTGCAGGCTCCCTCATTGTCAGTCTAGTCTCTGTGAGCCCCTATGAGCCCAGGTTAGTTGATTCTGTGAGTTTCCTTGTAGTATCCTTTGACCTTTCTGGCTCCTACAGTTCTTCCTGCCCATCTTGCACATAGTTCTCCAAGCTCTGCCTAATGTTCGGCTATGGGTATCTGTATCTGTTTTCATTAGATGCCAGGATAAAGCTTCTCTCAGTTGGGCTAGGCACCAGTCTGTGAGTATAACAGAATATCTCCTCCTCTTTCTCTTCTTCCTCCTCCCCCTCCCCTCTCCCCTCCCCCTCCCCCCTTCCTCCTCATCCTCTTTCTCCTTCTTCTCTCTTTTGCCAGTTGTATTTGGTTTTGTCCTACTCTGGGCTATCTAGTATTTAGTCTCTGGGTCCTGGCTCCCCAGGCAATGTCAGGGGCAGGTTTCCACTTGTGGTACCCAGTACTTAATTCTTAATAAGTGTTTATTAAGTGAACAGGTAAAGGGGAGGGGTATGGAAATGTTTATGTAGGAAGTAGGAAGAGCATGATATGGTATCAAAGGGATTTTCATAGCCAAGGGAGTCGTTTAATTTGAAGTAATAGGCCAGCCCCCCTGGAAGGTAGATGAAGGCCAAGTGTCCTCATGTGACGAGAGTGGATGGGTTCAGAGGCTCAGGGTGGGATTCTGAATCCTCTCTTGAGACATATGTGAGATGCCTGCAGCTTGGTAGGCATGTAGTTACTGTTCTTGGATGAGGACATAAAGAGCTTCAAAGAACCCCTGAGACAGAATACATTTGTAGAGGTGGAGTTTCCTCTGCATATTGGCCAGGATCAGTGAGGATCAGGTGCCTACATAGTTAAGGTAGACTACAGCCTGGTCTGCAGGCCTCAGTAATTCTTCACAGAGTTGGAGGTGGCTGAGACACGTACATTCTGGACAAGAACATCAAGTGTCACCGTGTGTGCATGTCTCTTATTGGAGCCAGTCTTATCAACAGTGTCTCTGTTACTGTGTAGTGAAGATAAATTCAATTACAGAAAGTGATCAGGACACATCAGTTGCTTTCTTGTACAGGCTGACTTACTTCCCGCATGCAGCTGCTCTTCTGAATACAGTCATGACCTTGCACGTGGCCCTGAGTACACTTTCAGTGGAGGCTGTGGGAACTGTACAGCCTATTCAGAAAAGGTCGCTTCTCCCAAAGGACTAAGCGTTGGTTGGTTTTGTTTGTGGTTTTTGAACAAATGTGACTTTGAAGCAGATCGAACTGTGCTCAAATGTGGCTATTCTTCTTTACTAGCCTTGGACAAGTTCTGAAGTCTTTCAAGGCTGCATGACTGGGAGGCCATAGGAGGCACTGGCAGGGCTGATGGGATGTTACTGTTGATACACATGTGAATCCTGATGCTGGGGCAGACCCAGGATGGGAAGTTGTCCAATGGCAGCTCTTACCTTTCCTCATGAGGAGCATGGAGGAGAGGACCAGGCCTCTGGAACCTGTTGGGTGGATCATAGTGGCTGATTTTAAGGCCCCAGGGCAATGAGGGGCTGGCAGTCTGCTATTGGCACGTCATACTTTACTCCCTAATAGGGCTCTCTGAACAGCTCTGCTTTTCTGATTTTGTTTTCACTGTAGTAGCAGTGTGTGGCATTTTCACACTTGCTGCAGAAAAGCTCCTCCAGAGATCATCTTCCATGCGAGAATGTTTAAAGCTGACAATAGCAAAGCTTCTGTGCATGTTTTCACTATTGTATAAGCCATAGTTTTCAGTTATGTCTGCACCAGGTGCAGATGGTGGTGGTGGTGGGGTGTTTTCACTGTTTCACATACCATTGGCTTTGCGTGGTATTTTTCAGGGTGTGAATTAATGAGATTTAAGACATTCTTCTCTGTTTGTTGGAACATATACTCTTTTGAAACAAACAAACATAAACAAAAAACCAAACTTTTCTCCCATGCTGGAGACCAAACAGGATCTTTCATGTGCCAGGCAAGTACTCTGTCAACTGAACTACACCATCAGCCCTGGGAAGTGGGCTTCGAATGGCTCATCCTTTAGAAGGTCTTTAAAACTCACAAAAATGTAAACACATACAAAACTCACCTTTCTTTGCAGCTGGTTTACAGGTAGACTGTAATATATAAAAAGGGAGAAAGAGAAGGATGTTGGACCTTTAAATTTGATCATACATGTTTCAGTTCCTCCTGTTATTGGACAGGGGCTATGGGTATTATCTCAAGTATAGTAAATGTAGAGTGTTTTTAATTTAAGTTTTAAAGATTACTTCCTTATAGATTTTTTTTAGCTAATGGTGAAAGGTTGGTGAAGACCTTAAGGTGTATTTTTTATAGTTTAATGGAGCATCTAGCTTTTCCGTATGCCTCTATTGCTGGCACTACATCGTGACAAAGAGTGAAATGAATGTGTGCAAAGCAGACCTGATTCTTGCCTTGGGGGCAGAATTAGTTAATGATGCTCATTCAGATACAGCATGATACAAATGGGGCATATTAAGAGGCTTAAATTAGGTCAAATTGAGTAATTGAATTTATTTCTTTACTTAAAAACAGCTTAATCAGCTGAGAGTGCCGAAAGTCTAAAAAAAGCTTCATTAAGTATTAATAGGCTGTTTGTGTTTTCAACTTCATCTTCACTTCAGTGATCGTGTTTCTCTCTGCCTTTGGTACCTTTTACAGATAGTTGGAGATGAAGTTCAGCCCTTCTTTCTTGATGAAGAATTTGATTATGACAATGTGATTCTGACTCCCAAGTTTACTGCTGGAGAGATAGCAACCATCCAAGAGCTATCTAAGCAAAAGAGAGTGGGTTGCAGTACAAACGTGTTCGAACTCCATGACTGATGCCTCTGGGTTTAGTTTTATTTTGTTCACACTCAAGCAACATTAGAATAAAGCATATGTCAACTGATTCCCTCTGTGGAAATGTACACGGCTGCATTCATTTGTCACTTGTTTATCACCAGGACACAGATTAACCAAGACCAAAGAGATCACTTTCTCTTCTGTCCCATGGCCATGTCCTGTGACTGCTTGGGACGATGGAAGAGGGAAATGGGGCAGGAGATACGGGCTGCTGAATCTGCATGCGATGAGGGCACCATGCAAGGACATGGGTGTGTTGTGCTGAAGACTGGGAGTGTGAGTGCATTTATTAGAGGTGAAGGACAATCACACGCTCCAAACATTACCAGGTCTAACAGAATCACATATGTATGTAGGCCTTTGGTCCTGTGTGTCCAGAGATGGTGGATTCAGTGTGGTTGTGGAGAGACTGAGCTTCACTGAAAAGGAAGGCACTGCAGAGCTGATTTTGATGTCTCACATGGAATTCTGGGAGTTAAAAAAGTTATCATTAAGTCATGTCTGATAGTTACAAAGTACAGTGAGTAGGCTCTGTCTCCAGAAGTTTAAGAACAGCTAGAGAATGTAAAATGGTGTTATGGGGCTGGTGAGAGGGCTCCGTAGAGGTGCTTGCTAGAGGCAAGCCTGATGACCTTAGTTAGTCCCTGGAACTACGTAAAGGAGGACAGAGAGAAATGACTCCATAAAGCTGTCCTCTGACCTCCACAGGTGCAAAGGCAAGCGCACCCCACTTCTCCTACTAATAATAAAAGATAAAAATTTAAAAATGTGCCATGGAGTAGTAACTGTGTAGATGACTCATAAGGTCACCGAGGGAACAAGTAGAGAGGGATATAGGCACTGAAGAAGGATAAGGTGGGCAATCTGTATGAAATAATGTTTATTATTGCAGAAATCAGCAAGTGTGCTTGGTATTCTTTCTTCTTTTAAGTAGCCTTTACATTTTATCATCGTCTTAGGAAGCATAGTTACCATCCGTTCCCTTTCTCTGATCCCCTACACTTAAGCCACACACCACAAAGTATGCTTGTTGCTGCTTGGTTTTGAGTCTTTCCTATTTCTGTTCCTTTTCGTCTCTTGTGGTAAGAACGCTTGACATGAGAACCACCATCTTCAATGCTTGGGCACACAGTTCAATATTGCAAACCACGTACACAATATTGTGGCATATCTCTAGGACTTACCCACCTGCTACCGAAAATACACTCAGTTCTCCATGGCTTCTGTTTCTGAGTTCGACTGCTGGAGACACCCCATGGAAATGGACATGCATTGTCTGCCCTTTGGTGCCTCGCTTATTTCACTTATGACAATATTCTCTGAGTTCCTTCACATGGTCACACGTGGCAGGATTTGTTCCTTCTGAATGCTGAATAAATAGTGAGTGTCACATCATGTACATACACTTCTCCTTATTCATCAGTCTGAGCATTTAAATTGTTTCTGGATCCTGGTTCTTGTGAGTCAAGCTGTAGTTTGTGCTTGTGCATGTATGAGGACTTGTGTGTGTTTATACTCATACAAATGCTGCTTATAGTTTGTACAAAAGAATTCTCTCAATTTTATCCCGACAGGAGATGGAGATGATTTGCATATTTATTTTTATAGAATCAACTTTCATCATTTATAACTGAAGCCCTATTTACAGTAGGAAATGGGGAAGATCTAAGGACCGCAGATGGGGTCTTTTGGTGGGGAAGAGGTGTAAATGCACTAACAGTTAGGGCAGAGCTGCAGCACCCAGTATAACAGCCACTAACTCCATCCTGGTGTGCAGAGGACTTGGGATGCAGCTGCTGTGACCAAGGAGCTGAGCTCTGTGGCTTGATTTATATTTCAATATCAAATCAAGAACATACTTAACCCAGTTATCAGAAAGCTTTCAAGTAGATTTAGAACGGTGGAATGCGAGTCTACTTTTTCAAATGTACATGTTGTAAATTGAAATGTCGGATTAGTGGTTATGTAGCTACATGTATGTACTAGTAATTAGTTTTGATGACAGCATAGTGTCTGAATTTAAAATATGCTGTGCATGTAAAACGCACTGGAGTTCGATGAATTAATGTGAAAAATATTACATCGTTTTTGCATTATGGGTTTAAGTGACTTGAATTACCTGGCTAAATGAAATATATTATTAAGATTTATCATATTCCTTTTACTTTTTTAAACAAGGCTACTGGGAAACTTGAAATTCTACAAATCACAGGCATATTTCCTTTAGTTGTAACTTGGCCTATGGTGACCTGGGTCTTAAGCATGTTTTACCAAGGGGTCCTGGGCCAAAAACAGGTTGAAACAATGTATGTCTGGGAAGTACTTTTATTTTATTTTATTTTATTTTATTTTATTTTATTTTATTTGCTGTGAGCAATAATAACGTAATGCTTATTTTGGTTCACAGTTCAGAGAAATGCAACCTGTCATGATTGGAAGGCATGACAGCAGGGCTGTCTTACTCCATGATGCCAACCAGTCTCTTCAGCCTGGGACTCCAGCCATTGTGACGGTGCTGCCCAATTTAGGGTTTGCACTCCAATTTCGAGCTGGCAATTGGACTTAAGCACCACTGGAAGCTGGGGAGGCGGTGTTTGACTTTGGTCATGACTCAGGAGGGTTTAAGTCAGTCAGGAAGGACATCAGAGTTGGAGTAGTGTGTTTTCTCCTTAGGGTCTAGAGAATGACCTATGAAGTCATATCTTCAGTTTTGAATGAGTGAGCCTATTAAATATATAGCAAGCTAAAGTAAAAGAATAAACTGCTAATAGTATATAAATATCAAAACACACCAAATCGGGCACTCCTTACCTCTAGCAGAGACTGGGAAAGTTAAGGCAGTTGGAGCTCCCTACTAAGCATCTCATGGCGGATCTCCAGTTTCTCTCTCCCACTGCAGGGCCCTTTAAATTCCAGGATGAGCAGCAATAAGGTCTGTTGCAAAGGATGACCCTTCAGCTGTTTTCAAGGACACAGTGTTTCACTCTGCTGATCTCTGCTAGGGGCTGTGAGCTCCCCATCTGATGTTTCTGTTATTATTTGTTGTGTTACTTGGAAGCCTTACACTTGCTCTGGCCAGGTGACAGGAAGGAGACATTTGCTCTGACCAGGACCGTCTCTGTTGGGAACTCCTTTAAGGGGCTCCCACAGTCAGTCTCTGCTGGAGGTCATGAGTGCCTGATTTGGTGTGTTTTGCTATCGAGATATGATTAGATATTTATTCTTTGACTTGCTATATTCTCACTATAAGCTCACTAATTTAAAACTGAAGATATGACGTTGTAGGCCATTCTCTGGACCCTCAGGAGAAAGCTTGCTATTCCAATTCTGATGTCCTTTTTGACTGACTCAGAATCTACTGATTCATGGCCAAACTTGAGTGCTGTCTCCTCTGTGACAATTCCCTAGCTTCCTATGGTGGTTAATTTCAATTGCCAGTTGGGGAGCAGGACGGGGGCGGGGGAGGATGTTGGGGACATTGGGGGTAGCATTTGAAATGTAAATGAAGAAAATATCTAATAAAAAATGTCTAAAAAAAAAGAAGTATGTAGTGCAAATCTTAAATGTGGGCAGCACAATCCAGTGTCTGGAGTCCCAGGCTGAATAGAATGGGGAAAGCCAGCTGAGCACTGACATTCTCTTCTCTGCCTCCTGGTTGGCATCATGGAATAAGACAACCCTGCTGTCATGCACAGTTAGGGACAGCCCTTCCTCAGACAAGGCACCTTGGAAGATACTTAGGTTTGAAATCAGAAGGGAGAGCAAAGGTCCTGTCCCTGAGTCACCTCCTCAGTGAGTTCCAACAGCACGTGGTAGTTTATGACCATCAACGACATTGCATATAGCAAAGACAGCGGTTTATGACAAATTCACTTGTTCAAAGAACACCTTGTTTTTGGGTGTTTAATTTTTGCTGTTCTTTATATATTCTAGATGCTATGCCTTGTCTGAAGTATAGCTGGGGGATATTTTCTCCCATCTTGTAGACTGTTTGTTAATTCTACTGATAGTTTCTTTTACTGTTTACAAGCTTTTTAATTTCACATAATCCTATTTGTCAAAGTTTGGGGCTTCCTGTTGTGGTATTGTGGATCTATTCAGAAAGTTCTTGCTTATATGTTTATCTTGAAGTGTTTACTTAGGCGTTTTCCTCTGACACTTCCAGTGCTTCAGGTTTTAAACTAAGGTCCTCAATCCACTTACCATTGTGCAGAAACAGAGACATGGATTCGTTTTTGTTTTTTGTTTTGTTTTGTTTTTCAAGACAGGGTTTTTCTGTGTATCCCTGGCTGTCCTGGAACTCACTCTGTAGACCAGGCTGGCCTCGAACTCAGAAATCCTCCTGCCTCTGCCTCCCAAGTGTTGGGATTAAAGGTGTGTGCCACCACTGCCTGGCTGAGACATGGATTTGATTTTGTTCTACAGTGGGCATTCTAGTTTTGCTGACACCATCTTAATAATACTTAGCAAGATTGTCTCTTATTCTAGAGTTTTTGAAACATTCATCACAAATTTGGTGTGTACACTGGGTTTATTTCAGTGTCTTTCATTGTAGCCCATTGGTCTTTCTTTTTATACCAATACCATGCTGACTGTCACTATGGCTATGTCTGTAGTTTGAGGTCAGGTATTGTGTTATTATCTCTGGCCATCTTTTGTACTTTGGCTTTCTTTGTCATGTTCTCATATACATTTTAGAAGGTTTTGGGTTTCTGTTGTTGTTATTCTGTGAAGAACATTACTGGAGTTTTGTCATCAAACCTAAAATTTTTAGTCCATAAAATGGGCTAATGAACTAAACGTACAGATTTTTAAAGCAAAAATATGAATGGCCAATCACACATTTTTAATATTTTTCCACATTCTTAGGCATCACTAGAATGCAAATTAAAACTACTGTGAGATTCTGTCTCATCCTAGGTAGAATGGCTGCCATTAGGAAACCTAGTACAACAAGGACTGGTGTTTATGTAAGGAAAGAAATCTTTATTCACTGTTGATGAATCTAAATTAGCATAGTCTCTATGGAAATCAATGTGGAGGCCTTTCACAAAACTAAAAATGGAACTGCCTATGACCTAGGTATACTCTTCTTGGTCAAAATATTCAAAGGACTGTATATCCTCCCATGAGATACTTGTACAACCATGTTTCTTGGTTTTGAGTCAGTAAAGGGGCAGGATCTTAAGGTTTGAAAGTGTGCAAAGGACATAGCGATGCGTGACAAATGATTGTTGAGAGCAGAGAAAGAGGAAAGCTGCCCTTCAGCTGCCTTTCTCCTTCTGCTGCTTTGATTCAGTCTGGGACTCTAGCCTAGGAAATGTTTACTATAGAAAAGATGTGGCACATAGACACAATGAAATTTTATTCAGCAATAAAGGAAGATGAAATTAAGGAGTTTGCAGGAAAACAGACCGAACCGGAAGATATTGTGTGGAATGTGGTGATCTCGATACAGATAAAGAGCATTATTTCCTTTCATGTGTGGATCCTCGATTTTACTTTTGACATATGTGTATTCACATGGGAGTGACTGTGAGCTGAGACTGGGAAACTAGAAATGGACCTATTAAAGTAGAAAAATGAGGCTCTAAGGGAGGGGTGTGGGGAGGAGCGTGAGGAGTATAATACCCATAACATAACGAGTAGAAGGGGAATGCTTGGGAGAGAAGAGTACAAATTACAATGGGCAGTAGGGAGGTGGGTGAGAAGAGGATATGGGGGACAGGATTAACCACAACTATGTATGAAGATGAAAAAGGACAACTTGCAGGAGCCAGTTCTCCCCTACCACATGGGGCCTGGAGATCAATGTCAGGTTGCCAGCCTTGGTGGCAACTGTCTTACCATTGAGCCATATGAGTAGTCCTATAGAATAGTCTGAGAATATTTTAGAAAACATATTTCTGCATTGTAGGTGAGTTATCCAACTTCTTGCAGTGGCTGAACCAGACTTTGTAACCAAGGCTCCGACTTGCCTCTCTTACTTTGTACTGTCTTTTTAAAATTTTTACTGTGTTCTGGATAATTTGTAACTATCCCCCCCTCGCTCCAAACACTCAGTTTTATTTCTGTTTTAGCACCTTTGTTTCAGTCTCCTTTCTGCCTAGTCATTATGGGGCTGGATCCTTTATTAGTTAGGGCCCAGGTGGCAGGAGCCTTGCCAGACTCCCTGTCAACCCTACTTAAAGTTCTCAACCTGTCAACACTGTGCATTCTTGTGACCATCATGTCTCTTTTGCTATCTGACTCCTGTTGGAATGTAAGTTACACATTGGGTGTGGGCTCGGACTGGACTTTTAGAAAGGTAAACTTAGTCTGTCTTTTTCATGGTTTATCCATCTTTTTGTGAAAAGGATAAGATAGGTGTTCAATAAATATCTATAGTATAAGTATCTATTGTGTGAATAGTTGCTGTATAGCCTAAAAGTGTAAGATTATTATCATAAAAATTTGGAGTGTCTGCCACAGATTTTGCCGAGATATTTATTGAACATCATTTATATTCAAGGCTCAGGTACTGTGCTGCTTCCTGGAGTGGTAACGGTGTGACTGTCTCATGTCCAGCATGCCAGTTCTTTCTGTCACTGTGACCTTTTGGGGGAACTTTAATCATTTCTCAATTTCTGTTTTGACTCTTTCTTATGAGTTCTTGTATTAAAGTCACCACTTGGAGCTGGAGAGATGGCTCAGGTGTTAAGAGCACTGGCTGCCCTTGCTTTTGATTCCTAGCCCCACATGGCTGCTTATTTCTGCCTGTAACTCTAGTTCCAGGATGTCCAGTGCCACCTTCTAGCTTCCACGGCCACTATGTGCAGACACACAGGCACATGCATATGACATAAATAAAAGGTAAAAAAAATCCCACTTATGGACAGTTTATAAGTAATAAAGAAGTCACTAATATTCTACACTCCAGGAGTATAAACTGCTGCCTGAGGAAGGGGGTAGGAAAGAAAGCTTAAAGATTGACGTAAGAAGATGATTGCAATGTGCTGTCTGAAGCAGGGTGCTTTGAGGATTAGTTCACAAATATTAATGCTCATAAGAGTTTTTAACTTGAGAGGCATGCATAGAGTCTAATTTCTTTATTAATTATTATTACTATTATAATAGAAGTATGTGCTTGGGGTGTGTGTGTGTGTGTGTGTGTGTATGATACAGGCATACAAGCCCACAAGTGTATGATTTGAGGTGGACATCTCTCATAGCTCTCCACATTACTGCCTTGAAGACAGGGTCTCTCACTGAACCAAAAGCTAGCTGTTTACTCCTAAGGCAGGCTGACCATGGAGTTCTCAGGTTCCATGGGCCCCCTTCCCTCCAACTCTCAGCTTCTGGGAGTATTCAGCCATGCCTGGCATTTTTCACATGGGTGCTGGGGATTTGAGCTTGGGTCTTAGACTTGCAGAAGTTCCTCTGACTTGCTGAGTCATCTTCCGAGCCCCTCCATTATTTTACGGTTTTAACCACTCTGCCTTCTCTCTGCTATTACTCCTGTTTTTACCTTCACTTACTTACTTTCTATCGAATGTGTATTTTCTAATCCTTTGCCCTTATTTTCCCAATCCCAACTTGTATGCATTGATATCCTGTTAATTTTCATGGTGCAGTCAATTTAAAACTCCTACCTGCTACCCATTGACTATTGACTTACTAAGGTTGTCTCAATATAGCGTTTCAGGATGTTTTCTCATGGACCCGGGATAGAAGCAAAACTGGCCACACTTGGCACTGTGCATTTTCTTCTGCCTGTATGTATTTGCTCTTATTGTTTCTGTCTGGATAGCTACCACTCATTTCTACCCAGAGAATTTCTATTACCCTTTAAACGAATATTAAGGGCCATGTGCTCCATGCATGCTGTCTTTCTGATTCCCTCAGGCAGGTGTAATTTTATCATCGTTGGTGTGATTTTGAGACACTTGCTACTTGCATTTTATTTGATAGTCATTGTTAGATACACTTTGTCCCTCCACCCCCAAGCAGGGCTCAAACAAATCTCATTCTTTTCCATCCCGGGTGAACATTGTCTCTTGAGCATTACGTTTCTAATTGTTGACTTCATTAGCCTCTAACAACCAGGAGGAGTGCTGCGAAACTGGAGCACACAAACTATTCATTCAACCAGTGTGTGTCTCGTGTCTGGTTCCTTTGTTAAATTTTATGCTAGAAAGAAATAATGTCATGATTTATTAATCCATTGAATTTATGACAAAGAAACTAATGAAAAATGTGCTCACAGGCCTCACCAACATGTTGATTTATTGAGATAACAATCAGAAAAAGCTATTCTCTTCAGCACAAAAGAGGGAAAAATAAAAGTCCAGCACTGTAATTCTAATGTAAGGAAATTTTGCATGAAGGAATACAGGATGGCATTTTAGTACTAAAATAATGGCAAGCCAGTAATAAAAGTTATGGTACATGATATATAATTATAGTACTTTTTATGTCTATAAAAGTGTGTAGTCACTGTAAAGAGTTTCTGGCTGGTTCCACTTTGGGTGTGGTAGATTATCTCCATTGTGTGCTGTCAGGATATTGACATCCCTGTTAAGATTTAAAAACGTAAATCCAGGCCAGGCAGTGGTGGCACACGCCTTTAATCCCAGCACTTGGGAGGCAGAGGCAGCCGGATTTCTGAGTTCAAGGCCAGCCTGGTCTACAGAGTGAGTTCCAGGACAGCCAGGGCTACACAGAGAAACCCTGTCTCAAAAAAACAAACACAACAAACAAACAAACAAAAACATAAATCCAATGGCTCTCCAAGTTGTGTTAATACTGGCTATAATCTTGGAAAGAAATTAGCATCAATTTTTGTTTCGATTGAAAAGTGTTTTCAAAGGATGGCTTATGTGAAAGTGGTAGGAATGGTGCTTGAAGTAATTAGGGTGTTTAACAACCACACAGAAGGAAAAATCCACTAATTATTCTCATCTTCACCATCTTTTCTCCAAGGATGGGAAGTCCTGCAAAGAACTTGAATCACTCACAGATTAGGACTTAAAAAAAACAAAACAAAACAAAACAAAACCACAGTATCAGATGTCTTTGCAAACATGTTTTACTAAGTGCTTTAAAGAGAGTGGGAGATGATCAGCTACTGGTAACTGAAGAGGCTTTTTGTTCTTCCACAGTGTTCTTTGTCTTTTGTTAAATATTTTGATTTTGTTATCATCTGTGTTGATGCACTAGCTAGGGCGCTCTGATCATTCAGCATTTCTGTATATGCACATATACAAACTATGTCAGTATCTAGAGTTCTGTGGCAAATCCAACTTGTTTTCACATGTTGGTAAGCTTTGTTGCTTTTTGTTTTTCTGAAATTTGTTGACCTTTCTCGGGGAAAAACCCGAAGCATTTGCTTTCATTCCGCTTTATTTCCTTTCTCTTGTTCTGGCTGGGGCCTTTGCCTGCAGAACCAGCTTCTGCTTCCCCCCATCTATCAAGTGTGTCCCACATAGAAATGTGTGTTGGTTGCTGTTTTGCATTTAAACAGCTGAACACCTGGTGGCTCTTGTGCAGGTGCACAGAACTCAGGAGAAGGGTTTTAACTGAGGACAAAATGAAGAACACATGCAAGTTGCAGATGAGGGTTTGACGGACTTGAGATGCTTCTGAATTCATAAACAAGTCGGGCATGTGGGGGCCCTAGATGTCGGGGACGGCATGGAGCGCTGTTCATAGCATTTGCTTTTCAAGAGTGTTTTCACTAACATAATGGCTTCTGAATTTGTCAGCCTAAATGAGTCTACTATATCTTATTTAGTTGTCCTCAATTTGAGAGAATCACAAGGAGTTTTACACAGATGGCACCCAAAGTGATCACTTTGCATTGTTCTGTAATTAAGCTCTAATATGCTGTATATCAAATAACAAACTGCTCAGTGGCATCATGAGGGAAGAAGAGATGCAGTAAAGGTCTCAGAAATTCTGCTCACATGTTCATCTTCTTCAAATAGGTGGCAAAATCACAACATTAAAAAAAAAACAGTAATTGATGAAGGTAGAAAGTGTAGTATGGCTGAGTATTTACCACATCTCCAAAATCACGTTAAAATGAGATGTGGGAGGAAAAAATAAATGAACAAATGATTGCACCACACATAGTCACCTTTTGGCCCTGATCCAAGTGCTCAGAGTCATAGCTTGGAGACCCAGTGGTAACTTGGTACCATATTAACTTGGTTCATTGGCTCACAATATGTACTTTTTATAGCTGAGAGAACAGGTAAATAAATAAGCATTCTTTGTATTTTCTAGAACTTGAACTCAATATTCCTTTGGAGCAAGCTGGATGGTTTTGAGCACACGCCTCACTGAGGATGCCTGCACATGGACTCCCTGCCTGGTCCAGCTCTCCTGTCAGGTGCACTTCTGCTCCACAGATGGCACACATTCATTGTGATGGTGAAGTGGCATCAAAAGCGAAGGCACCCTAGAAACCCATCTTTACAGCCCACCAAAGCAGCGTCTCTGTACCACAGAGATGAAAGCTGTAGATAACAGGGGCATTCCCAGCACTCACTCCCTTGTGGGCAGCTGACGGTTAACACAGGTGGGTGTAGGGCACTACCCATCCTTTGAAGGTTGGCTGTTGGAGGGGATGCTGCCTCTCTGGGATTATTCCTGCGCCATGGGCCTCAGAGTTGCTTCTGAGAAGTGACCAGGTGGTGAAGACTTGCCTTGCTTTTCAGAAATTCACACATGGCTGTCAAACTCCCACTAGGTTCAAAGGCAGCCAGGCAAGGTGGCTGGCCTTTGTGATATGTGGCCATTTGAGGGGCCACCTTGATTCTTGTTCTGCTCAGAGGCCAAATTAGATTGAGGAGCAGCTGGCTTGTCTACCTCCTCCCCAGATCTGGAAGGGAGGGGGGCTGGAGAGAGCAGAGCTAAAGTGCAGAGGAAAGAAGCAAGTATTAAATGAGTCTGCCATTCACCAAGCAAACATCATTTTGTTTAAATTACACTGTGCTATTTTATCTTGACCTGCAACCAAATGGAACTCATTGTAATACATTATCCAATACGAGATAGTTGGCTCATTAATAAAGCCCTAGGAAGGAGACGGTAAACAATAAAAACTTGCACATTAGCACCATTATGCACCGTAATATTTTTCCTTCTTTTCATCAAAATTCTTCACATAATTAGATCTCAAGTAAGTCAGCAAAGAAATCCTCAGCATTTTTTATTTGGACTCTTTTCTTTTGGGAAAATTAGTTTTTTTTTTTTTTCATATTATTAGGAAGCAACCAAGTAAAGACTCCTGGATTACTGGAAGTTTTCCTTATGGAGTGTAAATGTTTGTTGGATTCTAATGGCATGGAAGGTTTTGTCACTCAGGCAGTGAGCCAAGCAATGACAGAAATCTCAGTGAAGGGAAAGAAACGTTTTGGGTAGAAGTGGAAAGCCCCATTAAAGGTGTTACAGTTATGCTGAGACCTATAGTGTTCCTGGCTAAGGCAATAGATTAGGTACCCTAAAATGGGAGCAAACTTAATGGGCAAGGGAAGATCTGTGTAGCTATGGGAAGGATAAAAATGTAGTTTGGAATGAGATTGGCCATGGCAAGGTGTTGTATTTACCAAGGCATTGTGTTCATTGTGGTTAAACACTTTCTGTTTGAAGAGATCAACTCTACTTGATGGGGTTGAGATGGCATCTGGGGAGGAAGCTGGGAGACACTTAGAGGTAGGCACTGCAGTCACCCTGGTGTGAGGTGATAGAGGAGTGACTTGAGTGTTATAGTGCAGGTCAAGAGAAATGGACGATTCAGGGCTTGTTCTGAGGAAACAGCTGAGTTTGGCTGGCTATGGGGAGAGAAAATAGACAAGAGAAGTTGAGGCTGAGTTAGGCTTAGGTTTTATCTATAGTAGGCTTCTCTCTTAACCTTCATGGTGAAACTTGAAATATTGAAAAAACATTTAAGCTAGTTGTCTGAATAGCATCAGTGCGTGTTATAGACACAGAAGCTGGCCATTAAGTGCCTGGAATTGATAGAATAATGATTTGCATAATCATCCTTGATGGGGTCCACAGTCCTGTGTGATTGGCTCTGTGAACTATTTATAACGAACAATTCATTACTGACACCCACAAGAGAAGTTAAAAAATGTTGAATAAGCATTTGGAAATCTGTGTAATATGCAAATAGCATTTTATTTTCCTGATCATTTTCTTTTTACTCAATAAAATGTCAATCTGAGATGGATGGCGTGCTGTCTGGTTTTTATAGCGACTTGATAGAAACTCATGGAGAAGAAGGATTCTTACTTGAAAAATGCTTCCATAGGATTAGCCTGGAAGCAAGTCATTGGAACAGTTTCTTGACTGAGGATGATGTGGGGAGGCCCAGCTTACTATGAGTGGTGCCCCCAAGGACAGGCCGTCATGGATGGTGTAAGAAAGCAGTCACTCACAAGCAGCAAGGCAGTGAGCAGCACTCCTCCATGGCCTCTGCTTCAGTTCCTGCCTCCAGGTTCCTGCCCTGACTACTCTCAGTCATGGCCTGTGACCTGAGAGTTGTAAACTGATACAGACACTTTCCTTCCCAAGTTGCTTTTGGTCATGGTATTTTATCACAGACATAGAAACTCTAAGTAAGACAGACTATAAATTAAAAACAAGACAGACCAACACTTCATTTTCCCCCTAGGCAGTTTAAGGAGCACAGTCGAGGCAAACAAACCTCACTACTGCCTTTCTAAGTCACCGTGGTGACATCCTATCGACAGGATGAGGGCGTTTGGGGAAGTAGCATTTGTGTTCTGCCCTTTCCTTCTTTGGCTTGTTCCAGCACAAGTGGGTGAGAGTCTAGGCTCCTCTAATGTGTTTAACAGCTGTGGAGTTCAGGAACGTGGAAAGAAGAGTCTCAGGAGCTGGCTCAGCCAATACTTTACCTGTTATGCCAGCAAAAGCACTGAGTTTGATCTGCCGCACCCATATTAATACTGAGTGCGGTGGCATGCGTCTAATCCCATCTTCAGAGAGCAGAGACAGGCAGATTCCTGGTGCTCACTAGTAGGCCAGGTCTAATAGGTATGCTCTTGGCTCTTGAGAGAGAGAGAGACCCTGTGTCAAAAGGCAAGGTAGACAAATGAGTGTTCATTTCTGGCTGCTACACAGCAGCATGTACAAGTTAAATGTAATGCTTGTGTACACGCACACATATGAGAGAGAAGAGACAGAGCAAGCGAGCAAGCGAGCGAGTGGAAGAAGAAGAAGAAGAAGAAGAAGAAGGAGGAGGAGGAGGAGGAGGAGGAGAGGGGAAGGAAGAAGAGGGGGAGGAGGGGAGGGGAGGAGGGGGGGGGAGGGGAGGAGAGGAGAGGAGAGGGGAAGGGAGGGGAGGAGAAGGGAGAGGGAGAGGGGAAGTGAAGGAATCCTGTAGCTTCATTGTGAGAAAGGATACCGGTGTTGATCTTAATAAACAATGGAACGTTGCATGTAAACAGGTCTGGTTAGATCCATGTCTCTCCCAAGGAACATTTTACAAGCTGCTTCTACTGTATGATTTGAGATTGCATTTCTCAAAAAACTATTCGACTTGGCTTTTGAAACTGTTTAGCTCCATGGTTTCATTTTAGAGATGAAGTAACTGGGATCCTAAAGGTATACGTAGTGACTCGAAGCTCTGTAGTCCAGAAGCCTAGGCTAATGTATTTGCGGATGGATGACTTTTCCATTGTAAAACAGCCGGGCAGTGGTCTCTCATGTTCATTTACAAGTGCTGCAGTGTGATCGGCTGACTTCACAAACCCACATCGCTTCAAAACTGGAGCTGGCAAAGCTTGTTTTGAGCATCGTGTTTTTACAGAAACCAAAAATCCAAAATCTTGTTCGGTTGAAAATTTGGGGTGGAGATACAGTTGCATGCTGCAGCAGCATCTGCCATTGGTCTGGAATATTCACCACGAAAGCTTTGTGTGATGCGTTTCATGAGGAAATCAAGAAGCAGGCATCACCAATCTCCATGCTCTCCATCCGTGTTCAATAAGACTGTGAGAGTTTGAGGGTTACTGAGGCTATCTGAAAGGATGAGTTTGCAGGTCAGGCAGGGTTAGTTGAAATTCAAGACATATTAATTGAACGATTGGGTATGAAATATAAGCTCTGTAAACTCTGTTACTCACAGCAGGGTGGAGGATTGCTTCCCAGTTTTTTGAGAGCTATACATGCTGTGCATATATGGCATAAAACAAATTCTTAATAGTGGACTGCTGTAGGCAGATGACCTCCATAATGGCGAGTATTGGGTAACAAATGCAAGGATCAGGCGAGGAGGGAGACTACCTGAAGGGAGGCCACAGTTACATTGTTGCTGACTTGAGGATCCCTGTCCCCTCTGGTGAGGTTGGCTGGCTCACCAGTGCCCTAAACTGCTGGATGGGCTTCATTTTACACAGGGCATTGAAATGGTGATGTTGCCAGGGAAGCGATAGCTATGAAGCCGAAGCCACAAGTGGGGGTGGGGTAGGATGAGGAGTGGGGTGGGGGGATTGGAGTGGGAGGGTGTGGGGGGTAGGGATGGGGTTGGGGTGGGCATCTCTGGTCTCAACAGGCTGTAGAGAGAGGAGCTATGGAAGGCCAGAAGGTTGTCAGCTCAACATGGCTCAGTAGCTGGTATTGCTTCAAACTTTGAGAGTCTGACCCTGGTTTGTATAGGCAACATTTAAGCACAGAACAATTTGGTAAAAACTATTATGGAGATAGCTAACTCAGTCCTACAAACACTGCAAAGCATTCATAAGTCCTGAGGAACGAAATAAGCTAGATGCAGATCAGATGTGACTATAGTGAAACTCTTTTTTGTAAAGTCTAAAAACATAGGTTCTATAGATTGATAGAGAAAAACAAACTGATGGTAAGGGTTTGGAGGAGGGTCCAGTGCCAAACTCCTTGGCCACACAGAGCAAAGGCCACCAGGCTAGAAAGCATGTCTGTTCCAGTCTTCTGCATGGATAACAGGCACCACATTCCCTTTCCTTGAAGGAACAACCCTGTGTGCTTAACATTCTGGGCTCCCCCAATGCTTATCTGTGAGCACCCAGATCTCCATGCCTCCTCCCTGCCTGAGACAGACAATGCTCTGTCCTGGGAGTTCATTTGTGGAAATAAAGGAGATTTCTGTCCTTATGAAAGTGAATAGCACTAAGGGACATGGAGAACAGAAGACAGAGAAGTAAGTTAGCAACTGAGACAGATAGAGGCCAGGTTACCTTCTGTAAAGAAGTCTTGTTTCTGGGAGAATGGTCAGAATTTGGATCTGGTCTCTGGTTCTTGCTTTCTTATCTGCAAGCCTCAGAGAAGTCTCCGTGCAAGGACTTAGGTCTGTGGCTTGCAGCCAGAATCTCCTTGCTGCCTCAGTTTTCTAAGATGTGAACTGGGCAGACTCCTACCTTGTAGGACTGTTGTAAGAATGAGAGAACATGGGACAATAAACATTTTCATGTGTGCTAAGTGATAACAATGTTAATTGCTTTTTTTATTTATCAATGCCTCTTCTGGTTCCCAAAGGACACTGGAATCAGTGAGGTGACAGTTATGGGAGATGTCATTGGACAGTGTCCTCACAGCTCCAGTGGATAGAACGGTGAGGCAGAGCTTCATTGTTAAAGGGAAATCCCTCAGAGTGTTAAGGCCCTCAGATATACCGCAAGCTTCTGTAGTCAAATATTGAAAATACCTCCTTTTGGAATTTCTAAATACATATTAAAAGGTGAAAAGTTTCTGAGAAGTTCTGTGGTGAAGCTCTTTATGATTAACCCAGCTTAAAACATTCCCCAACTTCCCCTCCCTACCAGCTCCTCTTTCTCCTCCTCCTTCTCCCATTGTGTCTCTCTTCAGTCCTCCCTTCTCCATATCTCCTATTTCCATCCTTTCGTCCACGTCTCAGAATATGCTGAGATTTTGCTGGCTTTGGCTAAATAATATTAAGACATACTTTGGATATAAGAATATTCAACCCAGAGATGCAGCTGCTGAATGCCTCCAGGTTCCCGGCATCTTTAAATGAAAATGAACACTGCTTGGAGCACAATAGCCAGTCTTAACCTTTGTCTAATTTTATTGTGAAACCCAGATTTCTCTTGTGTGGATTATCTAAAAGCCTAGCAGGCTTTTCCAGGAGCAGCAATAGTGAGGCGTTAGAATAATACAGATTCTGACTCAGCGGGTCTCAGGTAAGGTATGGGATTTGTTCTAATCAGCTCCCCAATGATGTAGGTTAGAAAATCCAACTTTTAGGTCTCACTCTAGCTAGGTGGAGTCACAGTATGCACTTTGACAAGTCCTCCCAGGTGAGTCCTATGCACATGGATCTGTGAAGTGCTGGTTTGTCTTATCAGGGTTTCTCAACATCAGCTCTAAGGATGTTAGGAACTGGGCAGTTCTATCAGGAGGCTTTCCCATGTCATGTGGGACTTTGATCATCCATGTTGATTTATACTACCAGGTCCTTGTAGGACCCTTTCCATATTGTGACAACCAGGATGCTCCAGAAATTGACAGCATGCTTGAGGGACAAAGCTGACTTGGATTAAGACTCACTGGTCTCAAGTCATCAAACTCCTCTTTCTTTTCCTGGGGTCATTTGGATGTGTTTTAACCAAAGTGGTCAAATGAGTTCTGACTATCATAGTTTCTTAAGCTGCTGTATGCAGAATCATCTGTGGTGACTTGTGGGTTCTGATTCACTGTTTCAGGAGAAACTGAGACACCTGCTTTTATTTTGGGGCGGGGAGTGGGGTCAATGACTTTTTTTTTTTTACTATGATGCAGAGCAAGTGACCTACCATTGAACTACAGTCCCAGTCTAAACCCATCTTTTAATTTTTTTGTAATTGTAAATAAAGGTAATAGAGTCTTAATCATATCAGGTCCTATTCTAGGGGAGGCACATATTTAATTCTCAAAAAGCATAAAAAATAAGCATTATCTGCTTTAAAAATCAAGAAATACATTCTGAGGATGCTAAGCCAGTGTTGACACCTGTCAAAGAAGGGTGTGTGTGTCCTCAGAGTCAGTCTGAGAATCAGTGTCACAGTACGTGGGAGCTGGTAAGAGGCTTGCATAGCTGGGGTCTGCCACCTTCTCTAGTGTTATGCGTGTGTGTCATGAATGAGTAGGAGAGATGAGGGCTCTGCCATTTTCAGACTTTTGCCCTTATGGCTAGATCACAGATGTTTTGGTAACTTTTCTCATCACTGTGACTAAAATCCCTGATAGGAACAAGTTAGTTGAGAGAAGCTCAGTTTAGACTTTGGCCCAGAGGCTTCTGTGTGTCGTAGTCGTACAGGCATGGGTGCTAGCATGTTCCATTGGTAGCATCAAGAGCTTGAGGTGGCAGCTTCTCACAGGATGGAGAAAGAAGCAAAGAACTAGAAGAATTGGAGGTGGATACAACTTTCTCCCTTCCTCCAGGTAGGCCAATGTCCTAAAGTTTCCATTATTCCCCAAACAGTGTCACCAGCTGGGAGCAGATGCTCCAGGACCCAGAGACCCAAAGGAATCAGTTGACTCCTCTTGCCATGCCATTACCTCCTTCTCCAAAGTGCCTGGCTTCTACAGAATCAGCTCGCTTATTTTGAGTTTCCAAGTGAAATGAAGCACACAGAAACAATATATACGTCCTTGTGATAGCTGATAACTGAGAAGGCATGTAAAGATGGAGGGCTTAAATGACCAGCACTATTTCCTTTCAACTTACCTAGTACAGAAAGATCTCACTTCTAACAGTGGTGAGGAATGAAGTGAGGGGAAGATAGTGAGCAAGGAAACTTCTCTCTGAGATAGACTGAGATCACTACAAAATCCCACAATCAATCAAAAGGGCGAGTTGTGGAACCCAGTCCCTACAGATACATCTCCAAAACACCTGATCGATCCTAAGTTTCAGGGAACATTGCTGGAGAGGGGAAGTGGAAAAGATTATAAGAGCCAGAGGACCAGGGTGTTTGCTTCTAGTAAGGTCTCACCAATGTGACATGCCAAACTGGATGAGGAAAAGGCCACATGGCCTCAGTCCTACACAAGAACTATAGGTCATGAAGGAATGCTGGGAGCAGGAACAGGGGTCCTCCTCAGGGAAGAGCACACCAATTGATTGTGTAGTGCCCTGAAAACTTACACACAAGGAAAAGTGTATGGACTGAGCATGCTATATTTAGGAATATATATCTATATGTATATATGCATGCAATAACAATTAGATAAAAAAAAAGAGGCCATTAATCTGAAGGCGAGTGAGGGGATTATAGGGAAGGGTTTGGAGGGAGAAAACGGAGTGAAGAAATGTAATTAAATTATAATCTTAAAATAAAAATTAACTTAAAAATAAGGTGAATTAAAAGCTGTCAAAGTAAAGTCCTTCCCTCAGACATATCCAGAGACACTATTTTCTTGGGACATTTCCTGGAATTATTTCCAGAATGACAGTTGTTGAAAATCAGAGCTAGTATAACTTAACATTTACCATGGCTATTATAAATTCTTAGATTTATGCATTTAGTTCACCCAACTCCATAGGGCACATTCTATCCTCATTCCAGTCTGACAGATGAGAAGGAAAAATGTATGACTTGCTTGAACTGATACATCTGGAAGATGGTAGAGCTGGGAAGCCAACCCCAATATCTTTATTCCAAACTATGCTTCCCTGGTATCTGGCTGGGACTGTACAAGTTTATTGTAGTTAGGTGGGTGGTCTTGCGCTGATTAGGGCTTAATTAAACATTTTACATTCATTTTACAGAGAAAAAGTATTATTAAGCACCAGTTGATTGGTAAGTTTGGAAACTGCGGTGGTATGGGGTAAAGAATTCACAACCATGTAATTATTGGGTAAAGGCCACTGCTCACTGGACCCTAAGTTGCTTTCAGTGCTTCCTTTTAAGAATGAGCTTTCCTGCGGGGCAGTGGTGGCGCACGCCTTTAATCCCAGCACTCCGGAGGCAGAGGCAGGCAGATTTCTGAGTTCGAGGCCAGCCTGGTCTACAAAGTGAGTGGGCTACACAGAGAAACCCTGTCTCGAAAAAGCAAAAAAAAAAAAAAAAAAAAAAAAAAAAAAAAAAAAAAAAAGAGCTTTCCTGACGCGATTCGGGAAGAAATGATTGGTGCATGGATGTGCTAGAGTAGAGATCTAGGACCATGGAAGCCTTTGAGTTATCTGTTTTCAAGTTCATTGTCTGCCCGAGGCTCCCTGCCTCCCAGCAGAGGGCACCAATTCTCTAGAAGGTGACTGTTGCAAGCAAGCATTTGCTTTTCTGTAAGGCAGCTGGAGGTGAACATACCTGGACAGACGCTTTTCTTCCTACTCTCCCATGTTCAGATCAACTAACAACCCCTTGGACTGTTAAAATACAAGCTCTAAGCCCTGAAAGAAAGAAAAAGAAAGAAAGAAAGAAAGAAAGAAAGAAAGAAAGAAAGAAAGAAAGAAAGAAAGAAAGAAAGAATATGTCATCATAGCGCCCCCCCATCCCCCACCACGCGATTTCTAGCCTTTAGGAGCTCTGGCCAAGGGTTTTGGGAAATCTGAACAGGTTTTGACATCCTCACAACAAATTCCCTACCTAAGCATCCCAGAGCCCCAGAGCCTGGGAGCTCTTAGGGTGGAAATCATGATCTCCTTTTTAAAAAGTATTCTGAAATGCTGCTGAGTTGAGATTATTTTGGAAAATTCAGTCTTTTAGAGTCTGTGTTTAAACCTGGAAGAAAAAAAAAAGATAAGAAAATCAATTAACTTCACTCATGAAAAAATTTTCATATGGTTAATCTTCCTTTACATAATTTCTTGATTATGTTTGTAAGTAAATTGCCTTGATTATACTTTGGATGGAAAGGAATGTCTTTTAATTAATTTGAAACATGCTGTAGTGATGTTGATTTGAACCATGGAATGATAAATTGAGTTGAAAGCAATACATTTCCTTGATATCAATGGGCTGCAACTGGAATCTTTTTTTTTTTTTTTTAAGTTTTTTTTAGCTGTGGCTGAGTGGTGGACTCAGAGCTTGGAGTTTTAAAAGAGACAAATCAATGAATCTGTGTCTTGCCAGGCTGGCTTTTGTTGGCTCTTGGTTGCCTTATAATTTGTGAAATTATTTCTCTTCGGTTTCCTCCTCTCTCTTCGTTTCTTCCTACGGATAAGTGTGGCGTGCTGTACGGAAAGCACAAGGCTAAGCAGAACCACCTAGAAGGACAGACACCAAGTAGATCCTTTTTATTGAAGAATTAGCTTGTTTATTTTTAGCTCAATTTTCAGCCTTTTAGGAAAGTTTCCTTCAAGAAACTTCAGGTAGGCTAAGTATCCAGACCAAGTTCACATTTTCACTTAATGGTTGCACCTGGGTTCAAAGGCAGCTCTGTTGGATTCAAAAATCAATGTTCTCAGCTGTTTGTGTCTGGTGCTTGCTCCTTCCACAGCACTGAAGAACTTGGAGGTTTTTTTTGTGCCGTTAGTGGCACACTTGGTAGTGAGGTTTAGTCCAGGTGTCCTACCTGTGACCCGCCCCCTCATATATATGTATATGTATATAAGTTGTGTTGTGCATGTATGTAACTTTACATGTGTATGTTTATATGTTTATGTGTGCATTCGTGCATGTGCACAGTAGGAGAAGCTCTCGGTTGATGTGGGACATCATCTTTAATAGATGGTAGGGTGTTTCAACCAAACCTAGAGTTACTGATGTAGTTAGTCATCTTAGCTAGTTTGTTCTAGGGGTCCCTTTTCTCTGCCCTCTGAGACTAAAACTACAGGCAGGCTGCCTGGTCTACTCAGCATTTAAATGGGGACCTGAACTCTTATACACTTCACACTTATACAGTAAGTGCTTTAACCACTGAGGGATTTTCTCAGTACACCTGCTGAATTTTAATGTAAGAGTTGAGGTTCTTATAGCCTCTTTTTTTATTATTATTATTCCTGAGTTTTGTCAGCATGACCTTATTTACATTCAGGGATGATGGAAGATTTCATGCAATAAGCACTATTATTGATACATTGGTACAGAACAAAAGGTTCACACTGCTTGATGCATTTGGGAGAGAAACCACTGAACGACAAGTTGGTGGGTCAGAAAGATCTCTGTTGTGATAACTTGACTCCCCAAAGTACTTCTTATACTTCTACACTCACTTGGAGAATGCCAGAGCAAAGAACCATGATCTCATCACAAAGCTAACCATTTTAATCCCTATAGAACCTCCAACTTCCAGTCACTTTGTCCCTCACAATGATCAGAAGAGGGTGGTAGTGTGCAAGAGAGGTTCATATAAGATACGGGTGACCTCAGACTGCTGTGCACTTTCTCATAGGTGGAAGTATGTTTCCTCAAGCTCCTTGGTCTTGAGGAAACACAGCATATTTTAGTTGCATAACATATTAAAATATTTTAAAATCACACAGAGTAAGTATCCAAAACAGGGTATTTGGAACACACACACACACAGAGATAGAGAGACAGAGACAGAAACAGACACACACACACACACACACACACACACACACACACACACACAGACAGACAGAGAGCAGAGAGATTGATTAAAGGAACAAGATGTCCTGCCAACTGAGAACATCCATTTAATAGGAGTAGAAGAGAATATGATAGCTTTATTATTGAGTGAGCATTAAGCAGAATGTCATATGGCAAAGACAGGAAAAACAAAACAAAACCAAAAACTCTCGCAGTGTTTTAAAGCCAAGCAAGCAGGTGTGACCTATGGCATACATGTGCTCAGGAGAAGCTGTAACTAGTCCTCAAGTAAGAAGAGCACTTGACAGCACCATGTGTTCTATACAGTTCATCCCAAGTTTGCTTGGAAATCAGGGTGACCATCTGTGCCTGATAATTGCCTTTATCTGAAGGGAAGCCGTGGCTCTCACATCTTCATGGCAGATGGATGGTTTGCTGTATGACTCCAGGTGTGCACTGAAGCTAGGATCCCATCTTCCCAGCAAAGTGGGACCTGGTGCCCTGCCTGCTCCTTGATGAGTACATTACAAAGAGACAGCTCCTTGGTCTTGAGGAAACATCTTGGTTATAAATTGGCAAAGAGGCTTTCTTCTCTGTTAAAAGGGTTTACACACACTTCAAAGAGTCAAAGAAAGCAACCACAATTATTAGTTCTCTAAGGAATCTGCCCAAAGAAAAGGGAGAGTGGCCCCTCTCTCTCCCTTTATTATCTTGTCCAAGAATGTTATTGCCACTACACTAGTGTTTCTCAACCGGTGGGTCGAGATCCCTGTGGCGATTCCCATATCAGATGCCTTCCATATCAGATATTTACTTTATGATTCATAACAGTAGCAAAATTACAGTTTTGAGGTAGCAACAAAATAATTTTGTACTGGTGGTCACCACAACACGAGGAACTGTATTAAAGGGTCACAGCTTTCAGAATGTTGAGAACCACTGCTCTCTATGAACAGTATCAGCTCACCTGAGAAGGTTAGTTAGACTTGAAAGTTCTTAGATTCCAGCCCAGCCCTACTAAACCAGACACTTTGAAAAAGGTCTGGGGAAGGTTGAAAGTATTTTTTTTACTTGGATTAATAAATCACTGTAGTTTTGTATTGGGTAGATAGTCCGAGGCCTTGCTAGCATGTGTTACCTTCAATTAGTTCAAGAGAAATAGAGACATATGGCATAAAGTTATTAGGTAAGCTTAGTTTAGCCAATGAATATATCATCATGACATATAATAGAGGAGAACAAAAGTAAAAGCATTATGCATACACATGATGTACACATAATTCACATATAATACATAATACACATATACACATATATACATAGATACTACACAATACATATTCATGCATACATATACATATATACATGCATATATGTACGTACATATATATATATATATATATACATAAACACACACAAGTAGGCAACATTTGTCATCATTTGTTTGTAGAGTGTATTTTATATTTTAATATATGAGGAGGAGTTGGCTTTTTTTTTTTTTTTTTTTTGCTAAATTATAAGACACCTAAATTAAGTAAAGCCATAGAGGACCAACTCAAGAAAAATGAGATGACTACTTTGTTCTCTCATCTGGACTGTTAACTAATCTGCCCTCCACTGGGGATGGTCTGTGTCCTTTGTTAGCACTTCCCACTTTTGAATGAATTGGAAACTCTTGAGTAAATGTATCAGGGACAAAATCACACCAGACACCATACAGGTGCCATGAAGCAGTGAGGTTGCTTGGTGAGCAAATCCACAGGTTTTAAGGCTCTGGTCTCCATGTTCACAGGGGAGAAAATCCTTCTAAGGATTTGCAAGAGGAGCCAAAAGGCAAGGCCCTGAGTACCAGGGATGGGGCAAGTTAATCGGAGCCCTTTGTATCTCTTAGCTAAGTCTTTCCTTGGGGAAAAGATTTTGTAGCACTGATTTGATCTGTTCCTGAAATATCCCTGAAATATCTAGGGTTTGCTGAGAAGAATGCCATTTGTAACACAATTGAATCTTTTCTGCTTGAAGTGTAACTGGGGATGCTTGGTTTCTCTAGAGTTCTAATTGTTACCATAGTTGATACTTTCTAATGTGCTCTGGGGCCATGAGTCCTCTGCTGCCATACTTGCCATTGCTAGGTCTAGGAAGTTATGATTAGAGTCTTGCCAAGAAGAACTAGACTAGGGCAGCATGCATGAGTTGCTGAAAGTGTTGTTCTTTTTTTTTAATAAAAAAATTAAAATCTATTCTTCTCTCATATATAATATCCCAATCAAAGTTTCCTCTTCCTCTACTCCCAATTCTGTTCCTCTTCCACCTTCCTTCAGAAAAGGGCAGGGCTCCCAGAAATATCAACCACACATAGCATATCAAGTAGCAGTAAGGCTTGGTACCTCCTGTCATATGGCTGGATAAGGCAACCCAGTAAAAGGAAAAAGGGTCCCTGTGATGGTTTGTATGTGCTCGGCCCAGGGAGTAGCACTGCTAGAAGGTGTGGCTCTGTTTGAGTAGGTGTGGCCTTGTTGGAGTAGGTGTGTCACTGTGGGTGTGGGCTTTAAGACTCTCATTCTAGCTGCCTGGGAGCCAGTATCCTGCTAGCAGCCTTCAGATGAAGATGTAGAACTCTCAGCTCAGCCTGCACCATGCCTGCCTGGATGTTGCCATGCTCCCACCTTGATGATACTGGACTGAATCTCTGAACCTGTAAGCCAGCCCCAACTAAAGATTGTTTTTATAAAAGTTGCCTTGTTCATGGTGTCTGTTCATAGCAGTAAAATCCAAACTAAAACAGTTCCCAAAGGACTCAGAAAAGTCAGAGACAGCCCCCACTCCCACTGTTAGGAGTCCCCCAAGAAGACCAAGCTACACAACCATGACATATATGTAGAGGGCCTAGGTCAGACCCATGTAGGTGCCCTGGTTGTTGGTTCAGTCTCTGTGAGCCCCTATGACCCAGATTAGTTGATTCTGTGGATTTTCTTGTGGTGTCCTTGACCCCTCTGGCTCCTACAATCTTTCCCTTGCCTCTTCTGCAGGATTCTTGGAGCTCTGCCTTGGTTTTTGGCTGTAGATCTCTCTGCATCTGATTTTATCAGTTGCTGGATGGAGCCTCTCTGATGACAGTTGGGCTAGGCACTAATCAATGAGTATAGCAGATTATCATTTCATTGGTGGTCATGTCTGGTTCTATCCTAGGTCTTTGAACTATCCAGCCTCTGGGGCCTGGCCCTTCAGGCAGTGTCATGGGTTGGCTCCCTCTGTGGCTTGGGTTTCCGGCTGGCCTAGTTATTGGTTGGACACTCCCATAATTCCTGTGCACTCTTACCCCAGCACATCTTGCAGGTAGGGCAGATTGTAGGTTGAAGATTTTGTTGGTGTCCCAATCTGCCCACTGAAGTCTTGCTTAGTTGTAGGAGATGGTCAGTTCAGGCTCTGTACCCCCATTGCCCCATTGTTATATATATTTCTGGGAATTTTCATTGTACTAGGTTTCTAGCTCATCCTTGAAATCCCTTCCCTGCTTCAAGCTGTGTATAGAGTTGGAAAACATTTTTGTCAACTCCACATCCAACAAACTCCACATCTGACAAAGGGATAATAACTAAAAGCATATAAAGAACTCAAGAAACTAATTTCCAGAGTGGTTGTACCAGCTTGCAATTCCACCAGCAATGGAGGAATGTTCCTCTTTCTCCACATCCTCGCCAGCATCTGCTGTCACCTGAATTTTTGATCTTAGCCATTGTGACTGGTGTGAGGTGGAATCTCAGGGTTGCTTTGATTTGCATTATCCCCGATGAGTAAGGATTTTGAACATTTTTTCAGGTGCTTCTCAGCCATTCGGTATTCCTCAGTTGAGAATTCTGTTTAGCTCTGTAGCCCATTTTATACACACACACACACACACACACACACACACACACACACACACATATATATTTGGTTTTTTGAGACAGGGTTTCTCTGTATAGCCCCGGATGTCCTGGAACTCACTCTGTAGACCTGGCCTTGAACTCAGAAATTCGCCTGCCTCTGCCTCCCAAGTGCTGGGATTAAAGGCGTGCGCCACCACGCCTGGCTAGCCCAGTTTTAAATAGGATTATTTGATTTTCTGGAGTCCATCTTCTTGAGTTCTTTATATATATTGGATATTGCCACAGTCTCCGCTCCGCAGAGACAAGAACGACACAGACACCAAGACGGGTTCACGCAGCTTATTTACTTACAGCTTTTTCACTTACAGCTCTTTTTACTTAGGGCAAGGGCTATATTTATACAGTAGCGGCAACTGACCTCATCTCGCTCCACACCACCTCATCCAATCAGAATCACACACGCTCCAGGCACGAGCTCAGATTGGTCACAGATAGGCTGACAGATCTGGATCACGAGAAATAATCTAGCTTGGCAGGCAGCTTACGCATGCAGTTTCACTGCACATGTTCGGGCAAGGCAGTAAACATGTGGGTTTCACGGGGCCTGGCAATGGGCCAGGGCACCATCTTGGCCCATGAGGCCGCACCCGGTTCCTGCAGGATATTAGTCCCCTATCTGATTTAAGATTGGTAAAGATCCTTTCCCAATCTGTTGGTGGCCTTTTTTGTCTTATTGACAGTGTTTTTTTGCCTTACAGAAGTTTTGCAGTTTTGGAGGGAGTTACAGAGACAAAGTTTGGAGCTGAGATGGAAGAAAGGACCACCCAGAGACTGCCCTACCTGGGGATCCATCCCATATACAACCACCAAACCCAGACACTATTGCATGTGCCAGCAAGATTTAGCTGACAGGACCCTGATATAGCTATCTCTTGAGAGGCTATGCCAGTGCCTGGCGAATACAGAAGTGGATACTCACAGTCATCTATAGGATGGAACACAGGGCCCCTAATAAAGGAGCTAGAGAAAGTACCCAAAGAGCTAAAGGGGCCTGCAACTCTATAGGAGGAACAACAATATGAACTAACCAGTACCCCCCCAGAACTGTGTCTCTAGTTGCATATGTAGCAGAGAATGGCCTAGTCAGCCATCAGTGGGAGGAGAGGTCCTTGGTCTTTCAAAGATCATATGCAACAGTACTGGGGAATGCCAGGGCCAGGAAGCAGGAGTGGGTAGGTTGGGGAGCAGGGTGTGGGGAGGATATAGGGGACTTTCGGGATAGCATTTGAAATGTAAGTGAAGAAAATATCTAATAAAAGAAAGGAACTCAAAAGCTAGACATTAACAAACCAAGTAATCCAATTAAAATTGTGGTACAGATCTAAATGGAGAACTCTCATAGTACATAAAGAAATGCTTAATATCCTTAGCCATCAGGGAAATGCAAATCAAAATGACTCTGTGATTCCATATTACACCCGTCAGAAAGGCTAGGATCAAAACCACAAATGACAGCTCATGCTGGTGAGGATGTGGATGGAGTAAGGGCAACACTACTCCATGGGGGAAGGGAGTGCAAACTTGTACAGCCACTTTGGAAATCTATAGTCTGTTTTTTTCAGATCCACCAGTGGTATAAAATATGGAGGTTGCTAATGAAGTTTAATGCTCAAGCCTTTTGCTAGAGCAGTTTCCCAGCTAGCTCATCTAATTTAGCCTGACTATTTTGCCTGTGACCCAACACATGGCTAGCTTTATACCTTTCTACTCCACTGTGGTTTGTGTCTGCTCCCTCTGTGTCCACCCTCTGAATCTCCCTAGTCTGTTTTCTTCTCCTACTGTCCCTGTCTCCCAGATGTTCTGCCCCCTACTTCCTGCCTAAGCTACTGTCTGTCAGCTCTTTATTATAATCAATCAATAGCGAGATAACCTCTAATACAATTCTAGATTGCTTTAGGCAGGTGAAGAAGGACAGCTATTTACAAAATAGCAAACCCAGTGATAGCCATAGAGATGAGAGTACCAAAATCCTGCCAGCACTTAGCTCTCTGCCAGTACAGAATTAACAACCAAAACTACGGAGACACACCCTCATACAAAGTACAAAAGGCTACCCCAACAGAGGTCAATATGGCAGTTTTCCAGACAATTGGGAAGTGATCTACCTCAGGACTCAGGTATGCCACTCCTGGGCATGTACAGAAAGGCATTATTCCATCCTACAAGGACATTTGCTCAACTATGTCCATAACAGCTTTATTCATAATAGCCAGAAACTGGAAATAACCTAGATTCCCTCAAACAAAGAATGAGTTAAAAAAAAGTGGTACATTTACACAATGGAGTATTAAACTGTTAAAAAAAAATAACATGAAATTTGCAGGCAAATGGCTGGTGCTAGAAGAGAAGTCATCCTGAGTGAGGTAACCAGATGCAGAAAGACAAAGTGGTCTATATTCACTTATAAGTGAAAATTAGCTGTAAAGTAAAGGACAATCATGCCACAGTCCACAGACACAGAGAGGCTACATAACAAGGAGGGCTCAGGAGGGGGAATTCATGAATCTCCCTGGGAAGGGGGAATAGAATAGATATCTCAGGTAGACTGGGGGTGGGTGGACTCAGGGTAGGTGTGGACAGGAGCAGGAGGGAAAGGTTGGGGGAGGATGGAGGGAGAGGGTTCTGGGAAAGGGTGATTCTTTTCAATGGGGAGAAGAATCATGGGCTTATGGGCAAGATTGAAGGGTCCAGGGGATGGAGAGAGGCTTGGAAACAAAGGCCTCTACAAAGGCAATGTTAGCCATAGTCGAGGAAGCTTCTAAAAGAGATGGCTAAACTCTACTGACCTGTGCTCTATGGGAAAACCCACCTTTCCCTTATTACCAATTTGAGAAACAGAGGTGACTGAAGCCTGTGGACACTATGAAGAATCAATGAGGTAGTGTGTTGAGGGACTCATTCTGAGACTTGAAACGTTTGCTCAGAGATATCAAGAAGGACCTCATAGAAGACAAACACCTCAAGCTAGCATATGAAAGAGGTGTGTGGATCCAGAAGAGGCCACACCCTTCTAGTCCAGCCTGCAGAAGGAGCAGCTGTGGACCCACCTATGGTTGAAGGGCCCTGACGCACAACTGTAAGCCTTTGAGGACCCAGTTCCAGAAGTGGAGCATTCTTATCCTGGGCTTGCTCTCCTGGCTGGCTCATATCTGCAAGCTTATGCTTGTCCAATCCCCCAAATCCAATAGAAATTTAAATGATCATTTAGAAGAGAAAGGGACATAAGATATTTTGACCTTGAAGTGTTATTTATATTCTATTTGGTTTATTAAATATTGATGCTAATCTTGAAAAGGAAGGGGGAAATGCGTGCAATCTAGAAAAACACTGGCAACATTTAGTTCTATGCTTATCAAATCTCCGGATGTCAGTTGAGTTTTTAAAACAGTTATCATCTGCCACCTCTCAAGGGGTCTCACTGACATAAAAGCAAACCTGCATGTGAAAACCATTGGAAGAATTGTTCCCCCCCCCCCAACAGAATCTACTTTACATATAGAAGACTGCACTGGAACAAGACATCTTGCATAATATTTAATTAGTGGATGTTTGCTTGGTAAAGCCTGATGTGACCCGTGAAGTAATCAAAAATAATTATGGGCATAAACTGCATATGCAAAATCGGGACCCAGTAGGCATCCTCATCCACTCTGCTTATACCCCAGGGGATAGCTGGTTCCTGACAATAGGCCTTCTGTAGCTGCCTCTGTGTGCCAGTTGCTGGCTTTCTCTTTGCTTCAGTGCCTTCCTTCCAAGCTGCAGAGAGATTAAAAAAAAAAAAAGCTTCACAATAGCAGAGGAGGAAGGGAAGCCAGAGCGGGTGGAGTTCCTTTTGAGTGACTCTAGCTAGTGTCTCTCCTTGTCTCTGCTCATTTGTGCAAATCAGATCTTGCTCCTTTTCTGAGAGACAGCAGGGCCTTTCTTCCCAGTTGACTGAAGGTTCCCTGAGGCTACAAGTCTTGTCTTATCTTCAGGTGCTTCTTCTGATGTTGAGGGTGTAGTGGGCTCCAAGGATCTGGAGAATTTAGCTGAAGAGCTGTGATCATCTCGTGGGCTGACACTCTTGAAGTCTGTTTTTGCTTTGTGTTTATCTACACAGAGCCATCTCTCTTGTTTATTTGTGGCATCTTCCTACCAATTAGGAGGATGATAAGAGGGACTCGAAGAGAAAGTTAATATTCCAAGTTGCATATTTAAAGTGAGGCGCTTTCCCCCTTGGATCTCTGTTAAGTCAAAAGGATGTTTATCAAGAAAGGAAAAAGTTGTTCCAGACTTTTCTCCTCTAAACTTCTCCAACAGTATCAGGAGCCTGACAGAGCTTGTGGATTTTCTAAGTACTGGGGTTTTCCCAGATGGATGGATATAAGACTAGTGACCAGGACTGGACCATTTATAGAGGAAGCAGATAGTTCAGCCTGCTCCTTCCTTCTGCTATTGGGATCAAGAAGGGGCTACCCTCAGAAGACAGGGGATAGGGAGGTAAAGGAAAGATGATTTAAAAAAATTTTTCTTTATTTTCCCACCATAGATGGGAAGTATGTATCACATAGGTGCAAGGCATAGGGTACCTATTTAGGATTCAGCTATGGATTTAGTTCACATGTGGCCTTGTAGCTTGGTTAGTCCTAGGAAGGCCTCACTCAGTTAAGCCCTCCCAAATTCCTTCAACTATCATGTCACTTAAAAGTTCCAAGAGTTCCTCAAGTCTTCAGGGCAAACTACTAAGCTCTGCAAAGCCTGACTAAGGAGGTTAGTAGACAAGGGTTGCTTCAGTGGACAAACCATGTCATGTTACAGAGGACCGCAGAACAGGGATCCTTACTTGGGTCTAATTTCTGCCAGCCAAAGCTCATATTGGGCTAGGATGACAGAGCCTGATTGGTGCCAGCTGCAGACTTGACCAGCAGCAGAACAACATCCCTGGAACATGGTTAGAAAGGACCCTGGTCTTTAGGTGTCATCCCATTTGAAGCAGCAGATCCCAGGCTACAGTTTAAGGACTCCAATATTGAGCTTTCCAAGATACTAAGCATGTGTTTATTCGGCATTAAATAATACTTAACATCTTAATGACTTTTAGTCATCTGTTCTTTGACAGTTTCATACATGCACAAAGCAATCATGCCGTAACCCCCATGCCCTCTAACCTCCTTTTCAATTTCATTGCCCCTCCCCACCTCCAACAATTCCCTTTCTAGTATTCATGACTGCTGTGTTTCTTTGTTCAGGTTTTTGAGACCCACTGAGTTTAACCAGGGTCACCTGTCTGACCATGGGTTTGAAATTGTTCCCTGCAGCCTGAGAGGCACCTCAGTGGGCACTCAACTAAAAACAATGACAGCTCCATCCTCCAGAGTCCATCAGTATCCAATATTTCAGCAGGGTACAGTAGAGAATGTGGCCCACCCCACAACCCATAATTGAAAACAGATACTTTGAGAAATAGAAATTTTGTAGACACAGCAGAGCTAGTTAAGCTCTTTCAGGTAGAAACACTACCACCACCACCACCACTACCACCACCACCAACAACAACAATGATAACAACGAGGACTGAAAACTAGGACAAGCAGGTTTTTTTTTTGTTTTTTTTTTTTTTTACAGTTTCAGATGTTTAGTCCATTATTGTCATGGCAAGAATATGGTGGCATGCAGGCAGACATGACGCTGGAGATGAGAGCTCTACATTGGGATCCACAGGCAGCAGAAGGAAACTGAGACACGCTAGTTTTGAGCTTATAAGACCTCAAAGCTCCTCCAGTGACACACTTCCTCCAACAAGGCCACACCTACTTCAGTAAGGCCACACCTCATAATGGTGCCAATCCATAAGGGACAAACATTCATACATATGCCTATGAGGGCCATTTCTATTCAAACCACCTCATGGGATCCCCTTTAAAGAGCTCTAATCCCACTTGTAAGGACCTTATCCTCACAGTCACATCTCAAAGTTCTTACTTCTAATCCCAACTCTTTGGGAGTTAGGATTTCAATTCATTATCACATGACTGTGTATCAATCCACAAGCAATATTGTTGATATATACTTATATCCACTTCACTTACACAATAAGAATAAATGCATCCCATAATAGGCATCACACTTTTACTTTATAATGGATGGGAGAGCAGGGTCTTGCTAAGTTGCCCAGGCTGGCTTTGAACTTGTGATACTCTTATTCCAACTTCCTGTGTTGGGAGGACTACACTCAACTCAGGCATCATGCTATTGAAAATAACTACTGTCAGATGAAGTGGGGCAGAAAGATTGTTAGACCCAGAGGATTGTGGAGCTGGCTGTGAGATTGTGTCTCCTGTAACACCATGAAGTCTCCCCCACGTGTGAGATGAACAAGGAAGGGGTGAATGAACATGGCAGAGTGATGGGGGAAGCTCAGGGGCCCTCAACCCTACACAAAGGATGATAGGTGATATATATATATATATATATATATATATATATATATATATACACAAATACATACATGGATGCAATAACAATTGATTTTTGAAAAACAGGTCTAAAACACAAGTTGGCTCTGATATGGAAATTCCATTTCCTGAACAGACCTTGTGGAGTTTGCTAAGCCGGCATGGTCCCACTTAGTGCAGGAGAGAAGGCAGGAGCATCTGGTTCCATCTGATGATGGACCAGCCACCGAGGTGCAACTTCAAGTAGAGTAACTATGGAGGAAGCCAGTGATGTAGGTGCAACCAAATTGCTTATTACTCCACAGAGCTAAGAGGAAGTACTGTTTTGACACAGCACAGAGTCACCCTTGCTGTAACAGTGTATCTGTGCATCCCAGCTTCATGTATCTGGACACCCAGATCAAATCACATCAAAGATTTTCATTCCGTATCACAGAGGTATCTGTAGACAAAAGCTTGTGTCCATCTGGCTGGTAGCATCGGGTCGCAATAGTCAACAATGCTAACAGAATAAAATCTGGAAGAACAATACATTTGCCTGGTGCCTTGGAAGATGTTTTGAAGGACTCTCTTTTCAAAATAGTTTCCAGCTGTTGTTTTCTCTCTGAATAATCTGAGTCCAACTCAATTTGTGGCACCTTTTTCTCTTCCAGAAGGTAAGTCGTCTGCAGACGGTTCTTTGCCCTTTTGTGTGTGATTAGCGGGTTTGGGCTGAGAATTTTGCTGAATTGTAAAGAAATGATTCTGACAGTACACTGGAGCAGTATTTCTTCCAAGGGATAGAGTTTTTCTGTTGCAGGGTGTGAGGCAGAAGGCAGTTCGTTCTCTGCAGAAGACCCACTTTATATAAAATGGCCCACAGCAACGTGAAATAGGAGTCAGAGCAGGCGCTGCATGTTGCTATGTTACTGTCGGAGAGATGGGGTCAAGAACACAGACATTCACAATTACAGCTTAAAAGCCAATCAAAGTGGCAAGGCCAGGACCCAGGCTGGGGACGGAGTCAACCAAGAAGGTCATGTTTGCAATCTTCCCATTTCCCCCTCAGGGTCTCCCTTCCCCTCCGGACACTGTCTTTCCCTGTGCTGGCTGAAACTTTCCAACCTCCCTCCCTCCCTCCCTCCCTCCCTCCCTCCCTCCCTCCCTCCCTCCCTCCCTCCCTCCCTCCCTCCCTCCTTCCTTTCTTTTTTATTAGATATTTTCTTTATATACATTTCAAATGCTATCCTGAAAGTTCCCTATACCCTCCCCCAGCCCTGCTCCCCCACCCACCCACTCCCACTTATTGGCCCTGGCATTCCCCTGTACTGAGGCATATAAAGTTTGCAATACCAAGGGGCCTCTCTTCCCACTGATGGCCAACTAGGCCATCTTCTGTTACATATGCAGCTAGAGACATGAGCTCTGGGGGTACTGGTTAGTTCATATTGTTGTTCTACCTATAGGGTTGCAGACCCCTTTAGCTCCTTGGGTACTTTCTCTAGCTCCTCCAGTGGGGGCCCTGTGTTCCATCCTATAGATGACTGTGAGCATCCACTTATGTATTTGCCAGGCACTGGCATAGCCTCATACAAGGCTGCTATATCAGGGTCCCTTCAGCAAAATCTTGCTGGCATATGCAATAGTGTCTGGGTTTGGTGGCTGATTATGGGATGGATCCCTGGATGGGGTAGTCTCTGGATAGTCCATCCTTTCGTCTTAGCTTCAAACTTAGTCTCTGTAACTCCTTTCATGTTTATTTTGTTCCCTATTCTAAGGAGGAATGAAGTATCCACCCGGTGATCTTCCCTCTTCTTGATTTTCTTGTGTTTTGCAAATTGTATCTTGGGTGTTCTATGTTTCTGGGCTAATATGCAGTTATCAGTGAGTGCATATCTAATGACTTCTTTTGTGATTGGGTTACCTCACTAAGGATGATATCCTCCAGATACATCCATTTGTCCAAGAATTTCATAAATTCGTTGTTTTTAATAGCTGTGTAGTACTCCATTGTGTAAATGTACCACATTTTCTGTATCCATTCTTCTGTTGAGGGACATCTGGGTTCTTTCCAGCTTCTGGCTATTATAAATAAGGCTGCTATGAACATAGTGGAGCATGTGTTCTTATTACCAGGAGAGGTATTGCTGGATCTTCTGGTAGTATTATGTCAAATTTTCTGAGGAACCTCCAGACTGATTTCCAGAGTGGTTGTACAAGCTTGCAATCCTACCAGCAATGGAGGAGTGTTCCTCTTTCTCCACATCCTCGCCAGCATCTGCTGTCACCTGAATTTTTTATCTTAGCCATTCTGACTGGTGTGAGGTTGAATCTCAGGGTTGTTTTGATTTGCATTTCCCTGATGATTAAGGATGTTGAACATTTTTTCAGGTGCTTCTCAGCCATTCGGTATTCCTCAGGTGAGAATTCTTTGTTTAGCTCTGAGCCCCAATTTTAATGGGGTTATTTGAATTTCTGGAGTCCAGCTTCTTGAGATCTTTGTATATATTGGATATTAGTTCCCTACCAGATTTAGGATTGGTAAAAATCCTTTCCCAATTTGTTGGTGGCCTTTTTGTCTTATTGACAGTGTCTTTTGCCATACAGAAGCTTTGCAATTTTATGAGGTCCCATTTGTCAATTCTTGATCTTACAGCACAAGCCATTGCTGTTCTGTTTAGGAATTTTTCCCCTGTGCCCTTATCTTCGAGGCTTTCCCCCACTTTCTCATCTATTAATTTCAGTGTCTCTGGTTTTATGTGGAGGTCTTTGATCCACTTAGACTTGAGCTTTGTACAAGGAGATAAGAATGGATCAATTCGCATTCTTCTACATGATAATTGCCAGTGTGTCAGCACCATTTGTTGAAAATGCTTTTTTCCACTGGATGGTTTTAGCTCTCTTGTCAAAGATCAAGTGACCATAGGTGTGTGGATTCATTTCTGGGTCTTCAATTCTATTCCATTGATCTACCTGTCTGTCGCTGTACCAGTACCATGCAGTTTTTTTTTTTTTAATCACAATTGCTCTGTAGTACAGCTTAATGTCAAGCATGGTGATTCCACCAGAGGTTCTTTTATCCTTGAGAAGAGTTTTTTGCTATCCTAGGTTTTTTATTATTCCAGATGAATTTGCAAATTGCCCTATCTCAGTGAAGAATTGAGTTGGAATTTTGATGGGGATTGCATTGAATCTGTAGATTTCTTTTGGCAGGATAGCCATTTTTACTATATTAATCCTGCCAATCCATGAGCATGGGAGATCTTTCCATCTTTTGAGATGTTCTTCAATTTCTTTCTTCAGAGACTTGAAGTTCTTATCATACAGATCTTTCACTTCCTTTGTTAGAGTCACACCAAGGTATTTTATATTATTTGTGACTATTGTGAAGAGTGTTGGGACAAGCAGATTTTCCTTGGGTGGATATTACATCCAGATCTCAGATTTAAGTACACACTGGCTACTAGGGGAAGTCATGTGAGGAGAAGCATCAAGTGGCTTGTTCTTAGAATCTTGCTGGCTGAGAGGATAGTTCAGGAATGGGCCATCTGTTACCCTGTGCCAAGGACTTGCATGTCTTATCATTTAAATTTCCTTAATATTTGTGCGAAGAAGAGAATTTCAGATTGAGTTTGTTTGTAAGAGAACTGAGTATCTAACAATTAAGGCAATTCTTCCAGGCTGCAGGTGATGAGAAAGGCAGGCAAGGATTCAAAATTGGACTTGACACATGTCTCCTACTCTGTTTCCCATACTGCACTGGTGACACTTGGGATAGGAGAGGAAAAACCTAAAAACTTTTTTCCCATGGATCCTCCTATGCAGAATAGATCTCTCTCTCTCTCTCTCCCTCTCTCTCTCTCTCTCTCTCTCTCTCTCTCTCTCTCTCTCTCTCTCTCTCTCTCTTGTCTTTGTATTTGTCTTCTCCTCTGGACTTTCAACAAAGTGGTTGCCAGGGACATGGGTACTTTATTATCTTTTATCCAGTACTAGGAATTCAGCCTACTGACTTGTGCATGCTAGGCAAGCATTCTATCACTTGGCCAAACCATCACACCTCTTTTTGCCTTTTTTTTCCCCCTTAAAGGCAGAGCACCACTAAGGGAAGTCTTGAACTCAGGATCTCCCTGTTGTAGGCACTTGAGTAGCTTAACAATTTATCACCCTTATCTGAAACACATAACAGAATGATTTACATACATGCTTAAGTTTTTTTACTGGTTGATTGAGTAACCATAAGCAATTGTAACCCAGAAAGTACACTGACACAGGCATGCAGAACGTTCTTTGCAGATATGTATATTTACTGATAAATAATGACTCACTTAAAAACCTCACATTTAAAAAAAGTAATGTCATAAATGGCCTGTGAGGTTCTTTTATAGTCACACTAATTATGTTATACAGTGCTGTACAGCCCTAAAGACATGGGAGATGTAAAAGAACAACATGTCTCCAGCTAGAGTGATTAGTGCTAGACTTTTCTGAATTGTACCATCTTCCTTTTCTTTCTTTAATGACCAGGATAGGACTTAGTTCCTGGTGAGCTTTTTAGGGGCTGGGCTGGGGTGAGACTTTCAGAATCAGAACACAGGAGTCCAGGATACCACAAGTGGGCAATGTCTAGGACTCAAGAATAGTACGGAAGGTGATTAACCTGGAGTTCTATAGCAGTCATTACCCAGAAAGGAAGTGTGCATGTGAATGCATGAGTTGGTGCACGCATGGATTCATACATCCACGTGCACGTGTGTGTAGTGCACGTGTGTGTAGTGCACGTGTGTGTAGTGCACGTGTGTGTAGTGCACGTGTGTGTAGTGCACGTGTGTGTAGTGCACGTGTGTGTAGTGCACGTGTGTGTAGTGCACGTGTGTGTGTAGTGCATGTATGTATGTCTCCGTGTAAACAGAATGCACTGTAGAAGAGGTGAAAATGGGAGCCTGTGGTTCTCCTGTTACCTAGGTACTATTCTGCTGCCCAAGTCTTGTGTGTATGTGTAAGTAGGCCTTCCTTCTTCTACTGATGTACTTCTTAAATTGAAAATATGAAGTCTGAATATATAAGTGGCCTGGGGAGATGAGCATCTATTTTGGTGGCATTTTCTGTCTGGACCACTTTCAGAAGAGAACCACATGGTGGCACTGTTGCACCATATCTCACAAGCTCTTTGCCCACTGCCTGATTCCAGGTAAATTCAATTGCTGGGCAATAAATTGGGAGATGATGTTGGTTTAACCAGTGAACATTATGCTCATTTTTGGTACCACTGATTATGTTTTTCCGTGATAGAATACATTTCTACCCCTTGTTAGAACACTTGTGTAATCCCAGTAACAAACATGGACACAGTTTGAAATCAGGTTGCATAGGCCTGGCTTTTCCCAACACTGCACTAATTGGTTTTGTTCCATACAGCCAACATATGCTTGAGAAGAGTACCTAGTGTTGTCACACAACAAGCTACCCACCCAGAAATAAGGAAACTGTCAAAAGCCCACTCAACGTGACGTTGCCAAGGTGGGTTCCCAAACGAGGCCTTGTGACTTACACTGGTAGATTGGTTCTCTTGGAGAAAACTCCCTTTGCCAATATGATTTTCTGCATACAGATATTGTTTGGGGCTGTGAAGTGTTCTTCCATAAATGCTATTGTTTGGGATCTTTTCTCTATTAGGAGTCCACCTCTGACAACACGCTTGGACTTCAGTCCTTTGGTTTCTGATCATGTTGGTAAGGAGACTGATCAGAAATAGATCGGTGCATCGGAGTACCACGGGGGCTGGCGCCTTCCCAAGGATGATGGGCTTAGAGCAGATGCTGAATGCCACTCAGTGCTTCTGAAGACAAGGTTATGGGTATTAAAGCTGCTCTAACTGTGAAGGAGGTGGCTTTCTGTAGAGAGTCTAGGGGACACATGCCACTACCAGAGCTTCTCAGAGTTTATCAGAATTAGTCAGAGGGCTTGCTGGAACAGATCCCTGGGCCTGAGGCTTTAGCTTGCAATTCTGTACTGCAGAGTTATGGCTGAGAGTGAGCACTGATAACCATATCCAGTCATGCGGGGACACCCATGAAAGCTCATATATACGGCCCTTTCCTCTATATGGAATGTAAAAAAACCGCTGATTTGTGGAATGAGGATTTATATCAAGGTACAACCATGAGGATTCAAACACAGGTCCCATATGTGAGAGGCTGGTTATTTAAGAGGCCAAACATCTAAATTCACAACCGTCTGTAACTCCTGTTCCTGGGGATCTGCTCATCTGGCATCCCTGTGTGCTAAGCACTCCCCTGGTGCATAGATGTACACACAGGCAAAACGCTCATACATATAACATGAAATATATATTTAAAGTTTGTTTATGTCACTGTTTATGCAAGTAGGATATTTGATATAAGGCTGTTTGATTTAGGGTTTTCTCCTTCTTTTCTTTTTCTGTTTCTGTGTACACCTGAGATCACCTTGAACAATACAAAGCACCATAGCTACACGGATTAACGTTACAGGGAACTCATCAGGACAAGCCTTCTGGATCTGTTAGACTGTTCAATTTGTTTATCGGTATCACCAATAGCTGATTAAAATCACTGGAAAAGTCCATATTTGCATAATGTATCTAGAATATAGGACAAAGTCCTGGACAACTCCCAGAATCATCTCTAGCACCTTGTCCAGAATGGCAGCGTGAACTCTGCTCTCCTCCGTAGCTCCCTCATTCTGACTCTGCAAAGACAGGGATAGTGCAGAGAGTCCCACTTGCTAGGCAAGCACTCCGTGTCTGAGCCACACCCAGTCCACTGATAACACTTTTTAAAGAGACAATGCACTGAGAGTTGATTACATGCAGTTTGGCTTCGGGAGTGAGTGTGGTTCAAATCATGGGGTTACCTGGATCAATGTTTAGGTCCTTTAGCTCTTGACTTGAAGATATTAAGGATCCAATTACATTTCTGCCCACAAGAAGTTGTACACCCTAGGGTTGCTTCTTTCACAGAGACTTAGTTTTTCCTTCTGTGAAACGTGTTTGAAAAAGTCTGGACTTCATAAATCCCACCATTTTCTATGATAATTGGGTCACATTTTATATGGAGAGGACCCACAGCTCTTACCAGATTCTGATTGGGAGCTCTGCCACTAAAAGTTTTAACCTTAGGTTTTTCTGAAGAGCATACTCAAATCTGACCTTGTGTTTGTGCAACGATGCTAACATTCTCAAGTGGGCTTTTACTGTACCTGTGAAACAGATCTCTTAGCTCTTTCAGTGTTATGCAGACAACGATTATGAATCATACCACAAAGGGAAATAAACTTCATAAGCAACAGTGAGAAGTGTAGAAAAAAAAAATCAATGGCCCAGGAAAGGATAAAGTCACAAAAAGACTGATTGTATCTCTGCCAGAAACTGGGTTTCAGTGCTAGACTGAGAATTGATCTGATTTCAAGTGATAGGTCCTCACTAACTCAATTCACATGAAACTGATCCAAAAACTGGAATGCCAATGGGAGTTTTTAAAACGAGAAGGAACTTCTGCCCCTTCTCCAGTTGGCACTACATAATCAATTGGTGGTTTGTTAAGTGGGGATTCAGAGCCAAAGGAGACAGTTTTCAGAAATATGTCTTTTGAGTCAAGGTGAGATTCCAATTAGCAAACATCATTTGATTACACTTCTTTAGAAAATCTGGGCATGCTTTCTCTTGCTTGTTTGTCTGTTTGTAGTAGGCACCCTTAATTCTCTCTCTCTCTCTCTCTCTCTCTCTCTCTCTCTCTCTCTCTCTCTCTCTCTCTCTCTCTCTCTTTTCAGGAGCATGGTTCACCCTGCCCCCAGATATGCTTTAAAAAGCCAATTATTTTTGTTTGTGAAAATATTCTTGGCCGTCATTGTGTGCATTTTCTATTCACAATGCCCTTAAGATTGTTAATGCGTGTTTAAGCAACTTCTGTATCTAACCTCTTATAACCCGATGCTTTGCATCGTTATTCTTGAGTTTCTTTCAACTATTTCAATGAAATGGAGGCCTTTTATTCAAGTAAACTTTTTTTGTCAGTTGGTCTCATGGTCAGAGATGTGTATATGAAGTTTCTTAGTCTGTAGACTGAAGAAGTTCCTGAGGATGCCTCTAGCCCCCTGTAGTTGACCAGGTCTTCCTCTGCCTCTGTGAGACAAGCAGAGGCCTTACTAGTCTGGAGGTCCTTACTATCCTGCTTTCTCTGCATATCCTTAGCAAGAGAGTTCAGCGGAACTTGACATCTAAGGAGACATTTTATAAATTTTGAATCAGAAGTTGTCATAAAACCCAAAATATCAAGGTGGGAATATATGCCAAGAATGTACAGCTTTACAACCTTGTATTTTACACAGTTTCACAAAAATATCCAAAGACATTTTCAAGGTAATCTGTTCAGCCACTCCTGCCTAACATACCTATGTGATTTGATTTTGAAAAATTATTTACCCAGTTGGCCAGAAACACACAGTGGAGAAATAGAGAGTTAGAGTTCATGAGGCCTCATCCTTAGGAGACTAGCGATACATGCTAACTCGGAAGCAGAGCATTCTGGGAGTTTGAAACAGGATGCTAGATACATTCTGCTTCCCGGACTTTCCGTTTCATGCAGTCATTCATGTTTTTGTTAAAGCCAACTAGGAAGTTGATCTGTGTAACAGGTGAGGCCTGCTTCCTTAGCCCCTTCCTCCTCCTCCTCTGCCTGTTTCCCACCCTTGTTTCGGACCTGCGCCAGCACCTCAGGCCATGGCCTCCGGGCACTGTCCTTCAATCTGCTGTAAACACCAGTGTGCTGGAAAACTTGCAAAATTTATTCTGTCCAAGCAAACATAATTGACCGTGGTGTCATATACGATCTGTCCTGGAATTTGCATTTTAACAGAAAAAATATCAAAAGACTACCTTTCTGTTTTTAGAATTTTAGAGCATAAAAATATGGTAGATGGGCCTGGGAGAGGCGAGATGGTAGGGGCCTGGGTAGCTGTGGGCCTCTGTCTCCTTAGGTCAGAGGTTGTCTCTCATTTCTAGGTTTGTGCTTTCTGCCCTTGTTTCTGACTGTGTAGTTGATATAAATTACGCAAGGGTTTCTGCCACTCCTTTAAGATCAAGCATGCATTAACCTCTGGGGCTGTTTTATAGTAATTAAGTGATAAACTTCTCTGAAGTTTGTGTATGTATCTACAGCTTTTGTCCTTGATTAGCAAGGGAATGAGCTGAGAACTTAATTATCCATTGAAGTTCCTAAGTTCAACTTTACATCAGTAGCTATTCAGAACTGAAGTAAGAAGGGGAACTTCTACCCACTGGTGTGTGACACATGTGTAGTTTTAATTTTATGCAAATTGAAGATGAGTCCTTTCATTTCTAAATCCTATGCCAAGCTCTGCTGCAAGCTAACCTTATGGAAGAGTCTAGGCTTGGCTGTCCAGGGGGGTGATGAGTGACTCTTAGCCCAGTAATGCCTTCACAATGAGCCATTTGGTTTTGCCCCTAGGCAGGCATTGTTGAATTAACTTAGCTATATGCATGGGATTCGATTGTGTCCCATCACCGGGAAACGTACTCAGAAATAGCACCTTTGTTTATAAAGAAGAGTTTTCCCTCCCCTCACTCAGCAAACGTTCAATGTAGCCGATGGATGCACCGAGAAGTGAATTATATATTGAAGGAAATACTAAGATTGACAAGAAATAGTTTTTGCCCTCCCAGCAATTAAAGTAAGGACATATTGGCAAACAAGCAGAATGATATAATGTATTCAAGCAATTGATTGTTTCAGGGAAAGGTTTTGCAAGAGGTGTTGTGTTGGGCCTTGAGGAATAGATAGGAGTTAGCCTGATGGAGAGGCCAAAGACTATAGTGGAAAGAAACAACTCCATTAAAGCTGGAATTTGAAATGTGCTCCCACAAGGCTCATATACCCAGTGCTGTTCTCTGGTGGTGAGATTTTAGGAGGCTGTGGCATCTAAAACTGGGACCTCTGCCAGGAGCAGGCTGGTGAGAGCAGCACAGGTTCACTGGCATCACCCTTAGATACAGTAAGACACACTTCAGCAAATGCAATCAGTCCAGCTAGCACACTAAGCATCCCAGAATCCTTTGACCTGGATTCTTTCCCTCTCTGTTCTGGAATTCATAAACACAAGGAACTTTCTAAGTTTAAGCTTACATCAGTAAGTACTCTATTGAAGGAAGGTGTGGTGCAAGTGGGCACTAAGGGAAGGGCTTCAGGGCTTCTATCAACCCTGGTACCAACCTATGCTAGCTTCTTCCTGTTGACTAGCATATGAACAAGCTCCACCTTCAGCTTCTGTCAGTATGAACTGAACCACTCTAGGCTTTCCTCACTACAATGGAATAGAACTTTTGACACCATCCGCCAAAGTGAATCCTTCATCCTTTAGGTTGATTCTACTAGGCATTTCATCATAGTTATGGTAAAAGTGACTAATCCCAACCTAAAATATTGGGAGCACAACGTTGATGACCCATGGATGGCATAGAACAGATACACAGAATGCTGGAAGATGAAATTGTAGACAAGCATCAAAAGAGTGCTTGTAGACAAGCGAAGAAGCTTAAAATGTAGCCATTGGACAAAAGGGAGCCTTCAAATAATTTCATTTGGGAAGGAGATGAATTGTGATCAAGCCAAAACCTGAGAAAAAAGTATGTGAAAGTCATGAACGGTGGCTTGAAAGAGCAGTGGTGGTGACTGAGCAGGGAGGATGATGTCATGGTCCATGTAGGAGATGAGGAGATCCAAACCTAGACATTTGAGGTGAATGTGAAGGACAGGGGAACAAATTGAGAAGGTCATTAGTACAAATGGGACAAATGATCTTACAAACAGTTCTAAATGTAAGGGTAGTGCGGCTGTTTCCTCAGGGAGGGGGAGAGACAGAGAGACGCAGAGAGAAATTTCTTTAAATTAAAGGCTTGCATAATATATTTTAGACTTTTTTCATCTTTGAACACCTATAAGTTTCTTATTGGGAAACACATGCCTTGATCTTAAATTATAATTTCCCTCTATCTTGAAAATGAAAATACAAAATGATGCTCAGGAGTTATGTTATCCTTCTCCTTTTGTTGGTAATCTTGAGAACATGAGATAAAGATTAGATACCGGTCCTACTGTGAGGAGATAGGGTCCTTTATCCCACATATTTCACAATCCATTCAGGGAGGTAGATAGGTCATTAAAGTGCACTGGACTCATTGAGCTACCACTCAGACAAAACAGCCTGCCACAGCACAGTAAGATGTGTTTTGGATAATGTATTGAGTCTTAGATGTGGAGAAACATGGTTAGACTTGCGAAGGAGAAAGAGCTCAGCAGACTGTAGAGTGGGTTGAAGAGAGCTTGAAGACCAAGGAGGCAAGCACTTAGTTGGAATAGCAGCAATGTTTGGGCTGCAAACATTGCTCTCTATGAGATTATCGGAAGGGATTGTGCCTTCTGAGTTCTGGAAGTCTTGCTCACTTGCAGCAATGCCTCGGGGATCCATGTCATTTTGGACTTTGGCTTTACGTAGTCATTTACTAATGTCTTGATTATTTATACCTCTATTTGTAATAAGAATATGTGATGAAGCCTGGATACTAACCCCACTGTGAGAAGACAGAATAGAGATGACAGTAAGGGAAGGATGGAATAGCTGCTATCCTCGGAGCATGTTTTCCTGGGTGTTGATGGGAGGAGTTTACATAAAGCTTCCAAAATGCCTTAGGAAGCAGCAGAATGCAATATGAGGAAGCTAGATGGCCATGGATGGTGAGTGGAAAGAAGCCACCCTAGATTCTTTTTTAAATCCAGGCTAGATTTTATAACAATGGTAATAGTAATAATAACAAATTGTACTCCTCTAAGGATTGGACGACAGTAGGAGGAAAATGAAGCTCCAGAAATTGATAACAAATAAAGTCAGATGATAAGTGGTAGAGCTTGCCTTTCAACCTGAGCAGCCAGGCTTGAGAATCTGAGCTTAAGCTCTGAGCTGTACTCCAGATTTTATCCATAAGGGAAGAAATGTGCTTATAGGCATTTGTATTATGCTTTATTTCTTTTAAAAAATCTTCGAATTATGTGCATTTCCTTATCTTCTAAATTCGAAAGCAAATCACTCCAAATGTAATGTGTTGTTTAAAGGAAAGGGAATGAAATTTTCCTTGTGTTTATGAATTTCAGCTGACAACAGTAAGCAGGGAGGGAAAGAATCCAGGATAGAAGGATGCCTAGTGTGCTGGCTGGACCTTTGGGATGAACTGAGTGATGCTGAAGTGTGTCTTACTGTATCTAAAGGTGATGTCAGGGAACTTGTGCCTGCTCTCACCAGCCTGCTCCTGGCAGTGGTGGGTAGTGAAAGCCAAGATGAAAGAGGAGAGAATTAGAGGCAACTGAGACCTCACACAGCCATGCACCTGGGAGATGAAAAGGTGAGCCTTGTTTGAAATTGCATCTCCTGGGCCCACTTCAGTGCAAGCATTTTCAGAGAGCCTTGTGCTGCACACTTTCCTTTATTTTAAAAGCTAAAACATTGATTTTTCTAGAGACAGGAAACTCACCTTAGTTGTGAACTAATGCCTCAGTTGAATGTAGGGATCAGTGTCTCCATGGCGTTCTAACCCCTGGGCAGTGTTTCATAGCAATTACCTGTACAACCAGTTGCTATAGTTACCTATTGTCTATGCTTCAAGAGGGAAAAGATCTAGCCTTACTAGTTAGCAGAAGAAATATGTACTGAGGTTTGATAAGAAAGAGTGAGACATGCAGAATTTCTTTTTTTTTTTTGAAAAAGGCTATGTAGTCACAAAGTGGAGAGTGATTAGCCTAGTCAGTAGCCAGAGATCAAGAACTTTCACCTCTCCTTTTCAATGTGAACCATCCTAGCTCTTGCAGGGCAACATGAAACAGCCCTGTTTATAGCAAGTGACCACATTTCCATAGTTGAAAGTGATTAGACCAGAGCACCTGACCCAGGATGGGGCAATTGAATTCTGTCCCTTTGAAATTGGGACTAGAGTTTTTGCAGTTTGTCTATGGATACATAGGAGGCATTGTCCAATGTGGACTGCTTTCTCTTCTGTGGAAAGAAAAGACAAAACATATTTGTGTGGGGGAGAATGAGCCTATTTGCATAGGGAGAAGAAAAGCATAAAGGTTTTCTTTAGTTCCTGATGGTGTCTGTACCTTCTGTAGACTGTAATCCTGCCTTAGACCCTTTGTTTCTTCTTGTTCTTGTTCTCATCATTCTCGTTCTCATTCTTGTTCTCCTCCTTGTTCTCCTCCTCTTCCTCCTCCTCCTTCTTAATTAAGTTTTTATTCTCACTCATGAACATGAGTTTCTATTTTTTTTTTTTTTTGATAAAACTAATACTTTGCTCTAGCAAAGGTTATCTTCCAAACTGCTGGTATGGGCTAAATTGCTTCCTTCAAGTGCATGTGATGAAGTTCTAAGTCCTAGGACCACTGGATGTCAATGCATTTGTAGCCTGGGTCTTTGGAGACCGAATTAAGTTTAGGTGCAGTTGTGGTAGATGGATGAACTAGTGTGAATTGTGTGTTTAGAAGAAATTAGGCCACAGAGACTGTGGACAAAGGAAGACTGAAGACAAAGGGAAGATGTCTGCATAAAAGCCAAGGTGAGCACCCTTAGAAGAATACACCTCCGTGGCACCCTGGTCTCAAGTGGCTAGCCTTCAGAATCTCAAGTAAACTTCATTTAAGCTGCCCAGTTTTTTATGGAAGCTCTAGTATGTTAATACAACTGTGTAGAGCTCACACAAGTTGTGAGCTCTACCTCACTCTCTGGCACCTATGTATGGACACTCAGGAGTAAATTCCGAGTCTTTTCTTCCTAATGGTGATCCCCAAAGACAAGAATGAAAAGATCTTTTGTTTCGGCTAAAAAGTAAGGCAATACTTAGGACCCTGAGTGAGTGCAATGTTAGCATACATCTTCTTAATGCCCCTGCTTGGCATAAATTAAAGTTATTCAGCTTTATGTCCTTTCAAGAAAGATGCCTGCTAAGCTTTAGTGCCAGGTAGGAAAATGATTCTTGTTGTTGTTTCTTCCTCCTAATTGGAATAGATGAATGCTCTTTCTCCAGTTCTTTCCAGCGCCAGTGAAAATGAAGTGAGTCACTTCCCAGAGAGGCCAGGGACTTCCAGATTCCCCTACTTGCCCTTGAGGGCCCAGGTCAGAGTCCGCAAAGGCATTTTTCATCAATTATCAGCACATTAGAAAATTATGTAAAGGAAGCTCTCTAGATCCTACTTTTAATCAGAATTGAGTATTTAGGGAAATACCATTGAGACTCAGAAAATGTTGAGAGGAGAGGTGAAGGCCAGCAGAAGAAGATGTGGATTTAATTGAATAGCTGTGGCATTTAAAAGGTCACCAGCCAGAGCCAAGGTGCAAGGGAAATGCAGATAGTTTGTAGACTCACAAAGCATCTGTGCCAACAGATACAGCTACTGTAAGGATATCAGCCTTTGTATGAGGGCTGCATGGCATTCTTTTTCCTTTCAAGGAGAAAAGCTTGACACTTGGGGCAGGTTTTATTCACTCATGAAGGAGTAGCACTGGCTACCACCCAAACAAGCATGGTAAAGTTAGGTTTCAACTCAGGAAGTTAGGAGTATTGGAATATTATCTTTTTGCAGAATTTCATAGAGAAATGCTTTCATAAGAAAATCAGAGGATGCTTTCAGATTTTTTAATGAAGAAATATCAAATAAGTCTTGCGCGCGTCCGACTCGACCAGCAGGAACGACGCTGCAACAGGATCCTTCTACACGCGTTTATTGGGAGAGCTTGATTGCAGAGGCGAAAAGACCCCCAGCCCAGCCCTGGTGCTGCTTTATATAGGCCTAGGAGAGGCGTGTCTCACACCCAGATTGTGTTGTGTTTGGTTGATGCTTACAACCTCATTTGCATTCTTACATCTGATTGGTTACTTTCTCTTCTGATTGGTCAATTTCTCTCTCTTCTGATTGGTCAATTATGGTCAATTCTCAAAACCTCATCTTGGCAAAAAACTTTTCTGCCTATGTATGTGTGGTGGCCAGCAGAAGCCTGTGCCACTCTGCAACGGCACATGTGGCTTCCCACAAATAAGGATGATCAATAAATGAATTCATGGGTGTTGTATATATACTACCATGTGCTTGCTGTAGATGAGACTAGAAAATACACAAATGGGTAGCCTCTGGTTCAAGTGGAGCATGTGAGAGCTTTTGTTTGCTCAGATAATCAAAAATATCTGAGCTAAATATTTAAGAGTAGAGAGTTCACATATTATTTTGAAAAGTCTCATGTTTGCTTCTTTTGTAAGTATCTCTGTTTGACTATAGTATGGAGATTGGTGCTGGCTCATTCCCAGCCTGGCCTTAGTGGCTATTGGGGTATTGACTCCAGGCTTCATAAGCTATATTAAAGAATTGGCCAGGAAATGACCTCATAAGTCAGCAAGAAGTCAGTGGCTGTGATCCACACCTTTAATCTTGGTACTCAGAAGGCAGAGGCAGATGGGTTTCTGCGAATTCCAGGCCAGTTTGGACTACAGAGTGAGTTCTAGGACAGTCAGAGCTGCAAAGAAACCCTGTTTCAAAATACAAATACAAATGTAAAAACAACAACAAAAAAAGTAAAAACAACAAATACTAAACTAAACAAAACCAAAACAAAGCTCCAATGGTCAGCAAGTGTCATAACTTTAAGACCATCTCTGTCCTATAAGTGGTGGTGGTGCGGCATGAGTATCATTGAGCAGGGGTGATGCGGTACAGGGTATCATCATTCACCATGATGCCCAGAACAAACTGTGATTACAGACATTTCCTAGAGGAATGGAGCAGCCTGCATGCCTGCAGAGGATAAAGTCACTCTCCCCCTAAGCTGACCTCCGAAGAAGAAGAAGAAGAAGAAGAAGAAGAAGAAGAAGAAGAAGAAGAAGAAGAAGAAGGAGGAGGAGGAGGAGGAGGAGGAGGAGGAGGAGGAGGAGGAGGAGGAGGAGGAGGAGAAGGAGAAAGAATAAGGAGAAGAAAGAGAAGAAGGAGAAGAAGGAGAAGAAGGAGAAGAAGGAGGAGAAGGAGGAGAAGGAGGAGAAGGAGAAGAAGGAGAAGAAGGAGAAGAAGAAGGGAAGAAGAAGAAGAAGAAGAAGGAGGAGGAGGAGGAGGAGGAGGAGAAGGAGAAAGAATAAGGAGAAGAAAGAGAAGAAGGAGAAGAAGGAGAAGAAGGAGAAGAAGGAGGAGAAGGAGGAGAAGGAGGAGAAGGAGAAGAAGGAGAAGAAGAAGGAGGAGGAGGAGGAGGAGGAGGAGGAGAAGGAGAAAGAATAAGGAGAAGAAAGAGAAGAAGGAGAAGAAGGAGAAGAAGGAGAAGAAGGAGGAGAAGGAGGAGAAGGAGGAGAAGGAGAAGAAGGAGAAGAAGGAGAAGAAGAAGGGAAGAAGAAGAAGAAGAAGAAGAAGAAGAAGAAGAAGGAGGAGGAGGAGGAGGAGGAGGAGGAGGAGGAGGAGGAGGAGGAGGAGAAAGAATAAGGAGAAGAAAGAGAAGGAGAAGAAGGAGAAGAAGGAGAAGAAGAAGGGAAGAAGAAGAACAAGAAGAAGAAGTACTGCTTGCTGTTCTTGGCACCTTTGGGGGAAGGTTGAGGGAGTTGGAGGGTGAGGTATTTCATCAAACTAGTAGCTACTCCTTTTAAAGGAAGGATGAACAGTCTAGACTAAATGACCCTTGGAGATCCCTGTTTGTCATTCTCCCTGTTTTTGTCAGCCACTTAAAACACAAGTGTCCAAAATGATGCTCACTCCAGCACAGCTGGCTCTTCCTGGTGTCATTTCCGAAAATAGCAGCCTTCTCTGTTGAGATTCAAAAATTGCTGACCTCTGTCTCATTGCTTGCCACTCTCCTCATTAAGAAAGTTCTACCCAACGAAGCCCTGTCAGGTTTTCATTGCAGTATCTATGAGTCTTCACACTCCTCTCTGGCTTTACTGATCTCCCGATATTACTGCCTTTGCTTTGACTGGTGCAGTGGTAAAGACACCCTGTTTTTCATGCTCTTCTTGCCCTGCTACAAACTTTTTTTAATATAAGATAAAAAGAACATCTTTATAAAATCCCAATTGGCCCCCTTTCCTCTTTGTTTCCAATTAGTTCAACAGCTCCTCATGAATCTCAAAATCCAAACCCACATTCTTTTGCTCACACATCTTAGAGAAATCTTAGTGTTAGTTCTTTAGCTTTTTTTAAAAAATATAATATAATTAGATAATTTTCCCCTTCTCCTTCCCCCCACAAACTCTGTCACATACTTCTTGTTCCTTCAATTTCATGGCTTCTTTTTTTCTATTAATTTTTGTTATATACATTATTTGTATGTGTCTATACAAATGCAGTTCTAAATACATAAATATAATCCACTCAGTCTCTATAATGTTATTGTACGTTTGCTTTCAAAGCTCACCATTTAGTGGTGATGTGCTTTTCCCTGGGACATCAGTTTCTCCCTAGCTCAGCATTTTAGTTGCCTGGAGTTCCATTAGCTCTTTCCCTGCCTTGCAAGCTTGCTTTTTTTCCTCTGCAAATACATCTCATAGGAAAGTCAGTCACTCTAGTTCCTAGCCCAAAATGTGAGTTGGAATATGTTTCTGTGAGGAATACAGAGACAAATGATTTTGCTTTCTCACTAAGTGATACTTGATTTTTAATTTGTCCTTTTAGTTCTTGCTGCAATCACAGTAGGCAGTTCCAATTTCTCCTGCTGCTTAAATATCAGCAACACATCTTTACTTAAAACTGATAGAAGCAATTGCTGCATGCGCTTGAACAGGATAGTGATAAAGTGGCCTGATGCCAATTTGAGGATTAGTCTTCCAGTTCTTACAAAATCAGACTTTAGGACCATCCTGTTTGGTTCTTTAGTTATGTGAGCTGTATGCTTTTCATAAGACTGACCTCCTGTGAGTTCAAGTATTTATGGTGTCTCGTCAGGTCAGATCCAGACTTCCAGTTAGTCATTATATAGCGATTATTATAAATGGTTAGTAGAGACATAGTGTCCCACGTGACAGGCACTGCTATATGTTGTTTGAATGTGTTAAAATGAATTGAAATTAAAGGTTCAGTTTCTCGGTTTCAGGAGTAGGAAGACTCTAAAAGATCACAATGCATATGTGATGGTATTCCTCTGTTAGCTGTGGAGGTTCTGATGGCTAACACTACTGAGATGCTCCACATAGCCAGGGTCTTTGACATGTGATAATGTGGTGAGACACAAAAGGCAGTTGAAGTAAAAGAAGGTACCCCTCTGGGAGCATCCAAAGCATGGAGTGACGGAGCACCCAGAACATGGAATGAGGGAGACTGGGGATTTGGATAGTTTTTCTCCAACATGGTATTAGCACCTATGTGGCCACAGAGGATTGAGTGGTCTCAGCTCACAGAAAACTGAGTCTAAAGCCTTCACTTTTTCATAGGTCTCAGACCACTGTGAAGGAAAGAAATGAACAGTGCTCACTGTGGGAGTAAGAGGAGAAGGTTCAGCCATGTGGCACCCTTCCAAAAACTCTCTGCTGCACAGCTCTACATCTGATTTTCTGAAGCACTTTCACTGTAAGAGGATTTTATGCTTCATTCTCATTCTGTCCCACTTGCTTTTTCTTTGTTTTACCTCTGAGGCTGCAGATCAAAGAACAATTCTGATTTGATGTTTGGCATAGGTGGGTGATCAGATTATTTGAGATTATCTGAGCCTGCAATTATTCCAGATGATGATGTTATTAACAGGCCATATGTGTTAATGACTCACTGTGTTCTAGTGTTTGTCCTGGTAGCTTTAGACAGTTGATCTTATTTGATAGTTATGAAAATCTCAGAGATGGCTACAGAATGGTAAAGGTTTTGTCTCCATTCTAATGCTAACATTTGTTAGCTGTACCTCTGTCTCTTAATTTAAAAAAGTTTATGGTACCTTTTTGTATTTTGGGGGATATTAGGGTTAATTGAATGACATAGGGGCCACTTTGAACATTTTTTGCACACAAATTTTATTTATTTCTAATACTTATACTTATTACTATCACCTCTGGTTTTACTTATGTGGAAATGTGAGTTTAAGAATGTTAAGGAAAAAATGATGCATTCTATGCTGCCTTCTGGTAATAAGTCATGGTAACACAGAAGAGAGTCTGTTGTAAAGACAGAAAAATTGGAAGACCATTGGCAGGCACAAATAGGCTAATAAGCTAGCTGCATAATGCAGAGCAACATTTCAGTAAGGCATTGCAAAGGAACAAGCAAGATGTGGTCGGAGTGCAGGGTTCTCTGGTGTGTGGAGAGGACTCAAAGCCTCACCCAGAAGGGTAATCCAAGCATTCCTGGTGAAAGGCACTCACAGTCCCACCCATGGTCCAAGTCCATGTTCTAGCAAGCCTTGAATCCAGGGGATCCAGTAAGACTGTTATTCCTACTGTGTGATAGATCAGCAGTGGAGAAAGGAAGTCCTTTGTCATTCCCCACATCTCCTGGGCTGTGGCTAAGTAGCATCTTGATAAGAAGTCCATTGTTGAAGAGTGAGTTAAATACTGGCATGCTGAAAAATTCAGGAAACAAGGGACTTTGCTCCGGTAGCAAAGGTATGTAGTAGTTCATCCCTTAGTAGTTAGGAGACATAGCTGGGGAGTCTGTGGCAGCGGTGTCACTGGATGCCCCAACCTGTGGAGATACATAACTGTCACAAAGCTCAGGGTTGACAGGACAGAAAACTGAAGTCTCAGCAGCATACTTGGATTCCACAGCCTCATTTCCTGAGCATGGTGTTCAACAATGAACAGGTACACCTGTATGGGTCTCAGTGCCCTATTTTCCTCTTGTACTTCAATGTAGTCAGGAGACACTGCCTGTACAGAACAGTAGTCAACCTAAGTGTGCTGATGGGAGTCTGAAGAGTGTCAGTGAACCTGCCCACCTGCCTACCTGCCTGCCTGCCTGCCTGCCTGCCTGCCTGCCTGCCTCTCAGACTACAAGGGGAAGTATGGCCAGCAGAGACATGTAGTATGCAAAGAAGGACATTTCTAAAGGGAAGAGAACTCTAGTGGACGCCTGACACTTGATGGGTCAGAGTTCAAAAGCAGTCGACATGATAGAAAAGAGTCCATTTTTAGAGGACCCAGAAAGACGAGACTGCAACATTTCCTTTTTTCTTTACATTTGGACTTTACTTTTACTACATTATTACTGTTTTCTTTATTTGTTATTTTAAGACAACATTTTTATTTTTATTCCCTTTATTATACTTATATAATTTTAAATTAAGTTTTTCTTTATTTGGAAAGAACTTAACACTCTGGCTCTTTTATTTCCTTATTTGTAATACTCTTTTCCATTCTTCTATACTTTCTTAATTTGAACATGATACTCTTTGATTTTTCCCTGAAGTTTAATTTCATTCATTTACTATGTTTGCTTTTGCCATGAACAAAATTTGACTTAGCAGCATTCAACTCTTTCTATGGTATTTTCTATTTTCTGTTCTATGGTCATTGGTTGGTTAGGAGTTGGTTTGTATTCATGTGAATTGTTTGCTTGTGTTATGTTCATTTTGGTTTTCCTGCTGCTGGTGGTTAATTTCCTTCTCATTGAAAATTACTAAGGATTGGTCCCTGAAGGGTGGTATGCTTACTGTGAAAATACTCAAAATCTCAGGTGATATTCAATGCAACAGCTCTACTAATCACAATCTAGAGAAAAAAAGACAACACAAGGGATTGTAACTCTTCAATTACAAAATCCAAAGATACTGAAATTGCTGAAATGTCAGATGAAGAATCAAAAAATTTCTTTTAAAAATATTCAGTGATTTTAAAGATGAAATAGCATGGGATGAATAAAAAAAGGAAATAATTTCAAGATGTCAACAACAAAGCCGTAGTACAGAAGAGAAATTCAATAACATGGTTGAGAAACCCAGCAAAGAAACTGAGAACTTGCAAACAAAAAACAACCAAGCAAATGTTAAAATATAAAAAGCTCAATCATATTTAAAAAAAAAACAGCTGAAATCATCAGCAACTAAATCTATCAAAGTTGAGACTATCAGGGACAAAAGGCAAGGGTTGAGTACATTCTTCATTTAGACAGCAATAAAGGCAGAAAAATAAAACCAAAAGGAGGACAAGGGGAGGGGGTAGGAGGAGGACTATGATGATGACAATGATGACAGTGACCATGACAACCCAACAAGTAAGGCTACAAAATCCACAAATTCTTAAGTATGCAAAAGTTAACCCAACACAACATCCACGGCAAAGAATAAAGAGATTAAAACCAAAGATGTAGAAAACCTATTCAATGAAATGATAGTAGAAAATTTACCGAATACAGAAAAAGAAATGGACATCTAAGCATGAGAGATTATGCTTGTTAAGCATAATTATATAAGCATTTCTTTGTGAAATGTAGTCAAAATGCTTAAATGACAAAACAAATAGCATTAAAAGATGCAAGAGAAAAATGCTAACTCACAAAGAAAACTACATACACTAAAATAACATTGAACCTTTCAGTAGAAACCTTGAAATCTAGGGAATTATAGAATAATATCTCACTTCCTCCCTCCTTCCCTCCCTCCTTCCCTCCCTCCCTCCCTTCCTTCCTTTCTCCCTTCCTTCCCCTCCTCCTCCTCCTCCTCTTCCTCCTCCTCTTCCTCCTCCTCCTTTTCCCCCTCCTCCTCCTCTTCCTCCTTTTCCCCTGTTTCATCTTTTGGTTTTTCTTTTTTGTTTTTCAAGACAGAGTTTATCTGTGTAGCCCTGGGTGTCCTGGAACTATTTCTGTAGACCAGGCTGGCCTCAAACACAGAGATCTGCCTGCCTCTACCTCTCAAGAACTGGGACTAAAGGTGTGTGCCATCATTGCCTGGCGGAATACTATATTTCAAGTCCTGAAAGTGAATAATTTTAGCCACGATTACAACAAAGCTTCATTTAAAAACTTATTGGGAGATAAAAACACTAAGGTCAAGCATGACTAAAGTAATCCATGACCAAGTCTACATAGTAGGAAATACTTAAAGCAATCCTATTTAAGTATCCTTTCAAAGAAGAAGAAAGCCCCTCTACTTCTCCTCAGAGGTTCTGCCAGAGCCTGAACAATACAGATGCGGATGCTTGCAGCCAACCATCGGACTGAGCATGAAGACCGCAATAGAGGAGTTAGTGGAAGAACTGAAGAAGCTGAAGTGGTTTTCAAACCCATAGGAAGAACAACAATATCAACCAACCAGACCTCCCAGAGCTTCCAGGGATTAAACCAAAAACCAAAGAGTACACATGGAATACAGATGGCTCCAGTTGCTTACATAGCAGAAGATTGCCTTACCTGGCATCAATGGGAGGGGAGGTCCTTGGTCCTGTGAAGACTTGATGCCCCAATGTAGGGGAATGCTAGGGTAGTGAGGTGGGAGTGGGTGGTTGGGTGGGTGAGCACCCTCATAGAAGCAGGGGGAGGGGGATGGGATAGAAGGTTTGTGGAGGAGAAACCGGGAAGGGGATAACATTTGAAATGTAAATAAATGAAATAACCAATAAAAAAGAATTCATTATAAAAAAAGGAAGAAGAAAGCCTTGACATGAGAGTATAGGAAAGAAAAAATTTCATGAAAATGATAGATACATGAAGGAGAGTTAGGAAAGCATTAATCATGTAAATCTCAGGAAATCAGAAATCCCCTAACATGAATGGGAGAGAGAGAAAAAAGTGAAAAAACAATTGATTAGCCAGGAGACAACTAACAAAATTACAGGGATTAGAAAACCCTGCTCAGGACTGAAGAGGTGGCTCCACAGTTAAGAGCACTGGCTGCCTTTCCAGAGGACCTAAGTTCAATTCCCAGCAATGACATGGTGGCTCACAACTACCTGTAATCAGATCTGATTCCCTCTTCTGGTATACACAAAGACAGAGCACACAGACACACAGACACAGACACACACACACACACACACACCATTTGAAAAATTGCTCTCAATTTTAAATGTAGATGTTGTTACTTCTTCAATTAAAAGATACAGATTAGTTGCACACAAAAACAAAACAGGATGCAATATTTGTTGTTTTGAATAACATGCTTTATCAGCAAATACACAGAAACTGGGAGTGAAAGGAAAGAAATCTCCATGCCAACGAGACAGCTCAAACTAAGCTGGAGTTTTCTGATAAAGTAGATCTCAACTCAAAACTTGTGAGATAAAGATGATAAATCATGTTTTTTTTTTTTTTTTTTTTTTTTTTTTTTTTTTTTTTTTTTTTTGGTTTTTCGAGACAGGGTTTCTCTGTGTAGCCCTGGCTGTCCTGGAACTCACTCTGTAGACAAGGCTGGCCTCGAACTCAGAAATCCGCCTGCCTCTGCCTCCCAAGTGCTGGGACTAAAGGTGTGTGCCACCACCGCCCGGCTAAATCATGTTTTTAAGGGAACCATACATCAGGAAGATATGAGAATTGCATCAGGGAGTTAAGACATTTAATAGAGAATTTCAGGTATTTCAAATGAGGATGGCATGAGTGTAATCTGTAGGGAGAAAACAGGTTCAAGAGACTGGACTTGTAGCTTCAAACAAAGAGGTAGGGTGAGGGAGGGTTCACACTTTTTGACTTGGTGCTTACTAAGTTCCAGAATTACAAAATCAAAGTTTGGCTCCTTTATTTAAGAAGCTTGAAAGAGATAAATGAACAACATTAATAAATATATCATATATAGAATGTTAGATACATTTTTATAGAAGCCACACATAATATCACCATGAATGGCTCTAGTATTTCTGGATCTAGATACTTGGTAGATGATGTCTTTAAATAGAAGGAAAAATGAGGGTTGGGGAGACGGCTAAAAGGGCAAGAGCCTTTGCTGTGCAAACATGAGTATTTGAGTTCACACCCCAACAGTAGGATAAAAATCTAGTTGTGGCCACCTATGCACCTGTAACCTTGTGTTTTGTGGCAGGGGTACAGACCCAAGTATCTGTGGGGCTTATTGGCTGCTAGCCTACCTTCTTGTTCAATAAGAGATTCTGTCTGAAGGCAATAAAATGGCAAGTGATAGGGTGATGTCCTCTGGTAATCTTTGTACGTGTTCACTGAGGCACACACAGATGTATACACATATGAGCATATACCACACTCATATCATACATACACTTACATAACACACACACACACACACACACACACACACACACACACACACACACACACATACACACACACAGGAAAAATGCTGGAGGTTTTTAATATGTTGGTTTTGATGTTTGAGAAGCTTTTGGAAAAAAAGACAATTTAGCTGTATGTAAGTCATAATCCAACACATCCTGGGCTTGTGAGAGTTACAACAAAGGGGAAACATTAATTGTCTTGAAAAATAATCCTGCCGAAACAACTTTCAAAGTTTCTATATCTATCTATACTAAGGTTATCCTTGAATTGGTCATTCTTTGTTAGAATCCTAAATATACACCCATGTATATATACACACATATATAAACACATATATACATGCATACATATATAGGCATCTTTACCTCCTACAGTCCTGACTTGAATCTTAAAAGTTCTTCCCGCATTAATTATGAGCATTCTCCCTATTCACCCTGGAAACTTCTGATTCAATTATCTTTATACAAGTAGGTGGTGAATGCTAAGCTCATTTATTTTCATTTTGCAGAGAAGAAGAAGCATCCTCAGCAGGTCTTACAGTTAGCATTGCCCTTTGAAGGTCATATGACCTGTACCTTTCTAATGACCTCCACCTAATATGCCTAATGTGGATTGCACAGTAATTTATGATAAGTGAACCTTTTCATAGGTCTTTCATGGCTGTAAAGATTAATGAAAGCCATGTGCAAATAGGTGAATGGAAACAACTATCTTTTCTTTTTTTAAAAAAAACAAAACCATTCTTTTTTGTGTGCATATGTTTTCAGAGCTGGCCACTCTTCATTGGATAAAACGTAAGAGGGCACATCCCATATTTGTGCTTACCCATATATGCGTGCATGCACGCATACATACATACATACATACATACATACATACATATATACATACATACATATTACTTATATATAACAATAAGAATAAGAGACTATCAACTTGAGAAGCATGGGAAGAGTTTCTTGGAAGGCTCAGAAGGATAAAAAGGAGGAAGGAATGTGATGTAATTATGTTTCAATTAAAATATAATAAAACTTGTCTTCTAGGAGCTCAAAGAATCTAGACAATACCGTAGAAGTTTTGATGTGCATTTGAAACCTTGTATTTCCTAGTTCATTAGAGAACATCTATGATCCTGGTGTCAGGAATGAAAGATGATAAATATGTACACATTCTATTCACTAGTGGGAAGACACTTATTGCATCACTAATCTTAGAAGGAAAGAGTGTATAATTTGAAAATGAGCATCAGTGGGTCTGTGATTGCAAAGAAGGCAGTTGAGGCCAACTGTATCTGTGTAGTAGAGCAGGACTCAGGTTTTGAGTTTCACACAACTACTGAGCAGTCAGGTTGTGGGGACAGATAATCATTATAGCCAACAAAACACTTGTGATTTCTTTATTCATGTATGTATGTATGTATGTATGCGTGTATATATATTTTGGACAGTGTATCACTATCTAACTAAGGTTATCCTTGAATTGGTCATTCTGTGTTAGTATCCTAAATGCTGGAATTACAGGCATAGGCTGGCATTACTCTAGTTTGTCAACAGGCATTTGCACATTCATGTATAGAAAGAACATTGTGTGGAAGTGACTACTTGCATCTCATAAAAGCCACAGGCACACTACAGTTGTCAGCATCCCTATAGTGAGATGAGGTATTGGGAAGGACAGAATTGAGCTTAGTTCATCATTGTTGTCTTGGATCATAAAGCTTCTCATGTTATACTCCCTCCTACAACTTCCCTTCCGTGGGACAGATGCTATTCATCCCAGTCAGAGCTCCAAGGCCCAGTGATGGCTGAGTCACAGGTTAAGAGGAGTCAGCGTGTCCCAGTAATGTGTGGATAGCTACAACCTGAAGCATTCCTGGTATTTTCCAAGGGAGTGAGTGTAGTCATATTTCAGTCCTCTGAAGAGAGGATTTTGACCAATGGTATTAATGTCTCTAGTATTCTCCTGGAATGTAGGGGAGAAAAAGGAAAGTGAAAGCAGGTGTTAATAGGTAAAGGGATTCTCAGGTGACCTTGACTGTAGAGCATAATGCCATCTCATGAAGGAGCATATCTTCTATCTTTGGTCCATCCTGGCAATCTCCTTCTAACACCTGGTATTGACAGGACTTGAAGAAAACAGCTGTCAAAGCAGAATAGAGTGTGCAGAATTCCAGCCCCAAAACAAAAAAGGTGAGTGTTAGAAAGGCAGGAATCTCCATGACAGGTGGGTGATAGCTTAGCTTTCAACATAGTAAGAAATACACTATTGTTGAAGTTAGCCATTAAGAAATTTGATCCTTGTTATGAAAGCCGATCAAAACTGCTAAAATGATTAACTTAAAGTGGAAAACATGTAGATTTATGTGAACTGACTGAAGAGTCCCTTTCCTCCCTCTTCTTTTTCTAATGTTACTGAGGACTTGGTTAAAATTCAGATTCTGATATGGTTCCTAGGGAGGTATGTGGGGATCTCTGCCTCAGACAGCTCTATCTCCCCTGCAATTTGTTGTTCATATGAAGAAGCTCATGGAATCTTATGTGTGCCCATGAAAGGAAGGACAGAGTGTGGTTGAGGCAAGAGACAGGGGAAGACTAGGATTAGGCAGATGGCTTAGTGCAGCTTCCTTTAGGCTTCCTGCATTGGGTTTAACTCTCCTGGTTAGAGGAGGAATGGAAATGGGCCTATGGTTTTGGTTTGAGCCTATCTTCCAGCTGAAAAGCTAAGGACTCATACAAACTATTTTTCTAGGTTGCACAAAGTTTTCCAAGGTACAGTTGGCATGTTTCTGTCTGTGTTTCTTATTGGTAAGATGAGTCTTGCATAGTTATATTGAAAGATACCATCAGCAAAATAATTTAGAAAAGACCAGTGTCATTCAGCATTCCACTTAAGTAGGAGCAGATCCAGTTTTAAGGCTGATACAAGGTTGGCTTGGAACCATGTAACACAACTTGCATTGTGCTGAGTAGGGTAACAGGAAACCTAGAATTCTTACGCTAGCATGTCTCAAAGACACTTTTTATGTCAGTGGGAAAACTTGGGAGAAGTCCAGCTAGGATGAACATAGACAGGGAATGTGTGTTTTGGGGATTTGGACGTGAGGGACCCTCATGATAGTTGGGTCACCTGGATCCTAGGTTTGTTAATGCTCATTTAACTCCTCTTGAGTATTTCCTCTGTGCTACTCGCCTTTTTCTCCTGGGATTTCCAGAATGACCTGCAAAATAGAGAGAGTCCATTTTCTGGTAACTGTCCCTTTTATTGTAATCAGGATGCCAAGAAGAGGAGGGAGTAGTGTGATGTCTCAAACTTTTGAGCTAGGTTTATAGAGATTATAGAAGCCTCTTCAGTTCTGGAGGAGTCTTGTCCACTAACAGAAAGATTTTATTATTTACTTTTTATATTTTGTTTTTTGGTTTTTTTTTTTTGAGACAGGGTTTCTCTGTGTAGCCTTGGCTGTCCTGGAACTCATTCTGTAGACCAGGCAGGGCTCGAATTCAGAAATCTGCCTGCCTCTGCCTTCCAAGTGCTGGGATTAAAGGCCTGGATTCAGAAAGATTTTAGATGTTAAAAGTGTGACAAGTCAAAGTAAAGTCTACCTCTAAACTCTCATTAACTAGAGGCAAGGTCTCTGTGATGGTTATTCTTGTTTGCCAACTTGACTATACATGGAATGAACTTCAATCCAGAAATGGAGGGCAAATTTGTAATCTGGATATTGAGGCTGGAAGACACAGATTTTGACTCAGATCATGAGGTGGGAGGACACATGATTTTGATCTGGATTGACACACACCTGTATTCCAGATCTTGAGGCACACCTTTAATCTGGGCCATACTTTCTGCTGGAGGCTTACATAAGAACAGTGGAAGAAGCAAAGGTTGAATCTTCTTCGCCTGGTTGTACTTACTTTGCTAGCACATCCATTGGAGCATACTTTATTTTTGGGATTCCAGCTTTTACAAAAGACCAGCTGAAACACAACCTTGTGGGACTGAGAAACCACTGCATTTTTGGACTTTCCACTCACAGTTGGCCATTGTTGGGTTAGTTGGACAGCAGCCTGTAACTCATTTCAATAAATTTTATACATACCACATTTTGTTAGGAACATAATGGAGACTGAATTCAGACTCCACTTTCCCAAATGAGTGGTCTCCCCAATCCAAGAATATGTATCTTGAATGGCCATTAGTGAAATTGAGTTGTTACAGTCATATTCACACTTCCCACATTGAAATATACATGCCCTGGGGGCAAGAAATGGCCTTTACCTCCAGGTTATTGTAGCACATGATAGATAGCCAGTGGTTATTCAAAGAATCAACAGATTGATACTTTGATGCAGTTGTATGATCTTAGGCCATGTCTATCCCTTAGCTCCCCGCTGAAGACTAGATATTTTGGACTTTTAAAGATTATAAAGCAAATTATGAAATATCATAAGTCTGTAGCATATTTCTATATACAGAACTATTATCAATGATATAAAAGTATTTAAATCTTAGCAATCATGCAATTGTTTTAACTTGTATTTATGCAAGAGTCACAAAAGAGGCTTATTAACATGTAGAGTTCTAGGTCTCATCACTGGAGATGGTAATTGGGGAGGTCTGAGGTAAAGTCCAGAAATTTAATTTGCAAGGCTCCTTGCTCATTTATTTCTGATGCAGGACAGTATCAAACTAAATTTTGAGAAGGCTACAGGCTCAATGTCTTGTGTATAGCAAAAGCTATTTGAGTATATCAGTTGGATTTTATGAAGGACATCTGAGCAACTAAGATATTTTGGAAACAAGAAGTTTGAACATAGAAATTCAAACTATATAGTGTGCAGAAGGAAGAATTGAGAAATTGAATGCCTGAAAAGGACATTAAGAAACCTGGAGGATCACCCAAAGGCCCAGCACTGGTGATAAATCACCATAAGCCGGATATCCCACAGTTGGTGCTGAACAGCTGCTGGGAGAAACTGCACAGCCAGCTGATGGTGAGGTCTGGGGAAGCTGCCTATGCCAGATTTACCTAAGAGCTGCTCTTGTTTGGTGGAGCCAGTGTCAGAAAGAGCAGCTGGAAGCCACATCTGCATCTGTCACTATGTCTGTCACTACTGTGGCATCTTAATTTTTTCATTTGGACAGCTCTAATTCAGATCCACATGGAGAAGCCTTCAGATATCAGTCAACAGACAGCGTATCCTGACACATCTTAATACACTGCGAATCACACATTCAGTACACTCTCCATCCTGCTGCTTCAGGGCTGAGTGCTGGGCATTGCCTCCACTCCAGTTTCTGTGTATTTCAAGTACACTTCTGAGAGAATTCCAATGGCTTTATTACTGAGAAGGTGACAGCTCTGTAAACCTGAGTATATTTGTCATGTTGGAAAACTGTGCACTCTGAGATATGTCCTTGAGACAGTCTGTCAGTAATAAACAAGTAAAAGACAATACATGTAGATGTGGTACATACATGGAATATATTTAGAGCTCTACTCTTAGGCAGCATGGTATTTTCTAGTTCAGCCAATGGAAGGAAAAGAAACACTGATGTGTATGCTTAAGATGTATATTCCCAATGAGCCTCAGAAATGGTCTTCATGATGAAGCACCAGAGCTGCTGGAAGTCTGCTGCCAAGGAAACAGAGGATGCCTAGGGCAGGCCCAACAATGGCTCCTGAGATACTAGCCTTAATGCCCAGAGCCTACAGACGTTGCCTTATGGATACAAATAGAACATTTACTAACATTTTATAATTTTTATATTTATGACCTTGAGAGGGCATGGGTGAGGTGGGGTGGTTCTGGGTATTTGGGCCCCAAATCTCTATCAGTAAAAATTAGAAGAGTATTAGATGTAGGAATGGGGATGGGAGTAGATACTACAATCATAGAAGCAGAGATCGGAGTGACAGCCCAAAGTCCCAGAATGCTAGTCACCACCATAAATGGAAAAGGGACAGATGGTTTCTCTAAGAGGGTGTCAAAGGAGCATGGCTCTCTGCTCACACTTGAAGTTGAACTTTTAGTCCCCAGAACTGAGAATGAATTTTTGTCACTTTAAGCTATGAAGTCTGTATTGTTAATAGCAGCAAAAGGATAGCATATACTTTCCCTCTTCTGTCTTCAGGATGGCACTGGAGCTCTCTGAGGCACAGCAAGAAAATGTTGGATTTCTGGCACTTTGTGGTTTAAAGTGGGGGTGTGTGTCTTAGAATTTATTTCCTTTGTCAAAGCAAATTTCTTTGGCTAAATTCCTCCCATTTGGGGAAAGAAAACCTCCTTTATGTCCTGTATTCATATGCGGGGGACCTTCAATCTCCCCAATTCTAGGCAAATAAAACAACTCAATTCTGCTTCTATTTATTTGCAGGACTTTATATCCTTCTTGGTATGTTTTAATCAGGGTGGGGGGAGGAAAGCAGTTGTGAGGCTTGACTATTTTACTGTCTTCTGCTCTCAAGGATTTGCTGAGATGGCTTTGGTGCTGCTGTGAGCTGTTCCTAGTCCTAGGCCACTGGGAAACAAACCTACAACTTTCCCTTCAGTTTCAAGGCTTAGGAGCCAGTGTTAGTGACTGCCCATGCTGATGGAGCTTTATTGCCCATAGTCCCTAGGGCACCATGCTAGTTGAATTTGCCATAACAAAGCACTGCAGACTGGGTGCCTTAAATAACATAAATGTATTTTCCCATAATTCCTGAGGTTAAAAACTGAGAGGTCGAGGTATTGCCTGGGATGAGTTCCTAGGAGGCCTTTCTCCTTAATTTACAGAGGGCATTGTCTCCTTTTGTCTTTCCACAGATTCCATTTTGGCCCATCTTTTCTCAATATCTTCTATTATTTTTAAAAAACAATTTTTTAATTAGATAATTTTTTCATTCACATTTCAAATGCTATCTTGAAAGTCCCCTATACCCTCCCCCTGCCCTGCTCCCCAACCCACCCACTCCAGCTTCCTGGCCCTGGCATTACCTTGTACTGGGGCATATGATCTTTGCAATACCAAGGGACCTCTCCTCCCACTGATGGCCACCTAGGCCATCCTCAGCTACATATGCAGCTAGAGACACGAGCTCTGGGGGGTACTGGTTAGTTCATATTGTTCCTCCTATAGGTTGCAGACCCCTTTAGCTCCTTGGGTACTTTCTCTAGCTCCTTCACTGGGGGCCCTGTGTTCCATCCAATAGATGACTGTGAGAATCCACTTCTGTATTTGCCAGGCACTGGCATAGCCTCACAAGAGAAATCTATATCAGGGTCCTGTCAGCAAAATCTTTCTGGCACATGCAATAGTGTCTGGGTTTGGTATAAGGAAATGGATGAGTATTGTTGCATATCACTATGATGTTTTTATTTTTAACTCAAATATCTCTAATGGTCTTTTCTCCAAAGGTAGTTACATTTTGGGGTACAGGATATCAGGTTTTTAATCTATGAATTTTGGAGGAGCACAATTTAACCCTTAACAGACTCAACTTATATACAAAGGTAATTCTTGTGAAAGGCTTGTTATAGTGGCAAACTCACTAAGCACTGTGCAATAATCAAGATAGCACACTTATCATAGGACTATATAATTGCATCATTTGCACAAATGTAATGGTAGTTTGAATAGATTTGACCCCCATAGATTCATGTGCTTGAATTCTTGGCCTATAGGGAGTGACACCATTAGGAGGTGTGGCTTTATTGGAGTAGGTGTGACCTTGTTGGAGAAAGTATGCCACTGTGGGAACAGGCTTTGGTGTTTTTTTTTATGGTCAAGCTCTGCCCAGTGTGGAATTCGGGTCTCCTCCTGGCTGTACCAAGTCTGTTTTCATGCTGCCATGCTTCCTGCCATGATGACAATGGACTAAACCTCTGAAACTCAAATTCGTGGATATATCTGAAATGCAAGGCATATCATCAAATTTTTCTATTAAACAGTATTTATTGAAGACTTTGTGATAATGTCTGGGTTATAACATTAGGTTATAATTCAGTTTAAATGTCATGATAAGGCAAGCATAATGTGCCAGTGAGATTGTAGGAAAAAGGGGCTCTTTTAAAAAAGTCTTTATTGATTCTTGGTGAATTTCTCATGATGCTTCCCAGCCCTACTCATCCCCCATCCCTTCCCATCCCATCGGCTCTCTGCCTGTGCAGCCTCCATACAAATGAAAATTAAAAACAAATAGATAAGAAGAAGAGAAAAAAATCTCTTCTTGGAGGCTGTAGTGTGTCCCACAGTATACCCCTTTGTCCATACATCTTCACTCATAAATGTTCACTGCAATGAGTCACTGGTCTGGTTTGAGGCCTCTAGCTTCTGCTACACGATCAATACTGGATCCTCACCAGACTCCTCTTGGATATTCTGTTGTTCCCTTGTGCCATTGAGATCCTGAAGCTTTGGATCTGCAGGACTGTCCCACACTACCAGGGCCAAAGCTACTGTTCTGGGCAGGCAAGGTGCAGGACCTCTCTCCCAAGTGCTGCAGCAAGTGAGGGGCATAGTCAGATCTGCACAACCTTGGACATTAACATTGTCCCAGGTGACAGCCCAGACCAGGAATTTCCACATGGCCTTTGGTAGTAATATGAGCCACAGACATTGACACAGACCTCTGTTGCTGCATAGCCACAGACCAGACTTGGCCCATAGTGGAAACATGAGTCAAGACTTCACCATGGCCTCAGGTGGCAGGGCAGGATACTCGTATCAGGCTATTTCTTTCCTCTTTCACATCTCCAATTCTGCCTCTCTTCATAGTGTGCAAACCCTTCTGCTTTGCTCTCTCTCCCATCTCTCCACCACATATTTGCACATTGTAGTGGCTCCCACTACAGGCAGGCCATGAGGTAGGCAGGCCCTTGAAAGGGTTCTTTTATTCACAAATTCTTTGAAGTCCTCTAGCATTGAAAAAAAAAAAAAAAAAAGATATGTGTGTTCCTTCCACTTGCATCTTTGCTGGCTGTGATGTTTGGTTGGACGGCGGGAAATGGCAGAAGTGATACTTCCTTTAAACTTTAACTCGCTCTCTGAGACTGCTTTGGTTGGGGAGGCAGAAATCCGGCCTCAGTAGGGCCACAAGCCTCTCCGGTCAGAAAAGCACCGGGGTAGCTAGGGCGCAGAGTCGGCTGACACTCGCCAGCTACCCACAACACCCGCCACAGGATCTTAAGACTTCTGGTGAGTGGAACACAGCTTCTGCTCCAATCCAATTGCTTGCGGGACCTGAGACTGCATTAGTTAGGGAAGCAGAAAACCGGCCTGAGTAGGACCACAGGCCTCTTTCCGCCAGACCAGCACCGGAGTAGCTAGAGCACAGAGTCGGCTGACACCTGCCAGCTACCCACGACCCCCGCCACAGGATTTTGAGACTGCTGGTGAGTGGAACACAGCTTCTTCTCCAATCTTTAAACAGTGACAACGACAACAACTAACTCCAGAGATTACCAGATGGTGAAAGGTAAACGTAATAATCTTACTAACAGAAACTAAGACCACTCACCATCATCAGAACGCAGCACTCCCACTTTGCCCAGTCCAGGGCACCCCAACACACCGGAAAAGCTAGACACGGATCTAAAAGCATATCTCATGATGATGGTAGAGGACTTCAAGAAGGACTTTAATAACACACTTAAAGAAATACAAAGGAACACTGCTAAACAGGTAGAAGACAGTAAAGAGGAAGCACAAAAATCCCTTAAAGAATTGCAGGAGAACACTGCTAAAGAGTTACAAATCCTTAAAGAAAAACAGGATAACATAATCAAAAGGGTAGAAGTCCTTACAGAAAAACAGGAAAACACATCCAAACAGATGATGGAAATGAACAAAACCATACTAGGCCTAAAAAGGGAAGTAGACACAATAAAGAAAACCCAAAATGAGGCAACACTGGAGATAGAAACCCTAGGAAAGAAATCTGGAACCATAGATACGAGCATCAGCAACAGAATACAAGAGATGGAAGAGAGAATCTCAGGTGCAGAAGATTCCATAGAGAACATAGGCACAACAATCAAGGAAAATGTAAAATGCAAAAAGATCCTAACTCAAAACATCCAAGAAATACAGGACACAATGAGAAGACCAAACCTACGGATAATAGGAGTGGATGAGAATGAAGATTTTCAACTCAAAGGACCAGCAAACATCTTCAACAAAATTATAGAAGAAAACTTCCCAAATCTAAAGAAAGAGATGCCCATGAAAATACAAGAAGCCTACAGAACTCCAAATAGACTGGACCAGAAAAGAAATACCTCCCGACACATAATAATCAGAACAATAAACGCTCTAAATAAAGACAGAATACTAAAAGCAGTAAGAGAAAAAGGCCAAGTAACATATAAAGGCAAGCCTATCAGAATTACACCAGATTTCTCACCAGAGACTATGAAAGCCAGAAGATCCTGGACGGATGTTATACAGACACTAAAAGAACACAAACTCCAGCCCAGGCTACTATACCCAGCCAAACTCTCAATTAACATAGATGGAGAAACCAAAGTATTCCACGACAAAACCAAATTCACACATTATCTCTCCACGAATCCAGCCCTTCAAAGGATAATAACAGAAAAAAAACCAATACAAGGACAGGAACCACGCCCTAGAAACAACAAGAAGGTAATCCCTCAACAAACCTAAAAGAAGACAGCCACAAGAACAGAATGCCAACTTTAACAACAAAAATAACAGGAAACAACAATTACTTTTCCTTAATATCTCTTAATATCAATGGACTCAACTCCCCAATAAAAAGACATAGACTAACAAACTGGCTACAAAAACAAGACCCAACACTGTGCTGCTTACAGGAAACTCATCTCAGAGAAAAAGATAGACACTACCTCAGAATGAAAGGCTGGAAAATAATTTTCCAAGCAAATGGTATGAAGAAACAAGCTGGAGTAGCCATTCTAATATCTGATAAGATTGACTTCCAACCCAAAGTCATTAAAAAAGACAGGGAGGGACACTTCATACTCATCAAAGGTAAAATCCTCCAAGAGGAACTATCAATCCTGAATATCTATGCTCCAAATACAAAGGCAGCCTCATTCATTAAAGAAACTTTAGTAAATCTCAAAGCACACATTGCACCTCATACAATAATAGTGGGAGACTTCAACACACCACTTTTACCAATGGACAGATCATGGAAACAGAAACTAAACAGGGACACAGTGAAACTAAGAGAAATTATGAATCAAATGGATCTGGCAGATATCTACAGAACATTCTATCCTAAAACAAAAGGATATACCTTCTTCTCAGCACCTCATGGTACCTTCTCCAAAATTGACCACATAATTGGTCACAAAACAGGCCTCAACAGATACAAAAATATTGAAATTGTCCCATGCATCCTATCAGATCACCATGGACTAACGCTGATCTTCAATAACAAAATAAATAATAGAAAGCCAACATTCATGTGGAAACTGAACAACACTCTTCTCAATGATACCTTGGTCAAGGAAGGAATAAAGAAAGAAATTAAGGACTTTTTAGAGTTCAATGAAAATGAAGCCACAACATACCCAAACTTATGGGACGCAATGAAAGCATTTCTAAGAGGAAAACTCATAGCTCTGAGTGCCTCCAAAAGAAAACTAGAGAGAGCACACATTAGCAGCTTGACAACATACCTAAAAGCACTAGAACAAAAGGAAGCAAATTCACCCAAGAGGAGTAGACGGCAGGAAATAATCAAACTCAGGGGCAAAATCAACCAAGTGGAAACAAGAAGAACTATTCAAAGAATCAACCAATCAAGGAGCTGGTTCTTTGAGAAAATCAACAAGATAGATAAACCCTTAGCCAGACTCACTAGAGGGCACAGGGAAAGCATCCTAATTAACAAAATCAGAAATGAAAAAGGAGACATAACAACAGATCCTGAAGACATCCAAAACACCATCAGATCCTTCTACCAAAGGCTATACTCAACAAAACTGGAGAACCTGGATAAAATGGAGAAGTTCCTAGACAGATACCAGGTACCAAAGTTGAATCAAGATCAGGTTAATGATCTAAACAGCCCTATATCCCCCAAAGAAATAGAAGCAGTCATTAATAGTCTCCCAACTAAAAAAAAAGCCCAGGACCAGATGGGTTTAGTGCAGAGTTCTATCAGACCTTCAAAGAAGATCTAATCCCAGTTCTTCACAAACTATTCCACAAAATAGAAACAGAAGGTACTCTACCCAACTCATTCTACGAAGCCACAATTACTCTGATACCTAAACCACAAAAAGACCCAACAAAGATAGAAAATTTCAGACCAATATCCCTTATGAATATTGATGCAAAAATCCTCAATAAAGTTCTTGCTAACCGAATCCAAGAACACATCAAAACAATCATCCATCCTGACCAAGTAGGTTTCATCCCAGGGATGCAGGGATGGTTCAATATACGGAAATCCATCAACGTAATCCAGTATATAAACAAACTCAAAGACAAAAACCTCATGGTCATCTCGTTAGATGCGGAAAAAGCATTTGACAAGATCCAACACCCATTCATGATAAAAGTCTTGGAAAGATCAGGAATTCAAGGCCCATACCTAAACATGATAAAAGCAATCTACAGCAAACCAGTAGCCAACATCAAAGTAAATGGTGAGAAGCTTGAAGCAATCCCTCTAAAATCAGGGACTAGACAAGGCTGTCCACTTTCTCCATACCTATTCAACATTGTACTTGAAGTCCTAGCCAGAGCAATTCGACAACAAAAGGAGATCAAAGGGATACAAATTGGAAAAGATGAAGTCAAAATATCACTGTTTGCAGATGATATGATAGTATATATAAGTGACCTTAAAAATTCCACCAGAGAACTCCTAAGCCTGATAAACAGCTTCGGTGAAGTAGCTGGATATAAAATTAACTCAAACAAATCAATGGCCTTTCTCTACACAAAGAGTAATCAGGCTGAGAAAGAAATTAGGGAAACAACACCCTTCTCAATAGTCACAAATAATATAAAATATCTTGGCGTGACTCTAACTAAGGAAGTGAAAGATCTGTATAGTAAAAACTTCAAGTCTCTGAAGAAAGAAATTATAGAAGATCTCAGAAGATGGAAAGATCATCCATGCTCATGGATTGGCAGGATCAACATTGTAAAAATGGCTATCTTGCCAAAAGCAATCTACAGATTCAATGCAATCCCCATCAAAATTCCAACTCAATTCTTCAACGAATTAGAAAGTGCAATCTGCAAATTCATCTGGAATAACAAAAAACCTAGGATAGCAAAAACTCTTCTCAAGGATAAAAGAACCTCTGGTGGAATCACCATGCCGGACCTAAAGCTTTACTACAGAGCAATTGTGATAAAAACTGCATGGTATTGGTATAGTGACAGAGAAATAGATCAATGGAATAGAATTGAAGACCCAGAAATGAACCCACACACCTACGGTCACTTGATCTTCGACAAGGGAGCTAAAAACATCCAGTGGAAGAAAGACAGCATTTTCAACAAATGGTGCTGGCACAACTGGTTTTTAACATGTAGAAGAATGCGAATCGATCCATTACTATCTCCTTGTACTAAGGTCAAGTCTAAGTGGATCAAGGAACTACACATAAAACCAGAGACAATGAAACTTATAGAGGAGAAAGTGGGGAAAAGCCTTGAAGATATGGGCACAGGGGAAAAATTCTTGAATAGAACAGTAATGGCTTGTGCTGTAAGATCGAGAATTGACAAGTGGGACCTCATGAAACTGCAAAGCTTCTGCAAGGCTAAAGACACCATCAATAAGACAAAAAAACCACCAACAGATTGGGAAAGGATCTTTACCTATCCTAAATCAGATAAGGGACTAATATCCAATATATATAAAGAACTCAAGAAGGTGGACTCCAGAAAGTCAAATAACCCCATTAAAAAATGGGGCTCAGAACTGAACAAAGAATTCTCACCTGAGGAATACAGAATGGCAGAGAAGCACCTGAAAAAATGTTCAACATCCTTAATCATCAGGGAAATGCAAATCAAAACAACCCTGAGATTCCACCTCACATCAGTCAGAATGGCTAAGATAAAAAATTCAGGTGACAGCAGATGCTGGCGAGGATGTGGAGAAAGAGGAACACTCCTCCATTGTTGGTGGGATTGCAAGCTTGTACAACCACTCTGGAAATCAGTCTGGCGGTTCCTCAGAAAATTGGACATAGTACTACCGGAGGATCCAGCAACACCTCTCCTGGGCATATATCCAGAAGTTGTCCCAACCGGTAAAAAGGACACATGCTCCACTATGTTCATAGCAGCCCTATTTATAATAGCCAGAAGCTGGAAAGAACCCAGATGTCCCTCAACAGAGGAATGGATACAGAAATTATGGTACATTTACACAATGGAGTACTACTCAGCTATTAAAAAGAATGAATTTATGAAATTCCTAGCCAAATGGATGGACCTGGAGGGCATCATCTTGAGTGAAGTAACACAATCACAAAAGAACTCACACAATATGTATTCACTGATATGTGGATATTAGACCAAAACTTAGGATACCCAAGATATAAGATACAATTACTAAACGCATGAAACTCAAGAAGAATGAAGACCAATGTGTGGACACTGTGCCCCTTCTTAGAATTGGGAACAAAACACCCAGGGAAGGAGTTACAGAGACAAAGTTCATAGCTGTGATGAAAGGATGGACCATTTAGAGACTGCCGTATCCAGGGATCCATCCCATAATCAGCTTCTAAATGCGGACACCATTGCATACACTAGCAAGATTTTGCTGAAAGGACCCAAATATAGCTGTCTCTTGTGAGAAGATGCCGGGGCCTAGCAAACAAAGGAGTGGATGTTCACAGTCAGCTATTGGATGTATCACAGGGCTCCCAATGGAGAAGCTAGAGAAAGTACCCAAGGAGCTAAAGGGATCTGCAACCCTATTGTTGGAACAACATGATGTACTAACCAGAACCCCGGAGCTCTTGTCTCTAGCTGCATATGTATCGAAAGATGGCCTAGTCGGCCATCACTGGAAAGAGAGGCCCATTGGACTTGCAAACTTTATATGCCCCAATATAGGGGAATGCCAGGGCCAAAAGAATGGGAATGGGTGGGTAGGGAAGTTCGGGGCGCTATGGGGGACTTTTGGGATAGCATTGGAAATGTAACTGAGGAAAATATGTAATAAAAATATTAAAAATTAAAAAAAAAGAAATAAAAAAAAAACTTTAACTCTTCTCATGGAACTCTCATCTGTTGGAAGCCATATGCTCTGCAATGATTCTGACTGCTCTAAAATAACCATGCTTTGAGGAGGCCCAAGCTAGCTATGTGAAGAGGCTGTGTGAAGAAAGAAAGCCAGAGAGTTTCAACTATCCCAACTATGCTAGCCAGGTGTAAATGGCTAAAGAAAAAAGCCATCTTAGAAATTTCATTCCTAACTGATGCAATGGAATAGTCAACGGCTTTGATTGGAATCCAGTACCAGTATCCCAAGCCTTCCTGGCTGTCTTCAGCTCATTAAACCACTCTGTACTCATCATAGTAACCACTAACTAAAAGTTGTGAGCCCCAGAGCTAAGAATTGCTATATGCTACTGTATTCTAGTGGTTTCCTATATAGAAATGGGACCTTAATCTATATTGAAATGGGACCTTAATCTAGATAGGAAAAATAATGAATGAATTTTACATATCACTTCCACATTAAAGCACAGGATGCCAGTAGGCACAGTGTTTTAAAACAATACCTGTTTGAAACACCTACTGTATTTCCAGAAGTCTATGCCTCTTACAGAAGGCTTTTCCTCTTACAGTTCTAGCTTCGTTGAAGAATTAATCTTGATCCTTATGAGACTTCCTGTGTGGGGCTGTTGGTCTCCTGAGGGCTGGCACTGCAATTTGCTACAGTGGCCACCCTCCATTGGCTCTATGAGTCATTACCACATTACTGCAGGCAGCTTACTCAGCCTTCTCTCAACTCATGGTACCATGCCAGAGTGCTACCTCATTCTGATGCTCAGTCTTCTCTGTTAGAGGTCCTGCCCTTCACTTTTCTTGTTAATTATTTTTCTCTGCCTTTTTTTTTTCATGTCACTGGGTCCAAAGATTTCCTCAAAACATTTCTCCAACTTCCCCTCATAATCAGTTATAGAAAACCAGCATCACAAAGCCCTTGAGAATGTTGGTCCTAGAGGAAAGGTCTGAGTTGCAATTGGTATCTACCTGTTAAGATATGACCTTGGAAACTTCAGCCTTCAGGTCCCTGAACACTAGGTAATGCAGTAATATGGTGGTACTCATAAGAGTAAAGAGTATCATTGCATCATATGCACAGAATTGTGCTTGGCATGTAGCAATAAACAGCAGATGTCATTGGGGTTGTCTTTTAGTATTTATAACTTGCATCTTGTGGTGTGACAACATTCCACTTATTTATGAGCTTGTTTACTATGTCCTAAGTTCCTTAAAGGTTAGTTTTGGATAATTCTGAATTGTTTTCCTACTGTTCCTCCACACTGCATGGCATACACAAGGCATTCCATTACATCTTTGAATGAATGAATGCAACAAGAAGGTAGGTTGATCTGGGAGGAACTGGGAGAGGTAAATATGATCAAAATAGAGCATATGAAATTGTCAACTAGTTAACAAAACATCTATAAAAACCATGTAAAGATTGTTCTGTCCAAAAACCATCACTGTATCAGAAAAGTATTGCATTTGTCTTTAATCAACTGAAGTGATTAACTCAGAAAAAAGGAAAGGGATTTTTTTGTTTTGTTTTTAATTCTTGATCTACCAGTTTATGATAAACTGGCTGCCTTGGTTTAGATCTGGAAGAGACAGTATCTCTTGATGGAGACCTATTGGATCCTACTCTTAAAAGCTCCACAAAATTCCAGTGGTGTCCCTGTCCCAGGGACTAAGCTAAGTCATTTACTCATGAGTCTTTGGGAGAAAAACATGTGAACTATAACAGGGGCAAAATTTTTAGGAGATTTATTTCATAGAATCTAACCTCTATTCTTATGAGAATTAACAGCATAGAAAGTTGACGGAGAGAACGAGTGTAATAACTGCATTTTTATGTGTGGGTGTCATTTATTGCAAGTGGTGAGATGAAGAAGCTGTAAGCTAATAGTTCTGGGTGAGATAAGGCACTAACAAGACAGTTTCTGAAGAAATTGAGATGCTGAGATGTCAGACTTGAACCACGAAGTGGTCCTAAAGTGGCTATAGATACGAATGAGGAACTGATTATTTATACACAGGATTAGCCTCATTTAACAGAGCATTTAACATGGCATACAGAGAATCATAATAATTTATTGCAATAAAATAAAATAAAATAAAATAAAATGAAACAAGGTTATTGAGTCCTAAATAAAAGGGAAAAAATCCCCAAGGATAGTAATGAGGGTTCTCTCTCAGATGCATACTGTGCAGTTCTACAAATGTGAAGAATTAGGGCATAGATTTTTATTATTATTGAATTTACCATCTTTATATGAAGACCATAAAGCAACTAATTACATGAATCATATGAGGAATACTAATGCTTAACAGTTAGAATTTTTCACTGCTTACCTAGTACTGGCCAGTATTCTAGTATGTGTTAATGATTAGCCTTGTATCTTTACATTGATCATAATATGTAAGTTCAGTTACACATCCAATACAGTTTTGAAACCATGCAGAATAATACTTGAAATCAAACATCTAGGTTGATTCCATGTTCTAAAAACTTGCCAGTTATTTAAAGTATGAACAGTTCCCTATCATATTAAGACTATTGGAAGAGGGGTTGAGGAGATGACTCAGTGTGTAACGTGCTTGCTACAAAAGTATGAGGACCTGAGTTATTTCCATAACTCAGATTAAAAGCTGGGTGTGGTGGAACATCTGTATAACCTTAATACTGGGAGGCAGAAACAGGATGTGGGCAGGATTCTCAGAGTTCACTAGCTAGCCAGTGTAGCCAAATAGAGAAGCTTAAGTCCAGTGAGGCACACTGTCTCAAAAACATGGTGGAGAGCAATGATAAACACCTATTGTGGACTGTGCTTCCCAGGCACACATGAATATGTGACCCTTCTCCTACATTTACACACACACACACACACACACACACACACACACACACACACACACACACACAGAGAGAGAGAGAGAGAGAGAGAGAGAGAGAGAGAGAGAGAGAGAGAGAGAGAGAGAGAGAGACTATCAGTAAAGGAAATTAAATGAATACTCATCTAAGATAATTTCAGAGTGGGACCCAGACGAGCACCATCAGCGTTTTCGAGACTCCTTTGAGAAGCCAGATTCTAGGTCCTCTAACCAGGGTAGCTGCACCAAAAGTTTTTGGAACCGAGTCCATCACTGCATTTTCACAGCTCTCCCAGATAAGCTGATTAGGGTTTTTTTTTTTTTTATCAACTTTATATAAATTAGGGTCTTTGGGAAGTAGGAAGCTCAATAGAGAAATTGTCACCATCAGACTGTCCTGAAGGCAAAAGATTCATCGGATCAATGGATAAATGAGAATCAAGATGATTTCTCTTATATTTTAGACATCATCCATGGTTCTGGGAAATGGAAAATAAGCCACAAAACCAGTCCACACAGTGTAAAGTTTGTCTTGTTTATTGTATTCCTTTGTATTCAGCATAGTACCTGGTACACACATTAGGCACTGTTAAATGAACAAACGAATAGCTGAATGAATGTATATCAAGACTTTTAGTGCCCTTTTCATGGTGCCAAAGTTGATTGCTGAATGTGACCCTGAAGCCACTTTTCCTGCCTCAGCAGAAAAGTCATCTATCTCTTGCTATTCATATACCTCTGGTCCCAGGAAACTTGATAAATGCATGTGCACCCACATTTCCTATTGCACATCACACACACATCCTCAGGTACTTGAAGCAGGGTTAAGAGTAGAACACTCTCTAAAATTCATTAAGCTCAGAGGGAAAAAATGTTGCCAAAGCTAAGACTTCTTTCGGCTATAATATTTAGAGTCTAGGAATTCATTCTGTTTTCCCTTGCAGGGGAACAGAAGAAATTGGAAAAGGAAGATGTGGTAAAAATCCACAAATCTATGAAGTTCTTTTTAGTGCCCAGAGGGCAAAATGAAGCTATGTGAACATTGCCAAGGCCTGCCATGGGGCACGGAATCTCAGCCAGTTTCTACAATGGTATCTTGCTTTTCCAGCTTTCTCAGATATCTGAGATGATTTTTTTCTTGAGGTTTTTACTTTGGTCAGTACTTTGCTTGCAAGGGACCTGGACAATTGATTATAAGTGAAGGGATTCCACTGAATCTATATTTTTGCTTTGAGCTTCCCTCCTGAGTTTTAGACCATTATAGCAGCTGCGTATCATAGATCTCAACCGGCTATGCCACAGCTATTTCAAACTGCACTTTTCCCCAAATAGAATTTATTCTCTGATCTCAGAAATGAGTTCTACCTTCTAAAGTGCCTACTGGGATCAAAGACACCACTTTCCATGCCGTCCCCTGTGCAGAAGTGTGGGCATCCTCCTCTAAGCTTGCCGAGCATTGATGGTTAAGCATGACATGGATTGGTAGCATCCTTAGTGCCAGGTTCTATGCTAAGATCTTTATACACATAACCACATTAACCACATTAACCAGAACTATAGTCTGTAATGAAGACGATATTATTTCTACTTTACAGACTGAGAAAAGGAGGTGATTTCAAATGTATCCTAATGTTTCTTTTTGCCTGGAGTCCCTGTTCAGTCATATGGCAGTTTGCATCAATCATCTTTTAAATGTGAAGATTTACATGTGACATGTCCTTTCATAGGAAGCTTCACTGGCAATGTCCTTGGGATATAACTGAGATTCTTTGCAAAGAGTATAATACTCTTTGGGATCCAGTCACTTAATACCTGTCCATCCTCATTTCTAACTGCTTCTTTGTCCTTTATTTTTACAAAGTAGCCACATTATGATGGATATGTACAATTGCCTAGAATACACATATCTCCCCAGCTTCATCAAATTCTCTTTTATCCCACAAATAGTTCTGTGGAGCCCATCTTGTGTAGGAACTACTCCAGGCACTGTAATATTGTAGAGAATAAAATAGGTCAAGGCCTTCACTCTCGTGGTATCTGCTTTCTGGTAAGGAGACCATTTTACTATTGGTAAATAACCATGCAACACTCTAATGTCCTGACTTTGAGTACTCTGTGGAAATAATGTATGGAAAGTTCTAGTCTGGCCTCTGTTGCTGTGACAAAACACCATAATCCAATGAAACTAAGGGAGGAAAGGTTTTTACTTCAGCTTAAACCTTTTAGGTCACACTGCCAGAAGTTGGGGCAGGAACTTAGGTAGGAGGTGAAATAGAGACTATAAAAGAGCATTCCTTTCTGGACTGTTCCTATGACTAGCAGGATTTTATTTTTAAAATGTAAGTTCTTAAGCACTTTTCAAGGGTCTTGAGATAGAAAATTGCCAGGAATGTTTGAGGAGCATCAAAGAGGCCTATGTGGCAGATACAGTAAGCTTGAGTAACGAAGGTCAAAGGAAGTCTCTCATATTCTCAAGGAGATCCTGAGTCTGGGGTGAATTTCATTCCTGGTGTGCTAGGAGGCTATAGAAGTTTGAGACCAGAGGGTGATGGAATCTGATGAACAGTTTCAAAAGATGACAGACCACAATGTGACTGTCAAACAGACCCCAGTGGAGATGAAGGTTAGACTAGAAGACCAGGGAGGGAGTCCTATGAAGCAATGATTTTCATTTTAGAAGTCTTCAATGCCATGTACACTTCTTCTCCTTCCCCTGGTAAGCATGCTCTGGGAATATGTGGTGGGAAGTAGCAGGCTGTCATAGTAGAGGCTGCTGTGAGTCTAAAGAGAGAGGCAGACAGATCCAGGATACCTAGGGTACAATTTACTGTAGACTATTAGTTCTCTTTTTGTCACTGGAACAAGAATCTTGAGATAATCAGCTTGTAAGGAGGGAAGGTTTATATGGCTCAGGGTTTTATAAGTTTCAGTCCATAGTCAGATGGCATCCTTGCTTTGGGGGCTGTGTTTGGGGAGAGATTGTGATGAGAACCTGAGGCCAGAAGGAACTGTCAACCTTATGGTAAAAAGAAACAGAAAGAAGGTGGCAGGGTATTCATATCTCCTACACAAGGCTACTATCATCCTAATTTCATACCATGAGCTATAATTCATAAAGGTTCTACTAGCTCTAAATACAGCATGGGTTGGGGAATCAAACTTTCAACACATGGTCTTGGGGGCACCCAAGGTCCATACTTTCGTAGGGTCTATCTGGCAAAACCAAGCAAGGGAGGTAGCTAAATCAGTGGCTCTCTATGACTTTTGTCAGAGGGAAGGGATGTGTGGTTTTGCCAGCCTAAAAATGACTTTGAAACATGCCAGGATATATCAAGCTTATCTCAAGCTAACACCAAGTATGCCAGGCTCCATAAAACACAGCTTTGTCTTATGCAGTGTGATGGCAAACTACAGGTAAAATAGGTAAAGGTTATGACTTCTGGGTGATGGTTGTAGTGACTGTTCAAGAAGGCCGTAGTTGGGCCAAGCTGTTAGTTTATGGTTTGCTACCTAGTTTTATGTGCTCTTACTTAAAGTAGTTACATGAAAAATGACTTCTTTCTTAATGTTCTCCTTCACCCTTCTGACATAGAGTCATGACGACCTTTATACTACTTTATTACACTCTTTTTTGTTTTATATGCCTTTTGTGTATCTATCTCTCCAGTACAGAACATGTTCCTCAACAGGTAACAGACTGACAATGAATGAATGAATCAACAAGAGAACAGATTCTTTGGCTAGTATTAAACATCTAAATACTTACTTGACTGAAGAAAGAGAGAAACTTTAAAAACCACTATTCATTCAAAATGGCCTACTGTGTTCACAGATCAACTTTATAACATAATGTGCAGATGTGAAAGCATTAGAGGTTAAAATTGTTGGAGAAACTTGCTTAGTGGAGTTGTGAAGTCTTATAGAGTCCCTTTGACCCCTGTGTCACCAATGGAGAGAGCTCAAGGCTATTTCTTCATTGCTGAGCCTTTCCCAGTTTGTAGCAGACAAGGGGTAAGCATACACAGGGAAGCCAATAATAGCTCAGCAAATAGAAACCACACAAGTTTGATCTTTTGTTTAAGATTGTCAAGCATTTTTGAAATCCCCACTTCAGCTTCCTGAGGGTGGAAAATGACTTCCTGAGTCACTTATTCAGACAATAGACGTTAGCTTCTCTTCTTTCTTTCTTTCTTTCTTTCTTTCTTTCTTTCTTTCTTTCTTTCTTTCTTTCTTTCTTTCTTTCTTTCTTTCTTTCTAGTATAGAATAGAGTTTATTCAGTACATGGGGAGAGGAGTTAAAATGGTAGTAGTAGAGGCAGAGATAGGGAGAGAGAGAGGGAGAGAGAGAGAGAGAGAGAGAGAGAGAGAGAGAGACAAAGAGAGACAGAGAGACAGAGAGAGAGAGAGAGAGAGAGAGAGAGAGAGAGAGAGAGAGAGAGAGAGAGAGAGAGAGAGAGAGAGAGGAGAAGAAGAAGAAGGAGGAGGAGGAGGAGGAGGAGAATCAGCCATGAGCAGATGGGGAGGGGAGGGGAAGCAGGGAAGAGCAAGGGAGGAGCAAGAGACCAAGAGGGCAAGCTTCAGCTTGCTTTCTATCCATCCACACTTCATTTGAAATGAACTTGATATAAGCAAATCTCTTGTCTTAAAGAAATAACGGGAAGGTTATTTATTTGGTGAGTGTGCTAAAGCATTACTTTTTCTGGTCATTACCTTTGACCAGAAAACCTCTTGGATGTACTTAAAAGAATGTCTTTTTGTTAGAGAAACACCTTCATGCAACTCCCAAGGGTTTATCAGCAATTAAATTTGAGCAGTTCTAACTTAGATATTTTCTTATATCAGATATACAGCTCTTGGCATCTGTACTAGGGAAGGTTCTGCTGGTACTGGGTCTGAAAAACAAAAAGTAGGAGATGCCATGTTCTAGCTCTCAGTCCAGACGAATCTACTGAAGTGTAGACTTCACCACATATGGTTATTGAGCTTTGAAAATGTGGAACTAAAGAACTGAGGTTTTAATTTAATTAAACTATAGCTTAACTTGAAAAACGGAGGCTTGATTTGGTTGTTTGGAGGCTTTAAGTAAGTTGGAGTGCCTCAGCTGTACTCGTTCAGCTATAAATGTTATGAGCCTTACACAGAGAATAACTTTCTGATGAAAATTTAGTATGCCAATTAAGATGTACTGTAAGTACAAATTCCACACCGAGTTTGAATACCTGATTACAAAAGGATGTAAAATATCTCATTAATGCCTTTCATACTGATTACCTATTGAAGTAATGGCATTTGCATATGTTGAGTTAAAATATGTTAACAAAATTAATTTCTCTGGTTCATTTTACATTATAAATGTGATTATTAATAATTTTAAATTATATACATGCTTATAATATTTCTAACAGAAAGTGTTGGCTATCTTCCCATTACAACTTTGTACCTATATCGTGTTACAGTCGAAAGCACACAGATCACCATATCCTTAGCCACGTTCTATTTGAACCTATGCTAGTGTAAAAGCATTAAAATACTGTCTTTTGCTTAATCTGTTTCTATGGATATAGAGACCACCCACTCTAGAGACACTTTCAAGTCACTCTGGATTTTGGAATCTGAAATCACAGCCCTGATGATAAGTTGCTGGCCATGTAACTTCAAAGTCATTCAGGTCAGATAGCCTCTCTGAACCAGAATTCTTGCCTGGGGAAAGAGCCTTGCAGCTGACCACAGTATGAAACGCAGAAAGTCATTCCAGGCAGAGCTATGGAGTCTGAGAAGAAACATAATGGGTGCATTATTACCCCAGTGGAATTTTTGTCAATTCTCTTTGTATATTTATCATTACCTTCCTTCATTTGAAATAGTTTGAGAGGATTTCTGTTTATTTTATTCTTTTCTTAAAAAAGATTTATTTATTTATTTCATTTATGTGAGTACACTGTTGCTGTCTCCAGACACACCAGAAGAGGGCATTGGATCCCAATTACAGATGGTTGCTGGGAATTGAACTCAGGACCTCTGGAAGAGCAGTCAGTGCACTTAACCACTGAGCCATCTCTCCAGTCCTGTTTATTTTACTCTTAGTTTTTAGATTATAATTGTAGCATTTCTCCCTTCTCTTTTCTCTCTCCAAAGCCTCCCATATACCTCTCTTTGCTCTATTTCACATTTTGGCCTCTTTTTTTAAAACTGCTAATTTCATTGTTACTCTATATGTATAGACAGATATACATTCATAGACAGATACATGTAAATATATGAAATCTGCAATGTTACCTGTATGTATACTTTCAGGTGTGATCATTTGACATTTGTCATTGGATAATCTATTAGTGTGCTCTGGGTAGGACTATATTTCCTACTCTCAGCATTCTTTAGTTGCCCAGTATAAACCCTAACAGCAATCTAAACAGTTGTCTTTAAAGTCACAGGTAAGTATAGTACTCTTCACTCATCAAGGAAACTTTGCAACAGATGGAGACCACTACAGAAAACCACACCCAACCAAAATGCAGCTGTAGATCTCAATTCCAGTGGCTACATCTGCTAAACACTTCTCACGCTTTAGGCTCAGGGACCATTGCAGAGAAGAGGGTAAAAAGACTGTCAGAGCCAGGCAATCAGAGAGTTCTCTGGGAGATTATGTCTCCTAGTCATAGCAGAAGCTACACCCATAAAATCTTACTGACATACTGTCCAAGCATGCTGTGAACAGACAACACCAGTAGACATGCCAAAGCGGATGGAAAAAACCTAGGAGGCCTCAACCCTCCCCAAAGAACTACAGATCTTCTGTTTTCTAAAGCTGCTGAGTTTCACTTGTATACATGATTAGGGAAATACAGTAAACATTTGCTGCAATAAAAAGCTATGAAAACATGGAGCATTGAGAGAAAATGAGCTGCTTGTGAAGAGAGTGTGCTTTGAAAGATGAACTAACGCACCTCTCAATGTGGCTGGGCTCATTGCGAGCTCTTGATTTTCTTCCTAGGGAATCTCCATAAACTCAAAACTATTTCCCAATTAAACTGAGCCATCACTTTTTTTTTTGGTCTTCATTTTCTTCTAAGTTTGACTGGGGTTCTCCAGCAGCAATATCATATGCGATAACAATGGATTAAAGATGAAAGCAGATATGAGCTTCCAGATGTCTGTCATTAAACTATACAGTGAAGAGCTTTATAAATATGAAAAACAATTCTACTCTTCTCAGTAATTTTTGGTTGTGAAAATTAGCTGTTTTCCATAAACCTTCTTATGTTTACTATATAGGGCTTATTAAACATTTTAAAGTTTCTCTATTTTAGTCACTATGATGATGAAGCTAAATAGATATATCCTACATGAATGTGGTAAAACACACTTATAATTCCTGTATTCAAGATGCTGAGACCGAAGACTCATAAAGAGTTTAAAGCTGGCTTGGCTTTCATAGCTACAGTCTCAGGATAAACAAAAACAAAACCCAGACCCAAACAAAATGATTTGAGGGAGCACTCTGTAATCTTGAAGAATATAAATGACAGCTTGCAGGAGATGTTAAGTGCTTACCATGCAAGTATGACAACTGGAGTTAGAATTCCCAGGTCCAAAGTAAAAATACCAGGTGAGTGTGCTGGGTGGGATGCCTTTAATTCCATCTGTAGAAGGTGGTTCCCCAGAGCAAGCTGGCTAGTGACATTACCCACATCAGGAAGCTCTGGGTTTAACTGGTTTTCCCTGTCTCATGAATAAGATGGAAAAGCAATGATGACCCTGGGTCTCCTCTTGGACACACAAGCATACATGTGCTCACATGCATGCGAGCACACAGACACATACTTGAGTACAACACACACACACACACACACACACAGGAAAATGGAAAAGAAAAAGAATGTGATGATTTTAAGTTGAAAATTGTGAAGGTAAGTGAGAGTTCATAGATGAACTAGCTTGGAGCTGCTTGGAAGTTTACAGTGTGTTCATAATGCCTATGTGTAAACCAGTACTATGGAAAAGTGTGATTACAGTAGTTCTCAACCCTCCCATCAATGTCAGCCTAGTGGACCAAAAAATAATTACATCTCCAGATGCTTGAAGATGCATCTTCAGATCCAAAGATCTGAGAAGACATCTAGAAATCTATGCTTTTGGAAAGAGCCCCAGAATTTTTTTAAATATATATTTCATACAAAGAGAATCAAAGACAAGATATTATTTATTACAAAGAAATTCAGGAGATAAAAACTACTTCCCAGTTCACGGTATGAGAGGAAATGCTAACAGCATTTTATCTAGTCCAGGCTACCCTCTCCTATGCCATGGATTAGTCTTTCGAAGATTCTATGCCTCAGGGTAGGGGAATGCCAGGGCCAGGAAGTAGGAGTGGGTGGGTTGGGGAGGGGGGGGCATAGGGGATTTTCGGAGAGGAAACTAGGAAAAGGGATAGCATTTGAAATGTAAATGAAGAAAACAACTAATAAAAGCAAAACGAACCAAACTTTTTATGATCTTTATGCTGCCACTAGGTGGCGACTGTCCAAATGTTCTTGTGCTTCCCACCCTATCTCAGGCTTTGGTTGGGATGGTAAGAAGTGACACAGTGCCCCCTAGCGCCCACTGACAATAATGTCTAGATTTATTAGATAAATCTTGATTTACAATATATAGTCATATGAACTCCAAATCATGTATGCATTATTGATACACACATAATATTGTGTACATATTATAAATTTTGTTAGTCATGTTTTACAGATGAGAAAAATTGGTCCAAAAGACCAAATAGTGATCTGTGGGAGAGCTGAGCCTGGCAATGGGTCCCACATGGTTTATGTTCCACTAACTATATCATGTGGCCACCAGCTGAACATGAGAACACCTATTCTATTTATATCCTAATTGGGATTCTCTAAGTGTGTGTGTGTATGTGTGCATGTGAGAGAAAAGCAATGTGAGAGAAAAGAAGGCTGGGTTTGGAGCTATAAAATAAAACATCACAAATATCAAAAATAAACTCATGATGATGGTTTAACAGTCCATCAATTGATCATCAGATGAGCAGCTGGGATAGGGGTACTAATTGGATACTTCAGTGAGATATTCAAGATCCTTTCAGGGAAAGTAGTCAAAACGTAATGTCATCAGATTCCAAATGTCTCCATTGGTGGTTGTTGCTTTTAGGGTGTCATTTTGCTGTTAGCAGTGGCTTGTGAGAAAGCTGTGACATACACCTGTGAAGGGATCAGTGAACATCCATTGTGCAGCCCAGGAACTCCTAGCAGGGATGACAGAGAATTTTCATCTCATGTGCCAACTCTAATTGATTGGCGGTGACTCTTTGGAGAAATAGACTGCATTGAGAAGGAATTGATGGGACTCTGGAACTTTGTAGGAGTGTGTCATTAATTCATTAGTAATATCCGCCACGAGGACTAGATCATAAAGTTTTCAGACAGGGACTGGTTTATGTCTCTTGTATTTACTGCTATGTCCCAGGATGTAGATGGCAGCCTACTCATCAATATTTTTTGGAGGAACATAAGCCGAAGGAAAGGAGATGATGTCATAGAAGTCAAGTGAATGCCATTTTTATTTGCAGGATACCTCCAGGAGCAGTGAGTGGGTCTGCCTCGATCTTTAGGGAGTTGCTTGCTATCTCCATTGTGTGCTTCCATGATGAAAGGAGATCCAGGAGGTTGGGGTGTTATTTCAGGGGGCCCCAACTGTGAGTTCCCACCTGAGCCCAGTGCTTTCCACACTGACACCGTGATTGATTTTCGCTGCTCAGTTGCAGACTTTTTTTGTTATGTGGGTTCGCCCTCCTCTCTGGACCATCCACTTATATCCTTAGAGTGTAAACTGATGATTTTTCTCTAACTCACAGCCAGGTCTGATCCTACGGAAAAAACAAAAAACAAAAAACAAAAAACACTACCTCTTAAGTGAATTCTTTTTTTTTTTCTCCATTTTTATTAGGTATTTAGCTCATTTACATTTCCAATGCTATACCAAAAGTCCCCCATACCCACCCCCCCACTCCCCTACCCCCCCACTCCCCCTTTTTGGCCCTGGCGTTCCCCTGTACTGGGGCATATAAAGTTTGCAAGTCCAATGGGCCTCTCTTTCAAGTGATGGCCTATTAGGCCATCTTTTGATACATATGCAGCTAGAGACAAGAGCTCCTGGGTACTGGTTAGTTCATATTGTTGTTCCACCTATAGGGTTGCAGATCCCTTTAGCTCCTTGGGTGCTTTCTCTAGCTCCTCCATTGGGAGCCCTGTGATCCATTCAATAGCTGACTGTGAGCATCCACTTCTGTGTTTGCTAGGCCCTGGTATAGTCTTTAAGTGAATTCTTATTATGGTCTAGACATTGTATTTTATAATGCAACTGGCCTTTGATGTCTTTGGGACCTCCAAATGTGGATCTACCTAATGACTGAGTGAAAACATTTGGCAATGTTTGTACTGCGCAAGTACAGCCCCCTTTTCTTGTCATTATTCTCTGAATATAAAAATGATTCATATTACATTTACATTGTAGTAAGAATGATGGGCAACTCAGACATGATTTAGAGTATATTGGAGGATATGGGCAGTATGGAAATACAGTGTATGTAAATATTATGCCATTCTTATATGAGTTTTGAGCACCTGAGGTTTTAATGTTGGTGGGGAATTGACTTTTGTGGATACTGACTGTACCTCATTTAATCACTACAAGAGCTAAATGGGATAAAGATTTCTAATTTTCAAATAATACTTATAAGCTAAGTTGGCCTCAAATTCCTGTACTACTAGGGGCTCATATTGAAGTGCTTTATACCTAGTCTATGGCCCACTTATAGAGTCTGAAATCTGAGGAAATTATGGATGTCCCTCCAGCACGCTACAGCCTCCATTATCTCAGTAGAAACTTGTACCTCAGCTAACCAGCTCTCTAACCACTGGGATCCTTACTTCCTTGGCCTCCTCAGTAGACATCCAGTACTTGTGGCTCCCTTACTCCACTGTGTGTTGAAGGGCCTGCCAAGGCATCATCAGTATGTTTTACAGCACATCTAATTGGATTCTTGTTCTCCAGGAAACCTGTCAATGTTTTTTTTTCTTCAGTATTTGGAAATTCATTCTAGTTATTACTTTTTTGTTGCTTACTTTTGATACACAGACTCTCTATGCAACCCTGGCTGGCCTCAAATTCACAGAGATCCACTTGGCACTGGCCCCTGAGTGCTGGAATTAAAGGCACATGCCAAAGCACCACAATCTAGGTCTGACTTTGTTAGCGTGCTCCTCCTCACTTCTACTCTAGATTTCTCTGGATTCATTTGGCTCAATTCCTTATGCACCTTTGCCATGAAAAGAACTGCTATTTGCCAATCTATTTTAACATTTTATGTAGTTAAAAACATCAGCTTTATTTCCTTCACTGGATTGGTAAAGCAGTAATTCTTTTTCTTACCTAATCTTCTCTCCTAGGCTTATTCATTAGTTTATGGTTATCATAAGAAATGACTACAGATTCATTGACTTGAACAAAAAAATGATTATTTTATTCTTCTGGAATTTAGTGGTCTACAGTTACCCCGACTTTCTAAAGTCAAGGAGGATTCTTCTGGAAATACTGAGGAGCACGTGTTCCTTCACGTTTCGCAGATTCACTGGGGGGCCTTGGCTTGTGCCTCTTTCTTCTACCTTCTAGTTTTACTACAAATCTCTATTCCTCCTTCCTGCCTTCTTTTCTTGCAACTCAGACTCCTCTGAGACTCCCATGGTCACATCAGGGCCACCCAATAATCCAAGGGGAATCGCTGTCTCTCAATATTCTCAATCACTTCAGTAGAATTTCCTTTGCTATGTAAAGTGACATTTATGGGCCTCAAGAATATGAATGTGGGCTTAGTCAGGGAACCAGTATTCAGCTGACCACATATGCATAGTGACAAATTGTTATCAGAACTGTTGGGGTCCAGGAATCACTTCACAAACCACATGGACACTGATCTCAGTCAGACAGGGATGGTTTGTTGAGCTTATGCCTAAGATTGATCCGGGCCACAATTCAGGCTGTGACCTTGAGTTAAGATCCTACAGGATTTTTAAGCCTAAAATCCACAAACATCTGTGCCAAGTTATTCTACCAACTGGGATTTAAGGTTAAGGGATTTCCTTAGGAAAATTGTACACTTATCCTGATCCCATTCATTGGGTTATTCACCTGTGGCAGGGGACTTGACTTGTCTAACCCTCATGTCTTAACTTGCCAACCAGGATGTCAGTTAGCCAAGTACATGTCTCTTTCTGCCAAATGGGATGTCAGTTCCTAAAGAGGTCTTGGGAACTTAAACTTTACTTGACCTCAAGTCAAAATGGAAGTCTTCTTGTATTGGTACAGGTGTATCTCTTATGTTAGGGTCTATCCCAGGGGCAGCTTATAAAAGCAAATACCCAAAAATAAATAAATAAATAAAAGCTTATATACAAGTGTAGAAAGTGCTGCTGGGTGGTTGGTAGGGCCCAAGCTCATTGTGGGTAATTATACAAAGCAGTCTACTGACTTCTATTGTGATTGGTTTCCAAGCGCACAGAACATAGCAGAATATGTAATCAATTTGGGCATGAGAATGTTTCCTAGTAACAGCAGGAACAACATATGAGAAAGTTTCCTTGTAGTACTAGTAATGGTACAAAATGGAAGGTTAGCCAGATAGCAGTTACCTAGGCATTAATATTTTACCTAGGCCTTAAAATTCCATCTAGGCCTTAACAAAAACACTTCATGGCAATTCTATTCTATTAGTAGCACCAATTATCTACTAAACAAGTTTCTATTTTGTCTTTTTTTTTTTTTCCAGAGCTGAGGACCAAATCCAGGGCCTTGTGCTTGCTAGGCAACCATTCTACCACTGAGCTAAATCCCCAACCCCCTAAACAAATGTCTAAACATGAGGAAGAGTAAGGTCAGAAATCAGTGGGTCAGAATATAACATGTTCCAGGTCTTCTAGTAAAGGAGGAAGAAGAGTGGGAACTGCAGTTCTCAGGTCACTGCTTCTTCAACTATCGTGGCCTTTTCTTTGAGAAGGAGTATTCATTTTTATTCATGTCATTAACTATCCATTCGGTGATCAAGTACCTCTTCTGTGTGGAAAATTCTGTTCAATGTGGGGGATAAAGTGAATATCATAGTTTTGGTTTTCAAGGAGTTTAGTTCTAGGGAATAATCAAGAAAGTAAAATGCATGGCCGCCCTAGCATGAGAAGCACGCACAGCATGCAGAACGAGCTCTCAGGAGAGAAGAAATGCCTGGGTTTCTTTAAAGTCAGACGTAGGCTGGACAACCGACATGATAGCTGAGTATTTCCAGCTACAGAGTGTGTTCCCAGAAGTAGGGCAGAGCAAGCAAAACCACAGGTCAATGAAAAGACATGATGAAGGGGGTGGGGGGACTCTCAAGTTCATTACTTCTGGAAAGCAAATCTCGAGGGTTAGCAATGAGGTGGTTTGACTGGTAGAGAAGACTGAAGTACCGACAGTTTTGCTCTTGTTCTTTAAACACACCACTCCCATTTCCAGTTTCTGACACATAGAGTATTTTTCCAAGTCCTTAAGACTCTTACAGCACTGTTACTAATGATGTCTTATCATCATAGGGACTGTCCAGTGGAGTTTGGCTGGAGCAGGCCCAGTTGGAGTCTCCTCCGAGGTTGACAGCTGCTCACTGGCTGGAAGACCTCTTCCTGTCTGGACAGTAGGAGATCTGGAAGAAGATGGCCCTGGGATCACTGGCTGGCACCCTCCCCCACCTGGAATCTACATATGGGAAGACCAGAGGAGCTGTGAGCTGCAGGAAGTCCAGAAAAGTCCTACTAATATTGGTGGATCCTCTGGATTCAGCCATCTCTATAGATAAAATTGGAAACCCCACGTGACACTCAGGCCTCTCTTTTTTAAAAATATGTGCTTTTTTATCACTTGCAAATGAAGACTGATGGCATTGGAAGCTTTGGTTTTACTTAATATATGGGGAGAGCTGCCTCCAGCTGACTTAACAGGAGGGGCCTGATATCTGATGTCTTTAGGGCTTTTCATGACCAAGAAGGTAAGAACACTATGAGTGCGGCACAAGACTTTGGAAGGATGTCATTTGTTAGCCTCACAAGAGACAGCTATATCAGTGTCCTTTCAGCAAAATCTTGCTAGTGTATGCAATGGTGTCAGCATTTGGAGGCTGATTATGGGATGGATCCCCAGGTATGGCAGTCTCTAGTTGGTCCATCCTTTTGTCTCAGCTCCATACTTTGTCTCTGTAACTCCTTCCATGGGTGTTTTGTTCCAAATTCTAAGAAGGGGTAAAATGTCCACACTTTGGTCTTCATTCTTCTTGAGTTTCATGTGTTTTGCAAATTGTATCTTATATCTTCAGTGTTCTAAGTTTCTGGGCTAATATCCACTTATCAGTGAGTACATATCGTGTGAGTTCTTTTGTGATTGATCTAACTTCTTAAGCCCTGGCTTTTCTTTTTTTTTAAAAATTTTAATATTTTTTATTACGTATTTTCCTCAATTACATTTCCAATGCTATCCCAAAAGTCCCCCATACCCTCCCCCCCCCACTTCCCTACCCACCCATTCCCATTTTTTTGGCCCTGGCGTTCCCCTGTACTGGGGCATATAAAGATTGTGTGTCCAATGGGCCTCTCTTTCCAGTGATGGCCGACTAGGCCATCTTTTGATACATACTTCCAGGCTCCATCACCAGCGTTGGCACTCATGTTGGAAGCACACTCTCTTAGATGTCTCCAATGCCTGCCAGCACATGATGGGACATCTACTCCATGAGAAGGAGGTTGTACCTGGGTGTTTCTGGTGAGTTCTTGAGATTTCATTGACAACTGCAGAGATATCTGTGCTGTGATCCAAAGAGTTACTGTGCTCAGGAAGGAATCTACACTGTCTCCGAGCCAGTCAAGACCCATTCTTTTAGCTGAGGCAGGTCAGTGAGGACAAACGGCAAAGAAGATGTCTTCTCAGGCAATATTTTGACAAAAGGGAAGTGAATACAAGACAACGCACAGCAGGCTCATGGCCGCAGGAGACAATAGATTGAAATCTCTAGTATTTGGCATGTGGGAAACACCCGATTAATATCAGCTTTGTAGAGTAGTTACTTTCCTTCCTCTTATAGAGACATGTTTTCACAAATGACATGCCTATAATGTAGACCAAGCTGAAAATATGACAAGCTGGGCCAGCATTCATTGCCAGCATGCCTCTGTAGGAAGAACAGAAAATCAGGAGAGCCTTTGTGCTGTCAAAAGCAGAGGCTGGTGATACAAAAACACTTGCCAAAGTCCATGCAGCCTTAGAACAGAAGCCATAATCTGCCCTCAACCCCCAGCCCTGCTGTCTGTTTCCCTTGACTGCTGGCCTCTCACTGGCTTTTCCTTTTTTTCAGGTTCCTGTATAGAGCAGGACTCAGCGACCAAGCTGACAATGATCTATGTCCCCGGGAGTCCCCGGGAAAGACTACAAACCTCCAGGTTAAGGGCAGAGGCTACACCTGGAAGCTTCCATTTGAGAAAACGCTGTCTGCTGCTCTGCCCCTGTGTGTTCCACTCTGCCACCACAGTCAGTCTCAAACCTGTCATAATGTGGGAAGCTGTCAATTAGGGAGGCCACTTCCAGCTGCGTTGTCTGTGTCCACTCTACAGCACTCCCGTCCCACTTCCCCTAAATGTGCCCATTAGGGAGGGAAGGCCCCTGTTGTAAGATTGCTCCCTGATGGAGGCAGGACACAGAACAGCCAAATTTATGTCAGAAAGCTGAAATCATTTATTGCTGACAGCAGTAATAATGGGGCCTCAAACATGACCTAGTTTATTGCTCTCAGTGCCTGGTCTGAGTTGATAAATTCCTTTTCAGAGGCCAAGTGGGCATGTGGGAATCCAGAGGGAAAGTTGGCACTAGGGCTATTGTGGCTCCAACCTCAGAGTGCTACAGAGAAAGGAGTGAGCTCAGATATGCTCGTCATTACCCATTAACAGTCACTACCATTTGTTAAAGTGATGAGCTCTGGAATGTGAATTTTAAACATATTTTCTGTAATCTACAGTACCAGCAGGCAAAATAAATATTAGTCTTAGTCCAGTGATAAGACAACTAAAGGTGGAGCCTGGGGCTGTGGAGATAGCCTAGTGTTTGCCTGATGGATACTAGGGCTTGAGTAGAGTCCACAACTTACACACCCATGCACATAGATACACACACACACACACACACACACACACACAAGCCCAGAGACAGTATTCATCCAAGATCAAACAGTTAGTCAATGAAGATGTCCAGTGTGGATGCAGTTCTGTCTGACTCCTGAGCCTTATCCCCCTCACACACTCATTATTCAGCATCTCATTGGATTTCTCTTAAGTTTCTTGCACGAGTTGGGTACTAAAGCCGTTTCCATGGTATTAATCAGTAGTTTGAGTTTCTGGGGTAAGGGAGCCATGGGTGTGCTCTTCTGACAGGAGTCTGGAATGCTGCAGCACTGAGGAGGAGATGCATGTGTGCGAATCTTAATTGCATCTATCACGCTGCACCCTGCATCTGTAGTAATACTTTACTAATTGTAGTCCTACATCTCTGCTGGCAGCCTGTGGTAATCCGAAGGCAATAGGCTAGAAAGAGACTAATGAGAATGATTTCTTGATCGATGGGGCTGTTCTTTCTGGATTTCAAAGGACCTTGTTATGATGACAGCAGTCTGTTTTCACACCAACACTTCCAAGAATGAGATATAAAAGTCCTGAAAACCTAAAACATTCCAGAACCTTAGAGGGCGAGCCCTAGAATTGAGCTATGTCTCAGACCCCGTGAAGCTCAGAGCCTCAGCTGCTCTTGATGTCTGAAAATACCAGACGTGGCTCTGAAATGTCCTGCCCTTCACACGTATTCTTTGCTTACATTACCCCCCCTCCCCCCCTTTCCAACGGAGCAGTGTATAGCAATGGTGCTCGTCTCTAGTAGTTCACTACTGGGTAATTCGGCCCCTAAGTGGCTCTCTCTTCTCTGAACAGCTACACTCAGCCATATTTCCTTGCCCTGAAAATGACAGTGGGACAGCACGCATGGAATGAGGGTCCCGATTTCAGACTTCATCTGAGGTCCAGATCAAACCTCTTCAACAAGCTTTCTGTTTAAATTTCCTTCCTAAGCCGTTTAATTCTTTTAACTTAGAACAACTCTAATACTTGTGACCTCACAACATTTAAATGCTGCTGTTGCTGCTGCTGCAAGTGTTAGTGCCCAACGCATGTACACTTTTAAGACTTTCCTGAGCACACACTGTGCCAAGAGTAGAATATAAATTAGTGTTTAGGATTGGGAAGAGATAAACAGAGACACCAGGAAGGAGAAAGGCACAAGAAACAATCATCTCTTTCTCGGTTTCGCAAAGAGGTGGCCTGTTTACCTGCTAAGAATTGGTGGAAAGTTCCAGAAAGACTGGAGCTCCTCTGATATGATCACTCATATAAAACAAGTAGTTCTCTCATCATCAAAGGGCAATGTGTCTTCACAGAGAGGCTTTCCAATGCCATGTTCCTGTCAGGATGTTTTCTGAAAAATGCCAGCAGATAGTGTCCTACGCATGACCCACTTCCACCCCATGTGTCTTGAATGGAGCCCAGAACTGACTTCCCACACAGATGGTCTGACAACCTGGTGTGACAGAGAGGAAATGAGCTATTTTACAGAGTGTGTGAGAATTGAATGAAATGAACAAGGCATACTGTTCCAGAAGAGTGTCTTGTGATATCAATAGCCAGGAGCCCTTTCATCTTCTTTTTGCTTTTTGGTGACTTTGAAATGTCTCCCTCTCAGCAGACACTCCAAAAAAAGTCCTCTGATGCACTGAACAAAGGATGAGAAAGGGTGACAGTCATTCATGGAGTGTCACTCAGCATGTTGGGATCAGGGCTTATACGCAGCATCTATTCTTTCTGGGCAATTATAAATCAAAATATTATTCTTGTAAATATATTCTCCAACAAGATTCTTGAATATGCCAATTATCACGAGGCAGCCCATTGTTTTTGTAAGTTTGAAGAATCATGTCTATGCCTCTATGCAATGGTAACCCGATGAACATCAAGTATTCACTTTTCATCAGGTTACTTTTATCAGTGACATCTAGCATTTTCCCATGAACAAATCCTTGGAGACAAATGAGGTGCTTTGGTGCTTTTCTGACAGTGTCTATGTCCCTATCTGTCTGTCTGTTCCTACATCCATCCATCCGTGTGTGTGTGTGTGTGTGTGTGTGTGTGTGTGTGATATCCATTTATCCTTCCAACATACCTTACTTGAGCATCTACTGTGTGTCAGGCACTGTGCCAGAGAAGACACAATGACAAGCAAATCAGGCTTTAGAAAGAGTTAAAATTCACTCACACATAAAATTATAGTTGTAACAAGTGTTATGAAGTAGGGGTTCGAGGCTGTAAGGAAGACAAGGAGGGAAATTTGCTGAGTGTGGGGACTTAGAGGTAGTTTCTACTAAAAGCCATGAATGAGCTGAAAGGAAGGTGCTAAGGGCCGATACTCAGACAGCAGGGAATAGCATGTGCAAGAGCAGAAGTTATTAGTTGCCTGTGGCTTCCTATATTAGCAACTCTTCTGTTGTGATAAAACCCCATGACCAAGGCGACTTATAGATGGAAGAGTCTATTTGGCTTTAAGAGTCCATCATGGTGGGGGGAGGCATGGCAGTGAGCAGGCATAGAGGCTGAGGCAAGAAGCTAAAAGATCCATGTTTTTAACAGCAAGTGTGAGGCAGAGAACTACCTACAAATAGGGTGAATTTAACCTTTCAAAGCCTCCCCTAAGTGATTTAATTCCTCCAGTAAGGCTGCACTTCTCTGTAACATCTGTAAACAGGTAAGTACCACTAACAAGGGATGACCAAGAGCTCAAATGTCCGAGTCTACAGGGGAGACAGTTGTCATTCAAACCACCACACCCTGTAAGAGATGATCAGACTTAAAATAATAAAAATGGTAGTGTACATTTCTGTAGTTAAGAAATTGGAAACATGTCCCACAGCAGAAAGATTAAAATGTGGGGAGGCTGTGCTCTTTGTGAAGGCTGAGGTGATAAATCTGATCCTTGCCCTTTGTCATGCCTACAGGCTGCGCTATCCCCAAGACTCAGAGCATCTTCCTTGTTCTACTCCAATCTCTGCTCCCACTATTACATCCTCATCATTGTCTTCCTTCTTCCTAACCACCCTGCTTCTCCGTGACTTCGTTGGTCCACAGGGACAATTCAGAATAATAGGCACACCTCAGTGTTCTTAATTCCATCTACAAAGTTAAATTTGACATGTAAGGCAATATATTTTAAGGTTGCAGAGACTAGAGGGTGCAGAGCTCTGTCATAAGTGGTGTCATGAGAGTTTGAACTAATGAAAACTATTGAAGAGATAAGAAGCGTGGTCTGGTAGGGCTATCGGGTAATGCTGCAGCACTCATAGAAGAGCAAATGGGAATTGTTCAGGTTTCAAGATCTTACCACTTTTGGTCACTTTTTTCTTTCTTTTTTTCATTTAGGGAATTTTAAAACTTGACAGTAGCACATCTGTTTTCCTACCTCTGTTTATAACCAGGACATGGGCTTTATGTAAGCTTGGATAATAAGAAGCTCCCACTGATGAGACTTCCTGCTAGAGGACAGCAAAGTGAGGCAGAATCTAATCTCCAGAGAACACGATGGCAGGGCTATTGGCTCTGGAGCACAGCAGTGACAGAGGTGCTGCTTGAACCGGAGAGTCCATGTGAAAGGAAATAGATGTGAGGAGGTTGTCACAGGGAGCCTGACATGGGACTGGCTGACCATTGTCTTGAATTTGGAGCTTCCTCATCAGTTGGCCATAGAATTTCTTTCAGCTATTCTCTAGTTAATCTCTCCTACATTTGTTTCTTGCCTTGTTCAGTTGGAGTCTCCTCTGTCATTAGCCAGCAGGATTCTGCTGTCATAGGAAATCAGGCTTTGGAAAACCTTGTCACTCTTACCCCAAGGGTGATGGGAAGTTATTAAAGCATAGAAGTGCTAGGGAGGGTAATAGACTTAAATCCACTCAAAACACCTAATAGGTGGAGAAAGAGAGAGAGAGAGAGAGAGAGAGAGAGAGAGAGAGAGAGAGAGAGAGAGAGAGAGAGACAGAGACAGAGACAGAGAGAGACAGAGAAAGACACAGTGAGAGAGACAGAAACAGAGAGATATAGAGAGATTGAGAGATAGAGAGACAGATATACATTTCCGATACCATGTTCACTGTTATGGTTGGTAAGAGTATTTGTACTAATTGTAAGTAATCAGAGACAGATGGGCTAAGAGGTTTATATCAGTGCTTCAGAAGGAATACCTAGACATCATTTGCATGTTTGTAAACCACTCAACATAGCACACAATCATTATAGCCCTACCGTATTGAGTAGCTGAGGGAGACTTCTCGTCGCCTGAGCAAATGGCCCATGATCTGCCAGTGCTGAGAGGCTCAGCATTTGGAAGCAACTACAAGCCATTTGTAGCACACAGTGTGCTAGGGAGCTCTGAGGACACGGGATGTTTTTTACCATGTGATGTTTGGTCCCTTTGGTACACACATTCTTGCTTATATATCCTTATATGTTTTCCCTCTATCTCTCCTTGGCCTCCTTGCTTGAGCCTGTTCACTCTTAACACAATGTGTTGCTCTGAATTAACCAAGTGTGTGATGTGATATCTGATGTCCTGTTTTGGATGCAGTCCAGGCTGGACTCAGCCTTTTATCAGTATAAATCATAGAAGCTGTATGGTCCCATGGCACCTTGTCACCCATCTGGTCTACTGGTGGGGAATTCCCTACCTATGAGAGACCATAGTTCAGTCATCTCTCAATTAAACTTAAAAAAAAAAAACCCAGATCTTTAGATTCTAGTTGGAGAGAAAGGGCATCTGATGCGAGAGAGGCGCTTGAGGCACAGGGAAACAGTTGGTTTGAATAAGGTCACAGATTAATTAGAACTGGGCTTAATTAAAGCTGCATGAGCATCTGGCCAGCTTTGCCAACAAAGGGGATCATCTGGGCATCTTTGAGCAGTCCCTTTCTCTGCTGGGCTCTCATTCTCTGGTTTGGATGTCTGTTCCAGCTGCTGTGATGGACTCCTGTGCCTGAAAGCATTATTTCCAAGTCAATTATACAGGCTTTTCTGTGTCTGCTTAGTTAGGCTACAGCACTGTTCTAATGAAGTTAAGGTCTCAGGCTCCAGCTCCATCCACAAGGAGTCTGCCCTGCAGCCTGGATTACGCTTTTCAAATATGGAAGGAAAATAAAATTACTTAGATGTGAAGAAAATCTCAGTGTGTTGGATGTGGGGAGGTCTCAGGTTTCACCTGTCTTCTTTCTTTCATGGCTCAAGGTCCTGTTTGAGTGACAGGTACTCAGCAAATGCATTCTTGAAGGCGTCTGGGCAACACGATTTTGGGAATGAATTTGAGTATTGAGGACACCAACAGGGCATGCTACAAGGTGGCTGTATGTATTTTTTTCTTTTCCACCTGGTTCCACATGAAGACAGCTGATAATCTTACCCATACTAATTTGCAGTGACCAGTAGTAGCTTGGAGTGTTATCTGTAAAAGTTCTTACATTTGTGACAGTGGTAAGATTTTTTTTTTTTTTTGAATAGGCAATTTCCAACCTGAGTTGGGTAGCTACTCATGCCAGGATGTGTGAGATGAAGAGATTTCCCAGGATTTTTGCTACAAAGGTGCTAACCAATCCAAGTCAAGCTAGGGGGTGGGTGAGCTAGTTACCACAATCTGGGGATTTTCTAGATAGATGAGTATATGGGCAAAGCGTTTGATTGTAGTGGCAGTGCAAAGGGGAAGCTAGTCATGCAAAGCAGGGGTCCCTGTCTCTGCAGTAAATAGGTCAGCAGCTCTTGAAAAATGCTCGGTATTCAGAAGCTGCAGCTAAGGCTTTCCTTGAAAGGCCTCTCAAAGAATGAAGCTCCGGGGGTACTGGTTAGTTCATATTGTTGTTCCACCTATAGGGTTGCAGACCAAGGGCTCCTTGGGTACTTTCTCTAGCTCCTCCATTGAGGGCCCTGTGATCCATCTCATAGCTGACTGTGAGCATCCACTTCTGTGTTTGCTAGGCCCCTGCATAGCCTCACAAGAGACAGCTATATCTGGGTCCTTTCAGCAAAATCTTGCTAGTGTGTGCAATGGTGTCAGCATTTGGAGTCTGATTATGGAATGGATTCCCAGGTATGGCAGTCTCTAGATAGTCCATCCTTTTGTCTCAGCTCCAATCTTTGTCTCTGTAACTCCTTCCATGGGTGTTTTGTTCCCAATTCTAAGAAGGAGCAAAGTGTCCACACTTTCGTCTTTGTTCTTCGTGAGTTTCATGTGTTTTGCAAATGGTATCTTGTATCTTGGGTATTCTAAGTTTCTGGGCTAATATCCACTTATCAGTGAGTACATATCATGTGAGTTCTTTTGTGATTGGGTTACCTCACTCAGGATGATGCCCTCCAGGTCCATCCATTTGCCTAGGAATTTCATAAATTCATTCTTTTTAATAGCTGAGTAGTACTCCATTGTGTAAATGTACCACATTTTCTGTATCCATTTCTCTGTTGAGGGGCATCTGGGTTCTTTCCAGCTTCTGGCTATTACAAATAAGGCTGCTTCAATGCAATCCCCATCAAAATTCCAACTCAATTCTTCAACGAATTAGAAAGTGCAATCTGCAAATTCATCTGGAATAACAAAAAACCTAGGATAGCCGGGCGTGGTGGCGCACGCCTTTAATCCCAGCACTCGGGAGGCAGAGGCAGGCGGATTTCTGAGTTCGAGGCCAGCCTGGTCTACAAAGTGAGTGCCAGGACAGCCAGGGCTACACAGAGAAACCCTGTCTCGAAAAACCAAAAAAAAAAAAAAAAAAAAAAAAAAAAAAAAAAAAACCCTAGGATAGCAAAAACTCTTCTCAAGGATAAAAGAACCTCTGGTGGAATCACCATGCCTGACCTAAAGCTGTACTACAGAGCAATTGTGATAAAAACTGCATGGTACTGGTATAGTGACAGACAAGTAGACCAATGGAATAGAATTGAAGACCCAGAAATGAACCCACACACCTATGGTCACTTGATCTTCGACAAGGGAGCAAAAACCATCCAGTGGAAAAAAGACAGCATTTTCAACAAATGGTGCTGGCACAACTGGCCGTTATCATTTAGGAGTATGCGAATTGATCCATTCCTATCTCCTTGTACTAAGGTAAAATCTAAGTGGATCAAGGACCTCCACATAAAACAGAGACACTGAAACTTATAGAGGAGAAAGTGGGGAAAAGCCTCGAAGATATGTGTGCAGGGTAAAAATTCCTGAATAGAACAGCATTTATTTTTATATGCACTGAATATTAGTAAAATTACCTCTAAGAATCAGTAATAATGTTTTCCTCAAGTATCTATATTTTTTCTTAACAGAGTCTGCTAATTACCTGTTAAGCATCTATTCTTCCTTCTCAAAATACAGAATTCTGATTTCCCAGTACTGCTGTCTGTCAGGGGCCTGGTTGCTAAGAGGCTTTCTCAGAGGTCCTAATGAAAGGACATAGAGAATGACAGTTCTGTGTCCTTGTCCAGGGACAGGCTTGGCAAGGTCCAGTCTGGGGCTGGGCACAAGACCTCAAAGGAGTTACAGTTTTGGTTCCTAGGAAACTGGATTTTACCTCTACAGACTGGAATTATTGTGTGTTTGATCTGTGGTGCACTTGAGATATCCTGCATTCCTTGCTTTCCCAACATTTATTATTATTATTATTGAAATATTTTATTTATTTATATTCCAAAAATTGCTCCCCTTCCCGGTCTCTTTTTCCAGAGTTCTTCACTCCATCCCTCTACCTATGAGAGGGTGCTCCCTCACCTGCCCATCCACCCCTACTTCAACCCCACCAGTACCCTCTTCCCTGGGGCATCAAATTTCCACGGGATTAAGTGTATCCTCTCCCATTGAGACCATACAAGCTAGCCCTCTGCAACACATTTGCCCATGGCTCTAAGCACCTGCATTTGTCTCAGTCAGTTGCTGGTAGAGTCTCTCTGAGCAAAGCCATGCCAGGCTCCTATCTGCACACACAGTATAGCTTCAGGAATAGTGTCAGGATTTGGTGTGCATGCATGGGACAGATCCCGAGTTGGGCAGGTCACTGAGTGGCCTTTCTTTCAGTTTCTGCTCCATATTTGTTCCTGCATTTCTTTTAGACAGGAACAATTCTGGGTTAAAATTTTTGAGGATGGGTGGGTGACCTCCTGCCTTAACTAGGGGCCATGTCTATCTACTGGAGGTGGTCTCTTGTTCCATCTCTCCAGTTGGGATTTTGGCTAAAGTCATCCTGATTGAGTCCTGGTAGCCTTTCACATCCCAGGTCTCTGGGACTTTCTAGAGGTTCCCCCTCTCCCCCACTGCTGCATATTTTGATTCATTCTTCCGGTCCTCTGGGTGTCCCTCTTGTCTCTCCCCATACTTAATCCCACCCCTTATTTTCCCCTCCCCCACCCAGTTTCCTCCCTCCCTTTGCCTCCCGTGATTATTTTGTTCTCCTTCTAAGTGGGTTTCAGGTATCCACACCTGGGTCTTCCTTCTTGTTAAGCTTCCTATGGTCTGTGAGTTGTATCATGGGTATTCTGAACTTTTTGGCTAATCAGTGAGTATATACCATGAATGTCCCTTTGGGTCAGGGTTACCTCACTTAGAATGGTATTTTCTAGTCCATCCATTTGTCTGCAAAATTTATGATATCCTCATTTTTAATAGCTCAATAGGATTCCATTGTGTAAATGAACCACATTTTCTGTACCCATTCTTCGGTTGAGGGACATTTGCTGTTTTCAGCTTCTGGCTATTACAAATAAGGCTACTATAAGCATGGTGGAGCATGCATCCTTGTGGTATGGTAGAGTATCTTTTGGGTATATTTTTACTAGTGGTATAGCTAGGTCTTCAGGTAGAGCTATTTCCAATTTTCTGAGGAACCAACTGCCACATTGATTTCCAGAGTGGTTGTACCAATTTGCCATCCCACCAGTAATAGAGGAATGTTTCTCTTTCTCCACATCCTTGCCAGCATGTACTATCTCTTGAGTTTTTGATTTTAGCCATTCTGATTAGTGTAAGGTAGAAATCTCAGGGTCATTTTGATTTTCATTTCTCTGATGATTAATGTCTTAGTCAGGGTTTCTATTCCTGCACAAATATCATGACTAAGAAGCAAATTGGAGAGGAAAGGGTTTATTCAGCTTACACTTCCATACTGCTGTTCATCACCAAGGGAAGTCAGGACTGGAACTCAAGCAGGTCAGAAAGCAGGAGCTGATGCAGAGGCCATGGATAGTTGTTCTTTACTGGCTTTCTTCCCCTGGCTTGCTCAGCCTGTTCTCTTATAGAACCAAGACTACCAGCCCAGAGATGGCACCACTCACAAGGGGACCTCCCCCTTGATCACTAATTGAGAAAATGCCTTGCATCTGGATCTTGTGGAGGCATTTTCCCAACTGAAGCTCCTTTCTCTGTGATAACTCCAGCCTGTGTCAAGTTGACACAAAACTAGCCAGTACAAGGGTTAATGAAAATCTTTTCTCAATCTGTAGGTTTGTGCAACATTGAGTAGGTTCATGCAACATTGTTTGAGTTCTGCTGACTTTTCCCTATTATATGATAGTTTTTTTTGCTGATATTGTCCCATTTTTTCACATGCAAGCTTTATATAAAATGCTGTATTTTTTAATAGGCTTGCTTGCAAGAGTCATCCCAATCCCAAACTTCCCTCTCTTTATTTTCTCATCTCCTGGTCTCTTGGGACTTTGTAACTCAAAAACAATCTCTTGGCCCTGTGCAGTTGTTCTGCTGTTCACTGCCTTTCAGTTGTTCTTAACTGAGAGATGTCCCTTCTGGGACCTCTGGGACATTTGACAATGTCTGGAGAAGTTTTGTTGTCACAATAGGTAATGAGATGTTAGGTTCTACATAAACATCTAATGATACAAAGGTTGGCCCCCTCATCTAGGAATGATTTGGTCCCAAGTTCATAATGTTCAAGTTAAAAAACAAACAAACTATGGCTTCAATTAGGAGCAGTAGATTTCACCAGAAATAATACGTAGACATTCTATGGTGTGGATGTGAGGTCTGAGTTAATCAGCAATCTTGGGCCACAAGGATAAGCATTACAGTCTAGTGGTGGATTCCACTTAATAGTGGGAAGGGAAATGAAGAATAGGGCCCTGGGTCTTGACAAATTTCCTTCTTTATTGTACTCACTAATTTTCCCAGTATCTTTGCTTGTCTATGCTGGATGCTGGGATTTGCAGGCAATTGTGAGGCTTCCCTCTTCACTCTGAGTGAGATGATCAAGCACTGCAGAGCGGACTTAGCACTGTAAAGATCACTCCTGCTGCCGGCATGAGCTTCACTGGGTTTTGGAAGGGGAAGTCATGTAACGTACGATGGCTGTTCAGACTAAAGCAATACTGTGACAGACGGAGCACAGTGGTCTCATTTTGGTGGATCTGAGATAGTTGACTTATTGAAAGATTTGGTGTATGGTCTTAAGCATCGATAGGAGTGAGAGGTAGCACCAGCATTCTGATCAGAGCAAAGGAAACCCGGGGTTACTTTGTATGAACAGAGGAAGCTGTAACAGACAAGGTTATATTTGGGAAAATTTTGTTGTAGATGATTTTTATAATTATTAACCAGGTGGTTGTAAGTTAGAGTGGTTAAAATATCATTTTTTTTGTAATCTATGAAAATATCACATTTTAAGCTGGGCATGGGGGCTCATGCCTTGAATTTTAGTCCTTGGGAGGCAGAGGCAGGCAGATCTCTATGAGTTGGAGGCCAGTCTTATTTGCACAGTGAGTTCCAGGGCAGCCAGGGCTGTTACACATAGGACTCCTGTGTTAAGAAATATACCTAATGTAATTGACCATCTAGTCACATATTCTATGTTCTTCTCTTCCCTGGTTTTAGTGTAGTGGGTCAATCCCAAGTCTTCAAATAGTGAGTGCTTGTACTGAGCTTCACTCATAGTCTACCCATGTCTTTGGGATAGTGCATTTCCCTTCTTTAAAATCATTAGCGATTTGAACTAATGATTATAGAAAATAGTCATACAATAACTTTAATATACAAATACAAATTAAAATGAGAATAACTATAAATATAGATATGTGAAAACATGCTTGGTTCCCCAAATTTATAAATCTCAATATATTTTAATTAAAAGTGAAACAATATACAACCATACTGGAGAAAAAAGAAACAAAATAAAACAAAAGTCAAATTATGAGTCAACTTGTATAGAATTTTGGGCTGTGTTTATATATGCTGGGTCAGAAGTGTGTTTTTGTCTCTTGAATGCAGAATGGATCATATCATCAATGCCATTATGTGTGTAGAGAGGTTTCTTCCCTGTGAACCGGTATATCATTAGCATTGCCTTCTTTTCCAGTGTGAGGACACAATTCCATATATTTCTCAAATTTGAGAGAGAGTGAGAAGGTTGCATCTGTGGACAGCAGCCTAGATTGGTTCTGTTGGTTGAACTGCCTCAGTGGGCCTGCTCTCTGCTTGGCAAATCACATGACGTCATGTTCAATTGGTGAAAAAGTGAGTGGCATTGGATTCATTTCAAATACTTTGTTTTCTGGCTGCATGCAAATGCTTCTGCTTTTTAAATTCTTCCTCAGCTTTATTTCTCGTATCTAAACCTATCTTTATTGAATATAGAACTTATACAGAAAAATGCACAGATAGTAAATATTGACCAAGAGAATATACAAATACAAGCATCATCCAACTCAAAAGCATAGCATTGTTTACTAGGCTTCCAGAAGCTTCCATCATGGGCCTCCTGTCATTGTTTTCCCTAAGAACACAACTGCCATCCTGATATCAGAGTACATTTTGCTACTGCATTATGCTATTAAGGGGTATTTAAGATTTTGTTTGTTCTGATAGTCATGAATAAGTTCCCCATGGCTGTTTCTGTTCATATCTTTTGTCTCTGTGTGTGCTCATATGTGTCTACTGTGTACATGTATGTGTGTGCAGAAGCCAGAAGTTAACATTGGGTATTATTTGTCTTCTGCCTTTATCTTTTATGAGAAAGGGTCTTTTGCTAGTTGGAAGCTGAACAATTTGGCTAGGCTGACCAGGGAGCCCCAGGGGCAGGTTTGTCTCATCTCCTTAGTGCTGGCATTACATGTGTGCATCATCTACCAGGCTTTGTATGTGGATTCTTGGGGTTGAAAACAGGTCCATGTGTCTGCAAGGTAAGTACTGTATTGACTAAGCAATCTTCACAGCTCCTTGTTAATATCATTCAATGAACATTTGTATTCCTTTTGTTGTTTGCATATCTACCTGGTGATCGAATGATGATGATATCATTGTGTGTGATCATATGTGCGAGATACAGTCAGATTCTTGAAGGAGATTGACTCAATATATTCTCTAATTAATAGTGTGAGACTTCTGGATGTCCACATGTTCATCATTTTCTGTGTATTTCAGTGGAATTACATTGTGTTTCTAATTTCCATTTTTGTAAAAATGTATATTCACATAGACATGTATATATACATGTACATTAGCCATTTGGCTATATTCTTTGTTGATGCACATGCTTGGTTAGCTTGGCCTGTTTTGCATTCAGGCATTTGTCTGTTTCTTGTATTATTACACAATGTTGATATGAGTCTTTTGCAAGATATTTATACTTTACATATTTTCCCATTATATGGCATGCATGCATTTGGATGAGCAGAATTTGAAAATTTTAATGACATCAAATTTATTATTCTCTCCTGTGTGTATAGTGCAGTTTTGTTCTGTTTAGGATTCATATGTTTGCCTTGAGTTTGCAGAGGTTCTGATCTCTGTTTTCCTTTCAAGATGTGCTTCCTGTTTTTTTTTTCCTTCATTTGCAACACATCTGAAACTCAGTGCTGGGGATTCAGTCTAGGGCCTTATGCTTATAAAAGATCTACTCTATCAGGAGTTTCAATGACAGCTATGCAATTGATTTTTATATATAATGTGTTATGTTTAATTTTTTATGGTGCTGTGGATTGAACCAAGTGCCTTTTACATGCTAGGAAAACACTTGGGCTTAGCTGCACATCGATTCTCTTGCTCTTTTTTTTTTTTTTATAGGGGCATAGATAGATGACTTAGACTTATGTGTTGAAATGACCACATGCTTTTCTTACTGCAGCATGGTACCAACTTTGTTGTAAACTTATTATTGTTGCCATGGAGTCAGCATCCCTTATTTAACACCTCTGTCCTTGCTCCGATAAGCCACTGTTGATCACTCTCTCCACATAAATGTCTTGGTGTGATAAGTCTTCTGTTTATAGGTGTAAAGTCTTCTCACTTTTTCTTTTCATTGTTGTCTTTGGCTATTCTCGACCTTATCTCGACCTTAGTTTTTCTTGCAAATAAAAACATTAGATGGGGAACATCAAAAAATGTTGCTAAGATCAGGCATTGATGTAGCCTGCATTGATTCTTGAAATCAATTTTGGAAAATTGCTGATTTACATTATTGAGTAACACAATATTCACTGATTTTATTTAGGTCTTATCAAATTTCTCTCAATATTAGTAGTTTTCTCTGCAGAAACTCATTTGCCTTCTGTCACATCTATGGAATATGATTTTTTTCATATTACAGTAAGTAGTGTGTATTTGGGAATATTATTTGATTTCCTTGGTTTAGTTTCTGGTCTACATGCTGTAGTCTTAGAACACGAGGAATGTTCTATCCATTTCTTCTATATTGGAAGAAAGGAAAGGTGAGGGAGGGAGGCAGAAAGCAATTTACCCTACAAGGTAAAATCTACAGTTATGTAGAAAATGGACTGGCTGAGGCAGGTTCCTGGGAGGGCACTTGAAACATTACCATGGAGATGACAGTCTACAAAGTCCCTGTTTTAGTGACTGTGTTATTGTGACCATGTCATTTAATATGGCTTGCTGAACATAGAGAGACAAAGAACTTTTTATTTTTTTGACAGAGAACTTTTTTTAAAAGCACATTTTAATTAATAACCAGCTCCCATTTCTTTGTGTTTTGGCTGAGTTTTTTAATGCTTTTGATTTTTCTTGCTGTCTGAATTCTTCCATACCACATCCATAATGAGATTTTCACTGCCAATAAGGTCATTTCAGCTTCAGAGACAACTGTTTCCAACCTGCCACAGAAAGCAGCACCCTTCTCTGCATCACACAGAGAACCTTTAAGAAGCAGAGAGTTCTCACCCTCTTCTCTCCTTCTTGTCTCCTGCCAGTTAATTATTCTTAAGCTGTCAACTAAAAATGGCAGTACTCAGTAATTTGTTTTGTGACTACAAACTTCAGGAGATGTTCCTACTTGTTCCTCAGCTGGACGGCTTGCACAGATGTGACCTGTCATGGGATAATCAGGATGGTTAGGCAAGTTCCTAAAATATGTGAGATGCTGCTAGGGAAATGGTGTAGTAGGGGTTTCTTATAGTACTGAGTCAGGTCTGTTATCATATACATGTTAATTTCCTTCCTAGCATCTACTCACCCTTTGCCTTATGAGAGAATTCACATTCTCATTTAGGGCATCTCTTCCCTTCAGTCACTCTTACCCATGGGCTTTGGATGGGGCTTGCTGTAGCTCTATGGGGCAGGCAAGAAGTGATTTGGCCAGACAGAGATCTGTGTTCTTTTTATTGATGTCATTTATGATGGTGACCTAGGACATTTTGTGTTTCTTTAACAGAATATTTGAAAATGGACAAATTATAAGGAAAAAAATTAGTTGTCTCATGATTCTAAAGGCTGAAAAGTTTAAAGACTATCAAAGTACAAGAATCTGTGAAGTACCTTCCTTCTGTGTCACCCTGTGGTGGGAAGTGGAAAAATGGATGGAAGAGGGAGGAAGAGTAGGAGAGGGAGAAGGGAGGGGAAAGAGAAGGGACAGAGAGATTAGATATTCTTTTAATTTGGCCCTTTATGAGCAACATGTTTCTGTGAAATTAAACCACAAATTGACTTATTCTATAAAAGAATCAATCAATTAATGAGGGCAAACCCCTCAGGAGCCATTTTGTTTTTGAGCAGGGTCTTTCACTACATCCTGAGGTTCATTAACTTGGCTGCAAAGTGGCCAGCAAGATCCAGAATTCTTCTGCCCCTGCCTCCTCAGTGCTGAGATTATATGTATGCATGCGTAGCTGTTTATGTGAGTCTGTGAGACTAAGTTCAGGTCCTTATGCTGTGCAGCAAGCAGGCATTTTATTGACTTGAGCTGTCTTTTTGACCATTTCCCAATGCAGCTAAATGTGATGTTGGACAGGTATCTTTATCAGAGTGGATCTTAGCTTTCTAACCATAAAAATAAGACAAATAATGCTTGCCCCACTTGGCAACTGTGATATCATAAAAATGATATCAAAGTGTTAAAATTTCAAATAAATGTAACATCTGTATTATTATCCTTCACAAAGGAGGTTATGGAATGATTTTGAGCATTTCTGTGTTACTAACTCTAAATAAAATGTTAAATACATTTATAGAACATTATTTAACTGTTTATAGTTTTAATCTAGGTAGTAGCACACTTCATCAAAAGCAGACTTCATTTGCTAGGTTCTGATTTGCCAAAATTTGTCAAACAAGATAGAGAAAGTCTATAAAATTAAAAAGAAAATTATGTGTATATGTAGTTTTCCTTTTTGTGTGGGCACTACATGTGTAGAGTACCCACAGAGGCCAGAAGAGAACACCATATTATATGATACTGTAGTTGCAGATGGTTGTGAGTTGCCAGGTGGATGCTGGGAACAAACCATAGATCCTTTGCAAAAGTTCATAAATACTGAGCCATCCATCTGGCGGCTGATTTTTCAAATTAGAGTATCTTTCATTTATTCTTTGGAAATTTCAAACAGGTAAACATTATGTCTTGATAATACCATCCCTTATTTCATCCCTTATTACTCCTCCTACGCACACCCCAACATGTCTACCAGGGTTATAATTTTAATAACATACTAAGGATCTGATATGCAGGTACCTACTTGTTATCCTATCATTTATGAATTGTTTTAAGTTCAAGGGCTATGTACTGATGCCTTGTCTCAATACCCCCAAACCACTCTTTCAAAGATACATAAGAGGCAGGCTTCTCATCAAATTAATTATCCACCTAGAATAAAATAATTGAAAAACTAACAGTAATTTTAATGGGTTCTACCTTACTCAGCATGTTTCTTTCCCAAACTCCCACTGAATTTCATTTTGGTTTAATGTCTGTCCCACCCATGGCTCTAGGAGAGACTCTAATATTCTCACGATGACAGCTATTAGTCCATGGATGAACAGGTATTCTGATTTAAGTAGGCTCCTTTAGATTGAAGGGGAACTTTCCTTTCCCACCTACCAAATGTGGGCAAGTAGTATTAATTGCATTTGTTGCTTACAGCCATGAGGCTGCACAGTGGTAGCAGCTCTTGGGGAGGTTGGAGGTGAGGTGGAGCAGAGGTCAATGACAGCCTGGACCCAGGCTTAGCTGATATTAACTCTTTGCGATTTGGGTTAAAGGCATTTCTGCATTGCCTTTCAAACTACATTTCCCATTACTTGAAGCCAATGATATTTTCAGCAACAGCACATATTTTACAGAGTTTTCTGGGAATCCTCGAGATAGAATTACAGCAAAACCTATGTCTTTACAGTACTGTGTTCTCATCTTCATTACTCTGGATTTACACGACTTTCTCTTCCTTAGGGAGACCAAAAAGAACAAGTTATTAATTACTTGGGTTCAGAATCAAGTGAGGATCAATCATCAGTGTATGACTATGCCAGTCTGTTAATGTCATTAAAAACTTAATGTATTTGAGGGTGGCCATGGACTGTCAGACTGCAAGTTCCAGGAAGCAGGCTTACCAGATTTATGAATTGAAAATAAAGGGTATCTGGCCAAAATTCAATTTTAGAGTGATAGTCTTTTAGTATAAGACTTGCTTCTACTAAATGGTGTTTGTTTATTTGAAGTTCTATAGGTATATTTTATTAATTATGAAAGAATTTTTTATAACATTACAAAAAACAGTACATTAAGCAGGGAAAGTTTTTTTTTCCCTTCAACCTTGTAGGCCTGAATGTATTGATGGTGAAATACACAACATAATTAAGTTAAAAAATCTTACATTAAAAAGGCTCACTACAAATTTATAAGATAATTTTTCTGATGAGCCTTTTAGGTATTGAAGCATGGAGACTTTCATAATATTTCACATGTTTAAAAACAAAATAACCTTCCCTTTATACCTGGGCAAATATACCGGAGCTTGGACAATTCCTCTGTGGCTTCTTCCCAAGCAAGTGTAGGCATGAGCTAAATTGGTTGCTGTGTGTTGAAATTCTGTCAGGGAATTCATGATCTGTTAGCAAGTGCAGAGGGAATGATCTGGCTGCAGGCAGAGACAGGCTAGAACCAGGACACAGACAGGAAGTTGGACAGAACACTCAGGGAATGAAAAGGGTAAGTTCTGGGTCATTGCTACAAATCTGGCTAAAACATTCAGGTGACTGAATGCCTTTTTATTTTAGGTAATTCATGAAGAATGTGAGTTATTCGTGCCTTAGACATGGTATAAGAGAGGAAGCAAGAAATTAGAGTTCCCAGTATGGCTCCTTTCTTTCTTAGAATAGCAGATTCCCCAGTCTATCATTCCTTGTTGAAGAGTTTTAAGTCAGCTGACACACAAAAACGTGCCCAGAGAATGCGAGTGGGTTTCACAGCAAGGTTGACCTCCTGCCTGTTACTCCCATAAGAACCATGGACCGTTGTTAGGACTGTGCATGTCTATCCTTACCAGAGGGCAGCAGGGCAGAGGGATCCAGGAATACAGGAGTCACTTGGGAAGGTTGTATTGTGGAAGAAATGCTGAGTAGGATGATGATCAGAAGGCAAATCTTTCACCTGGAGCTGCCAGCCTGGGTGTGGCAAAGGCAGTGCTGCCTGTGTTTCTGGGACCCAAAGGAAGGAGACAGCATCCCATTACTGTTTCTGTCTCTGCTTATCCCTGATGGGATGCCATTTGAACCAGTGTCTCTATAAAAGGGAGCTGCGGAGTGAACAGGCAAAGAGGCATCTTCCTGTCCAGTTGGGCCAAGGTTCTTTTTGTACTTTTTTTAAAAAATTCACTTTAAATTCTGATCACTGCACTCCCACTTGGTCACCTGCTACCACAATCCTGTCCTCCACCCTCTCAGAAGAGAAAAGAAAGGGTTGGACTGAGCTGCACATCTGCTACATATGTGTGTGGGGGCCTAGGTCCAGCCTGTGAACGCTTCTTGTTTGGTGGTTTGGTCTCTAAGATCCCCAAAGTTCCAGGTTAGTTGACTGTGTTGGTCTTCCTGTGGAGTTCCTATATCCTTTGGGGCTCTTGATCCTTTCCCTAACTCTTCCATAAGTGTCCCAAGATCCATTCACTATTTGGCTGTGGGTGTTTGCATCTGTCTGAGTCAGCTGCTGGGTGGAGGCTCTCAGAAGACAGCCTTGCTAGACCTGTGTCTGTAAGCATAATAGTATTGTTAATAGTGTTCAGGGATTGGTGTTTGCCCATGGGATGGTTTTAGAGTTAGGCCTGTTAGTGCTTGGCTATTCACCCAGTCCCTGCTCTATCCCCTGTCCCTGCATTTCTTGTAGACAGATTAAATTTTGGATCAAAGGTTGGTGGGTGGATTGGTGTCCCTATCACTCCACTGGGGTTCCTGACTGGCTACAGGAGGTGGCCTTTTCACGTTTCATATCCCCAATGCTGTGAGTCACAGCTAAGGTCACCACCATTGATTCTTGGGCACCTCCCCTATCCCAGGTCTTTGGAACATCCTTGAGATGCCCCCCCACCTCTCCACCCCCACAGGTGGCAGATTTCCATTCATTCTCATGGGGGCCAAGGTTCTTAGCAATAAATCTCTACAGAAGTTCCAAATTACCCATGGAAAACTTGCTACATACTCTCAAGGGTCCCATACCAGCCTTGAAGAAAGGATTAAGCATTAAAATAACAAGCAGTTATCTTTGATAGCCAAAGAGTCAAACCCACTGAACTCCGGACTCCTCAGCACACTGCATCCTTCAGTCTCTTTACCAACTGACATTTTTTAAATTCCCTTTACAGATAAATGTGAATGAGTCTCCGATGATTCCCCGGGAGACTTGGCCAGTCATTTTGAATCTTTGCATGACCTTTCTCCTGCTTGTGGTCTACAGCCAAGTTGGTTTCTACAAGATGGATGGCATGTCTGTCGCCCTTAATATAGAATCAAGGGATTTCAAAGAGCATAAAACTTTCACAAATGTACTTAGAAAAATAGTTCAGTGGCACAGACTCATGGAGTTGGGAGGGAAATCTCTGAGTAGAGCTCTTTGTGTACATGTTCACATTTAATCATAAGTGATGGCCACCTTCAGTGAAAGTCTGCTTTCACACTGTGCAGTACCTGCTGGCATCTTTTTATGTGTCTGCAACCTCTGCTAAACTGGCAGCTAGTGGAGGACCACACTTGGTCTCCCTCATCTTTGTGTCCTAGACTTCAGTACAATTTTATTTCCTGGAGCTAAATTTCCTCATAAGGATAATAAAGATGCAGAGCTGGAGAATCTCCAGGCGAAAGCATGGGGCTTCGGAGGTTGTGTCTTATTTGTAGGTCTGGCATGGGGGGAAGGCACATGTGGTCTTTTTGGCACTTTGAGGATAAGTATAAATAAATGGAAGTTATGGTTGCTGGGATTTGAAACTACATTTTGTTTGCTGCTGCAGTAACCTATAGAATATCGATTGAAATCCAGTTGGCATCTGATAAATATTTATTGTTTGCAAGAATGCACTCATTATCCAGTACCTTTGGGCTTTGTTTATACAAGTTCTCATTGAGTCCTGATGGGCATTCCCCCACCAGATCATGAGACAGGTACTAAGCGAGTCTCAGAAAAACTACCCATTTCTCCAGTTCATAACTCATAGAAGTGGGATCAGATTCAGTTTGGACTAAGTTGGAAGTTTGTCTGGAGTCCAGTGGTCTACCTCCCTGGCAATTCCAACAGACACCCTCAAGGCCATTCAGGTCTGGTGTATTTTTGTAGGGGAGAGGTGATGCTGAGGGGAAGAACTATGAAAGATTAACAATCCTCATTGTATAAAGGTCCCTGATGTAACGTGAACACTTCTCTCTCTTAAAAAGAGGTGAACACTCACAGAGGTAATAAAGATTTAATCCAGCTGAACACTGTGAAGCCTTCCCTGTGTTATTATTCTGCAAGGAGCAACTCAGATTCTTCCAGAAAAAAATGAACATATATTTTTTTCTGAAAATAAGGAGTAAGCATCTTATTAGCAAGCTTGTGGCATTGATACCCTCTGCATACCCTTGTAATCTTTCCCCAGTTATCAGCATGTTTGATCAGAACCAGAGCACTGGGGATAGCCTTTTGTTTCCTTTCCACTTTATGATGCTGTTGTTATCACATAGTTTATAGTTCCCCTCGTATCCACCACATAGCCTGACATAACTCAGCTGCTACATCGCTTTTATTAATCTAAGACCTGCCTTTGGAATTGTGCTTTGAGCGGTCTACTGATTTGTCCACAGTGGAATATTTTTTAAAAAAGGGAATTAATTAGAAAAGCTTTACCTGGTTTAAAAGCTGCCAAACTGAACCTTGAATGCCACAGATGGGGCTTACACATGTTGAATATCATTGTCCTGGGCCCTGACTTAGCATCATCTAATCATCTATTGTGTGTTGACATATTTGTGTGAATGTGTACCTCTCTCTCTCTCTCTCTCTCTCTCTCTCTGTGTGTGTGTGTGTGTAGGCTAGAGGTCTTTGTTTTTCATCTTCTTTGGTTGCTCTCCTTCTTGTTTTTAAAAATTATTGAGTTTATGTTATGTGTGTGAGTGTTTTACCTGCATATTTGTGTGTGCACTATGGTGCATGGAGTGCTTGTGGAGGCCTGAACATCATTATGGATTCCTTGGATCCAAGTTAGAGGTCATTGTTAGCCACCATATGGATGGTGGGAAACAAACCCAGGTTCTCTGGCAAAGCAGTCAGTGCTCTGTAACTTTAATTTATTTAAAACCTATTTTAATGATGGTTCTTAAATATTTTAACCTCCTTTTTAGCCCACCACCCACCAGAGGTAGTGGAAAAGAAAGGATATGGGGGAAGTGGACCTGTTTAGAAAGGCTCTTTGGAGCAACTCCTGTCTTTGTTGTCTGGAAATTGGCAGTTCACAGGTTAGCAGCAACAGCAACAGCTCAGTCCACTTGCAAACACTTTACAGATACATCAGCAATCCAGTTCGGTAGAGTCAGGTTAGCCACAGTGGTGACATGACCTAGAAGAGACAGCTAGGCCTCAGCCTCTGCTCGAGTCAGCAGGAGGGACCAGGAGGAACAGCAGGAGTTCTCAGCTGTACCTCTTTCAGAGAAGTGAAGATCAGCAGAGATTGACAAGTGTTGCACAGCCAGCTCTATAAGCAAGCCTAGCTCAGCCTCTCTCATTGCCTGTTGAGTCCTATTTATACCCTCCAAACATCATGTGTCCTCCATAGGTCTTTCCTTAGCACGTGTCTGTGGCTGTGTCAGCTGACCTCACACTGCCAATCAGCCGGAGCCCATGGAAGCAGTAAGCCACACACCACCAGAAGTTCTTTTGATGCGTTTCTCTCTATGGAGATCCCACAAATGTATCTCAACTACTCAGTGTAAAGTAGACCAACACACACAAGTTGTTAGCAAAGAATCCTTCATCACATGTCCTTTCATATGCTTGCTTTAGCAGAACATCCTTTCAGCTGCTTCAGCTAAACGTTCTTTTACAAGTTTGCCTTAGTCTTTCACCTATTTCCACTTCAGCTAAATGTTTCCTCACATGTTTGCCCCAACAAAACACCATCCAACCAATTTTCCAAAGAACACTTCAGTGCTCTTAACTGCTGAGCCATCTCTCTATCCCCTCTGCTATGTGTTTTTGAGACAAGGTCACTCACTAAATCTGTTGTCTCTGCCTCCTGAGCTCTGGGTCACAGGGGCATGACATGGCCCTCAGCTTTTCATCTGACCTCAGATGCTTATGCTTGGACAGCTTCCCAACCCTCATGTGCTGTTTCTAGATACCAAAGCTTCTAATTTCTCTCACCCAATGCTTCTACTTATTGATATTCCATATTGTTCTCCAGAGTGCTTCTTTGATTATACAGGGAGGTTTTGTCCCCTGCCCTGGGTTAAGTAACCATTACATATACCCTTCTGGCATTTTATCTACACCACATGCTTGGGAATCTCTATTTTTAGGGTTGCCAAGCTGGTCTTTCTCTTCTTTGTCAATAGCCAATCTCGATAATCTACCACAGCTCTATCTCCTTGAATGTGACTGTTTTATGAGACTCCTCAACACAACTCACTACCCAAGGCTCTGAGAGAGACACTGCAGTGCATCAACACCTCCAGTCCCCCCAGAAGTTCAATATTAAGTTTTTGAAGCTTTCATTTCAAGCAGAATTCTCAGAGAAAGATACAACGTTGTCATTGTCAGTGAGACATCATATATAGTTCGTAATCTTTTCTCCCTTTTATATTGCAACGTTTTCATTTTCTATCTCTCTATTTCCTTAGGTGTTTCTGTGAATTTGCCCTTAGGATAAACTTTAGGCAACCTTTGTCCTTTAAAGCAGATTGGTTGCTAAGGTGTCTGTCTAAGGACTACTATAATCATTTTTGGATTCTGTAGAACACATGATAAAATCAATTCTTAGGCAGTAAAAACACAGCACTCTTCTCTTTCCTCCTTGTTAGAAAGGTTGTCTTTTTTTAAATTTTTAATATTTTTTATTATATATTTTCCTCAATTACATTTCCAATGCTATCCCAAAAGTCCCCCATAGCGCCCCCACTTCCCTACCCACCCATTCCCATTCTTTTGGCCCTGGCATTCCCCTATATTGGGGCATATAAAGTTTGCAAGTCCAATGGGCCTCTCTTTCCAGTGATGGCCAACTAGGCCATCTTTCGATACATATGCAGCTAGAGACAAGAGCTCCGGGGTACTGGTTAGTTCATCATGTTGTTCCAACTATAGGGTTGCAGATCCCTTTAGCTCCTTGGGTACTTTCTCTAGCTTCTCCATTGGGAGCCCTGTGATCCATCCAATAGCTGACTGTGAGCATCCACTCCTGTGTTTGCTAGGCTCCTGCATAGTCTCACAAGAGACAGCTATCTTTGGGTCCTTTCAGCAAAATCTTGCTAGTGTATGCAATGGTGTCAGCGTTTAGAAGCTGATTATGGGATGGATCCCTGATACGGCAGTCTCTAGATGGTCCATCCTTTCATCACAGCTCCAAGCTTTGTCTCTGTAACTCCTTCCCTGGGTGTTTTGTTCCCAATTCTAAGAAGGGGCACAGTGTCCACATTTTGGTCTTCATTCTTCTTGAGTTTCATGCGTTTAGCAAATTGTATCTTATATCTTGGATATCCTAAGTTTTGGGCTAATATCCACTTATCAGTGAATACATATTGTGTGAGTTCCTTTGTGATTGTGTTACCTCACTCAAGATGATGCCCTCCAGGTCCATCCATTTGGCTAGGAATTTCATAAATTCATTCATTTTAATAGCTGAGTAGTACTCCATTGTGTAAATGTACCATAATTTCTGTATCCATTCCTCTGTTGAGGGACATCTGGGTTCTTTCCAGCTTCTGGCTATTATAAATAGGGCTGCTATGAACATAGTGGAGCATGTGTCCTTCTTACCGGTTGGGACATCTTCTGGATATATGCCCAGGAGAGGTATTGCTGGATCCTCCGGTAGTACTAAGTCCAATTTTCTGAGGAACTGCCAGACTGATTTCCAGAGTGGTTGTACAAGCTTGCAATCCCACCAACAATGGAGGAGTGTTCCTCTTTCTCCACATCCTTGCCAGCATCTGCTGTCACCTGAATTTTTGATCTTAGCCATTCTGACTGGTGTGAGGTGGAATCTCAGGGTTGTTTTGATTTGCATTTCCCTGATGATTAAGGATGTTGAACATTTTTTCAGGTGCTTCTCTGCCATTTGGTATTCTTCAGGTGAGAATTCTTTGTTCAGTTCTGAGCCCCATTTTTTAATGGGGTTATTTGACTTTCTGGAGTCCACCTTCTTGAGTTCCTTATATATATTGGATATTAGACCCTTATCTGATTTAGGATAGGTAAAGATCCTTTCCCAATCTGTTGGTGGTTTTTTTGTCTTATTGATGGTGTCTTTTGCCTTGCAGAAGCTTTGCAGTTTCATGAGGTCCCACTTGTCAATTCTCGATCTTACAGCACAAGCCATTGCTGTTCTATTCAAGAATATTTCCCCTGTGCCCATATCTTCAAGGCTTTTCCCCACTTTCTCCTCTATAAGTTTCAGTGTCTCTGGTTTTATGTGAAGTTCCTTGATCCACTTAGACTTGACCTTAGTACAAGGAGATAGGAATGGATCGATTCACATTCTTCTACATGATAACAACCAGTTGTGCCAGCACCATTTGTTGAAAATGCTGTCTTTCTTCCACTGGATGGTTTTAACTCGTTGTCGAAGATCAAGTGACCATAGGTGTGTGGGTTCATTTCTGGGTCTTCAATTCTAATCCATTGGTCTATTTGTCTGTCACTATACCAGTACCACGCAGTTTTTATCACAATTGCTCTGTAGTAAAGCTTTAGGTCTGGCATGGTGATTCCACCAGAGGTTCTTTTATCCTTGAGAAGAGTTTTTGCTATCCTAGGTTTTTTGTTATTCCAGATGAATTTGCAGATTGCACTTTCTAATTTGTTGAAGAATTGATTTGGAATTTTGATGGGGATTGCATTGAATCTGTAGATTGCTTTTGGCAAGATAGCCATTTTTACAATGTTGATCCTGCCAATCCATGAGTATGGGAGATCTTTCCATCTTCTGATATCTTCTAGAATTTCTTTCTTCAGAGACTTGAAGTTTTTATTATACAGATCTTTCACTTACTTAGTTAGAGTCAAGCCAAGATATTTTATATTATTTGTGACTATTGAGAAGGGTGTTGTTTCCCTAATAACTTTCTCAGCCTGTTTATTCTTTGTGTAGAGAAAGGCCATTGATTTGTTTGAGTTAATTTTATATCCAGCTACTTCACCGAAGCTGTTTATCAGGTTTAGGAGTTCTCGGGTGGAATTTTTAGGGTCACTTATATATACTATCATATCATCTGCAAAAAGTGATATTTTGACTTCATCTTTTCCAATTTGTATCCCTTTGATCTCCTTTTGTTGTCGAATTACTCTGGCTAGGACTTCAAGTACTATGTTGAATAGGTATGGAGAAAGTGGACAGCCTTGTCTAGTCCCTGATTTTAGAGGGATTGCTTCAAGCTTCTCACCATTTACTTTGATGTTGGCTACTGGTTTGCTGTAGATTGCTTTTATCATGTTTAGGTATGGGCCTTGAATTCCTGATCTTTCCAAGACTTTTATCATGAATGGGTGTTGGATCTTGTCAAATGCTTTTTCCACATCTAAGGAGATGACCATGTGGTTTTTGTCTTTGAGTTTGTTTATATACTGGATTACGTTGATGGATTTCCGTATATTGAACCATCCCTGCATCCCTGGGATGAAACCTACTTGGTCAGGATGGATGATTGTTTTGATATGTTCTTGGATTCGGTTAGCAAGAACTTTATTGAGGATTTTTGCATCAATATTCATAAGGGATATTGGTCTGAAGTTTTCTATCTTTGTTGGGTCTTTTTGTGGTTTAGGTATCAGAGTAATTGTGGCTTCATAGAATGAGTTGGGTAGAGTACCTTCTGTTTCTATTTTGTGGAATAGTTTGTGAACAACTGGGATTAGATCTTCTTTGAAGGTCTGATAGAATTCTGCACTAAACCCATCTGGTCCTGGGCTTTTTTTGGTTGGGAGACTATTAATGACTGCTTCTATTTCTTTGGGGGATATAGGGCTGTTTAGATCATGAACCTGATCTTGATTCAACTTTGGTACCTGGTATCTGTCTAGGAACTTCTCCATTTCATCTAGGTTCTCCAGTTTTGTTGAGTATAGCCTTTGGTAGAAGGATCTGATGGTGTTTTGGATGTCTTCAGGATCTGTTGTTATGTCTCCTTTTTCATTTCTGATTTTGTTAATTAGAATGCTTTCCCTGTGCCCTCTAGTGAGTCTGGCTAAGGGTTTATCTATCTTGTTGATTTTCTCAAAGAACCAGCTCCTTGATTGGTTGATTCTTTGAATAGTTCTTCTTGTTTCCACTTGATTGATTTCGCCCCTGAGTTTGATTATTTCCTGCTGTCTACTCCTCTTGGGTGAATTTGCTTCCTTTTGTTCTAGTGCTTTTAGGTGTGTTGTCAAGCTGCTAATGTGTGCTCTTTCTAGTTTCTTTTTGGAGGCACTCAGAGCTATGAGTTTTCCTCTTAGAAATGCTTTCATTGTGTCCCATAAGTTTGGGTATGTTGTGGCTTCATTTTCATTGAACTCTAAAAAGTCCTTAATTTCTTTCTTTATTCCTTCCTTGACCCAGGTATCATTGAGAAGAGTGTTGTTCAGTTTCCACGTGAATGTTGCCTTTCTATTATTTATTTTGTTATTGAAGATCAGCCTCTTTCTCCACATCCTCGCCAGCATCTGCTGTCACCTGAATTTTTGATCTTAGCCATTCTGACTGGTGTGAGGTGGAATCTCAGGGTTGTTTTGATTTGCATTTCCCTGATGATTAAGGATGTTGAACATTTTTTCAGGTGCTTCTCTGCCATTCGGTATTCCTCAGTGAGAATTCTTTGTTCAGTTCTGAGCCCCATTTTTTAATGGGGTTATTTGACTTTCTGGAGTCCACCTTCTTGAGTTCTTTATATATATTGGATATTAGTCCCTTATCTGATTTAGGATAGGTGAAGATCCTTTCCCAATCTGTTGGTGGTTTTTTTGTCTTATTGATGGTGTCTTTAGCCTTGCAGAAGCTTTGTAGTTTCATGAGGTCCCACTTGTCAATTCTAGATCTTACAGCACAAGCCATTACTGTTCTATTCAGGAATTTTTCCCCTGTGCCCATATCTTCAAGGCTTTTCCCCACTTTCTCCTCTATAAGTTTCAGTGTCTCTGGTTTTATGTGAAGTTCCTTGATCCACTTAGACTTGACCTTAGTACAAGGAGATAGGAATGGATCGATTCGCATTCTTCTACATGTTAACAACCAGTTGTGCCAGCACCATTTGTTGAAAATGCTGTCTTTCTTCCACTGGATGTTTTTAGCTCCCTTGTCGAAGATCAAGTGACCGTAGGTGTGTGAGTTCATTTCTGGGTCTTCAATTCTATTCCATTGGTCTATTTGTCTGTCACTATACCAGTACCATGCAGTTTTTATCACAATTGCTCTGTAGTAGAGCTTTAGGTCCGGCATGGTGATTCCACCAGAGGTTCTTTTATCCTTGAGAAGATTTTTTGCTATCCTAGGTTTTTTGTTATTCCAGATGAATTTGCAGATTGCACTTTCTAATTTGTTGAAGAATTGATTTGGAATTTTGATGGGGATTGCATTGAATCTGTAGATTGCTTTTGGCAAGATAGCCATTTTTACAATGTTGATCCTGCCAATCCATGAGCATGGGAGATCTTTCCATCTTCTGAGATCTTCTATAATTTCTTTCTTCAGAGACTTGAAGTTTTTATTATACAGATCTTTCACTTCCTTAGAGTCACGCCAAGATATTTTATATTATTTGTGACTATTGAGAAGGGTGTTGTTTCCCTAATTTCTTTCTCAGCCTGTTTATTCTTTGTGTAGAGAAAGGCCATTGATTTGTTTGAGTTAATTTTATATCCAGCTACTTCACCGAAGCTGTTTATCAGGCTTAGGAGTTCTCTGGTGGAATTTTTAGGGTCACTTATATATACTATCATATCATCTGCAAAAAGTGATATTTTGACTTCATCTTTTCCAATTTGTATCCCTTTGATCTCCTTTTGTTGTCGAATTGCTCTGGCTAGGACTTCAAGTACAACGTTGAATAGGTATGGAGAAAGTGGACAGCCTTGTCTAGTCCCTGATTTTAGAGGGATTGCTTCAAGCTTCTCACCATTTACTTTGATGTTGGCTACTGGTTTGCTGTAGATTGCTTTTATCATGTTTAGGTATGGGCCTTGAATTCCTGATCTTTCCAAGACTTTTATCATGAATGGGTGTTGGATCTTGTCAAATGCTTTTTCCGCATCTAAGGAGATGACCATGTGGTTTTTGTCTTTGAGTTTGTTTATATACTGGATTACGTTGATGGATTTCCGTATATTGAACCATCCCTGCATCCCTGGGATGAAACCTACTTGGTCAGGATGGATGATTGTTTTGATGTGTTCTTGGATTCGGTTAGCAAGAACTTTATTGAGGATTTTTGCATCAATATTCATAAGGGATATTGGTCTGAAGTTTTCTATCTTTGTTGGGTCTTTTTGTGGTTTAGGTATCAGAGTAATTGTGGCTTCATAGAATGAGTTGGGTAGAGTACCTTCTGTTTCTATTTTGTGGAATAGTTTGTGAACAACTGGGATTAGATCTTCTTTGAAGGTCTGATAGAACTCTGCACTAAACCCATCTGGTCCTGGGCTTTTTTTAGTTGGGAGACTATTAATGACTGCTTCTATTTCTTTGGGGGATATAGGGCTGTTTAGATCATTAACCTGATCTTGATTCAACTTTGGTACCTGGTATCTGTCTAGGAACTTCTCCATTTCATCCAGGTTCTCCAGTTTTGTTGAGTATAGCCTTTGGTAGTAGGATCTGATGGTGTTTTGGATGTCTTCAGGATCTGTTGTTATGTCTCCTTTTTCATTTCTGATTTTGTTAATTAGGATGCTTTCCCTGTGCCCTCTAGTGAGTCTGGCTAAGGGTTTATCTATCTTGTTGATTTTCTCAAAGAACCAGCTCCTTGATTGGTTGATTCCTTGAATAGTTTTTCTTGTTTCCACTTGGTTGATTTCACCCCTGAGTTTGATTATTTCCTGCCGTCTACTCCTCTTGGGTGAATTTGCTTCCTTTTGTTCTAGTGCTTTTAGGTGTGTTGTCAAGCTGCTAATGTGTGCTCTCTCTAGTTTCCTTTTGGAGGCACTCAGAGCTATGAGTTTTCCTCTTAGAAATGCTTTCATTGCGTCCCATAAGTTTGGGTATGTTGTGGCTTCATTTTCATTGAACTCTAAAAAGTCCTTAATTTCTTTCTTTATTCCTTCCTTGACCCAGGTATCATTGAGAAGAGTGTTGTTCAGTTTCCACGTGAAGGTTGGCTTTCTATTATTTATTTTGTTATTGAAGATCAGCCTTAGTCCATGGTGATCTGATAGGATGCATGGGACAATTTCAATATTTTTGTATCTTTTGAGTCCTGTTTTGTGCCCAATTACGTGGTCAATTTTGGAGAAGGTACCATGCGGTGCTGAGAAGAAGGTATATCCTTTTGTTTTAGGGTAAAATGTTCTGTAGATATCTGCCAGATGCATTTGATCCATAACTTCTGTTAGTTTCACTGTGTCCCTGTTTATTTTCTGTTTCCATGATCTGTCCATTGGTGAAAGTGGTGTGTTGACGTCTCCCACTATTATTGTATGAGGTGCAATGTGTGCTTTGAGATTTACTAAAGTTTCTTTAATGAATGAGGCTGCCTTTGTATTTGGAGCATAGATATTCAGGATTGATAGTTCCTCTTGGAGGATTTTACCTTTGATGTGTACGAAGTGCCCCTCCCTGTCTTTTTTGATGACTTTGGGTTGGAAGTCAATCTTATCAGATATTAGAATGGCTACTCCAGCTTGTTTCTTCATACCATTTGCTTGGAAGATTGTTTTCCAGCCTTTCATTCTGAGGTAGTGTCTATCTTTTTCTCTGAGATGATTTTCCTGTAAGCAGCAAAATGTTGGGTCTTGTTTGTGTAGCCAGTTTGTTAGTCTATGTCTTTTTATCGGGGAGTTGAGTCCATTGATATTAAGAGATATTAAGGAAAAGTAATTGTTGTTTCCTGTTATTTTTGTTGTTAAATTTGGCATTCTGTTCTTGTGGCTGTCTTCTTTTAGGTTTGTTGAGGGATTACCTTCTTGTTTTTTCTAGGGCGTGGTTCCTGTCCTTGTATTGGTTTTTTCCTGTTATTATCCTTTGAAGGGCTGGATTCGTGGAGAGATAATGTGTGAATTTGGTTTTGTCGTGGAATACTTTGGTTTCTCCATCTATGTTAATTGAGAGTTTGGCTGGGTATAGTAGCCTGGGCTGGAATTTGTGTTCTTTTAGTGTCTGTATAACATCTGTCCAGGATCTTCTGGCTTTCATAGTCTCTGGTGAAAAATCTGGTGTAATTCTGATAGGCTTGCCTTTATATGTTACTTGGCCTTTTTCTCTTACTGCTTTTAGTATTCTATCTTTATTTAGTGCATTTGTTGTTCTGATTATTATGTGTCGGGAGGTATTTCTTTTCTGGTCCAGCCTATTTGGAGTTCTGTAGGCTTCTTGTATGTTCATGGGCATCTCTTTCTTTAGATTTGGGAAGTTTTCTTCTATAATTTTGTTGAAGATGTTTGCTGGTCCTTTGAGTTGAAATCTTCATTCTCATCCACTCCTATTATCTGTAGGTTTGGTCTTCTCATTGTGTCCTGTATTTCCTGGATGTTTTGAGTTAGGATCTTTTTGCATTTTCCCTTTTCCTTGATTGTTGTGCCGATGTTCTCTATGCAATCTTCTTCACCTGAGATTCTCTCTTCCATCTCTTGTATTCTGTTGCTGATGCTCGCATCTATGGTTCCAGATTTCTTTCCTAGGGTTTCTATCTCCAGTGTTGCCTCATTTTGGGTTTTCTTTATTGTGTCTACTTCCCTTTTTAGGTCTAGTATGGTTTTGTTCATTTCCATCATCTGATTGGATGTGTTTTCCTGTTTCTCTTTAACGACTTCTACCAGTTTGGTTGTGTTTTCCTGTTTTTCTTTAAGGACTTGTAACTCCTTAGCCATCTTCTCCTGTAGTTCTTTAAAGTCCTTCTTGATGTCCTCTATCATCATCATGAGATATGCTTTTAAATCCAGGTCTAGCTTTTCAGGTGTGTTGGGGTGCCCTGGACTGGGCGAAGTGGGAGTGCTGGGTCCTGATGATGGTGAGTGGTCTTGGTTTCTGTTAGTAAGATTCTTACGTTTACCTCTCGCCATCTGGTAATCTCTGGAGTTGTTATAGTTGTCTCTGTTCAGAGGTTGTTCTTCTGGTGATTCTAAGTATCGTCTGTCAGCAGACCTGGGAGACAGGCTCTCTCCTCTGAGTTTCAGTGGTTAGAGCACTCCCTGCTGACAAGCTTTCCTCTTAAAGGGAAGGTGTACAGATATCTGGCGTTTGGACCTCCTCCTGGCCGAAGAAGAAGGCCGAAAACAGGACCTTTCCCAGATGCTGTGTTGCTTTGGCAGGTCACAGAAGCTGTCAGCTTCTATGGTGCACACTCTCAGCTGTGCAGACTACGTTCCTAAGTTCAGTGGTGTCCTGGATCCAAGATGTGCTCCCTGCTCCTGAGGCAGAGGGCTCCTGTGCAGGGCAGACTACAGTCTTCCAGCTGGGAGGGTGCCGAATGTCTGCGGCCCCAAAAGGGTGCTGCCTCAGCGGCTCTGTGGCTCCCGCCTGTCCCAGAAGCTGTCTGCCTCTGTGGTCCTCACTCTCACCTCTGCAGACTAAGTTCGGCGGAGCCTCGGAGGCAAGATGGCGCTCCCTGCAGGGCGGATCACTGTCCTCCGGCTGGGAGGGTGCTGGATGTCTGCAGCCCCAAAAGGGTGCTGCCTCAGCGACTCTGTGACTCCCGCCTGTCCCAGAAGCTGTCTGCCTCTGTGGTCCTCACTCTTACCTCTGCAGACTAAATTCAGTGGAGTCCCGGAGCCAAGATGGTGCTCCCTGCAGGGCGGATCACTGTCCTCCAGCTGGGAGGGTGCCGGATGTCTGCAGCCCCAAAAGGGTGCTGCCTCAGCGACTCTGTGGCTCCCGCCTGTCCCAGAAGCTGTCTGCCTCTGTGGTCCTCACTCTTACCTCTGCAGACTAAGTTCCGTGGAGTCCCGGAGCCAAGATCGAAAGGTTGTCTTGATGATGCAAAGGGATGAAATTAGAAGATGCAGAAGAAAAGAGAAGTTTAAGATTGATTCCATTAGGAATAATAATATTGACTTTTTCTACGTATTTCTGGTGTATCATGGGAGATTCTGGTGTGTCGTGGGAGAATGCTCACAATTTCCCTTTATAGTTGAGGTCTAGTAATGAAAAAAAAAAATAGAATTAACCTAATTTCACCAGAAAAAAGCAGACCAAGGCTGACTGACTGAATCACCTCAGTACACTAGCCTTATAGATCTTTCTTGCCAGATTTGACCATTGTTATCTCTGCCTGTGACATGACTATTAAGCAATAAGCATAACCTTCCAGGTTTATTGGAATTACTCTTCCTTGTCATCCTTCAGGGGATTAAGATGGTGTAGATACTGACTGTTGGTCCTGGTGACAGGAACTTGTCTATGATTCTGTTGTGCCTTGTTCAGGAGCCCAAAGGAGCAACCACGAGCCAACTCTGATCCAATCACATTAGGGTCTCTTTATTACAAACTAGAGTTTGAGCTTACTCACTGCTGGCCCACAGGATGGTTTGGTGAAGCAGCCCCAAACTCTTGTTGGGGCAAGGTTTTATGGAAAATGGAAGCAAGTGTGGGGGTATTCATTCTGGTAAACATATAATTGAATATCTATTGTAACCCAATAAGTGGGTACTCTGAAGCAGACCGTATTCAATCACAAATGGTTTGAAAGTACATCTGTAACAATCAGACTAATCTTTGATTAACTGTTGCTAGGTAGTAGCTAGGGAGTAACTCTGGCCAAGGACAAGCCATGGGGTCCTTCCTGGTACTTGGGTACAGCTTGTGTTCAGCTTGTGTTCAGCTGCAGGCCAAGTTTTCAGGCCTCTTTTTTTCTTCTTTTTCTTTTAAGATAGGGGATGGTCCCATGATGGAGTAGGTTTGGCCTCTCAAGTCCATTGCAGTCTTCTTCCTTTCCTTCTTCTGACCTACAAGGGACATAATAAAGATAAATACTATGGATATTTTATATTGGTTTGGTTTTTGCTTTGGTATTTGCTATTGTGTGTGTATGTGTGTGTGTGTTTATTTTGTGTAATATTTTAGATTACTGACTGATAAAGAAACCCTACTAAGACCTTTAAATACATAGAACAATATCACATAATTTGCTTTCAAGGAATTTTCAACATTTTTTTTTTGATGGAGTGAGATAAGCACAAGACAGCTAACAAGACAGATAAATGACAGGCTGAGAGAGTAAGAGAATGAATGTACTGGAAAATAGTAATTTTTGTACACATTGTTTAGATAGCAAGTGTTGTGACTCAGGAGATGGAAAGATTATCATGGGGAGGGAAAGTGTTGACTTGAACGTGAGTGTGTCCTTCTTCAGACATCTGTACCAAAGCACAAGCTATAGGCAAACAAGTTTATAGAAATAAAGTAAAGCCCTTAACCAGCATCCAGTTTGAACCATTGAATCCTCAGTAAACTGATGCCTTAGGACCTCAAGATGTGAAAGAAGGTTGGCAGAGAAAGCACTTTTGGGAAATGGAGAAGAGAACTAATGTTGACTGCAAAGATCAGATGCTCATTCAACGTTCTGGCTGAGCTCTGGCCCCACAAAAGGAAAGGTCTCTCCCTTTGCTTATTTTATAAGTAGTTCCAGTGAAGGAGAAGCATCTCTAAGTTATGTCACATCTGCCATAAGGCAGAGTAGAGGAATAGCCTGAGTAGAATGAGCTGGGTGGTGCCAGGAGAGGAGGAAGTGTTCTTTTTGGAGCTCACAGGGATGCTTCTTCAGTTGTGTCCCTGAACCAACCAGGACAGTGTGAGGACCTGAGTAAGAACTAGTAATTAATCTCTTGAGACACTTCTATGACAGATCAAATTCAAAAGGTGTTTGTTGGCATTGCATACTGCCTAAAACTGTTATAAAATTGGCATCAGAAAATAGCCCCTTTGATGGCAAGGAAGGTCTGTACTCTTAGTGTATTAAGGTGCTGCCATCAGGCTACCTTTGTTTGCCCTTTCTTGTGGTTATTATTATTATTATTATTTTTTAGCATATCAACTACTAAGGATAAATTGTGAGCAGTCCTTATGATATATTGTAAATATCCAGAATCCTAGTCAATGTTATTATTTTTAAATAACATTCTATGTGGTCATTTGGAGAAAGAATTTAAATTCTTGTTTGCTTAAATCACTTTCTTTTCCTGGACCAAATAAAATAGTTGGGTCCATAAAGTAATAGAATTCCTTACCTGGCTAGCAGTTATTAAACATTAAACACAACATTCTGGTAATTTGCATGAAGTTATCTTGGTCCATGTTTAAAATCACCTCTTGAAGTAGGTACAGTCATTAACATTTTAGAGACAAGAAGCTAAGACTTGAGTACAGTTAAGCAATTCTCTCACTGTGGTAAGAAACAGAGACAGGATTCAAACCCAAGTGGTCTGACTTGTAAGTTTTCACTGCCATTCCAATAGTAGCTTCAGCTAAGTAGCTTTTCATCTCTCTTTCAGTATTAGCAGACAGAAACAACAAGAACAAAAATTATAGCAATCCACACGTACTTTGCAATAATAACTTTAAATATTAATGACCTTATCTCTTCAACACAAAGACACAGGTTAGCTGAATGGATTAAGAAACAAAATCCATCTCCTTATTACCTATGAGAAACTCATCTTACATTCAATGACAGGGATCATTTAAAAGAGAAAGGAGGGGGGAAAGTATTCAAAGCGAACAGAATCAGGAAATGAACAGGCATCAGTATTCAATATCTGAGAAAACAGACTTTAATAAAAATAACAGACATCATCCTAATGAAGGGAACAATTAACCAGGAAGATATTGCTATCCTAAACATGTGTTCACTAGACTCTGGTGCACCTGATTTCATAGAGAATGTATTACTGGAATTAAAGGCACAAATTAACTCTAACTCAGAAATAATAGGCAATTTCAACACCCCGAGTTCTCCAACAGAGGGGTTACCTGAACAAAAAATAGACAGAGAAGCAGCAGAATCAGAAGACCATGAATCAAATGGACCCTTCCAACAATAAATGCCATGGGTTCTGAATCATTTTCAGTTTAGTACTGAAAGCAGTCACTTTCAGAGGCTTGCGATTTGGAGGAAGGTTTAATTTCACTTAAAAAACATTGTACTCTCATTGTTAGGTATAATTTGGTGTATTATAAGAAATGATAATGCTTTTGATATTCACTTATGTTTTAGGTGTGTTTCCAAGTCAGAAAACGCTTTGCAATAAGATTTCCATTTGATATTTATATCTGTCTGTTAAGGAGGAAGAATCCAGGGTAATTGTTACCATTTGCATTTGAGAATTAAAACATTTAGTTAGGCTTACTTGCTTAGTAAATATTTCATCATGACTGCAATTTGATTTTCCCAGTATAATATTTTACACTGACGTTGTACCAGCAAGGTAATCTATATGTGTTCCTTGATCATGCCTAGATCAAGCAGAGGTTAAGAACTTGAAGATAGTTTTCTTAGTGAAGATCAGAGTGATTTCTCATGTTTCCCGAGAACATTTGAAAACTCCCATGCCCACACTGAGGGACAAAGTGCTTTGGAACTTGACTCATACTGGCCAGATGGATGGGTGCTGAGTGAGAGGTCTATCTCCTGAGGAAGAGCAAAAGGAAAAGACAGTATTGATGCATGGAGTGAGTCCTTGCCGATTCTCCCCAACAGAATCCCCTCTATTCAATAGCGTCCTTGTAGGGGACCAGAGGCAGCAGAGGCATGGCAGGGTCTAATCTAGCCTTGCCACCTCTTCTCAATCACAAGAAGAAACAAGGTTACTGAATTCCAGAACAGCTGATTTCTCCACGGCAGTTCTGATGGATGGATTTGCTGACTCCAAAGCACATCGTTTTTATGTGATGATATACTTTGTGCTTTCCTCCCACTAGGAGGGGCCACAGGCAAACCATGCCTTCCCACAAGGCTTTTGTTCTGTGGCCTTGGAGATGGACACTTGTTCTCCCTGGACTCTTTCCGAGTGCTCCAGGGTTGGCCAATGTTCTTTCTGGATGTACCTTCACCTGGCAAGTGTTCCCTTCATCCATCAAAGAATGCAGGGCGCATGGAACACCCTGAGGATCTACTCTGAGTCTCTGGGAAATATTTGCCAGGGTTCACACTGTAGCTTGGCGGAACAGATTAGTGGGGTGAGCCAGCCTTAGATCTCATAGTACCCGGAGGGACAGTGATGAATGTGCCCGTTCTCCTGAGGTCATCTCCACCTCCAGCCCTACCCCATGTGTCCTGGAAGGCTCAGAGTCATAGGGTCTGATTTATTCTTGTCCATAACCGGGAGGTCCTTGTGTAGATGCAGCTGGTGAATATAATTTGGCCCTGAGCTCTGACAGCTTTGATATCTACCATTTTTCTTCTCCTCCCTGGACCCATGAGGCAACTCTCTGTTGACTATATTTAGGCCAGAGGCAGGGACCAGGTGGCATTTCCCTTTCAGGGTTGGAAAACCTTGACTTATCTTTGACAAAGTGTTGTTTGCCAAAGTCTTAGACATTGAAATTATTGCCAGTTTTCTCTCACTGGCCTGGCCTGGAAGGGATGTCTAGCCTCTCTCACTCAAAGCTTTGTGCAATGCTGGCTGGCAATTTTGGTCACATCTTTCATTAAATACAGTTGTTAGTGACATCTTATTAAATAGTGATGGCTACTTATACGAGTCCCTTATTTTGACATAATACTTTATACTTTCCAAAGTACTGTCATGTTATGGCATTTGAGTTTCACATGTTTTATTTAAATATATAGACTTGTTAAGTATTCTATTCTTGCCCCCAAAGCCAATAACACTCTACATGCATAGCATATCAGTGCATTAAAAATTTTAAAAAGTTTTTATCACTTTCTTTTTGCCTTTTCAATTTTCTTCTCATCTGCCCAACCTTTGTGTTGGCTGTCTCCTTATGAATTATGGATTATCAAGTACCCAAATGATTTAAATATCTTAATGATTTAAATTCATGTGAAACAAGGCAGAAATAAATGTAGAGAAGCCTAAACACTCACAAGCCAGCTGAAAAGACTATGTGCAGTTAGAACACGAGTTTCTCTTTGGAAAGAATGGCTGTTCTGTACTTGACATAGAAGAAAAAACCACAACTGTTTAAAACAAAGCTGAATTTTTTAAAGATGTAGGGAAATAAAAGACACAGCACTATACTGGAAGTACAGCTGCTGCTTAGAGGAAGGGTACGACATTTGAAAGTATTTCTGGTACTATTAAAATGATTGTTCAGTTCTTGAGTATTAAAAAAAAAAAGCAAATGATTCACTTTTGAAATTTGCAGTGGTAGGTAGAGGTTTGTTCTCACTGCACCCTCAGGGACAGAAGTTTCCAGACCCACATAAAGACCTATAGGTCAGGAATCTGTTGGACATGTTTATTCAGAAAAAAAAAATTTGTGAGGATGAGGTGGAGATTCTTTAGGTTTAAGGAGGTTCAAAGTCTTAGCTCCAAGACTGCAAGTGTTTGCTGCAAACTCACTTGCTAGAATTCATAGTCAGTGTACCAGTGAGGTGCCTAGACACAAGGCTCAAGGGGAAAAATAAAGCCAAAAGAATTTAATCTACTAAAAAGGATAGACAACCACAGCTCTTAAGGTAATGTGGTGAATAGGACTAGCATAATTCGAAATTCTTCCACTTTTCAAGAAGGCATGACCAGTGTGTTGTCTGTCATTAGAGAACTTTACTTCTCCTCCTCCTGTTGTTGAATAGAGAGTAAGGGACACTTAATGGGTAATGTGTGAATGGGAAGATACTATGCTCTTTGCTTGAGTGTAGACTCACATATAATGAAATCTATAACTCCATGCTCCAAAAGGCATGCCTATCATTCCTTCTTCCTTGGAGACCTCTGAGGCTCTCATGTAGATAAAGTTTTCCAGGTACTAAGTTAGGGACTGTTGCTTTGAAACTGTGTCAGGAGCCAGGATGTCTTCACTTTTATTATGTAGAACTATGTGAGTGTATGAAAACTTAAGATTGGGTGAGTTCACCTGCATAATGTCTTATAAAGGTTTCTTTCCAGTGGGATATGGCTCAATCTGTGTTTACTGAAGGAATTTCAACTACACAGAGACACTTCCAAATGTATTTTCTTGGGGAAAAAAAGGCCAGCAATTGGGCTCTAAAGTTTTTGGCCTTAAGAGTTGTTGTAGGCTTTAATGTATAAGAAAGGCACATTTTGTGTAGATCTAAAAATGGGCAGATGTCATATTTATTCTTTGCCATGATGCTCCTCCTTATAGTTTCTGTAAGATGTTTGAGGAAGTCTATTGATTAATATATGCGTGCATAACTGACCTAAAGTTGTACTACAGAGCAATTGTGATAAAAACTGCATGGTACTGGTATAGTGACAGAGAAATAGATCAGTGGAATAGAATTGAAGACCCAGAAATGAACCCACACACCTATGGTCACTTTATCTTTGACAAGGGAGCAAAAACCATCCAGTGGAAAAAGGACAGAATTTTCAACAAATGGTGCTGGCACAACTGGCGGTTATCATGTAGAAGAATGCTAATTGATCCATTCCTATCTCCTTGTACTAAGGTCAAATCTAAGTGGATCAAGGAGCTTCACATAAAACCAGAGACACTGAAACTTATAGAGGAGAAAATGGGGAAAAGCCTCGAATATATGGACACAGGGGGAAAATTCCTGAATAGAACAGCAATGGCTTGTGCTGTAAGATCGAGGATCTACAAATGGGACCTAATAAAATTGCAAAGCTTCTGCAAGGCAAAAGACACTGTCAATAAGACAAAAAGGCCACCAACAGATTGGGAAAGGATCTTTACCTATCCTAAATCAGATAGGGGACTGATATCCAATATATATAAAGAACTCAAGAAGGTGGACTCCAGAAAATCAAATAGCCCCATTAAAAAATGGGGCTCAGAGCTAAACAAAGAATTCTCACCTGAGGAATACCGAATGGCTGAGAAGCACCTGAAAAAATGTTCAGCATCCTTAATCACCAGGGAAATGCAAATCAAAACAACCCTGAGATTCCACCTCACACCAGTCAGAATGGCTAAGATCAAAAATTCAGGTGACAGCAGATGCTGGCGAGGATGTGGAGAAAGAGGAACACTCCTTCATTGTTGGTGGGATTGCAAGCTTGTACAACCACTCTGGAAATCAGTCTGGCGGTTCCTCAGAAAATTGGACATAGTACTACCGGAGGATCCCTCAATATCTCTCCTGGGCATATATCCAGAAGATGTCCCAACTGGTAAGAAGGACACATGCTCTACTATGTTCATAGCAGCCTTATTTATAATAGCCGGAAGCTGGAAAGAACCCAGATGCCCCTCAACAGAGGAATGGATACAGAAAATGTGGTACATTTACACAATGGAGTACTACTCAGCTATTAAAAAGAATGAATTTATGAAATTCCTAGGCAAATGGATGGACCTGGAGGGCATCATCCTGAGTGAGGTAACCCAATCACAAAAGAACTCACATGATATATACTCACTGATAAGTGGATATTAACCCAGAAACTTAGAATACCCAAGATATAAGATACAATTTGCTAGAGGGCCACAGGCCTCACCCGGCCGGATCAGCGCCAGGGTAGCGGGAGCGCAGGGTTGCCTGACACCCGCCAGCTACCCACGACCCCCGCCGCAGGATTTTGGGACTGCTGGTGAGTGGAACACAGCTTCTGCTCCAATCCAATTGCGCGGGACCTGAGACTGCATTAGTTAAGGAAGCAGAAACCGGCCTGAGTAGGGCCACAGGCCTCACCCGGCCGGATCAGCGCCAGTGTAGCGGGAGCGCAGGGTTGCCTGACACCCGCCAGCTACCCAAGACCCCCGCCGCAGGATTTTGGGACTGCTGGTGAGCTACCCAAGACCCCCGCCGCAGGATTTTGGGACTGCTGGTGAGTGGAACACAGCTTCTGCTCCAATCCAATTGCGCGGGACCTGAGACTGCTCTGGTTGGGGAGAGAGAAGTCCGGCCTACATAGGGCCACAACCCTCTTCCGGTCAGAAAAGCACCTGGGCAGCTGGGGCGCAGGGTCTGCTGACACTCGCCAGCTACCCACAACACCCGCCACAGGATCTTAAGACTTCTGGTGAGTGGAGCACAGCTTCTGCTCCAATCCAATTGCGCGGGACCTGAGACTGCATTAGTTAGGGAAGCAGAAACCGGCCTGAGTAGGACCACAGGCCTCATCCGGCTGGATCAGCGCCGGGGTAGCGGGAGCGCAGGGTTGCCTGACACCCGCCAGCTACCCACGACCCCCGCCTCAGGATTTTGGGACTGCTGGTGAGTGGAACACAGCTTCTGCTCCAGTCCAATCACGCGGGACCTGAGACTGCTCTGGTTGGGGAGAGAGAAATCCGGCCTACATAGGGCCACAACCCTCTTCCGGTCAGAAAAGCACCTGGGCAGCTGGGGCGCAGGGTCAGCTGACACTCACCAGCTACCCACAACACCCACCACAGGATCTTAAGACTTCTGGAGAGTGGAACACAGCTTCTGCTCCAATCCAATTGCACGCGGGACCAGAGACTACATTAGTTAGGGAAGCAGAAAAACGGCCTGAGTAGGACCACAGGCCTCTTCCGGCTGGACCAGCACCGGGGTACCGTCAGCTACCCACGACCCCCGCCGCAGGATTTAGAGACTGCTGGTGAGTGGAACACAGCTTCTGCTCCAATCTTTAAATAGTGACAACGATAACAACTAACCCCAGAGATTACCAGATGGCGAAAGGTAAACGTAATAATCTTACTAACAGGAACCAAGACCACTCACCATCATCAGAACCCAGCACCCCCACTTCGCCCAGTCCAGGGCACCCCAACACACCGGAAAAGCTAGACACGGATTTAAAAGCATACCTCCTGATGATGATAGAGGACTTCAAGAAGGACTTTAATAACACACTTAAAGAAATGCAGGAGAACACTGATAAAAAGGCAGAAGACAATAAAGAGGAAGCACAAAAATCCCTTAAAGAATTGCAGGAGAACACTGCTAAAGAGTTACAAATCCTTAAAGAAAAACATGATAACATAATCAAACAGGTAGAAGTCCTTACAGAAAAACAGGAAAACACATCCAAACAGATGATGGAAATGAACAAAACCATACTAGACCTAAAAAGGGAAGTAGACACAATAAAGAAAACCCAAAATGAGGCAACACTGGAGATAGAAACCCTAGGAAAGAAATCTGGAACCATAGATACGAGCATCAGCAACAGAATACAAGAGATGGAAGAGAGAATCTCAGGTGCAGAAGATTCCATAGAGAACATCGGCACAACAATCAAGGAAAATGTAAAATGCAAAAAGATCCTAACTCAAAACATCCAAGAAATACAGGACATAATGAGAAGACCAAACCTACGGATAATAGGAGTGGATGAGAATGAAGATTTTCAACTCAAAGGACCAGCAAACATCTTCAACAAAATTATAGAAGAAAACTTCCCAAATCTAAAGAAAGAGATGCCCATGAACATACAAGAAGCCTACAGAACTCCAAATAGACTGGACCAGAAAAGAAATACCTCCTGACACATAATAATCAGAGCAACAAATGCTCTAAATAAAGATAGAATACTAAAAGCAGTAAGAGAAAAAGGCCAAATAACATATAAAGGCAAGCCTATCAGAATTACACCAGACTTTTCACCAGAGACTATGAAAGCCAGAAGATCCTGGACGGATGTTATACAGACACTAAAAGAACACAAATTCCAGCCCAGGCTACTATACCCAGCCAAACTCTCAATTAACATAGATGGAGAAACCAAAGTATTCCACGACAAAACCAAATTCACACATTATCTCTCCACGAATCCAGCCCTTCAAAGGATAATAACAGAAAAAAACCAATACAAGGACAGGAACCACGCCCTAGAAACAACAAGAAGGTAATCCCTCAACAAACCTAAAAGAAGACAGCCACAAGAACAAAATGCCAACTTTAACATCAAAAATAACAGGAAACAACAATTACTTTTCCTTAATATCTCTTAATATCAATGGACTCAACTCCCCGATAAAAAGACATAGACTAACAAACTGGCTACACAAACAAGACCCAACATTTTGCTGCTTACAGGAAACTCATCTCAGAGAAAAGGATAGACACTACCTCAGAATGAAAGGCTGGAAAACAATTTTCCAAGCAAATGGCATGAAGAAACAAGCTGGAGTAGCCATTCTAATATCTGATAAGATTGACTTCCAACCCAAAGTCATTAAAAAAGACAGGGAGGGACACTTCATACTCATCAAAGGTAAAATCCTCCAAGAGGAACTATCAATCCTGAATATCTATGCTACAAATACAAAGGCAGCCACATTCATTAAAGAAACTTTAGTAAAGCTCAAAGCACACATTGCACCTCATACAATAATAGTGGGAGACTTCAACACACCACTTTCACCAATGGACAGATCATGGAAACAGAAACTAAACAGGGACACAGTGAAACTAACAGAAATTATGAATCAAATGGATCTGGCAGATATCTACAGAACATTCTATCCTAAAACAAAAGGATATACCTTCTTCTCAGCACCTCATGGTACCTTCTCCAAAATTGACCACATAATTGGTCACAAAACAGGCCTCAACAGATATAAAAATATTGAAATTGTCCCATGCATCCTATCAGATCACCATGGACTAAGGCTGATCTTCAATAACAAAATAAATAATAGAAAGCCAACCTTCACGTGGAAACTGAACAACACTCTTCTCAATGATACCTTGGTCAAGGAAGGAATAAAGAAAGAAATTAAGGACTTTTTAGAGTTCAATGAAAATGAAGCCACAACATACCCAAACTTATGGGACGCAATGAAAGCATTTTTAAGAGGAAAACTCATAGCTCTGAGTGCCTCCAAAAGGAAACTAGAGAGAGCACACATTAGCAGCTTGACAACACACCTAAAAGCACTAGAACAAAAGGAAGCAATTTCACCCAAGAGGAGTAGACGGCAGGAAATAATCAAACTCAGGGGTGAAATCAACCAAGTGGAAACAAGAAAAACTATTCAAAGAATCAACCAATCAAGGAGCTGGTTCTTTGAGAAAATCAACAAGATAGATAAACCCTTAGCCAGACTCACTAGAGGGCACAGGGAAAGCATCCTAATTAACAAAATCAGAAATGAAAAAGGAGACATAACAACAGATCCTGAAGACATCCAAAACACCATCAGATCCTTCTACCAAAGGCTATACTCAACAAAACTGGAGAACCTGGATGAAATGGACAAGTTCCTAGACAGATACCAGATACCAAAGCTGAATCAAGATCAGGTTAATGATCTAAACAGCCCTATATCCCCCAAAGAAATAGAAGCAGTCATTAATAGTCTCCCAACTAAAAAAAGCCCAGGACCAGATGGGTTTAGTGCAGAGTTCTATCAGACCTTCAAAGAAGATCTAATCCCAGTTCTTCACAAACTATTCCACAAAATAGAAACAGAAGGTACTCTACCCAACTCATTCTATGAAGCCACAATTACTCTGATACCTAAACCACAAAAAGACCCAACAAAGATAGAAAACTTCAGACCAATATCCCTTATGAATATTGATGCAAAAATCCTCAATAAAGTTCTTGCTAACCGAATCCAAGAACACATCAAAACAATCATCCATCCTGACCAAGTAGGTTTCATCCCAGGGATGCAGGGATGGTTCAATATACGGAAATCCATCAACGTAATCCAGTATATAAACAAACTCAAAGACAAAAACCACATGGTCATCTCCTTAGATGCGGAAAAAGCATTTGACAAGATCCAACACCCATTCATGATAAAAGTCTTGGAAAGATCAGGAATTCAAGGCCCATACCTAAACATGATAAAAGCAATCTACAGCAAACCAGTAGCCAACATCAAAGTAAATGGTCAGAAGCTTGAAGCAATCCCTCTAAAATCAGGGACTAGACAAGGCTGTCCACTTTCTCCATACCTATTCAACATTGTACTTGAAGTCCTAGCCAGAGCAATTCGACAACAAAAGGAGATCAAAGGGATACAAATTGGAAAAGATGAAGTCAAAATATCACTTTTTGCAGATGATATGATAGTATATATAAGTGACCCTAAAAATTCCACCAGAGAACTCCTAAGCCTGATAAACAGCTTCGGTGAAGTAGCTGGATATAAAATTAACTCAAACAAATCAATGGCCTTTCTCTACACAAAGAATAAACAGGCTGAGAAAGAAATTAGGGAAACAACACCCTTCTCAATAGTCACAAATAATATAAAATATCTTGGCGTGACTCTAACTAAGGAAGTGAAAGATCTGTATAATAAAAACTTCAAGTCTCTGAAGAAAGAAATTATAGAAGATCTCAGAAGATGGAAAGATCTCCCATGCTCATGGATTGGCAGGATCAACATTGTAAAAATGGCTATCTTGCCAAAAGCAATCTACAGATTCAATGCAATCCCCATCAAAATTCCAAATCAATTCTTCAACGAATTAGAAAGTGCAATCTGCAAATTCATCTGGAATAACAAAAAACCTAGGATAGCAAAAACTCTCCTCAAGGATAAAAGAACCTCTGGTGGAATCACCATGCCGGACCTAAAGCTCTACTACAGAGCAATTGTGATAAAAACTGCATGGTACTGGTATAGTGACAGACAAATAGACCAATGGAATAGAATTGAAGACCCAGAAATGAATCCACACACCTATGGTCACTTGATCTTCGACAAGGGAGCTAAAAACATCCAGTGGAAGAAAGACAGCATTTTCAACAAATGGTGCTGGCACAACTGGTTGTTAACATGTAGAAGAATGCGAATCGATCCATTCCTATCTCCTTGTACTAAGGTCAAGTCTAAGTGGATCAAGGAACTTCACATAAAACCAGAGACACTGAAACTTATAGAGGAGAAAGTGGGGAAAAGCCTTGAAGATATGGGCACAGGGGAAAAATTCCTGAATCGAACAGTAATGGCTTGTGCTGTAAGATCGAGAATTGACAAGTGGGACCTCATGAAACTACAAAGCTTCTGCAAGGCTAAAGACACCATCAATAAGACAAAAAAACCACCAACAGATTGGGAAAGGATCTTCACCTATCCTAAATCAGATAAGGGACTAATATCCAATATATATAAAGAACTCAAGAAGGTGGACTCCAGAAAGTCAAATAACCCCATTAAAAAATGGGGCTCAGAACTGAACAAAGAATTCTCACCTGAGGAATACCGAATGGCAGAGAAGCACCTGAAAAAATGTTCAACATCCTTAATCATCAGGGAAATGCAAATCAAAACAACCCTGAGATTCCACCTCACACCAGTCAGAATGGCTAAGATCAAAAATTCAGGTGACAGCAGATGCTGGCGAGGATGTGGAGAAAGTGGAACACTCCTCCATTGTTGGTGGGATTGCAAGCTTGTACAACCACTCTGGAAATCAGTCTGGTGGTTCCTCAGAAAATTGGACATAGTACTACCGGAGGATCCAGCAATACCTCTCCTGGGCATATATCCAGAAGATGTCCCAACCAGTAAAAAGGACACATGCTCCACTATGTTCATAGCAGCCCTATTTATAATAGCCAGAAGCTGGAAAGAACCCAGATGTCCCTCAACAGAGGAATGGATACAGAAATTATGGTACATTTACACCATGGAGTACTACTCAGCTATTAAAAAGAATGAATTTATGAAATTCCTAGCCAAATGGATGGACATGGAGGGCATCATCTTGAGTGAAGTAACACAATCACAAAAGATCTCACACAATATGTATTCATTGATAAGTGGATATTAGCCCAAAACTTAGGATACCCAAGATATAAGATACAATTTGATAAACGCATGAAACTCAAGAAGAATGAAGACCAAAGTGTGGACATTGTGCACCTTCTTAGAATTGGGAACAAAACACCCAGGGAAGGAGTTACAGAGACAAAGTTCGTAGCTGTGATGAAAGGATGGACCATTTAGAGACTGCTGTATCCAGGGATCCATCCCATAATCAGCTTCTAAACGCTGACACCATAGCATACACTAGTAAGATCTTGCTGAAAGGACCCAAATATAGCTGTCTCTTGTGAGACGACGCCGGGGCCTAGCAAACACAGGAGTGGATGTTCACAGTCAGCTATTGGATGTATCACAGGGCTCCCAATGGAGAAGCTAGAGAAAGTACCCAAGGAGCTAAAGGGATCTGCAACCCTATTGTTGGAACAACATGATGTACTAACCAGAACCCTGGAGCTCTTGTCTCTAGCTGCATATGTATCGAAAGATGGCCTAGTCGGCCATCAATGGAAAGAGAGGCCCATTGGACTTGCAAACTTTATATGCCCCAATATAGGGGAATGCCAGGGCCAAAAGAATGGGAATGGGTGGGTAGGGAAGTGGGGGGCGCTATGGGGGACTTTTGGGATAGTATTGGAAATGTAATTGAGGAAAATACGTAATAAAAATATTAAAAAAAAAAAAAAGATACAATTTGCTAAACGCATGAAACTCAAGAAGAATGAAGACCAAAGTGTGGACACTGTGTCCCTTCTTAGAATTGGGAACAAAACACCCATGGAAAGAGTTACAGAGACAAAGTTTGGAGCTGTGACGAAAGGATGGACCATCTAGAGACTGCCATATCCAGGGATCCACCCCATAATCAGCTTCCAAACACTGACACCATTGCATACACTAGCAAGATTTTGCTGAAAGGACCCAGATATAGCTGTCTCTTGTGACACTACAGGGGCCTAGCAAACACAGAAGTGGATGCTCACAGTCAGCTATTGGATGGATCATAGGGCTCTCAATGGAGGAGCTAGAGAAAGTACCCAAGGAGCTAAAGGGATCTGCAACCCTATAGGTGGAATAGCATTATGAACTAACCAGTACCCCAGAGCTCTTGACTCTAGCTGCATATGTATCAAAAGATGGCCTAGTAGGCCATCACTGGAAAGAGAGCCCCATTGGATACACAAACTTTATATGCCCCAGTACAGGGGAACACCAGGGCCAAAAAACTGGGAATGGGTTTGTAGGGAAGTGGAGGGGAGGGTATGGGGGACTTTTGGGATAGCATTGGAAATGTATTTGAGGAAAATACATAATAAAAAAAAGATACAATTTGCGAAACACATGAAACTCAAGAAGAACAAAGACCAAATTGTGGACACTTTGCCCCTTCTTAGAATTGGGAACAAAACACCCATGCAAGGAGTTACAGAGACAAAGTTTGGAGCTGAGACGAAAAGATGGACCATCTAGAGACTGCCATATATGGGGATTCATCCCATAATCAGCCTCCAAATGCTGACACCATTGCATACACTAGCAAGATTTTGCCAAAAGGACCCTGATATAGCTGTCTCTTGTGAGACTATGTCGGGGCCTAGCAAACACAGAAGTGGATGCTCACAGTCAGCTATTGAATGGATCACAGGGCCCCCAATGGAGGAGCTAGAGAGAGTACCCAAGGAGTTAAAGGGTTCTGCAACCCGATAGGTGGAACAACAATATGAACTAACCCGTACCCCCAAGAGCTCGTGTCTCTAGCTGCATATGTATCAGAAGATGATCTAGTCGGCCATCAGTGGATAGGCCCATTGGTCGTGCAAACTTTATATGTCTCAGTACAAGGGAACGCCAGGGCCAAGAAGTGGGAGTGGGTGGGTAGGCGAGTGGGTGGGAGGTTATGGGGAACTTTTAGGATAGCACTGGAAATGTAAATGAAGAAAATCCCTAATTAAAAATATATATGTGCATAAATTGGGATGGGTATTAGAATTAAAAGTCTATTTTGCCTTAGGACTTAAGCCTTAGCCTTGGCTTAAACTTAATTTAATATATTAGCCAATTTTCCTGTGTAACAGTCTACCCTAAACTCTGAATTCTGACAACAAGGTTTTATACTATAAATAAACTTACTCACAACCCACAGGTTGGGTAGGGCAATTCTAATTCAAGCTGCTAGTTAGCTAGTAGACTTGGCTTCAGGTAGGGTTTGTGTCTGCTCTATGCATTTCCATATTGTTCCAGAGTGAAGCATCTACCATATTCTCCCAATCTACATCAGGTGCTTAAGGGAGAGTAAACAAAGCTGCTGCTCCTGAGAGCCCTGAGCAACTAGATGCTCTTGTTTCACTCACAGTCCACTGGCCCAACCCTACATCAGTGGAGCAGGAAATACACTCTACTGTTCTTGCTCCCTGTCAGGCCTTGATAAAGAATTGTACACCTGAAAGAGTAAGCTGCTACACACAATAAGCTTTCCTTTGCACCGTGTGTTTTATTTCAACCTTTATTGAACAGTATTGACCAAAAACAAACAAACAAACAAACAACAAAACCCAGCCTTCACTCAAAAGGCTTTCATAGTTCCCCCAATTCAGTTTCATTGACCATTTTCATTAGGACTTAACCTGGATTATTGAATTGGACTTGTCCAAGATTAGCTTTAGGATTTGTATTTGTTAAGATCTATGCACGTATGTATTTTACATAGCATATACTCCCTGTCTGCATGTATCCCTGTACACCAAAAAGGGCAGCAGATCCTATTATCGATGATTTTGAGATGCCATGTAGTTTCTGGGAATTGAACTCAGTACCTCTGGGAGAGCAGCCAGTGTTCTTAGCTGTTGAGCCATTTCTCCAGCCCCATAGAATTTATATTTTAACATTAGCAGCAGATAATTTCAATGAGTTGTTAGACTTCAGTAGTTTGTCCATTTAAGTGAGGAACTTAGTGCCTAATCAACATTTGTATTAATTGACTTATGTTATCATCTACTTGTTAATTGTTATCTTATTTGGAGCCAGCTCTAGCTATTTTATAGCTCCTAATTCTGTGGACCCATTTTGAAGTTTTTGGTTTCTTTTTGTGATGCTCTTGACCTTCAGAATGCTGTGCGCTTACCCTACTTGTATTATCTATTCGTCTCACTGTAATAGATACCTAGTAAGAAACTAATAACTGAAAGAAAGGTTTACTTTGGCTCCTGGTTTAAAAGGTACAGTCCAGCATAGCAGGGAAGGCACGGCAGCAGGAGTTTAGGGTATCTTGTCCTATTGTATCCATCATCAGCCAGCAGCGACTGCTGAATGCTGGTGCTCAGCTTGCCTCCTTTATAGTCAGTCATGGACAGCAGCTCGTTGATTGGTGTCCTGTACATTTAAGGTGTGCCTTCCTACCTAAATTAACCTAATTCAGAGACTCCCTCACAGACACAGCTAGAGACATGACTCCCTTGGCAATGCTAAATTCTATTAAGTTGGCAGGATTGACCACCACACTCCTTTTTAAGTTTAATATTCTTCGTTTATTTTGTGTTTTTAAATTTTATATGTAAGAGTGTTTTGCTTCCATGTATGTATGATGTACACCATATGCAAGCCTGGTGCCTATAAGATGTAGGCAGAGAGCATTCATTGGCACTCCTGGAACTGGAGTTACAGATGGTTGTGATCTACCATATGAGTGCTGGGAACTTAACCTAGGTCTTCCACAAGAGCAGCAAATTCTCTTAACTACTGAACTAAGTCTTCAGCCCCATAGTCCTTTTTAAATTCTCAACCTTGAATCATTTACAAACCAAGGTTTCCTCCCAAGACTTTGCATTTCTGTGTTGACTCTGGATTTCACCAAAGTAATTACATATGTGTCTCTACCTCAGATTAAAAACACTTTGATTCCAGAACAGCTTGCAGGAGTCACTTCTGGGCCACTTCAACTGGTTGGGAGTGCACTTTTCTTCATTTTCAAAACTTAACTGGAGTTGCCTCCCCTTGCATGCTGTGTCCACCTGTCCTTTACTGCAGGGCCCTCTCTCCCCTTTATGTCCTTGATCATGCTGGTTTAAGACACTGCAGGTAAAGGCTTTGAGTTCTTAAACTTCTCTTCTGGTCTCACTGTCTGTAAGGAGCCGCCCTCACATTCGCCATTACAAGATGGCGCTGATGGCACTGGCACCTGTGTAAACAAACCATCTGCGCATGCACCGGGGTAGTTTCCCACCCCATGTGCTCTGCCTTCCCCGTGACGACAACTCCGGCCTATGGGCTGCAGCCAATCAGGGAGCTACACGTCCGAGGCGGAGGACAGTCCTCCATAAAAGAGACGGTTTCCGCCATTCTCTCGCTCTCTCTGGCTCTCTTCTCCACTGGCTCCTGAAGGGGTAAGCAATAAAGCTTGTGCTGCAGAAGATTCCGGTTGCCCTGAGCGTGTTCTTACCAGGGGGGACAAAAGCGCGGGCAATAACTGTCCATACAAACCTCCCACTTGCTCTTTGATTTTCTCAATTCCAGCTCCATTTCTACCATTTTTGTCTCTGGTTCTTCACTTCACTAAGCATACTGAGGCAGGGGAATATAGATTTCTTTGCTTTTAAGCTTCTGGATTTACTCTTCCCTTGAGAGCTTTCTCTATATTATTTTGAAAAATATCCCACTGATCCCTACTCAAGTGAAAGAGAATGAGGCCTTCTTGTTCTAGTTTTGATCACAGGTTTTAATCATCTTTGCAAACCACATCCTAATATAACTTGGGCTTATTCTCATTGTATATATTTATGTTATATCCTCTAGCTCTACCAGTTAATTCTTGCCAATTTCCTTATTGTGACATGACAAGGGAATGGCTGTTCTATTTCACTTTGCATTTTACTACTACTTTTACATACATGAATCTTACTCATTCTAAAGGGCCACCTGCTTCTTCTGGTGATTTCCTCTCTGATTCTATCATTCTCCCAATAGATTCTATAAATTTAGCTTTCCCAGATCACTGCAGGATGATTCTGGCCTTGTCACTGTCTACAGGAAGAAACTCTTTCCAATAATATACTTCTTGCTGTCAGTGGGAAAATTACTGTTTCCATAGATTCAACTTCTGTCCTGTTTTGCAGGAAAAACAGTTGTGAAGAGAGATCAGGTGTCCCCAAATTTTATATAAATGGTCTTCAAAAAGATTAATGATAATGCAGTAAACTGTATTTTAAAGTGACTTCTTTTCATTTTATTTCACTTTATTGAAAGTAAATTTTTTTCTCACGCAGTATCTTCTGATTACAGTTTTCCCTCCCTCTATTGCTCTCAGTTAATACCCATGTTCCTTCTTTTCTCTATCCATTCCTTTTCTTTCTATCATTAGAACAGAACAGACTTTTAAGAGATAAGAACCAAACTTGAAAAAATATACTAAGATAAAACAAAATCCACCATATTAAGACTGGACAAGGTAACTCAACAGAAGGAAGAGAACCCCAAGATCAGGCACAAGAATTAGAGACCCACTTGCTTACCCACTCAGGAGTCCTATAAAAATTCTACATTGATATCTGTAATATATACAAAGAGGACCTGTTGCTGACCTGTGAAGGCTCTGTGCTTGCTGGTTCAGTCTCTGTGACTCCATATAACCTCGCCTTAGTTGATTCAGAGGACCTTGTTCTCTTGGTGTCCTCCATACCCTCTGAGTCTTCCAGACTCTTCTTCTGCAGTGCTCCCTGAGCTCTGAGGAGAGAATTTAAAGGAGACATCCCATTTATAGCTGCATGTTCCTAGAACTCTGTGTATTGTCTGGCCGTGAGTCTCTGTGTCTGTTCCTGCCTGTTGGAGCATCCCTGATGATGACTGAATAAGCCACCTGATCTATGAGTATAGCACAGTATCATTAGGAGTCATTATATCAATATTTAGTTTTTATACTAGTAGTGTTTGGTTTTATTGTAGGAGGAAAAGGGTAGGTGAAAGAGTCAGAGACACCCTCACTCCTACAAAACACCAAGTTAACAACCATAACATATATGCAAAAGACATAGCACAGACTCTTGTAGACTTCAAGATCACTGCTTCAGTCTCTGTGAGCTCCTATGAGTTCTTCTTACTTGATTCTCTGGGCCTTGTTCTCTTAGTGTCCTTGACTCCTCTGGCTCTGATAATTCTTTCTCCTCCCACTTTCACGGCATTTCCTGAGCTGCAAGGGGAGGGACCTAGCTATTCATTCATTCATTGGCTAAAATACGCAATGAAATTGCTGTTCCTTGAAAGATTATCCAGAACAAAGAAAGAAAAATCAGGTCCTGTTAAGAAAACAGGTGCAAGCAAACAAAATTGAAGTTTAAGAGATACAAATGCTAATATGATTCTGTTTTTCATAAAAAAAATGTTGCTGCTTTATTTACCACTGTCATCCCATTACAAACACCCAGAGTTGTATATTCTAAAGCTTCTGGCTTGCCTTTGCTTCCTCCTAGTGGATGAACTGGCCTTCCTCATAAGTAACATTCCTTGGAGTTTGTCACTATGTCTCTGTGAAATAAAGATATAGAAAAAGTGCACAAAAATGTTTTGTACTCATGAACAACTCTTGATGCATGCTTCTGTTCTTTATGCTAAACCACATATCCTACAAGTTAGGTTCTTACTGTCTCTGCTATGAATCTTTGGCTCTCAGGATGTATGAACAAATGTTTTGAAAATCTGGGGATTATCAAAATTACATAGTATTTGATATTTGGCACTTTAACAATAAGATATTTTGTAATAAAATAGACCAAAGCATATGCTGAAACTATTATTTGACTTCTGGAGTAGACACAAATCAGTTCAATGAAGTTCTCTACTCACTCTGATGAAGGTCCTTATCACAATGGGTATAAAAATATGTGCAAGAAAGTATTCATTCATGACATAGCCATGAGAACTTTGTTTTTATAGTTAGATGGTAACTCTGTTCAAATTTTATTTCATTTGTCTCTGCAGAGAGTTTATTTTTTTTTCCTAACCAGTCTCCTTTTAGTCTTTAATTAGGTCTGTTGGAGTTTGTCAAAAGACCCTCACTTACAAAGACTACAGAGATCACCATCACTGCAAACCGCAAGAGGATTTTTATTGATCCAACATGTTGGGGATCCCCTCCCTCTCAGCACGCAGGCCAGAAGAGAGACCCAGAACAAAGAAAGAACACACTTTTTATACCTTGTAAGGGACAGATTTGAGCAACAGAGTATCTGGCTTATTCTAATTGGTGTAGCAAGTAACCTTTTCAGGCATTGGTTGGTTTGCATAGTGACTACTTCTGGCCTAGTGACTCACTTTGCTTGCCCCCATGGTGGGTTATTATGATTTGGTCAGCAAAGCGATAGTACATTTTGAACTAGCTATTAATGTCACAGCTATTAACATCACAGAAATTCTAGTAAGGTCAGGGCGGTTTGTGATCTTTCTCAGAATTCAGTGTTGGGCAGGGGTAGGAAAATTCTTCTGAGAAATGTTATTTTTGTTATGGTTATTTATCTGAGAACAGCTAATATTATTTTGGCAGCTGCGGGCTTAATGATTTTGAGTGCTAAAACTATGTTTTTTTTTTAACAGTAAAAAGATTTAATAGTATTTCATGAAATAAGAATAAATAAATAAACATATACAGAAATGGAGCGTAAAAATTTGCCTAGGCTGTGAAATAATTGAAAAATAAACTCATATTCAATGACATGTTAAATTCCACACCTTCACAATTGGCTTGAGTTATCAACTTGACACATCTGGGAGGAGAAAAACAATTGAGAAATTACCTCTACCAGTCAAGTCTCTGTCACATCTATGGCAGATATTCTTGATTCATAATTTATATAGGAAGCTAAGACCACTGTTGGTGGTCCTGGGTTGCATAATTCATGTGGCTGAGTATGAAAACTATGTTTTTATATTTGTTTAGTCAGCCATCTTCCTTATCTGGCTCTGCACTTGGCCTGCTAGTACAGTTTGGGAAGTCCTTTTCGAAGGGGGAAAGTATTGGGTGATCTTGAATTCATTTTGGATATTACAATCTTCACTGTAAACTAACTCTTCTAATTCCTTCGATTCCTTTCCTTAAGAAATTAACTGTGCTTCAGATCAATAGTCTACAGACTTTCTTGCCCATCAAATTTTTTCTGAGACAGAGAAAACTGGATCCAAGGATGTGTCTGTCTTAGCACTAGTTCTGGAGACCAGGCCGGCCTTAAATTCACAGAGATCTGCTTGCCTCTGATGGGATTGATGTTGTGTAGCACCATCACCTGTCTTGGTCATCTTGTGTGTGTTCTTGTCTTTGCCTTTAACAAGCTTGTGTAACATGAAGTTTTACCTTTCTGGACATTTCTTTTCACTTATCATCTTAGGAAAAGCTTCTTGTACTCAGGTCAAATGACTGATAAGTCTGTGACTGATAAGTCACAGAGCATCCTACTGAAAGAAAAAAACTACACTGTACTTCTCTGCACACCCCTGGTTTCAAAGGCCCCTCTAGTATATTAGAAATACTCAGGGAGCTGTAAAATTTACTAATCACCTTATCTTGACAAACCACATCAAAAACTGTGAATCTCTGAATGCATAAACATTGTTTAAGTCCTCAGGTAATGCTAATGTGAATCTGAAGCTTAGCACCATTCATCCTCTTCCCAGATTGTGCAATGGTTCCTAAGGACTCCTGAGAGTCTCATCTTCTTTGATACTTACTGATTCCATAGTTGGTCACATTCCCTGAGCTTTTCTCTGGTTACTTCAGTTCATAATACACATTCCAGGTTGCTTTCTTATTCATAGATTTGTAGGATGTCCATGAAGTCTGTGCACTGCTCAAGCCCAGGAGAAGCTTTCTTTGTTTTCTATGATATAAATGCCATGTTATGGAGTTGACTTCATGGCGCTCCTTCCTGTACTGCTTTATCCTAAGTGATAAGGTCATTAAAAAGTCCAACTATAAGGATGGTTTGTGTAATAACAGAACAAGAAAAAGTTAAAAATTAGTTGGCAGCTATAACTTTCTACATTGACTCTAAGCTTTATACTTTGATGTTGTATATCTCAAATGGTCATGATTGCCTAAGGCCCCTGTGGCCAGTATCTCAACTAGATCATAATTCCCTCTTTTCTTCAGTTTGTGAAAGAAATAGTAAATCAGTTACTCACTGAATATCACTTCAAAGTTGCAAGATATTAAAAATGGACACCACCTTCCTTGGTTCTCTCAACTCTTCCTCTCCCTTCATTTTTCTTTATTTCTCCTTTTCTTCTCTCCCTTTCTCTCTTTAACTTTTTATTTCTTCCATATAAACTTTTCTACTGATGCCATGTGTCTGGCTTAACACTAGGTTCAAATACACAATGCCATGACTTCAGCTAACTTCCACTGTAGCAGGAAAGCAACACATAAACTTTCCATGTTGGATAATGGTAATTAGTATGATTAACAATCTGGGAAGAGGATGGATGGTGCTAAGCTTCAGATTCACATTAGCATTACCTGAGGACTTAAACAATGTTTATGCATTCAGAGATTCACAGTTTTTGATGTGGTTTGTCAAGATAAGGTGATTAGTAAATTTTACAGCTCCCTGAGTATTTCTAATATACTGGAGGGGCCTTTGAAACCAGGGGTGTGCAGAGAAGTACAGTGTAGTTTTTTTCTTTCAGTAGGATGCTCTGTGAAGATTTGGTACTATGAAACTTACTTAAAATAAGGATGGTCCAAGTGAAGATTCTCGGGATAATCTTGGTCTCTTAGAAAAGTCTATAATTTCAATAATTCAAGAATAAGTATATGTGGGAAGCCACATGTGCCATTGCAGGGTGGCACTGACTTCTGCTGGCCACCACGCATACATAGGCAGTAAAGTTCTTTTGCCAAGATGAGGTTTTGAGAATTAATCAAAATTAACCAATCAGATGAGAGACAAGTTAACCAATCAGATGTAGGCATGCAAATGAGGTGAAAAGCATATCCCAAGCACAACCAATCCGGGTGTGAGACATGCTTCTCCTAGGCCTATATAAGCAGCACCAGTTCTGGGCTTGGGGTCACTTCACCTCTGCAATCAAGCTCTCCCAATAAACGTGTGTGGAAGGATCCTGTTGCAGTGTCGATCTTGCTGGCCAGTTGGGCGCGCACAAGAAGTATACTGATTGGTCAATACTACATATTTACACTACTGTAAATGTTTCTTTTTAATTCACCAGATATAGTAGTTGTCTCAGAGGCTTCCTGCTGAACGAGCTCATGCTTTCTAGTTCTTTCTAAACTCTGGATGGCTTATTTGACTTAGCTGTTCTGGCTCAAAACTTCTCTCCAAGCTGACTGATTCAAACTAGCTTCTCTCAGCTTCTCATTGAATTGCTTTTCTTGGAAAAACTGCCTCTGAATTCCACAAACTAAATTGCATTGACTGTATGAATTGAATGGAATTGGACAGAAATGAATGAGCTCAGCTGAACTCAACTGAACTCTACTGCATTGCCTGAATTTCACTGAACTGCCCTCAACACCTGATTCATTCTGTGCTTCTCTTAAATAGCCTTTCTTTCCTATATATTCTCATGAGAGTTGACTTACCCTATCTCTGACTCATTCTGCTAAATCTTTCTCTGATTTGTCGCATTGTCTACCTCTTAATTAGACATCACTTACAAACATGGCTTCTTCCTTCTACTTACTAACTTTACCTTCATTGTTTGGGATTAAAGATAAGTACAAAGGGCATGCCTTTATTCCAGCCAGAAGGATTAAAGGTGTGTTATTCTAGCCATATCACACAGACCTAGGTCTTTGCATGTGATCCCTTGCCTGAGCAGCCATGTTGAGCTACAAATACTTTCAAACTATGAATGTGACAGCCATGAATGGACATTTGGGAAAAGAAAAGATGATGCCAATATAATCCTTGATCTTTGACAGCCAGTATCAGCACACTACACACCTAATAGTGTGTGTGTGTGTGTGTGTGTGTGTGTGTATGAGAGAGAGAGAGAGAGAGAGAGAGAGAGAGAGAGAGAGAGAGAGAGAGAGAGAGAGAGAGAGAGAGTGCTATGTAGAGGCCCCACTACTTCAAAAAAAAATACAAACTAGTCTTTTCCACATGTCGTTTGGCATCTGGGGTTTTAGAAACAGCTTCAGACTTCAGAGTTTCTTGTTTTCTCCCTTTTCTTTTAGGTTCTGCCACCCACAGCATCCTGTATATCTTATCTTCTACTTTACCCAAACAGACTTTCTGTTCACCTCTGTTGGCTAGCTCCTCAACAAGCTCCTCAACAAACTCTTTACACTTTGAGTAATGACTTTGTGTTAGATGTCCCTGACTCTCCTTTGTGAAAGTAGACAATAAGAACAAGAAACAAAAACAAGTAGTCCAGCAGAGGTGGAAAACTTACAAACTTCTTAAAAAGTATCCCAAGATAGAAGTAAACAGATATTACTACTTTCTTCTGCTGAGCAAATGAGTGCTTTTTGGACATCTTGAGATGAGATGACATTAAGTCAAACAAGCAGGTTCAACAATGGATGGAGAGTCAGGAACGTTGTAAGATATATTCAGAAGCATGGGGGAATTACTACTGTAAGTGCTTCTTCAATTGTACAATACAATTTTTACTGTTAGGAAAATGTGTGTGCTTTCCCTCCTCCCCCAAAGCAGACAGAATGTCAAGTAGAAGTTGTAATTTGGTGATGTGATTTACATACAGATTAATCCATTATTAGTCTAAGTGAGAATTTTGATTCGGGAAGATGATATTTATCATCTGATTGCTTTGCTCACATAATCCAAGTGACTTTGTAACTTTAATTGTATTGCATGTTCTGGAAATATTGCCTATGATTACACCCTGTTTGAAATAATTAGGTGGTAATTAGCATTACAAGTTTCTTTTAAAAATACTATCATTAGAGAGATTGCTAAATGAATTACCTGGCACAGAGGACTCAATTTTCTTGGCATAAATCTCTCTCTCCACAGATGGGGCAGTGGTTTTCAAAGGCATTCTCAGTCTGTATTTGTTTGAAGTCACTGCTGTAATGAATGAGCATAAATTTACCAGCTTAACACAACACATATTTGTCACACATTCTATAGGACAGCCTGTCTGACTTTTGTCTTTATTAAGAAACCCCCACCCCCAGTGATTAGAATTAAGGTAAAAGCAGGACTGATTTTTTTCCCTACACATCTTAGGAGATAGTGCATTTTCTTGTTCACTTCAATTATTGGCAGAATTTTTTTTCCTGTCATAGGACTGAAGTCCTTTAATCCTTTCGAGAGACAATACTTCCATGGCTTGGGCAGTGACTCTCTCCATCTTCAAGGTTAGCAAGGACACCAGCAATGGCAAGTCAAGTTTCTTCGTTGCTCTGTATTTCTCTTGTTCAGTTTTATGGGTTCCAGAGGTGAGGGTATGGGGTTATGGAGATCGACATGGTGAGCATCAGCTGCTCATACAGTCTGAGCCATGGGTGCTTCATTCAGTGCACCTGTCCTTCTCAAAAGTGGTAGTAGGATAGTAGGCTTTTTTTTTTTTGAGTATTGTCTAATGGCAGTGGAGAGGGACAAAGGGATAATTAAGTGCTTTGATGTTTCTGCTGTCTTGAGATGTTATAATAGACAAAGGAAAGAGAATCTATTAGTTAGTTGACATTCTGAAGAGGGAGTAAGCTCTTAAAAGTAAGCTGTTAACATTTTTTTTTAAATATTGGCTTGCACAGTAATTGAATTGAACATTTAGTTTTTAGAGAACCATCTGTTTAGTTGTGTGTTTATCTCTTGCCAGTTAAATATCAGCCCATGAAAGCAGATACTGTGTCTGTCTTGTATCCATACAACAGTGAGAAAGCTTCACGTCGTGTTGCTCAATAACTTTCTAATAATGCTTGTTTATTAATTATACTCAGTAGCTCCAAGCGTAGCAGTGCAAGGGTACAGTGGTGAATAAAACCTACATGGTTCCTGTCTGCCTGATGTTAGACATTGAACAAATAATTTTATAGCTTATTTACTCTATGAAGGGGTAGAAAACTCAAAATATGAATAATGGTACATTGACTTTCTAGTTTAACTTAAAAATACAGTTGCATATTAATAGTTAGATGGAACTTCAGTATATTTCTATTGAGTTGGTATTTTCCTCAACTGGATCATATTCTTCATCTTTTCCCACATAAGCCATACCTTAAATGCATCTTCAATGACTACAAGTTTTTTGATTTTCCTAACAGAGCAAGAGCTCAAGATAAGGGTTTCACATATTAGACTCATCATTTAGCCCTGAAGTAAAAAACAACTTAAAGCATTTTTTAAACTACTGAAAAAAGTTAAAGAATAATATTTCATGACAAGTAAAATTTACATGAAATTCAGATTCTAGCATTCATTCATAAACATCAGTGAAACACAAACACACACAATTATTTATGAGTCATCTCAGTCTGTTCACAGTATCAGAGTTGAGTGTCCTTGAACATGAAGCCTGAAGACCAAAAGCCTATAAAAACCATAGCATTTGCTTCTTAACAATCCAGAGAAAACACTTGCTGATTCCTGCTTGAGAAGCAATTAAGTGCAGAAACTTAGTCTACTTCCTTCTCCATGTTTTCTTAGAGTGATTGTACATGGAGGGAGTGCTCATGGAAGGCTTATGACCACCTTTCTTCTCAATGCAGCGCTTGTGGATAATTTGATGATTTCATCTTATCACATAAGTTCAAAAATCTCCATTGACATTTTTTTACACTCCCAAGGGACATTGTCTTTAATTAAATTATACAATGATGCTAATGGACACAGACTGACATGGTCCAGCTTGGAGATGGGCACAGTGAATTCCCAGGGAGCAGACATTTGGTGGTAGAGGAAGAAGTATGCACTGTACTAATTAGATCAATGAGTTTGTCCCTCCCTCTCTCTCTATGGGGAACGGAGAGGTTTGGTTAGTGTCATAACATGTTGCTTATGATAGTTAAGATTAAACATATAATGTTATATTTTAATTAGAATCCTTTTTCAAGGTATAATGTTATATCTTTTGTACATGATAATATCCAGAATTTTGAGTTTGTGCATTATCAATTTGGATTTTATGTTATAGGACTTTTAAGTACCTCATCGGAGTGACTTTTGTCTACTGAAGAGGTAACTGTCTCCTTGTCAGCACCACAGCTTTAGAATTCTCAGTATATGTGAGACCATCCAAACAGGAGGCAATAGTTCTCACTGGTACTTGGTAAATTGTATGCCAAAGTGTAGAGTGACTAGAGGTACCCCAAAAAGGTTGTGTGAAAATGATTCAAGGACGAGATCTTGATGACTAACATCGGTATGGGAGCACATAAAGCTAGCAGATTCCTGTCCTTGAGGTCAAGGAGTGCTGCTAGCTACCGACCTACAGATCTTACTGTGCTGAGAAGATCTCCATGTTTCCTACAAGACCTTCAAATCCAAGAACCAGAACATCACCCTGGAATGAGCAGCTCAGCTGAGCGGAAGCGGTCACCAATTCAAGAGCTGGATTGCACAGAAAGCAGACGAGCAGAAAGCTCAGGTGCACAATTTATCCATGCTTTAATAAATCTGCAAAACTGACAAAACAGAACAACACAAAACAGAGCATTCTTCCTTGCCAGAGTTCTTAGAACCTTGCTTTATTTTCATACTCACTCCCCATCTTCCAACTAAATATCAAAATGAAATATGCTCGTGTAGCCCTGCTGTTTGGAAAGAGTAATTACTGTCGTCTTCCCTGCTTTCCAGAGAGAGAATATTCTCCTCTAATTTTTTGATTCCAGAAAAACAGTATACATCACCATTAATATTTTAAAAATATGCTCAGCCGTATTCTTTCTTTTCTGTCCTTTAATCCAACATTCTTTGGGTGAAGAGTAATTTCCATTTACTAAAATAAGGGGCAATTATTGAGAAGTGCAACAGCAAACTTAAAAGGTTCCATCTCCGCTGATATTATGTGATAAAAACAAGGTTGAGGTGGATATGGTGCTGCTTACAGTCTCGAAACCTTGTCTTTTCATATTTCAGTGCTTCTTTAGCCCTGAAATGTCATCTTATCTGTGAGTAACCAGCTCGTTTTTATGTTATAAGGCCCTGGGATTCCAGGGTACAAGGCGACCTCCATCCATCTTTTCTAATTTGCCTCAGTAGATACAATATGAAAAAAAGTGTAGCATTAAGGAAGGATCCCGCCTTTCTTTCTAGTTCCTCTCTCCGGAGCCAAGTTAAAATGGAATGCAGTCATTAAAAGGTTATCTAGTGTAACAAGCTCCCCGCCAAAGGCAGAGCAGAAGGCTCTATTCCTCTGTGAGTTGTTTTATGAAGTAGCTCATGGCTGACAATCAGTGAACTAAATCCTTCGACAAGGAGAGATTTACAAGGACTTGTCTACAGAGACAAAATGTTTCTACAGACTTGAGCAGAGCTGGGATCAGGGATTAGCAGCCCTCCACATAAATACAGCTTGGGGCTTCAGAATTCCACAGCTGGGGGCTTTCAATAGCCACTCACTGTAAATATGCTTATAGAACAGAGGTCTGAATACTGAGCAGGCTGCCGACAAAATCCATGTGGCTTCAGTGGTTAGTTAACAGGGTATTTTTTTGGACACAAATCCCAAGCAAGAGTCCCTTCTCTTAATCTCTTTTTTAGTACTTGAGTTCTAGCCTCTTTCCACTTCATGCTCCTCCCAGGTTGTTGTTGTTGTTGTTTTTTTCCTTCAGTCTCTTGTCTTCTAGCTCTTTACTGGCCATTGGCCCTTGTGACTGATGACCTTTGGGCAAGACTGCTAGACATTAAAATTGGTGATAACATTGCATTATTCTCATGAATATTTAACTATCCAACCTCACATATTCATGTATTAATTTGCCTAGGATTAAATGAGAAAAATGATAATTATATAAATTATTCAGATTCTTACGGGCATGGAATAACATAGCTTTGAGCTATCGTAGAGACCATGCAATTTATCTCTATCATTTTTCAGAAGAAAAAACTAAATAAGCCTTAAAGAGGGAAAAGACTTATGCAGGGCTACAAGGATTGTGTGGTCCACATGGGGACGATATAGTCTGAAGGAATAAATGACCACTGCAATGTCAAGAGGTAGTAATGTCAGTGATGTAAGCATGTGCTTTTAATCAGATTTCCTGGATTTGGTTCCCATCTCTGTAATTTGCTACATATATAGCCAAGGGCAATGAGTTTAACTATCAGTGTCTTAATGTCTGCATCAACAAATAGAAATAAAAAAGATGACACTTCATAGTTTGTTTTATTTATAGAATTAGTAAATAGATGCGAGCTACATACAATACTAGTTAGGTGGTAGTAAGTGCTCATGGAGTGTTAGCTGGTGCTGTTTGTTCTCTGGTACCATGACCTATAGTCTGATTTTTCCCACCTGAGTGTTGAATCTGAACAAATGTAAAAATCAAGAGAAGTATACTCAGTTAAATGTTGCCATCTGACTATTTGAAATAAATTTATGTATAGATACATATCAAATGGGCACTTAAGATTACACATGATTTGTTTATGTAAGATTATTAACAAAGATCATCCCAGTTATTCCAGAATTAAGTAAAAATCAATGCAACATGTTTCTGGTTGTTGTTTTGTATGCATTCGATATTCCAACTTGACGTCACATGTTACGTCATGGGACACCCATAGTGATATACATTATAGTATGTATGGGGTATGTGGTGATTTGAATGACAATGTCTTCCATTGACTTATATGTTTGAATGCTTGGTCTTCATGAGTGGAACTGTTTGGAAATGATTAGGAGCTGTGGCCTCAATGGAGTGGGTGTGGTCCTGTTGGAGTAGATGTGTCACCTGCAACATCCAGGAGATGGGGTTGTCTTCGAGGTTTAAAAAGCCAGCAGTCCCTTCAGTCCTTCTCCTATCTCTTGCATAGGGGTCCCTGACCTCATTCCAATGCTTGGCTGTGAGTATCTGCATTTGTTTCAGTCAGCTGCTGGCAGAACCTCTCAGAGGACAGCCATGCTAGGCTCCTGTCTGCAAGCACAATAATAGAGCACAATATAGCATCACTAATAGTGTCAGAGTTTGATGCCTGCCCATGGGATGGATTCCAAGACCAACACTGTCAATTCCCTGGGAGCTTCCAGAGACTAAGCCACTAATCAAAGAGCATACAGGGGCTGGTCTGAGCCCCTAGCCCCTGCACATATGTATCAGAGGACTGCCTTGTCTGGTCTCAGTGGGAAAAGATGTGCCTAATCCTATAGAGACTTTATGTCTCAGAGATTCCCCCCCCCACACACACACACGCAGAAGCAAAGGGAAGGTGGGATGGGGGAAGACCTCTGCGGGGGGAGGGAACTGGGAGGGGAGCAACATTTGGGAAGTCAATAAATAAAATAATTAATTAATAAGAAAAAGAGCAGCAATAAATAAATAAAAATAAAGTACAAAAAAAGAAAAAAAAGAAAAAAGAAAAGCTTACAGTCTCTCCCTCTTTCTTTCCCTAACTGCTGCCTATCCAGCTACTGTCTGCTTCTGACCATGATGATAATGGACTAAGTCTCTGAAACTGTAAGCAAGTCCCCCAGTTAAATGCTTTCCTTTATAAGAGGTACTTGTTCATGGTGTCTCTTCGCACCAATAGAACGGTGACTGAGGACTTAGGAGATGGCACTTTGTTATTAAAACTATCTTGAGGCACAAAGCAGAGAGATGTTTCATCCTGTCTTTGTGCTCAAAGTGAAGCCCATATCTTAGTTCTGCAGGTCGAACTTAATGCACAACTTAGTTATTCTCGAAGTGTTTTGTTGGGAATGGTATAAAACTGATGGAGTAAATCTAACCAAATCAACCGATGACATATAACAACATCATTTTATTCTAAAGAGTTTTTTACACAAATTCCTGTAGCAGGCATGACTTAAAAGATATTTGGTAACAGGTCTGTTAATTATCAGAACAATTGGAATAGACCTAATGATCACTGAGAAAAAAAGATGGAAGACCACATGATTTTAAAAATGAATGCACTACAGCATTTTACAACAACTTAAATGAAAATTGGTAACCAAATTATGAGTTAACCTTAAATTCCACAAGGTTCTACACAATATAGCAAATTATTCATAATCTATACAGGTGAAATAATTTAAGCATCTGGTTATTTAGGAGCATATATAAATGGAATAAAATATTCTTACTATATAGTGTATGTTAATGTATTTTATGTAATAAATAAATGAATAAATAAAATAAAAATAACAGTACTGCTCAAAGGCAATATTGTAATATTGATGATATACCTTAGATACAAATGAGTAAAAGAAAAAAGTCTCAAAAAGAACAATTTCAGCGTTGCTGTTTTGTAGGAAATAAGATTCATTATGTGCAGAGCAAAAAAAATGCATGTCTTGGGAATAGGAAACTTACTTAAAACTCATTTATTTTGGAGGGAAATGTCTTAGTGGATAATAAGTCTTGTCCTCTGTAGCATTTTAACCCCATAATTACTGGCCAAGACAAAGCTGTTTGTATTTGCGTTCATGCGGTAAGGTTATGAGATAGTCTTAGTAGAGCTCTTTTTAAAAGAAATAAAATCTGGGCACATTTCCATTCCCTCCAGTCTTGCTGAAACCCCAAGTTTAAAGCATCACATTCAGAGTATTCATCCTTCAAATAAGTGGAAGAAAGCCAAACTCATCCTTTCTTCTACCTCTGGCTTCGCTTTCATCTCTGCTGTTTGTTTCCTTCTTCTAGTGGGTAAAGACAGGGTGAGTCCCAAAGCAGGAAAGGCTAAGAGAAGATGTGCACTGCTCAGCCGAGAACCATCTGAAAACAGCACGGCACGTTTGAAGCATGTGTCTGGGCTTCTCTGCTCCCCAAATGCCTCACCTTTGTTGACTTCCAGGTAGAATTCCTGCTACTGAATAATAACAAAGAATAAACTTGCATATTATAAAGTGCAAGAGTGGGCTTCCAGGAAGCACCAGAATGCACAGGCTGCCTTTATCTTTTCTCGTTATCTTTTTTGATAATAAAGAAGTGGAGAAAACCACCCAGGATTCTGAGCTCTTTCCTAGGATTGGACTTATGAAAGAAACTCTGTCTTTTCATGTATGATAGGTGTCAGTTCGCATGCATTTTCCAATCTCATAGAGAAAACTGTTCTTTAAAGAGTGCAGGAGATAAGTCACTGTAGCTCCTTGGGAATGAAGGGTAGAAAGGGCTGTCCAGCAGAGGATTGTAGGATTGTAGTTGAACTCCCTCCTCCATGTCACATTATCAAAGAAAAAAATTAAGCTATTTAACAGGGTTTATTCTAGACTTCCGCAATTCTTGGAGCACATAACTTTCTAACTTTCTTTCTTTCTTTCTTTCTTTCTTTCTTTCTTTCTTTCTTTCTTTCTTTCTTTCTTTCTTTCTTTCTTTCTTTCTTTCTTTCTTTCTTCCTTCCTTCCTTCCTTCCTTCCTTCCTTCCTTCCTTCCTTCCTTTTTTTTTTTTTTTTTTTTTTTTCTTGAGACAGGGTTTCTCTGTGTAGCCCTGACTGTCCTGGAACTCACTTTGTAGACCAGGCTGGCCTGGAACTCAGAAATCCACCTACCTCTGCCTCCCGCGTGCTGGGATTAAAGGCATGCTTGACCACACTCGGCTAGCACACGACTTTCAACGACAGGCTTTTTGTCTCTCAGTTACAAAATCATAGAGCTGAGAATTATGGGAAAACATCAGGATTTTCTTTCTTCTTATGCCAGTTTGTTTCAATCACATAGAGGCTAAATTTTTAAAGAGTCATTAATTCAATAAAATTGATGAATTGTTCAGTCAGTTTTCAACTAGACTTGAGGTCAAACCTCAAATGAGTAAAGAATACTCAGTGGCTAGCTATCTATGACTTTGCTGTATAGATAAAATTAAAGGGATTAAATGTTATTCCATACATACAACAAATATTATCACTTGATACATTTCAGCTAAAGTAGCCTCATATTTCACTTTTGGAACTAAAAGAAATTTAAACAAATAAAAATTTGCAAATGTGATTGAGTAAATACAATAATGACATATTATTTATATAGGGTTGAGTAAATTTGTTTTCCAAAAGCTGTGTTAAAATACTAACTCTTCCTGCCCTCATTTCTTATCATTTGCACCTCTACTATTAAAAATGACTACATAGGAAAAAGAAATAAAGTGACATAGGAGAGTAATTCAACTACATTCTATTCATGAAGAACAGATCCATTCCTGTAAGTAGCTGTCACCCTTTTCATGAGCTCCAGAGTCCTATATGCCACTTAAATATAGGTAGAGAATCTTGAATATAATGTATTCAAATTAGATGACATCACAAACTATCAAGTTATTCCATTTTAAACCAGATATTATGTTTCCATTTTCCCCTCATTCTATCTCATGTGAACAGTGAATGAGATTTGTCCATTTCCCTTCATGTTCTATTGATTCTGCCCATGTCTGAGATGACCTTATTTCTTTCTTTCTTTCTTTCTTTCTTTCTTTCTTTCTTTCTTTCTTTCTTTCTTTCTTTCTTTCTTTCTTTCTTTCTTTCTTTCTTTCTTCTTTCTTTCTTTCTTTCTTTCTTTCTTTCTTTCTTTCTTTCTTTCTTTCTTTCTCTTTTTGTAGAACATGATTTTAATATTTTCAACTGTTAATATTCATTTTCCTTTTTTTTCCTTTTTTAAAAGTAGATATTTTCTTCATTTACATTTCAAATGTTATCCTGAAAGTCCCCTATACCCTCCCCCGCCCTGGTTCCCAACCCACACACTCCATTCTTTCTTTGGACAATATCCTATCCTGATTTACATTTTTGGCTTCTCATCCTCTTCCATTCCCCCTAGAAACTAGACCAGATATTAAGAATGTATGTAAGTTTTATGCTTGATGTTTGCTTAAAGCCTTCCACCAGCATCCACTAGAGTTGAGTATAACAGTTAATCACTGTTAATGGATTGAGTGAAAAGTATCCCCCGCCCCCCACCAAAGGCTCATGTGTAGAAGTCTTGATTATCAGCTGATAGATTCAAACCTTGAGTAGTGATTGGAGCACCAATCTGACTTCATAACTAACTGATCAATTCACAATGTCCTGCCATTATTAAGAGTGATGCAAACTTAAAAGCTGGGTGTTGTAGGAAGTAAGTCCCTGGGGATGTGACCACGAAGGGTTGATCTGGTTGCTGGCCACCACAAGGTAGCCGACTCTGGTTCCCACATGCTCTTGGCATGCAATCCTTTGCTCCTCAGAAACTATGGAGCTATCAGATCATGAACTGAAGGTAGGAGGCAAAATACATCTTTGCTACTTTAGGTTGTTTTTCTCAACATTTTGTCACAGTGACAAGTGCTATCTAGTGTTCTACTTTCCCAGTGTGCAAGAACATGTGTGACCAGTTTCATGTTCCCTTCTGTTTCCCTTTCACCAACTCTCTCCCCTATTCATTCTGCTTGAGCCGCAGTGACATTATTTCTGTTTCCAGATGTCTGAGTTTTACCTGTTCCAAATGGCATTTGCTGTTTATTCAATTATTTTTAGATGTGATGCTTCTAGACCTTTCTATCATAAAATCTTTTATATTATTCAGGGCTCTGTTCAACTATCATTTCCTCAATGAGGCCATTCATGGCTAATCTATTCAGCTTGGGGTCCCCAGCTACACAGAAAGCATTAGAGAGATTAGTTATATCCCCTTCTTAGTAGTTAGCAATGTTTAAGCGAATACAGTTCCTCTGTATTCATTTATCTTCAGACTACACTGTAAGCTTCATCAGTAGAGGAATATGCTCTTTGTTGTCAACTATTTTATCTCCTGAACTAGCTCCAGTGAAAATCGAGTGTTTGTGGATGTCTGGAAAACCCTTCACTGAGTTCATTTGATCCCCATAAGAACCCTCTGGGTAGACACTGCTATTGATTCTTTCATGGGTTGATGTTTTCATATTATACAACTTAGAGCCTCGGCAATCTATAATACATGCTTTAAGAAAAACACTGTTCTCATTTTATAGATAAGGGAACCTCAGGGTCCACGGAGGTCAGGCATCTTTTCTTAATGCTATTGTGTATGTGTTTGGTTACACATGCATTTCATCTAAAAACAGTTTTATTTATGTATAAATTGAAAAAATACACATATATTTAAGTTATACAACATGATGTTTTGATATATGCATTCATATGAAATTATTTAGTTCTCTGTCTCCCAGCTATTTGTAGAGTCACTTCTTTATTGGACATTTCTCTGGTAAGAAACTCTAAAATGAAAAAAAAAATTAGGTGGTGCTGACTTTGAGAATAATCCCTCATCAGCCCATAGTAACTCATGAAGAGGATGACTAGGTAGATGTCTGTGGTGGTTTGAATATGCTTGGTCCAGTGAGTTGCCTTGTTGGAGGAAGCATTTCACTGTAAAGGTGGGCTTTGAGACCCACCTCCTAGCTGCCTAGAAGATAGACTTTTCTTTTCCTGGATGCCTTCAGATCAAGAAATAGAACTCTCAGCTCTTCTAGCACCATGCCTGCCTAGATGCTGTCATGATTCCCACCTTGCTGATAAGGGACCGAACCTCTAAACCTGTAAGCCAGCCACAATTAAATGTCCTTTCTAAGACTTGCCTCAGTCTTGGTGTCTGTTCACAGTAATGCAAACCCCAACGAAGTCCATGTCCAAGGATTTCTAAACATTATTGTAATATGGGTTCTATTCATGTCTGAGTAAAAACAATGTACTGGCATATGAAGGTTAAAAATGCAATTTTTAAACTTTTGCTTATAGCCTTTGTTATTTTCTTCCTTGGTTCTTTCCACTCAGCTCAAACCCACTGTCATTTGCTCTGTAAATAGCAAGCTTTTTGAGTTTAAGATTACATTGAAGGTGATAGCAAACAGTCATTGTCTGGTAAGTTTTATGTGTAGCATCAAACTCAGACTTTGAGCTTGCTAATATTGTGATCCTAGAGAATTACTTAATCCCCAGGTTTCTCATGTATTAAACAGATAGAGAAAAATGTATCTATCAACAACACAATTTCTATACCTAAGGCTTGGAGACCATCATAGAAAATGGGGGAGAAAGTTGGTAAGAGCTAGAAGACCAGGAATGCCAATGTCAGTAGTACCTTCAAGACATGACAAGATTGCTGTGCCTATGAGATTTAAACAATAAAAAAATCTTACACAATTACCACAACAATAAACGTGCTAATAAAAATGGGGAAACATCACAAGACTCCAACCTTAGATGAAGCAAGTGAATTGGTTTTCTTCAGGGATGAACTTGTTGAGATGTTATGGGATCCCAATAGGCAGTCTTAAGCACATGTCAATACAATTAACACTAAATAGATCCAATGGGATGTGTGTATGTAAATATATATGTATATACACACACATACACACATATTATAATGTGGATATGTTTGTGAACATAGAAAAATAATTGTTATACAAAAGGTCATGAATCTGCAAAGGATTGGAAGGGAACATAAACAAGTTGGGAGGGGAGAGAACGGTGTAGAAAAGATACATATATAGTATACATATGTGAAATTACCAGCACCAACACCAAAATGATCTGCTGTGCTGGCTAGTTTTTTATGTCAACTTGACACAATCTAGGATCACCTGGAAAGAAGTAATATTAATTGGGAAATGCAAACCACTGGATTGATCTCTAGTCATATATGTCTGCAGGGAATTTTCTAGATTGATGACTGATGTGGGAGAGCCTACCTCATGATGTACAGTGCAATCCCTGGGCTGGTGGCCCTGGGTGGTATAAGAAAGCAGTCTGAGCAAGCCGCGAGGTACAAACCAGGAAGCAGCATCTTATCATGGCTTTTGCTTCATTAAGTTCCAGCTTCCAGTTTCTTTCTGACTTCCTTCAGTGATGGAGTGTGATGTTAAATTGTAGGCTTGGCATAAATCCTTTCCTCCGCAAGTGGATTTTTGGCACTGGTGTTTTATCATTGCAATAGAAACTCTGATGGAGACAACTTTTTCCACTTGTTAGAAGAAGTAACCAAAGTAGGACATGAAACCCTATCCCAGTAAGCAATATACCTCGAGCATTCAAACAATAACGATTTATTATTAGTTTTTATTGTTACACTCTTAGCACCTAAACACAGGTTATGAAACATAGCAGACATCTACAAATGTTGACTAAATAATCCGGGGAGTCACACTAGCCTCTAGGTGTTTGACAAATCCTAAGAGGTTTATCCTTTTCATCAATTATTTTTTCTTCTTACATTAAAGAGGCATCATGAAATATATGCATTTATTTCCTAAAATTTGCCAGTTACTGCCTAACCAAATCTCTTTCTTTCTTTGTTTGTTTTTTGAGACAGGGTTTCTCTGTGTAGCCCTGGCTGTCCTGGAACTCACTCTGTAGACCAGGCTGGCCTCGAATTCAGAAATCTGCCTGCCTCTGCCTTCCAAGTGCTGGGATTAAAGGCATGTGCCACCACTGCCCAGCATCCAAATCTCATTTCTGGAGTTACGGGAGAATTTCAAAGCATGTGTTTATTCAGCCTAAATTATTTTTAATATGAAAAATTTATTGTTGGAGAGGCTCTACTCATTGCTTCCATTTTAAATCACCAAATTCACATTTACAGAATTGTGGCGACATCGGTCCTCAAACCTAGCTTTTTTCCTTAGGCCAACTTACCCACTACTATTCTCTCTCTAGCCCGCCCGTCTCTATCTTAATCCAGGGAGGCTCCCTTATTTTGTTTCCCTTGTTGATGGGAAAACATCTTATTTTCAATATTTCCTGTAAATAGAGACATTCAAAGGTACATGTGGATTTCCAGAATCAGAATAAGTGCCATCTGTTATCTCCTCTTGGGCCTGCTTCTGTCAAAGGGAGACCCATACATGGTTTCTGCTTGCTAATTATAAGGAGGGGTGATGATATGAAGGTATCATTTCATGGGTGTGTTGCTCACACAGATAAACTCTACAGTGTCTAAGTCATCAATCTTAGCATCGTGTTTGGATAAAGCAAAGGTACTAAAATGACCCCAATCTTGTCAGAAACAAGCATTATTTTGCTGTCTATGATGCTATAAATGGAAAGACAAAAATAAAAACAAAAAACCCCCAAACTCATAGAAAAAGACTATAGGATGAAATTTCCTTTTAGTTAGGTGATAGAGAAACATCAAACGTCAGAAAAATGATACCGGACAATTTTATCTAAAAATGTTGGTAGTTGGTCAAGTGACCTGAATAGACTTGTTTCAAAAGGAAAAATAAAAATAGCTAATACAAATGTGAATAATGCCTGATATCTTCTGTTATCACGATGTGCATATTAAAAATATGAGGAGTTGTTGCCTCATTTAAGTAGAAAGACTTTAAAAACAACAACAAGTTTTGGTGAGGAGATATTGTTTCTCTGAGGTATAAAATGGTTGGGTTGAAGATTGCCCATGGGATGAGTTGACAGAAAATTGCTATTGAATTCCAAAGACCAGCTTTGGAACCAGAGGGGAAACTGAGGCAGGCAGCTGATGAGAGGGTTACTTGTGCTGAGAGCAGCTGACACTGGTGGATCCATACCTATAGGGGCTATAGCAGTTAGAGAAGGGGAAAGAAAAAAATTCACATATACACATACATACACACTGTGCACACACACATACACACACACACATACACACTGAGTACATAAAACAAAAGGCAGAGCACAAATAACTTCATATACACAAATATATTTGCATACATACATTTATACATACATTCATACATACCTATTGACAGACACATACACATTCACACATAGAATGGTTAGAGCAAAGCAGGCCAAAGCATTTCACACATACATAATACATACATACATATATACATACATACATACAATTGGTGGATGGAGCAAGTTTTAACACACACCCAGACAAGCTTTACACATATACATATATACACATAGTTTATGGGTGGAAGGAACCATGTGCTAACCCCCACTCACACAACCCTTACACATATGCATACACATAATTTATGGATGGAAGGAACAATGTTCTAACCCCCAACTTACACAAACCTTACACATACACACAGAGTTGATGGATGGGAGGAATAATGTTCCAATCCTCATTCATATAAACTTTACACATATACATGCATACACATACTTGATGGAACAATGTTCTAGTCCCATTCCTATTAACTTTACACATATACATGCATACACATACTTGATGGATGGAAGAATCAATGTCCTAGAAAACTAAAATGTAATGACATGGTAACCTAATTCTTCCTTTCACAGCTTATGTATCCCAGTAAAATCTTTCAGGCAGTATCAAATTACTATGTGATTACATTTTAGTTTTCTTCTCATAAGTGATTATGAAAAGGCAGTGTGTTCCCCAATAACTTTATAAGAAGTAACATTGCATAGTACAGGTAAAGAAAACAAATTATTACCCAAACCCCTGTACATACATAACTAAGAAAGCTGTTATATATTAACAAACTGTAAACAAGCAAGGTAGTTTTCTCAGCTAGTTTCTCTTACTGGCAGACAGCAACTCGCGGTTACAAGGAAAAAAGTAAATATTTTATTATTTATCTTTAAAAGTAATCTTGAACCACAGGGAAAAACTGGAGAAGAGACTGAGGGAAAGAAGGTCCAGATACTGGCCCAACTTGGTATCCATCTCATGGGGAGGCTCCAAGGCCTGACACTATTACTTATGCTATGGTGTACTTACAGACAGGAGTCAAGCATGGCTGCCTTCCGAGCAGCTGAGATAGAAGCAGATGCTTACACCCAACCAATGAACTGAAGTTGGGGACCCCTGTGATTGAATTATGGAAAGGCTAGAAGAAGTTGAGTAGGAGGGTAACCCTATAGGAAGACCAGCAGTCTCAACTAACCTGGATCCCTGAGATCCAACTAGACAGCATACACTAGCTGATATGAGGCCCCTGACACATATACAGCAGAGAACTGCCTGGTCTGGCCTCAGTGAGAGAAGATGCACCAGCCCCCAAGTAACGTGAGGCCCTAGGAAGTGGGCAGGCCTGGTAGAGTAAGTATGGGGGTGGGAACATCCTCTTGGAGATGGGGGTGGAGGAATGGGATGAGGAACTGTTGGTGAACAGAATGGGAGGGGGATAATGACTGAACTGTAAAAAAAGATTAAAGATTAAAGATAATAACAATAATAAAAAGAAGCTGAAACCACAGAAGCAGCCCAGAAATGTTAATATGGTGAAATTATTGTATGTGTGTCAAGAAACAACAGAGACATCTACAAAACTGTATAATTTCTAAAAAAAAGAATTTTAAAAGAATCACAAATCTAAACTTTTATATAAAAATCAGTCATATCTACCTTAGATATGCATATCTACTAATCAGAAAATCTTTTTTTTTTTTTTTCCGAGACAGGGTTTCTCTGTATAGCCTTGGCTGTCCTAGAACTCACTGTGTAGACCAGGCTGGCCTTGAACTCAGAAATTCGCCTGCCTCTGCCTCCCAAGTGCTGGGATTAAAGGCGTGCACCACTACCGCCTGGCTAGCAAATCTTTTTTTCTTTTAACTAGGTATTTATTCATTTACATTTCCAATGCTATCCCAAAAGTCCCCCACACGCTCCCCCACCCACTCCCCCACCCACCCACTCCCACTTCTTGGCCCTGGCGTTCCCCTGTACTGAGGCATATAAAGTTTGCACGACCAATGGGCCTCTCTTTCCACTGGTGGCCGACTCGGCCTTCTGCTACATATGCAGCTAGAGACAAGAGCTCCGGGGTACTGGTTAGTTCATATTGTTGTTCCACCTATAGGGTTGCAGATAAACCATATCAGGAAGATGAGAGCAAAAATGGGTATAAGACATTAATCACCAGCCTCAGTGGGAGTCACATCAGTCAGTGCTGCTATTGTTCTTGTTCCCTGATCATAAAAGATCCCTAGCTTAAACCTAAATCTCTTAGAAGAGAAAGTGGGACTGAAATCAGGGACTAGACAAGGCTACCCACTATCTCCTTATCTATTCAATATAGTACTTGAAGTACTATATATAGTAGCTAGAACAATTAGACAACAAAAGGAGATCAAAGGGATACAAATTGGAAAGGAACAAGTCAAAATACCACTATTTGCAGATGCTATGATAGTATAGTTAAATGACCCAAAAGGTTCCATTAGCGAACTCCTAAATCTGAGGAACAAATTCAGCAAAGTAGCTGGGTATAAAATTAACTCAAACAAATCAGTAGCCTTCTTATACTCAATAGATAAATAGGCTGAGAAATAAATTAGTGAAATGACACCCTTTACAATGGTCACAAACAATATAAGATATCTTGGTGTGCCTCTAAGCAAACAAATGAAATATCTATATGACAAGAATTTCAAGTCTCTGAAGAAAGAAATCAAAGAAGATCTCAGAAGATAGAAAGATTTCCCATGCTCATAGATTGACAGGATTAATATAGTAAAAATGGCCATCTTGCCGAAAGCAATCTACAGATTCAATGCAATCCCCATCAAAATTCCAACTCAATTCTTCATAGAATTAGAAAGAGCAATTCTCAAATTCATCTGGAGTAACAATAAACCCAGGACAGCAAATACTATTCTCAACAATAAAAGAACTTCAGGTAAAATCACCATCCCTGACCTCAAGTTGAACTACATAACAGTAGTGATAAAAAATGTATGGTATTGGTGCAGTGACAGGCAGGTAGATCAATGGAATGGTATTGAAGACGCAGAAATGAACCTACACACTTATGGTCACTTGATATTTGACGAAGGAGCTAAAACCACCTAGTGGAAAAAAAGACAGCATTTTCAATAAATGGTGCTGGTTCAACTGGTGGTCAACATGTAGAAGAATGCAAATTGCTCCATTCTTATCTCCTTGTACAAAGCTCAAGTCCAAGTGGATTCAGGGCCTCCACATAAAACCAGATACACTGAAACTAATAGAAAAGAAAGTGGGGGAGAGCCTCGAGCACATGGGCACAGGGGAAAATTTTCTAAAGAGAATACCAATGGCTCTAAGATGAAGAATCGACAAATAGGACCTCATAAAATTGCAAAGCTTCTGTAAGGTAAAGGACATTGTCAATAAGACAAAACACTAACCAACAGATTGGGAAAGCATTTTTACCATCCTGCATACAACAGAGGGCTAATGTCCAATATATACAAAGAGCTCAAGAAGTTAGATTCCAGAGAAACAAAAAACTGTATTAAAAATGGGGCACAGAGCTAAACAGAGAATTCTCAACTGAATTAACTTGAATGGCCGAGAAGCAACTAAAGAAATGTTCAAAATCCTTAGCCATCAGGGAAATGCAAATCAAAATGGCCATGAGATTCCACCTCACACCAGTCAGAATTACTAAGATCAAAAACTTATGTGTCAGCAGATGCTGGTGAAAATGTGGAGAAGGAGGCACACTCCTCCATTGTTGGTGGGATTGATTGCAAGCTGGTTCAACCATTCTGGAAATCAGTCTGGTGGTTCCTCAGAAAATTGGACATAGTACTACCTGAGGCCCACTAATACCATCCTGAGAATATACCCAAAAGATGGTCTAACATGTAATAAGGACACATGTTCACTATGTTCATAGCAGCCTTATTTATAATAGCTAGTAGCTGGAAACAACTCAGATATCCCTCAACAGAGGAATGATACAGAAAATGTGGTACATTCACACAATGAAGTACTACTCAGCTATTAAAACAATGACTTCATGAAATTCACAGGCAAATGAATGGAACACTCACTGATAAGTGGATATTAGCCCAGAAACTTAGAATACCCAAGATACAATTTGCAAACTACAAGAAAATCAAGAAGAAGGAAGACCAACATGTGGATACTTCATTCCTCCTCAGAATAGGAAACAAAATACCCATGAAAGGAGTTACAGAGACAAATTTGGAGCTAAGATGAAAGGATGGACTATCCAGAGACTACCCCACCAGGGATCCATCCCATAATCAGCCACCAAACCCAAACACTATTGCATATGCCAGCAAGATTTTGCTGAAGGGACCCTGATATAGCTGTCTTATATGAGGCTATGCCAGTGCCTGGCAAATACAGAAGTGGATGCTTACAGTCATCTACAGGATGGAACACAGGGCCCTCACTGGAGAAGCTAGAGAAAGCACCCAAGGAGCTAAAGGGGTCTGCAACCCTATAGGTGGAACAACAATATGAACTAACTAGTACCCCCAGAGCTCGTGTCTCTAGCTGCATATGTAGCAGAAGATGGCCTAGTTGGCCATCACTGGGAAGAGAGGCCCATTGGTCTTGCAAACTTTATATACCCCAGTACAGGGGACCGCCAGGGCCAAGAAGAGGGAGTGGGTGGGTAGGGGAGCAGGGCAGGGGGTAGGGGGAGGGTGTAGGGAACTTTCGGGATGGCATTTGAAGTGTAAATAAAGAAAATATCTAATAAAAAAAAGAAGTCATTAAAAAAAAAGAAAATATCAATCTGAGTTAGGTAATCCAGTCATAAAAGAACACACATGGTATGCACTCACTGATAAGTGGATATTAGCCTAAAAGCTCAGAATACCCAAGATACAATTCACAAACCACATGAAGCTCAAGAAGAAGGAAGACCAAAGTGTGGATGCCTCAGTGCTTCTTAGAAGGGTGAACCAAATACCCACAGGAGGAAATATGGAGACAAAGTGTGGAGCAGCAACTGAAGGAAAGGCCATTTCAGAGACTGCCCTACCTGGGGATCCATCCCATATACAGTCACCAAACCCATATGCTATTGCAAATGCTGGGAAGTCCTTGTTGACAGGAGCCTGATGTGTCTGTCTCCTGAGAGGCTCTTCCAAAGTTTGACAAATACAGAAGTGGATGCTCATAGCCAACCACTGGACTGAGCTCAGGGTCCCAAATGGAGGAGTTGGAAAAGGGACTGAAGGAGCTGAGGAGGTTTGCAGTCCTGTGGGGTGGGGGAACAACAGTGTCAATGGGACAGGCACCCCTTTAAGTTACCAGGGGCTGGATGATCAACCAAAGAGTATACATGGAAGGACCCATGGCTTCTGCTGTGTATGTGACAGAGGATGACCTTGTTGTACATTAGTGGGAGGATAAGCCCTTGGTCCTGTGGTGGTTTGATGCCCCAGTGTAGGGGAATGCCAGGGCAGGAAGGTGGGGGTAGGTGGGTGGGTGGAGGAGCACTCTCCTAGAGGCAGTGGGAGGGGGGATGGGATAGGGGATTTCCAGAGGGAAGACCTGGAAAGGGGATAACATTTGAAATGTAAATAAAGAAAATATGCAGTAAAAGATAAAAAAAACAAAACAATGAAAGTGGGAAATATGCTTGAACACATTGGTACAGGAGACAAGTTCCTGAGCAGAACACCAACAGCTCAGGTTCTAAGATCAACAATTGATAAATGGTACCTCATGAAACTACAAAGCTTCTGTAAGGATAAGGACACTGTCAATAGGACAAAACGGTCACTAACAGATTGGGAAAAGATCTTTTCCAGGCCTACATCTACTAGAAGTCTGATATCCAAAATATACAAAGAACACAAGATGTTAGACTTCAGAGAACCAAATAATACTATTAAAAATGGGGTACAGAACTAAACAGAATTCTCAACAGAGGAATCCTGAATGGCTGAGAAGCACTTAAAGAAATGTTCAAAGCTCTTATTCATCAGGGGAATGCAAGCCAAAGCAAGTATGAGATTCCTTCTTACATCAATCAGAGTGGCTAAGACCAGCAAATCAAGAAAGAATATGCTGTGGAAGATATGAAGCAAGGAGAGCACTCCTGCATTGCTCCTGGGAGTGCAAACATGTAGAACCACTTTGGAAATCAACTTGGAATTTTCTCAAAAAAACTGGGAATAGTTTTACCTCAAGACCCAGCAATATCACTCCTGGGCATATATCCAAAAGCTACTCCAACATCTCACAAATACACTTGCTCAAGTATGTTCATAGAAGCTTTATAATATCCAGAAACTGGAAACAACCTAGATATCCTTTAACTGAAAAATAAAGAAAAGGTGGTACATCTACACAACAGAATACTATTCCGCTATTAAAACCAAGAGATCTTGAATTTTATAGGCAAATGGATGGAACTTGAGAATATCAGCCTGAGTGAGGTAACCCAAGACATGCATTGTATGTACTCACTTATAAGTGAATATTAGCCATAAAATACAGGTACCATATTACACTCCACAGACCCAAAGGAGCTAAACAAGAAGGAAGGCCCAAGCAAGGAAGCTTGAATCTCAATTAGAAGGGAAAAAAATAGTTGTAAGAGGCAGATGGAGAGAGGGAACTGGGAGGAAGAAGGGATGGGGATGGGAATGGGGGATTCAGGATCAGGTGTGAGGAAGGACAGGAGAGATGCTAGGTGGCCATGAAACTGAATGGGAATCTGCAACTGATAGGGGTAAGGAGGTAGGGTGCATCTCCAGGATGAGACATGGCTTGGGACAAGAGAAGCACCAAAGAATCAATGGTGGTGACCTTAGCTGTTGTGATGGTTTTTTATATGCTTATCCCAAGGGTATTAAAACCCACACCTGCAAGGTCTCACCTACTCCAACAAGGCCACACCTCCCAACAATGGGCCAAGTATATACAAACCATCATAGCTGTGACTCACCACACGGGATATCGAATCTGAAGAGGCCAACTCCTGTATCCATACAGAAACTCTAGTGTAGCAATAGACACCAACCCAACCACAAAACTTTCAACTCTAAATTTACCCTCTCTAGAAGTAATGCAGGCATTTGGGAGGGAGCAGAGACTGAGCGAATGGCCAACCAATAACTGGCCATACAATAGGCAAGCACCAGTCTCTAAGGCTATTAATGACACTTTGTTATGCTTGCACACAGAAGCATGTAGTACTCTGAGAAGTTCCACCCAGCAGCTGGTTCAGATAGATACAGACATCCACAGGCAAACAGAGAGGATGGAGCTTGAAGATTCTAATGGAAGAATAGGAGGAAGGATTGTAGGTCCTGAAGGGGATAGTGGAACTCCACAGGAAGACCAACAGAGTCAACTAACCTGGACCCTTGGGGCTCTCAGAGTCTGAACCACCAACCAAAGAAAGTACACAGGCTGGACCTAGGCCTCCCTGCTCATATGTAGCAGATGTGCAGCTTGACCTTCATGTGGGATCCTGAACAACTCTAATGGGGCCATCCCAAAAGCTGTTGCCTGTATGTGGGATGTGTTCTACTAGGTGGGCTTCATTGTTTGGCCTAGGTGGGAGAAGTACCTAGCCTCAAAGAGACATAAGTGCCAGGGTGTGAGGATAATCAGGGGGGCCCCCTTCTGCTCAGAGAAGGATACGGGGTAGGGGGGAAGGATTGTGGAAGGGAGTAGCCTGGAGTGGGTCAGTGAGTGGGATATAAAGTGAAAAAGTAAAAGAAAAATTAAAAAAAAGGGTGTGCCTTTCTGAACTTCAAATTGTTTCCTAAGATTTTCTACATCAGAGCCAGTAATAAAAAACATCTCAAGCTAGTATCAGTAACAATTTTATTTTTTTCAAATGATTTCTAAGGGTGGTGGTCATTGCTGTCAATCTATGTCTCTAAGTTCTTTCATAGAGTGGTGATTGAATCATTAATCTTTTCCAGCAGCAATGCCTGAAAGAGATCAAGCATTATTACTGTGAGTGCCAGAGATACTGCTCAGTGAGGGACGGAGGCTCTCTTAGAGCTTTCATGTAATTCTTAGACTAAGAGGGATGTGAGGGTTGCAAGCACAGCAGAACTCCATAAGGGCATGAAGGGCTGTGCTTACCCATGTGGCTGTGGTAACCAGTGAACCTCATTCCATGAGTTCTAAAGCCATGTTGTTCCTCCTGCATGGCCCTCGGCAATGGAATTGGATGCATACCATTTAGAAGAGTAGAAATAAGAACAGAATTTGAAAGGATACTGTGCTCTGCTTGTTTGTCTTGTATCTCCAACCTGTAGAAGGGCATTTGGCTTTCCCAACCAAGGTCACCTGTGCCCCTTTGTAGCTCATTGCTCTGAGCATGTTCTTCCAAACAAGTGGGCCCTAGAGGTCGTGCTTGATTGTTAGATGAGATTCTACTCTGGCTTTTAGCCTTTACACCTCTCTATTTGTCCCAGTGTCCCAATTCAACCCAAACACCACATACTCTACTGTTAATTTTCCTTGCCTTTGTCATTAAAAAGATGACTAATTTTTTGTTGTTGACATTTTGAGACAGGGTCACACAGTGTAACTGTGACTGGTACAGAACTTACTGAATAGATCAGGCTAGTCTCAATCTCACAGAGGTCCATTTGCCTCTGCCTTCTAAGTGCAGGGATTAAAGGTGTATGCCACTGTACTTAGCTGATGTCTGACTTCTTAGATTTTTGCTTAGCAGCAGAACAAGGCTTGGTTGTTGTGTGGCTTCTGACTACAGTAGTTTGTGTTCAAACTACTATTGATAGGATTGTAGTTTTCGATAAATATATGACTTTTTATTTACTAAATACTTGAATTAAAAAATACATGGTCACAGTCATACTATTTTGTCTTACACAGGGTTGAAGAGGGGGACAGCAGTGGATGGCGGGTTCCTCTCCTTTCACTTGCAGGATCCCCCATTAGTGAATTGATGAACAGCCAGTGCTGGGAACCTTTGACCCAGTTCCTGAGAGTCAAAAGGGAGGAATCCTTTCTTAAGCCTATGTTGTATTTGGTTAAGGTCTAAGAACAACTGATTGAGTTAGTAAGAAAAAGTGTCTACCACTCCTCATGCCTTAGTTACCATGTTAAGTGAGGGGGACAATGCTTTCAATATTACTATTTTGTTTGAAAATACTCTTTTCATTAGATTTTATTGAGGGCTATGGCTGTAGCTCTGACCTTACTGACTCAATTGGCTTTAGCCTCCAGGCTGTAGGAACTATGCCTGTGCTTTGCAGCTTCAGACATTGCTAGTGATACAGATGTGCTGATGTTGACAGTCTTGGACATTCTTTCTCTTGAATATGGTTGACCCTAGCTGCTTAATTCTAACAAGGAGAGTACTAAATCAAAGGTGAGTAGGTGTCACATCTGACATTAACCTACAAAAGATGCTAAGTCAGAGTTGATAGCATTTCACTTCCCCTTCTTACTCAGATCAATCCAGATTGTGTTGTAGGCTGTCAGTGGAGAAAAACTTATGGAAAAAAGCCATAGGAAGCCAGTAGGTGGGCCACTCACACAGAACTCAGCTCTCAGTCCAACAGCCCAGGAAGACCTGAATCATGCCAGAAACATGCATGAGTGGTCTTGGAAGTGAACCGATTTCCACTTAAGCCTTGGGATACTTCAGTCTTGTCAGAGACCCAAAACTAGCACTTTGCCCAAATCTCTGAGCCAAAGAACTCTGAGATAGCTGGTGTTGCATGGACTCACTAGAATCTGGGGAATACTGTCAATGTAGCCAAAAATAACATATAGTGTCTGAATGAAGAGGAGGTGCATGTCAGCCACTGCCTTGTCCTCTTTTTCTTTTGGTCAGGGTGAACTGGTCAAGTTCTCAACGTCACAGAATTTAGCTAAGAGGATGAAAACTAGGACCATCTGTTTCTGTCTAATTTTGTTTCCTTATCATGTGACTTGTATTCAGGACTACAGCCAGATCCATTGAATTCTCATTCAAGTGTTTAATGTAATGCAAAATGAGCATTTGGGAAGATGAATACACACTCTGCACCCCCTTTTCTTCTTTTGCAGTGTGTTATCTGCACTCAAGTTAGACAACAGCATCAGATAGCTTATTTCAGTAGTACAGTACTGGGCTGCTACCTTCACTTGAGAACCTATGCAACTCATGGCCATCATCAGTACCATGGACCACTTGGATAGAAGGATGCCAGTATGTTTCTCACTGTTGCTTATTAAAAGTCCTGCAGAGAGAATTGGCATTTCTATATTAGAGATGGTTGAACTATTTATCTTTTATCAGATCTGCTAGGCTTTGCCATGGTTTCAAAGCACACTATGAGCCAGTCACTGACTGAAATGTATTATCCAGAAGCTGAAAACACCATCACAAAATTAAAGTTTAAAAATTATTCCTTAAACTTTGATAGATGATATGGTCATAAATAGAATGGCTGTGTTTCTAAACTTTTGTTAAATAGTTATAAGTGATAGCACCAGCTTGTTATTGTTCAGTGGACTTTTGTTATAAGTACTTCTGGCTTCAAAGTTAGGAAGTAGATCTGTTTCTCTGGCAATCTGAGTAAATTTAATAAGCAAATTTATTAATTTGCTTTATTAAGCAAAGGTGGTCATGTGGCATATTCATTTCCCCATTTTACCATGGTTGCTGGGAAACACAGTTTTGTTTTTTGTTTTTTGTTTTTGTAAAATCAGTGATAAGAGCTCTTAGATATCTTTATACTCTTAGATATCTTTTTGTATCTCTTTGTCTTTTTAAAAAAGAATTTTAAAAGTGTGTGTGTGTGTCTAGAGGTATGGAAGTGGTAGTGTGTATGTGCATGTGTGTGTGTATGTGTGTGCATGTGAGTGCAGGTGCCTGGGTCCAGACGAGGGTGTTGGATCCTCTGGGGCTGGAAATATGTATAGTTGTGAGCATCTAGTGGCAGATGCTGGAAATCAAACTTGGGTCCTCATCAAGAGCACTGTATTTCCTTCCTCCACCTCCCTCTCTTGCTCTCTCTTTCTCCCTTGTCTATTATTCTTTCATACAATAGATCTAAAGCACCATTTCCCCTGCTTATACTTCTACCAATCCCTGCCCTGCCCCCTGTCTATTTCCCTATTGCCCCAGATCCACTCCTCTGTTTCCTTTCAGAAAAGAGCAGGCCTCCCGAGGATATCAACCGAACTTGGCACAACAAGAAACAATAAGACTAGGCACAAACCCTCATATCAAGACTGGATGAGGCAACCCAGTAGGAAGAAATGGGTCCCCAAATCAGGCAAGAGTCAGACACATATTCCTAACTACTGAGTCATTTATCCAAACAATTTCATGGGAACTCTGAGGGATCTGGTTAATTGACACTATGGAGTTGCAATCTCCTTCAGCTTCTACAGTCAGTCTCCTAACTGTTCCATTGGGGTCCCTGGGCTCAGTCCAATGGTTGGCTATGAATGTCTGCATCTGTCTTAGTCAGATACTGGCAGAGTCTCTCAGATGACAGCCGCACCAGGCTCCTGTCTGCAAGTACATCTTGGCATCAGCAATAGTGACAGGGTTTGGTGTCTGTGAATGGAATGGATCACACAGTGGTGGAGTCTCTAGAACGCCTTTCCTTCACCTTCTGCTTCATTTTTGTCCCTTAATTTCCTTTAAACAGGAACAATTCAGGGTTAAAAATTGGAAATGTTTGGGTGGCCCCTTCCCTCCACTAGGAACCATGTCTAGATACTGGAGGTTCTATCTCCCTGTTGTTGGATTATTTTAGCTAATGTCATCCCCATTGGGTCTTGGGAGCCTCTCACATCCCTGGCATCTGGGACTTTCTTATGGTTTCCCAAGTTTCCAACCCCCAACTCCTACTTATTTCTATTCATTCTTCTGGCCCTCTTGACTTCTCTCCTGTCTCTTCCCATACCGGTCCTGCCCCCTCTTTTTTCTCCACCGAATCTCCCACTGAAGTCATCCCCCTCCACTCTCCCATGATTATTTTGTTTCCCCATTCTAAAGGAGTTTGAAACATGAACATTACGGCCTTCCTTTTTGTTAAACTTCATATGATTTTGAGTTGTATTGTGGGTATTCTGAGATTTTGGGCTAATATCAACTTATCAGTGAGTACATACCATGTATGTCCTTTTGGGTCTGGGTTACCTCACTCAGGATGATATTTTCTAGCTCCATCCATTTGCCTACAAAGTTCGTGATGTCATCATTTTTAATAGCTGAGTAGTATTCCATTGTGTAAATGTATCACATTTTTTGTATCCATTCTTTCATTGAGGGACACCTGGGTTGTTTACAGCTTCTGGCTCTTATAAATAAGGCTGTTATGAACATAGTTGAGCATGTGTCATTGTAATATGTTGCAGGATCTTTTGGGTATATGCCCAGGAGTGGTATAGCTGGGTTTTCAGGTAGAGCTATTTCTAATTTTTTGAGGAACTGCCAGACTGATTTCAAAAGTGTTTGTACCAGCTTGCAATCCCACCAGCAATGGAGGAGTGTTCCTTTCTCTCCACATCTTGCCAGCATCTGCTACCAGCTGAGTTTTCTTTCTTTCTTTCTTTCTTTCTTTCTTTCTTTCTTTCTTTCTTTCTTTCTTTCTTTCTTTCTTTCTTTCTTTCTTTCTTTCTTCTTTCTTTCTTTCTTTCTTTCTTTCTTTCTTTCTTTCTTTCTTTCTTTCTTTCTTTCTTCCTTCCTTCCTTCCTTCCTTCCTTCCTTCCTTCCTTCCTTCCTTCCTTCCTTCCTTCCTTCCTCCCTTCCTCCCTTTCTTTCTTTCTTTCTTTCTTTCTTTCTTTCTTTCTTTCTTTCTTTCTTTCTTTCTTTCTTTCTTTCTTTCTTTCTTTCTTTCTCTCCCTCTCTCTCTCCCTCTCCCTCTCCCTCTCCCTCTCCCTCTCCCTCTCCCTCTCCCTCTCCCTCTCCCTCTCCCTCTCCCTCTCCCTCTCCCTCTCCCTCTCCCTCTCCCTCTCCTCCCTCTCCCTCTCTCTCTCCCTCTCCTATCTCCTGGTCAGCCCTCTGACAGTTCCTCATCCCATTCCTCCTCTCCTATCTCCAAGAGATAGTCTCCACCATCCGTACCCTGCCAGGCCTCCTCACTCTCTGGAGCCTGAAGTCTCTTGAAGGTTAGGTGTATCTTCTTTCACTGAGGCCAGACCATGTTAACCATTCTAATTGGTGTAAGGTGGAATATCAGGGCTGTTTTTTATTTGTATTTCCCTGATGACTAAGTAACTTGAACATTTCTTTAGGTGCTTCTCTGCCGTTTGAGATTACTCAGTTGAGAATTCTTTATTTAGCCCTGTACTCTATTTTTAATAGGGTTATTTGGCTCTCTGGAGTCTAACTTCTTGGGTTCTTTGTATATTTTGGTTATTAGCCCTCTATCAAGTGTAGGGTTGGTAAAGACCTTTTCCCAGTCTGTAGGCTGCTGCTTTGTCCTATTGACAGTGTCTTTTGTCTTACAGAAGCTTTTAAGTTTCATAAGGTCTCATTTGCTAATTGTTGATTTTAGAGCCTGAGCCTTTGGTGTACTTTTCAGGAGAATTTCCCTTGTGCCAATGTGTTCAAGGTTCTTTTCCACTTTCTCTTTTATTAGATTCAGCATATCTGGTTTTATATGTAGGACATTGATCCATTTGGACTTAAGCTTTGCACAGGAGATACAAATGGATCAATTTGCATTCTTCATCATGCAGACCATCAGTTATACCATCACCTTTTGTTGAAAATGCTGTCTTTTTTTTTTCCACTTGATGGTATTGGCTTCTTTGTTAAAGATCAAGTGACCATATGTGTGTGGGTTTATTTCTTGGTCTTCAATTCTATTCCATTGATCTACCTGTCTGTCTGTGGACCAATACCATGCAGTTTTTATTACTTTTGCTCTGTAGTACAGCTTTAGGTCAGGGACGGTGATTCCCCCAGAAGTTTTTATATTGTTGAAATTTTTTTTCCCTATCCTGGGTTTTTTTGGTATAATAGATGAAGATGAGAATTTCTCTTTCTATTTTTGTGAAGAACTGTGTTGGAATTTTGATGGGGATTGCATTGAATCTGTAGATTGCCTTGGTAAGATGAATATTTTTACTATGGTAATCCTGATGATCCATGAGCATGGGAGATCTTTCCATCTTCTGAGGTCTTCCTCAGTTTCTTTCACCAGGGACTTGAATATAGATCTTCTTGTCATATAGATCTTCTACTTGCTTTGTTAGAGTCACAACAATATATTTTATATTATTTGTGAACTATTGAGAAAAGTGTCATTTCCCTAATTTCTTTCTCTGTCCATTTATTCTTTGAGTATACAAAGGCTATTGATTTGTTTGTGTTAATTTTGTATCTAGCCACTTTGCTGAAGTTGTTTATCAACTGTAGGAGTTCTCTGGTGGATTTTTTGGGGTCACTTACGTATACTACTATGTCATCTGCAAATAGTGATATCTTGACTTCCTCCTTTCCAATTTGTATCCCTTTGACCACCGTTTGTTGCCTAATTGCCCTGGCTAGAACTTTGCTATTATATTGAATAGACAGGGGGAGAGTGGGCAGCCTTGTCTTGTCTCTGATTTTAGTGGGATTGCTTCAAGTTTCTCTGCATTTAGTCTGATGTTGGCTATTGGTTTGCTGTATATTGCTTTTTTTTTTTTTTGCATTTTTTAACATTTCTTTTAAATATTTTTTATTACGTATTTTCCTCAATTACATTTCCAATGCTATCCCAAAAGTCCCCCATACACGCCCCCCCCCCACTTCCCTACCCACCCATTCCCATTTTTTGGACCTGGCGCTCCCCTGTACTGGGGCATATAAAGTTTGCAAGTCCAATGGGCCTCTCTTTCCAGTGATGGCCGACTAGGCTATCTTTTGATACATATGCAGCTAGCGTCAAGAGCTCCGGGGTACTGGTTAGTTCATAATGTTGTTGCACCTACAGGGTTGCAGATCTCTTTAGTTCCTTGGATACTTTCTCTAGCTCCTCCACTGGGGGCCCTGTGATCCATCCAATAGCTGACTGTGAGCATCCACTTCTGTGTTTGCTAGGCCCCTGCATTGTCTCACAAGAGACAGCTATATCTAGGTCCTTTCAGCAAAATCTTGCTACTGTATGCAATGGTGTCAGCATTTGGAGGCTGGTTATGGGATGGATCCCTGGATATGGCAGTCTCTAGATGGCCCATCCTTTTGTCTCAGCTCCAAACTTTGTCTCTGTAACTCCTTCCATGGGTGATTGTTTCCAATTCTAAGAAGGGGCAAAGTGTCCACACTTTGGTCTTCATTCTTCTTCAGTTTCATGTGTTTTGCAAATTGTATCTTATATCTCGGGTATACTAAGTTTCTGAGCTAATATCCACTTATCAGAGAGTACATATTGTGTGAGTTCTTTTGTGATTGTGTTTCCTCACTCAGGATGATGCTCTCCAGGTCCATCCATTTGCCTAGGAATTTCATAAATTCATTCTTTTTAATAGCTGAGCAGTACTCCATTGTGTAAATGTACCACATTTTTTATATCCATTCCTCTGTTGAGGGACACCTGGGTTCTTTCCAGCTTCTGGCTATTATAAATAAGGCTGCTATGAACATAGTGGAGCATGTGTCCTTCTTACCGGTTGGGACATCTTCTAGATATATGCTCAGGAGAGGTATTGCTGGATCCTCTGGTAGTACTATGTCCAATTTTCTGAGGAACCGCCAGACTGATTTCCAGAGTGGTTGTACAAGCTTGCAATCCCACCAACAATGGACGAGTGTTCCTCTTTCTCCACATCCTCGCCAGCATCTGCTGTCTTTTTTTGTTGGGTCTTTGTGTGGTTTAGGTATTAATATAAGTGCAGCTTCATAGAACATATTGGGTAGTGTTCCTTATGTTTCTAATTTATGAAATAGTTTCAGAAGTATTGGTTTTAGGTCTTCTTTGAAGTTCTGATAGAATTCTACACGAAAACCAACTGGTCCTGGGCTTTTTTTGGTTGGGAGATTTATAATGACTGCTTCTATATCTTTAGGGATCATGGGATTGTTTAGATGGTTTATCTGATATTGACTTATCTTTGGTAAATCAAGATATCTGTCTTTACCTGATATCTGTCTTGAAAAGCATTTATTTCTTTCAGATTTTCCAGTTTTGTTGATTAGGATTATATATATATATATATATATATATATATATATATATATACACACACACACATATATACACACACACACATATATATACATACATACATACATATGTGTGTATATATATTTATATTTAAATTTTCTTCAGTTTCTGTCATTATGTCTCTTTTCATTTTTTGATTTTGTTAATTTGGATACTGTCTCTGTGCCCTCTGGTTAGTCTGGCTAAGGGTTTATCTATCTTGTTGATTTTCTTAAAGAACCATCTCCTGGTTTTGTTGATTCATTGTATAGTTCTTTTTGTTTCTACTTGGTTGATTTCACACCTGAGTTTGATTATTTCCTGCCATCTACTCCTCTTGGGTATGTTTGCTTCTTTCTGTTCTAGGGCTTTTAGGTGTGCTGTTAATTTGCTAGTGTGGGATCTCTTTAACTTCTTTATGAAGGTACTTAGTGCTATGAATTTTTCTCTTAGTACTGCTTTCATTGTGTCCCATAAGTTTTGGTGTGCTATGCCTTAATTTTCATTAAATTCTAGAAAGTCTTTAATTTCTTTATTTCTTCCCTGACTAAGTTATCATTGAGTAGAAAGTTATTCCTTTTCCATGAGTATGTGGGCTTTCTGTTGTTCTCGAAGAACAGTTTTAGTCCGCGGTGATCTGATAGAATATATGGTATTATTTCAGTCTTCTTTTATCTGTTGAGGCTTGTTTTGTGTCTGAATATATGGTAAATTTTGAAGAAGGTACCATGAGGTGCTGAGAAGAAGGTCTATTCTTTTGTTTTAGAGTAAAATATTCTATAGATATCTGTTAAATCCATTTGGTTCATAACTTCTGTTAATTTCACTGTGTCTCTGTTTACATTCTGTTTCCATGACCTGTCCATTGGTGAGAGTGGGGTGTTGAAGTCTCCCACTATTATTGTATGAGGATCAATGTGTGTTTTGAGCTTTAATAATGTTTCTTTTATAAATATGGGTTCTCTTGCATTTAGGACATCAATGTTCAGAATTGAGATTTCATCTTGGTGGATTTTTCTTTTGATGAGTATGAAGTGTCCTTACCTATCTCTTTTGATAACTTTTTAGTGAAAGTCTATGTTATTGGGTATTAGAATGACTATTCCAGCCATTTTAGGGGATCATATACTTGGAAAAATTTCCATCCTTTTTGTCTGAGGTAGCATCTGTCTTTGTCTCTGATGTGTGTTTCCTGTATACAACATGTTGGGACCTGTTTACATCTCCAGTCTGTTAATCTGTGTCTCCTTATTGGGGAATCAAGTCCATGGATGTTGCGAGATATTAAAGACTGATGATTACTGATTCCTGTTATTTTTTTGTTACTGGTGGTATTACATTTGTGTGGTTGTCTTCTTCTTGGTTTACTGTAAGATGATCAATTTCTTGGTTTTTCATGGGTGTAGTTTCCCTTCTTGTGTTGGAGTTTTCCTTCTGTTTTCCTCTGTAGGGCTAGATTAGTGGAACAATATTGTTTAAATTTGGTTTTGTCATGGAATATTTTGGTTTCTCCACCTATGGTGATTGAGAGTGTTGCTGGGTATAGTAGCCTGGGTTGGCATTTGTGCTTTCTGAGGTTATGTATGACATTTGTCCAAGACCTTCTGGCTTTTAGCATCTCTGTTGAGAAGTCTGGTGTAGTTATGATAGGGCTGCCTTTATATGTTACTTGGCTTTTTCCCTTACTGCCTTCAATATTCTTTCTTTGTTCTGTATATTTAGTGTTTTGATTATCATGTGATGGTAGGAATTTCATTTCTGTTTGAATCTCTTTGGTGTTCTGTAAGCTTCTTTTATGTTTATTACCATCGCTTTCTTTAGGTTACAGAAGTTTTCTTCTCTGATTTTGTTGAAGATATTTCCTGGCCCTTTGCATTGGGAATCATCTTTCTCTCTCTTATATTCCTATTATTCTTAGGTTTGGATTTTTCATTGTGTCCTTTATTTCCAGGATGTTTTGGGTTAGGGGCTTTTTGCATTTTGTATTTTCTTTGACTGTTGGTATCTTCAAAGTCTGAGAAATATAGAAGTGGATGCTCACAGCCATCCATTGGACAGAGCACAGGGTCTCCATTGAAGGAGCTAGAGAAAGAACCCAGGGAGCTGAAGGGGTTTGCAGCCTCATTGGAGTAACAACATTATGAACGAACCAGTACCCTCAGAGCTCTCTGGGATTAAACCACCAAGAAAATAAAATACATGGTGGGACTCATGGCTTTAGCTGCATATGTTGCAGAGTATGGCCTAGTCACTCATTAATGGGAGGAGATGCCCTTGGTCCTGTGAAGGTTCTATGCCACAGTATAGAGGACTGCCAGGACCAGGAAGCAGGAGTGGGTGGGTTGTTGAGCAGGGGGAAAGGGGGAAGGGGGAAGGGATAGGGGGTTTTCAGAGGGGAAAGTAGGAAAAGGGATAGCATTTGAAATGTAAATAAAGAAAATATCTAACAGAGAGAGAGAGAGAGAGAGAGAGAGAGAGAGAGAGGAAGAGAGAGAGAGAGAGAGAGAGAGAGAGAGAGAGGGGAGAGGAGAGAGAGAAGAGATTCTCTTTTCTATTTTATTCTGTTGGTGATGCTTGCATCCGTAACTCCTGATCTCTTTCCTAGCTTTTCCATCTCCATGGTTGTCCCCCTTTGTGGTTTATTTATTGTTTCTATTTCCATTTGCAGATCCTAGACAGTTTTGTTCAATTTCTTCCCCTGTTTGATTTTGTTTTCCTGTACTTCTTTAAGAGATTGATGTGTTTCTTCTTTAAGGGCTTCTACCTGTTTACCTGTATTCTCATGTATTTCTTTAAGGGAGTTATTTATGTTCTCCCTAAGGTTCTCTATCATCATGAGTTGGGATTTCAGGTTGGAGTCTTGCTTTTCAGATGTGTTAGGATATCTGGGGCTTGCAGTTGTGGGAGAACTGGGTTCTGATGGAACCAAGTGGCATTGGTTTCTGTTGCATATGTTCTCTTGCTTGCCTCTTGCTATTTGGTTATCTCAGCTGTGAACTGGCCTTGCTGTCTCTGACTTGATCTTGCCCCTCCTGTGAGCCTGATGGTGACAGAGCTCTTGGGAGTCAAGCTGTCTCTGGGCATGTGTGTGTGTGGGGGGGGGAGGTTGGGGAAGGGTTTGGAGCACTGGCTCTTCCCTGGGATGAGCTGTGGGCTGGAAGGAAGATGTGTCTCAGGCAGGGCAGCACAGGTAGGGTCTGCCTCTACTGGGCCCCATGTGGGTCCCAGTTAGGCCAGGTATTGGGATAGGAGGTGTCTTTCCTGTGAGCCTAGTGTGTCAGAGCACCTGGTAATCAAGCCAGCTCTGGATGTGGGAGGTGGTGTGGAATGCTGGCTCTGCCCCTGGCTGAGTGAATCACGTTCAAAGTCCAGTGCTGATTAAGAGCTACAGGTTACCTCACTCAGGATGATATTTTCTAGTTCCATCCATTTGCCTGCGAATTTCATGAAGTCATTGTTTTTAATACTTGAGTAGAACTGGTATGTACTCACTGATAAGTAGCTATTACAAAAAAAGCTCAGAATACCCAAGATACAACTCAAAGACCATATGAAGCTCAAGAGGAAGGAAGACTAAAGTGTGGATGCTTTAGTCCTACTTAGAAGGAAGAACAAAATAATCAGGTGAGAGGAGGGGGAGGATCAGGTGTGGGAGGAGATGGTGGGGGAGAGGGTCAGGAAATTGAATGAAGGTGTGTAGCAGTGGGGGATGGGGAACTGGGAGTAGCCACTAGAATGTCCTAGATGCCAGGAAAGCGAGAGTTTCTCAGCACCCAACAGGGAGGACATTAGCCAAAGTACCCAACAAAGGGGACATAGAACCTGTAGAGACCATATCCAGTGGATAGGCAAGCCCCTGGTTGAGTTATGGGCCTGTCTTAGTCAGGGTTTCTATTCCTGCACAACATCATGACCAAGAAGCAAGTTGGGGAGGAAAGGGTTTATTCGGCTTACACTTCCATGCTGCTGTTCATCACCAAAGGAAGTCAGGACTGGAACTCAGACAGTCAGGGAGCAGGAGCTGATACAGAGGCCATGGAGGGATGTTCTTTACTGGCTTGCCTCCCCTGGCTTGCTCAGCCTGCTCTCTTATAGAACCCAAGACTACCAGCCCAGGGATGGTCCCACCCACAAGGGGCCTTTCCCCCTTGATCACTAATTGAGAAAATGCCCTACAGTTGGATCTCATGGAGGCATTTCCTCAACTGAAGCTCCTTTCTCTGTGATAACTCCAGCTGTGTCAAGTTGACACAAAATAGCCAGTACAATTGACCCCTTGTCAACTTGACACACAAACACATCACTAGTAAGCCTCAACTCTTACATTCTTATTCATCCCCAAGATCTAAATAACTTTAAAAGTCCCACAGTCTTTACATATTCTTAAATTTTCAATCTCTTTAAAATATCCATCTCTTTTAAAATCCAAAGTCTCTTTACAATTAAAAGTATCTTAACTGTGGGTTCCACTAAAACAGTTTCTTCCTTCAAGAGGGAAAATATCAGGGCACAGTCACAATCAAAGCAAAAATCAATCTCCAACCGTCCAACGTCTGGGATCCAACTCACGATCTTCTGGGCTCCTCCAAGGGCTTGGGTCACTTCTCCAGCCATGCCCTTTGTAGCACACACGTCGTCCTCTGGGCTCCAGATGCCTGTACTCCACTGCTGCTGCTGCTCTTGGTGGTCATCTCATGGTACTGGCATCTCCAAAACACTGCATGACCCCTTCAGTCCTGGGCCTTCAATTGCAACTGAGGCTGCACCTTTACCAATGGCCTTCCATGGCCTCTCACAGTGCCGAGCCTCAGCTCCTCTGCATGACCCCTTCATGCCTTCAAAACCAGTACCACCTGGGTGACCCTTACACATTACCAAGTCCCGCTGCAGAAGGAGTACAACCTTGGCTATCTCTGGAACACAGCCTCTTTGTGCTTTCAGAAAACACTTCCCAGAAGATGTCACCTCAACGATGCTGGTCTCTTCTTAATCACCGCTAATTTCTTAGCTCCAGCTAACCAGCATCAATAGTCCCAGTAATGCAAAGTTTTTGCTTTAGTAGTTCTGGTATCTTGTTAATCACAGCTGATTCTTCAGCCCCAGCTAACCAGAACTACAAAATCTTCACAATCAAAACAGCAATGGCCCTGAAAAGAGTCTTTAATTTTCCCTCTGAAATTTCACAAACCAGACCTCCATCTTCTGCACTGTTCTCAATATTATCTTCCAAGCTCCTACACAACATCTGACAGAGCTCTTAACAACAAATGGATCTTCAAGCCCAAAGTTCCAAAGTCCTTCCACAGTCCTCCCCAAAACATGGTCAGGTTGTCACAGGAATACCCCACTCCTGGTACCAATTTGTCTTAGTCAGGGTTTCTATTCCTGCACAACATCATGACCAAGAAGCAAGTTGGGGAGGAAAGGGTTTATTCGGCTTACACTTCCATGCTGCTGTTCATCACCAAAGGAAGTCAGGACTGGAACTCAGACAGGTCAGGGAGCAGGAGCTGATACAGAGGCCATGGAGGGATGTTCTTTACTGGCTTGCCTCCCCTGGCTTGCTCAGCCTGCTCTCTTATAGAACCCAAGACTACCAGCCCAGGGATGGTCCCACCCACAAGGGGCCTTTCCCCCTTGATCACTAATTGAGAAAATGCCTTACAGTTGGATCTCATGGAGGCATTTCCTCAACTGAAGCTCCTTTCTCTGTGATAACTCCAGCTGTGTCAAGTTGACACAAAATAGCCAGTACAGGGCCCAACCACCCATCTCAAAAATATTAACCCAGAATTGCTCATGTCTAAAAAAAAATGCACAGAAAAAGACTGGAGCAGAGACTGAAGGAAAGGCCATCCAGAGCCTGCCTCACCTAGAGATCCATCCCATATACAGACACCAAACCCAGACACTATTGCTGACACCAAGAAACACTTTCTGACAGGAGCCTGATATAGCTGTCCCCTGAAAGGTTCTGTGAGAGCCTGACCAATACAGATGTTTATAGCCAACCATCGGATTGATCATAGGGACCCCAATGGAGGTGTTAGGGGAAGGACTGAAGGAGCTGAAGGGGTTTGCAAGTCCATAGGAAGAACAACAATATCAACCAACCAGAGCCCCCAGAGCTCCCAGGGACTAAACCACCAACCAAAGAATATACACATGGAGGGACCCCTGACTCCAGCTGCATATGTAGCAGAGGATTATCTTATTTGGCTTCAATGGGAGTGGAGGATCAATCACCCAGCATAGGGGAATGCTAAGGCAGTGAAGTGGGAATGTGTGGGTGGGTGAGGGCGCACCCTCATAGGAGCAGGGGGAGAAAGGATGGGCTAGAGGGGTTTGCAGAGGAAAAACCTGGAAGAGGAATAACATTTAAAATGTAAATAAATAAAATAACCAATAAAAAAGGTAGAAAAAAAAGAGCTACAGTTTATGAGAGTTAGACACAGGCTTGGGAGTAATCTTGTCTTGTCTAGCCCTCCTTGATTTGCAAGCAGTGAGGGTTAGAAATGGTAGTAAGTTAGCTGGGCAAAATATATGAGGAAAAAAAGAAGTTAATATAGAAATAGATTAAATATTAAGACAAATTTGATTTTATTAGGAATGTCAATAGTTACAATAAATGTCCATATCAAAGGATTTGAATCATCAGTGGTAAGATTATTTTAAATGGCTCCTTCCTTATCTCCCTCCTTCCTCCTCTTCTACAGTTATCTCATTTTCTATCCCTTTTTGGGTGATGACTACCTGAGGCTCATGTCCATATTAACTCCAATTCTCAGATTTCTGAAGTAACTGTAGTGAGCTCTTGGAGGCCATTTGAATCAGAATAGTACAGACCCTTTCCATTGTACTCCAGGTTGTCAGCCGCAAGAACATCAACACACACTGTCTTATACCTAGAGAAGGAAATGGGAAGAGGTGGCAGACCTCATCTAAAAATGTCAGTTTCCCAAAAGAAATGCAATTAAAGATACCAGAGGCTTGTAAGAAACACTTGCTTGTAAGAATAAATTGCCAGAAATGAATGATCACAAGAAAAAAGAGATATAGAAAGTTAGCCTTCCTTATAGCAGGTCCATGAATTCTGAATATCAACTTAGTAGCCATGTTTCTATTCAACTGCAGCATCCTTCCACCCAAATTTTTCAAGTGGTATGTTTCACTTTAGAGTCAACACTGGCTTCAGGGTTGGTTACTCACCTGCTTTGCTCTGTTTCCATGAAAAGGGAATATTAATCAACATTAACTGAGTATCTTATATGTATGCCACTTGATACTGTCTCTGTGGCCCATGTTCTGGATCCACAAGAAACTTAGACCAAGACTCATAAAACTTCAGAGAAAGCTAAGGGTTCTGAACAAAGGATGGAGAATTATTTCAGAATCAATAACAGTGGTTTGAAGGAGGACTGCTCATCAGAACCCAGTTACACCTCTAGCTACAGAAAGACCTACAGAAAGGTAAAGGAAAAAAGTGACTGCTACCTTGTGACCTTGAACAGAGTGCAGCAGGTAGCATGCTCCATCCCTAAATTCTTCTTACTTTCCAGTTTCTTACTAATAATATCTGTCAGTCAACTGAACTGGGTATAAGAAGATAATAGGGTGTAGGTGATGAAGTCCATAGAAGTCACCTACATGCACACTGATCAGAATGGAGAGAGGAAGTCGATGAGGACAGATGGAGAATATCCAGAATAACTTCTATACATATACTTTGAGTGGAATCATTTGGAATTTAGGTTCTGTTATATATACTCCATATGAATAAACAGAATATTTTATCTTTTTCTGGAAATTATTTTCTTCTTGTGTATAGTGATGGTATTAATAACCTATATCTCAAGTTGTTTTAGGGTTGGGGTGATAATGCATGTAGAAAATTCAAGCCGGGTGTGGTGGCATATGCCTTTAATTTAAACTCAGGAAGCAGAGGCAGGCAGATTTCTGAGTTCGAGGCCAGCCTGATCTACAAAGTGAGTTCCAGGACAGCCAGGGCTATACAGAGAAACATTGTCTAGGAAAACCAAAAACCAAAAACCAAAAACCAAAAACCAAAAAAAAAAAAAAAAAAAAAAGTAAAAAAGAAAAAAAAAAGAAAAAGAAAAAGAATAAGGAAAAGAAAAAGAAAGGAAGAAAGAAAATTCATCATACAGACAGACATAGTGTCTGTTTGATAAACATTATTACTTGACTTTCCTGGGCATTTTGTCTGCAGAAGGACAGTGCCATGTGATTTCAGGCTACTGCAGAGAAACACTTAAGGCTCATATGCAGGAGGATGAGGGAAGTCCTGATGAGAAGGAAAATCTACTTCATATAGCTCTGGTTTCACAGTTTATCTCACCTTTGTCATAAGCCTGTTTCCATCTTCTTGAGAGGAGTATTTTGAAAAATCTCTTTCGAAGAAAAATAATTAATTGCATTGGCTAAGCAAAATGAACACTTTCCAATTGGAAGCCTTTTTACTTGGCTCATTTGAGAGCCCCCAAACTGCCTAAATGTTCTGAGGTTGGGTTACAGAGACAGAAAAATTACTGAACCCTTCATGTAATCCTGAAATGAAAACTGTTCTCCACTCTCATTTGATGTTTTCCATACTGTGGTGTCCTGCTTGACGCCCCTGTTTCCCTTTCAAGTTGATACATCTAATCTCCCCGCTTCTGAAAATGTTGCTGGTTGTTGGCTTCTAGTGTCTTCCTCTTTGGAAACTGACCTTGGCTAAAGAGAGACACCTCATCTTTCAGTGGCTGACCATCCTTTATGAAAAACTGGCTTCCTTGCTTCTGTTTGAAACCTCTCTAAGGGTTCACAGAAGCTCCTTGTCCTCTGTTGGATGACCTACTTTGGTGGCTGCCTAGCAATTGGCTCTTCTTCCTCTCATATACTCTAGTAATATACTTCAACAGATTTTCTTAGAAATTTTCATCTTGTAGTCTATTCCAAGAGACATGCTTCTGGCAAATATTGGCACCTAGAATCAGTATTCATAAACCTTCCTTTCAGTTAATATATTACTTTGAACAGTTGCCAAATATTTATTGATATAAGACATAATTTAATAGGACTTTGTGCAAAGGGTGATGTACTGGCTAGTTTTGTGTCAACTTGACACAGAAGGAGTTATCACAAAGAAAGGAGTTTCAGTTGAGGAAATGCCTCCATGAGATCCAACTGTAAGGCATTTCCTCAATTAGTGATCAAGGGGGAAAGGCCCCTTGTTGGTGGGACCATCTCTGGGCTGGTAGTCTTGGTTCTATAAGAGAGCAGGGTGAGCAAGCCAGGAGAAGCAAGCCACTAAAGAACATCCTTCCATGGCTTCTGCATCAGCTCCTGCTATCTGACCTGCTTGAGTTCTAGTCCTGATGAACAATAGTAAGGAAGTGTAAGCCGAATAAACCCTTTCCTCCCCAACTTGCTTCTTGGTCATGATGTTTGTGCAGTAATAGAAACCCTGACTAAGACAACTTGGTACTGGGAGTCAGGTATTCCTATGAAAACCTGGCCCTGTTTTGGGGAGGACTGTGGAAGGACTTTGGAACTTTGGGCTAGAAGATCCATTCGGTGTTAAGAGCTCTGTCAGATGTTGTGTAGGAGCTTGGAAGATAATGTTGAAAACAGTGCAGAAGATGGAGGCCTGGCTTGTGAAATTTCAGAGGGAAAATTAAAGACTCTTTTCGGGTCTTTGTTCGGGTCATTGTTACTTTGGTTGTGAAGATTCTGTGGTTCTGGTGAGCTGGGGCTGAAGAATCAGCTGTGATTAACAAGATACCAGAACTAGTAAAGCAAAAACTTTGCATTACTGGGACTATCGATGCTGGTTAGCTGGAGCTAAGAAATTAGCAGTGATTAAGACGAGACCAACATCATTGAGGTGACATCTTCTGGGAAGTGTTTTCTGAAAGCACAGAGGCTGTGTTCCAGAGATAGCCAAGGTTGTACCTTGTGCTGTGGCTGGACTTGGTAATGTGAAGAGTCAGCCAGGTGGTACTGGTTTTGAAGGCATAAAGGGGTCACGTAGAGTAGCTGAGGCTCGGCACTGTGAAAGGCCATGGAAGGCCATTGGTGAAGGTGCAGCCTCAGTTGCAATTGACGGCCCAGGACTGAAGGGGTCATGCAGTGTTTTGGAGATGCCAGTACCATGAGATGATCACCAAGAGCAGCAGCAGTGGAGTACAGGCATCTGGAGCCTAGAGGATGACGTGTGTGCTATAAAGGGCATGGCTGGAGAAGTGACCCAAGCCCTTGGAGGAGCCCAGAAGATTGTGAGTTGGATCCCAGACATTGGACGGTTGGAGATTGATTTTTGCTTTTGATTGTGACTGTGCCCTGATATTTTCCCTCTTGAAGGAAGAAACTGTTTTAGTGGAGTCCACAGTTAAGAGACTTTTTAATTGTAAAAAGACTTTGGATTTTAAAAGAGATGGATATTTTAAAGATATTGAAATTTTAAGAATATGTAAAGACCGTGGGATGTTTAAAGCTATTTAGATCTTGGGGATGAATAAGAATGTAAGGGTTGAGGCTTACTAGTGATGTGTTTGTGTGTCAAGTTGACAAGGGGTCAATTGTACTGGCTAGTTTTGTGTCAACTTGACACAGCTGGAGTTATTACAGAGAAAGGAGTTTCAGTTGAGGAAATGCCTCCATGAGATCAAACTGTAAGGCATTTTCTCAATTAGTGATCAAGGGGGAAAGGCCCCTTGTAGGTGGGACCATCTCTGGGCTGGTAGTCTTGATTCTATAAGAGAGCAGGCTGAGCAAGCCAGTAAAGAACATCCCTCCATGGCCTCTGCATCAGCTCCTGCTTTCTGACCTGCTTGAGTTCCAGTCATGACTTCCTTGGTGATGAATAGCTGTATGGAAGTGTAAGCCAAATAAACCCTTTCCTCCCCAACTTGCTTCTTGGTCATGATGTTTGTGCAGGAATAGAAACCCTGACTAAGACACGTGCTAAACTTTTTTGCAGAGGCCATGACTGAAGCCTCTAGTACTAATGTGTATGATCAGATAGGTTGGATGCTGACACTTTTTCCCCCTCCCTACATATGTGTGGCCCATGCCACATTTTCTATCAGAGAATGCCACTGTCTCAGATAGAGGAGAACTACTCTTTACTTTCATTGTGATTGGGCTCCCACAAAAGAATATTCCCTGGGACCAATTTTGCTTGGCATTTTTACCATGGAATCATATATCCTGATGAACTGGCCCATAGGCACTAAAGCTCCATCTGTACTCTTTCAGTTAATCTTTGAGTTTGTGTCTCATTTTATAGGTCAATGTATGCTTAGTGTTCCTAAGATAGAAATGTCCACTGGAGTAACTCACAAGATGGCAGTTCTGTTGCTTTATGGTTTGATGTGACACTATTTAAAATTTCTTTTAATAGATGGGTATTCAGTATATTGTATTATAAAAATATCCATTGAAACCTTTAAAAATATTTTTATTAGGTATTTTCTTCATTTACATTTCCACTGCTATCTCAAAATTCCACCACAGCCCCCCACTCCATTAAAACTTTTATATCAAGTGTCAGCGATGCTTTTTGGAACCTACAGTTGTTGGAGGCACTGGGCTGCCTTTGTCCAGTTAAGGGACAAGGGAGAGTACTTCAGCTTTGTCAGCTGATTGTAGCAGGTGTACCAGTAATACAATTGCCCATGGTGAATACTTTAGAGTATAAGCTATGGGTCTTCCTTTAATGGTTCTAACTAACATTGTAACCCTGGCTTTTATAACAGTCTGCCAGGCTTTCAGGGAAAGTTCATACACAAATAACACATGAAGCTTTGTCCTGTGGTAAAAGTTATTTATTCTCTGGTGATTCCAGCAGGACACCTGTGGCCATATCAAGTTCCTATGCCATCATCAATTGCATCCTATTTTTAATTTTAAGCCTAACATCTGAAACCAAGTTAGGAGATGATGTCGGGTATGTGTATGTTTCTATAAAGTGTTATTTACCGTGTGTTTCTTTGGAGCTCAGGTCTCAAAAGTGGGAAGTTTCACTGGTTTACCACACGAATGGAATAAAGAAGGTACTGAAATAATCTGCAAGAGGATGAGGTTAGTGCAGGGATGCATACAGGTGAGCTCTGCACAGTAGACTGAGGATGATGTGTCCAAGGGGAGGAAGAAAGGACTCCATGCAAACTCAATTGTCATCCTTAACAAAAAGAAGAAATCCTGTGACATCTGTAAGACATTTAGGGTTTATCTCTCTGTCCAGTTATAAACATTGGCCTGTTATTTCCTTTAACGTTTTGGTGAAATATAGATGTGAACATTCATATCTTAGAAAGTATATAAGATAATTTAATGTAGTATTTAATTTATTATTTGAGAATTTCATATATGCATACCATATTTTGACTTCTGACCTTCACTCTCTTCTACAAATTCCTATAACCTTTCTCAACATCCTTCTTCCAATTTCATGTCTTCTATTAAATTTTTTAACAACTCACTGAGTTCAATACCCAATAATAGGTATGGCTCTATTCTCTGGAGCACAGCCAATATGCCAGAGAACACAATCCTAAAGAAAACCAACTCTTCCTCCCTTAGCTGCCATTAACTGTCAGTACCTCCTCAACTAGGGATGGGGGAACCTGGGCCCATCTTTTACCCATGTTTTAATGTTGACTATCTTGATCTTGTATGAGTTTTATGCAGACAACTGCAGCTGTCATTGTGCATTGTCTTATCATGTCCAGAAGAGATTGTTTTTAGTTTGGTCCTTCCCAATCTTTGGAATTCCATAGACCACTTTGATCAGTTATGTATCTCTGTATTAACCATCCTCCACTGCATAAATGTGCTTCTCTGATGAGAACTGAAAGCTGCACTAATCTCCGAGTATAAGAATATATGTTCAGAAGGTAGTTCTAGAAAATGTCAGTTTAGGAAGATAATAGCTGTAGGTTTACCTCTAGGATCTAAGAGCTCCCAAGTAATGGTTCTTGGATGGAATTACAGTAGTAGACATGGATTTCTCTTCTGTTTTGGGCCTTAAATCTAATCAGAAAACAGATGGTTACCCCTGACATTTATGTTACCATCACACCAATGGGCATATCTTGATAGAATAGCCATTACTGTAGCTGGCTTGGTTCATAGCTGGATAAGACTATTGATCATCTTTTCCCCCTAGTAACCTGTACAGCACCTCCCAGTATTATGAAGGCTCACCAGTAGGATGAAGTTCCCTGGTTAATAGCAGGTTGATTTCTCCATGTCACATGACCAAAGTATGTGGTATCTTTAGTAATAGGGTTTTACCATCAAGTTCTGGTGGACAAAAGAGAAATAAAATTGCCTTCATTGTTGTAGGGGAGTACTATAAACTATCATTGTAGTTCCCTTCTATATGGCGCTCTGCCCCAGCTGGGTCCTTTGCTACTTGGCCAGGTCCTCATGGTTTGATTCTTCCTAGGAATCTAGTCTACTGGCAGACTACAAACGTCTCTGTCTCCTAACAAGGGCTACATTGAAGTGTGGGACCCAGAAGAAGGTGAATTTAATGTGAGGATTTTCTTGTAAGCTGAGATATGCAGTTGTTCAGGGTCCATACTTTAGAGGAAATAGGCAAAAAAACCAGCTCACTGTAGAATGTGTTGCAGGAACAAATTTAGACTATAGGGACACTATACCAGAAAGCAACAGGATTCTCTAGTGAAAACTGTGTTTGGATGGCACAGCTATGATTTTTCCAAGAATAGCTACTCCTTTATACTACTCAATGGTGTTCACTTTTGTGGGGATTCCAACAAATCAAAGGGAGGTGTTCTACACATGGCACTGGGTTTTTTTTTTTTTATATGGCAATTGTGGCTTCTGGGAAGAACATTATTCTCTAAGTAAAGTAACTCTAATCAAACCTTTCTCTCTCTCTCTCTCTCTCTCTCTCTCTCTCTCTCTCTCTCTCTCTGTCTGTCTCTCTCTCTCTTTTCTTTCTCTCTGTATATGTGTGTGTGTGTAATTTCAAAACTACTTGGTTTCAATATGGCTTTCTTGGATCAGCTTTAATGTTATGTAAATTTATATCTAATAGGGATCAGATTAGAGATAAGTCTTTTTAAAAATAATCTTGAATGCAGCTAACTTTCCAAGTTTATAGGACCCAAGTCAACTTGAACAGTCCCCACAGATCTCAGAGAGATGCTTTGATACCCCTGGAAGGTTTGATGAGTCAATTCAAATGTACATACTGCGACTAATTGGCCTATTAGACCAGGGCACAGATGGATATTTCAATCACAAGGAGAGACACATTCCCATTTAGCATAGAAAACTCACAGGAGAACTATATTGTGGCTGAAAAACTTAAGTGTTCATCTAGAAACTGAACATGGTACAATTTGCATAAAATGATTAGGAAATCCATCATAGGCAAACCTAAAATGAAATGGAAGTTTCAGCCATAAAACTCCCAGGAGTCATATTCAAGGAGTTTGTGGTCATGGATGATCAAAGGAGACAGAGAAGTGTGTGGTCTGCCAGGAGACTAGATTCCCAGGCAGAAGCCGACCACGAGGACCTGGCACAGCTGCAGGTGCTAATAGCAGAAGTTCCTGTTGAAGTGCCATGTCAAAGGGGAGGAAAATGATGGTTTAGTGTGTAAGAAGCAAGTAAGCATTAACAAGAAGAGGCTACTGGGGTACAAGGAAGACTGAAAAGGGCCACATTGGAGTATGGAACCCAGAAGAAGGCGAATTTAAGGTGAGGTATTTCTTGGAAGTGAGGAGACAGTCAAAAGCAGCTCATTGTATATGTTGGAGAAATAAGTATAGAATCTAGGGACACTCTACTGTAAAGCTACATGAGCCTTTAGTAAAAACTATGTTTGGATGGAACAGCTATGACTTTTTTCTAAGATCACTGGATAGCTACTCCTTATATCTTCTAGCACTCCTTGGCCACAGTTTCTGTAGATATAGTTTCTATTGATGGCAGGCAAGATGTCCTAGAGACCAGCCAATTCCTTCTTAATGATTTATCTAATGATTTGCAAGTCACCCACTCAGTAATAGAAGTGGATATAATCTGATTTTCACGACATCTTTCACTTTTCAAACTTTTCCATTGGTCCTTGGGATGCTCAGCGACTCATTTAGTTTGCATCTGTCTTCATTATTCTCGAAAGTGGTGAATCACTCTGCTCCATCGGCTGCAGACTCCCTTTTAAAGTCAGATCAATATATTTAATGGGTTTTCAGAATGGGTGCTTATGATCAATGTACATTATTTATCACAGAATCATGCATGCATATTTTTTCTGTTAGAATACTTTTAAGAGGCAACCCACTCTAGGTATGCATATGTATAATATGCATAATCAGGAAGCTAATAATTAATAAATAAAATATTAATTGTCCAGGAAATTAAGAAAAACATTTTTCTTTCTTATTAATTTCTATATTCACTGACTGTTTTACATAGTGATGATTTCAAACAGATAAGTATTAAGATAAATAAAGGCATGGCCTACACATCTGTGGAATTGTTTAATAATATATAATGATCATCATCAGAACTGTAGATTTATTCTTAGCATGATCAAAGGAATAAAAACTAAAGTTGAAAGTAGCAGGAGAAAACCTAGAATGAGTGGCATTGCACACTAGTTTTTGTTCATGGGCTTCCTGGCTGTCAAATAAAAACAGAAACAGAAACAAAAACAGAAAAGGTGCAGTCATCTGTCTCTCTGTGATGAGAACATGTAGACAGACTTTTCCTTGCACTAAAATCAGAATTGCATACTATAGCAGTTAGAATATGTGCTTTGGACAGAGCAGTAGAGTGGTTTTAAATTCCAGCTTTCTCTCTTACAAGAGTAGCTTCCTGAGTTGACGAGTTTAACTCTTGGACCATTAGTATCTTCATCACAAAATGGGAAGAACAATACCTATGCCTATGGCAGCTAAGAGGTTTAAATGATAAAATGCATATGAAATACCTAGGTCCCTGACACATGGTAACTGCTCAATAGCTGTCAGATGCAATGTCAACAACACAGAGAGATCATCTAGACAAGAAAAATTTCTTGTACCTGAGATGGCAATTAAAAGACTATAAATGCAGTATTTAAGATGATAAAAGGATATACTTATAATGTGTAATTCCCCCCCCCCAGACAGAATATTTGTTAAGATAAACAAGAAAGGTGCAGTCAAGGATCATTATAATGAACACCTACTTCTGATTTATTTGGTACTCTTGTTTCAACAATGAGAAAAACAAAACATTTGATGTAGCTGATCTTTTGTCATGATGTTGCATTTTGAGAATGATGTTTGGACTTAGACTTAATAAAGTGGTGTTTCTAGTTGATTCATTTAAAATTATGGGGCTGGAGGGATGGAAGAGTGCTTGCTGTTCTTGAAGAGTACCTGGTTTTGATTTCCAGCACCCACTCATACAGTGGCTCAAATTGCTCATGACTTTAGTTCCAGAGAATCTGATACTTTCTTTACCACTATGGGTATCAGGCATTCATGTGGTGCACATACATCTGTGCAGGCAAAACACATACACATAAAGATGTTTATCAGTGGAAAACTGAAAGTTGGAGTCATGGTTCATTCTTTGAAAACGGTAAGCCTTCCTCTCCTTCCTCTGTGCGGACTGGTGTTTCCTGTGATGTGCTCATTGTACATAAAAATATTCTGATGTTTCTGAAGCGAACCTAGCATTATCTCTGCCTTTTGGAGTCATTGCTAGTTCATGAAAGATCCAAGAAAGCTACTTCTAGGTTCTTTTCCTTACATGGTTCTGCCAGTAGAAGCAAATTGTCATGAGTGACATCTCATGCAAGTCTTGGAAGGGAGAAGGCTAAAGTGTATACTTCTGTGTCAGGTGCAGCCAGAAGAGAATGTCAAAGGTGAGGGTTGAAGCAGCATTGGTCTCTTGAGTGTTTAAGTTGAGTGGCCCTTATTACTGACCCTCAGTAGCTCTTTCAGTGACTGGATAAGCATCTTGGCCCTTTATAGAATTTATAGAAGGAGAGAGTTCTCAGTTTCTCTGCAAAACATCCAAGGAGTCACACATGTGCTCAATTACTAAAAACATGTTATGTGCCTTATTTTAAATGCAACAAAGTGATTTCATTCAAGCCCCTCAGCAACCCTATTAATGCTGTCATGTGATGAATGAGGGAATGGAATCTCAGGCAGTGACAACCTGATTTGGGTCCCAGCTGCATCTTTCTATACATGTTACTATAGCACTATTACTCTAGATGTCACAGAGCTAAGAAAAGATAAAGAGTTCAATATGTTGGGGAAAAAGACAGTTTCTGAGAGATTTGTGATGGAATAGTGTTGACATGAGTTTGGGAGTCTGAATTATGTTCTGAATCAGTCAAAGCAAACTATAGGGTTAAAGCCATTGCAGCAGGTGAAGGGCAGGCTAATGGCAGCAGATTTTAGATATCAAGTAAAGTATTCCCTTGACAATTTCAGAACAAATGTAAATGTTTTTTGTTTTGTTTTGTTTTAGACTCCTCTCTCTCTCTCTCTCTCTCTCTCTCTCTCTCTCTCTCTCTCTCTCTCTCTCTGTGTGTGTGTGTGTGTGTGTTGATCACAAAGAAAAACAGGGATGAGGGGCAAGGCTTTGGAACTGGAAAATGAAGAATGGATTAGTGAGCATATTACCAATTGTAGACAACTAGGACTCAGTACCACTATGAACCCTCTGTGGAATTATGGAGAACACATCCCTGAAAACATTTATCCATTAGTTCCTACACATCATTGGTGGGGACTATTGCTGCAGGCTTTAACCCTCAGCCATCTATCTTATATTAGGTTAAAAAGCTGGGCGTGATCTAAAGCCAAGGGGAGTAATTTTGCATTGAGTGACAAGAATCCTTATAGGTACATGTGGGAATTTTGTCCTGGTGGACGCTGAGGAGTGGGAGATGAACTTGATATGAATAGTTTATAATGTAGGTTGCACATTTTAAGAATTTAAAAGGGAATAAAAGAGAAAGTAAAACAGAAAGTACAACACTAAATGCAACTACACAGCTCATAGTTCATAGTCTACTCTGAGTATGAAGAGGTGCACAACCAAACACCTTTTAAAATAATGGCTGGTGCCACCCTGGGATATCTGAGTGAATTCAGAGCACAAGAAGAGCTTAGATATTATCCTTGACATTTAAGACATTTAAGCCTCTTAGGAATGATTCTGGGCAATTTTATAGAGCTAAGGTGCTTATAGTCCCCTTGTGCTGCTCTGCACATGTATAGCCTCTACAGATTCATGTTTCAATATTCGGCCATGGGAAGTGGCACTATTAGAAGGTGTGGCCTTATCGGAGGAGGTATGGCATTCTTAGAGGAGGTGTATCTAAGTCTTCTTAGAGGAAGAGGTAGGTGTTTGAGGTCTTAAATGCTCAAGTCACTCCTACTGTGAAACACAGACAGCCCCCTGCTGGAGGAGAACTGACATAGAACTCTCAGCTTTTTCACCAGCACCAAGTTTGCTTACAGGATGGATGTCATGTTTCCTCCCATGATAATAATGGACTAATCTTCAGAAACTGTAAGCCAGTGCCAACTAAATGTTTTGTTTTACAAGAGTTGCCTTGATCATGGTGTCTTTTCCCAGCAATGGAAATCCTAGGACACCCCTCTTAGCAAGCATATGTAGACTATTGTGCATGGCATGGTTTACTAGAGTCCCTATTGGACCACCAAGCCATGGTGTGAACTGGTATGCAAAAAACACGAAGAATGATCAGATATTCTCCTGAGGATTTGAATTTGAGACTTGGGCCACTTTGTTCATCGAAATCAGCTTCTGTACTGAAACTAAAGCAGAGGGAAAGTCCTTCACAGTCTGCACACATTCAATGTTTCCTGTTTAGTTAACCTCAGTGGCCCCTTGATGCATATGACTAAAAAGCCCAACACACAATAGGGATGATGATTTATTTCCATTTAAACAGTTGATTACTATAGTACATTGTTTCTTTCATCATGAAGTATACAGCACTCTCAGAATGGTGAGTGGAGTAAAGCTAGGAAATTAATGATATTGCTAAATATAATTTTTTTGGCTCTTTTTTCTTCACCTGATGATCAAATTCCATTGGGGCACTCTTTGAACTCAGAAATTGTGCTACTCACCAAGCTCTGTTTTTAGCCTTCATAGGTCTTAAGGCTTGGTCTTTTAAGCACATTCCCATAGGGGGAATATTTATTTCCTGAGTTTTCTAGAGCAGTCTTGATTTCAACTATTCTTTTTTGTTGTTTCCATATGCTATCAATGTCCCAGAAATGCCAATATTTTGGCATTTAAGCTACATCTCTCAGACAGCTTAATTCCCAGAAGTGGAAAAACATCCTTTGTTAGACTCTGTGTCCTGATTTTTGGTGTGGAAAATAAGGTCATCATATCCTCATTCCACTATTCTTTTAGGAGTTGAAATCAGTAAGTTAGCACTGTTTCTCCTTGAGCAAGTATGGCCTATCCAGCTTTCATCACTGCCAAACTGCACTACATGGAATATGCCAGGGTTTATTTGGATCTGTCCTTGGGAGACTTATTTTTGGGGGTCAGCATACCTTATCTGGTCTTCATCAATGCAGAAGATAGAATATGGGCACCAGTCTCATGGATGCCAGTGAAATCCTGTACCTTTGTGAGAGAATTGAATAGAGAATGTGAATTACAAGTCCTATGTCATTCCAAGAATAGATTAATATAATTAGATCTCTTTGGTTCTGAGAGACAGCCACTTGCTCTTATTAAACAAATAGAAACAGATATATTTAAATATGATATGTGTAGTCCCATGTCACCAATGGAAATATTTTGTTCTAATTGACTTTCTCCCTCTGAATATACTTTGTATTTCATAGGAGTCATATTATGATGGCCTAATTTATGGTTCTCTTGCATGCCTAGCTTGGTGTTGGCTTATTTTTTTGTCATGGTCACTCTAGGCAGACACAAGACATGCTTAACAGTGTATTTGATGAAGATTAGGACTCTCAGCAATATTCTGGGTGAGTATAAATGTTACTGGATGGTATATAGTAGATTTTTGGATACTATTGTTTTGCATTGAAGATATGCTGACAGATGATTAAAAAAAATTATGCTCTCAGCCATTGGATACCATAGTGATTTTCTTTTTAAATGCCTATGCTAATAATGAGAATGAATCTTTATCTGTGGACTAAAATTGGCAATTTAAATGAACAGTAAACAAATTAATTCATTAGTTAGGACTGTTATACTTTCAAGCAATTATTCATTTGTTCCCTTTCTTACTAATTAGTGATTGCTTAGTTACAGATATATGTACGTGAATGTTATATATATATATATATATATATATATATATATATATCATCCTGCTTCTATTTTTTTCAATTTTTTATTAGATATTTTCTTCATTTACATTTCAAATGCTATCCCAAAAGTCCCACATACCCTCCCCCTGCCCTGCTCCCCTACCCACCCACTCCCACTTCTTAGCCCTGGTGTTCCTTTGTACTGGGACATATAAAGTTTGCAAGACCAACAGGCCTCTCTTCCCAATGATGGCCGACTATGCCATCTTCTGCTACATATGCAGCTAGAGACACAATCTCTGGGGGTACTGGTTAGTTCATATTGTTGTTCCACCTATAGAGTTGCAGACCCCTTCAGCTCCTTGGGTACTTTCTCTAGCTCCTCCATTGGGGCCCCTGTGTTCCATCCAATAGGTGACTGTGAGCATCTACTTCTGTATTTGCCAGGCACTGCATAGCCTCACAAGAGACAGCAATATCAGGGTCCTTTCAGCAAAATCTTGATGGCTATGCAATAGTGTCAGCATTTGGTGGCTGATTATGGGATGGATCCCCGAGTGGGGCAGTCTCTGGATGGTCCATCCTTTCGTCTCAGCTCCAAACTTTGTCTCTGTAACTCCTTAAATGGTTAAGAGAATTTTGAAGTGAGAAATTCTCTCCCTAGTCAAATAGGGAGAATAAGCACAACAATGATGAGGATTGATGGCTAGAAAATTAACAGCTATTTTATTGATAGGTAATTATGCATCAGACATCAGTATGAACATTTCACATGTAATACATAATTAGTCTTTGCATAACCCATGTTTCAGATGAGAAAATGTGGCACATAAAAGTTAATTAGCCCATCCAAGGTTACATATAGAAGTGGAAATAGGAAGAGCAGAGACCAAGATGTTGTGAAATGTTCCAAATCTAGGAGACTCATTTGTATTGCAATTCTAGGAAAGGAAACCAGAAGTTTGGAAATGGAAAATTTTGATTTGCTGGGCAGTTGTGGCACATGCCTTTAATCCCAGCACTTAGGAGGCAGAGGCTGGTGGATTTCTGAGTTCAAGGCCAGCCTGGTCTACAGAGTGTGTTTCAGGACAGCTAGGACTACACAGAGAAACCCTGTCTCAAAAAACCCATTTTTTTTTATTTTAAAAGCAGTACTTAGCATAAAATGTAAAATTATGCAATTATACAAATTTCAAGATTGTAGCCTATGTGGTTTGGAGATTTGGGGATATTTTCTGATCACCAAAGGGTTAATGGGGGGGGGGAGGACAAGTCCCAGCATCCAGGCACAAATACTCTTCATCCCAACTGGAATGTAGCTAGAAACCAAGAGACAATATTTGATTTGTGTATTTCCTTCCTGTCTGCAAAATTGCTGTCTTTCCTTGTTTAGCCCCTTGTCTCAGATACTCAGGTTGGAGCTTAGCTTACTTTGAAAGCTGAGGTAGAATTTCCTCCAGCAGGTAGCTTCAGGATTTATGTGAGTCACTTCCTGACTAGAGCTGCCAAATCATTTTCAAAGCTTCTGTCTTAGCCTTACCTCAACTATGTCTTGGAACAGTAGTTATATGTGATATGAATGGATACATGGTTCATGAAAAGTGTCTCTTGATCAAATGAATTTGGAGAAATGGGATTTAACAAAATGAAATTAGTTTCACGACACGGTGCCCAAAGTTCTAAAGCACATTGGAAATGTCCACGTTGGGCAAAAGTAGGTTAGTATTGCTCAAACCTTTTCATGGCTTTACATTTTTCCCTAGAAAACCTTATAAGACTTCATGGCTCACAAGTCAAACGTACTTGAGAGTGTTCTTCTTTTCACATTATGAAAATTATTGTGGATACATGTTTATAGATAGGAATACCTAAATATACATGTGTGTCCAAAGGAGGTTACTCAAAGGACATGCAAGGTAGTATCGTTCCACAAAGAGACAGAATTCCTCAAAATTAGTGATTTAGTCTAGTTATATCTCTGACTAGTTGTATTAGAATGGCCAGAAATACAAATATTGTGCATCTTAATTTTTCTATGAGGTTTGAGTACCAGTAACAGTGGGAGAGGAGATGGAAATAGTCAGGCAAATGTACTTCATGGTTCGACAGAGAAATGTGGTACATGAAGTAGCTAATAATCACCGTGAAGTACAATTGTCCATTCAGTTGTTGTCCATGCATTCAAAAAGTATTCCCTTTTGAATTTATTGTGTGTTGAGTACAGGAGACCAACTAAGGCATGATGCTCTGTCCTTCTGGATCTTCTAATTTGGAGATGAGAATAGGTAATCAGTATGGAACAACCATCTGTGAAAGTGAAAATAAATAAGAGGGTGAAGTGATGAATAATCAAATTAATGTGAGTTTCTAAGTGATAAGGATGTGCTTTTCAAAGGCCTGGGTGGGTGGAGGTATGCATCCTGCTGGGCTCTTGGATAGAACAGGATGATTTATATCTCCTTCTCTGACATAAGTAGCCTTTCCTTTATGAGCCTTCATGTCATAGAAGAGAAGAGGGTGATTGTAGTGGGGTCAATGTTTCACTGGTGAGTCATAAAATATAAATGAAAATGACTTTAGTACATTTCTGAGAACTTCCTGCTGAGATGTATCTTGAAACCCTTCCAACTGTGGCAAATATCCCGATATTCTCTTACTATTCTTCTTAGGTAGAGCAGAGGAGGATTCCCAGCTAGGGTGCTAAGAAGCTTGTACCGAATCTCTGCCACTAACAGCATGCACATATGGGCCATTAACTCTGCCTTTCTCAGCTTAGCGTCCCATCATTTTGAGAAATGAAGAAATGGGATATCTTGTCTTCAAAGTTTTCCAACTCTTACATGTACCATCCAGGTCCCTAAGGTCCTTGGTCTTATTCGTTCTTGTCTTTGAAATCCTAGTTCTGACACTGATGCTGTGTCCCACTTCTCTGAGCTGTTACTTGTCATTTAGCTCATTGTAGTAAGTTTATAAACTTCAGTGAATCAGCCTCATTGAGGCTTCTATATCACAGGCATAGAAACATAAAGAAGTCATCCTCCATGCCAGCCTTTTGATGTCTGTGAAAGGCTAATTTAATACGGGGACATTTAGGTAACTTCAGCTGAAAGTACCTGCTTACTCACTGCCATGGGTCAGGCAGCTCAAGTTAATATCTGCACTAATTGAACACATTAATCAGAGAAAATGATGATTTGTAATGTATATGTGTGTACTTAAAAAATGGGAATACTGAAAAACCAACGTAAGACAAATTGAGCTGTAAAAATTTTGTAAGTGGAGATTTCTGCCTCGGAAAATGTGTAAAAAAATATATTGAGGAGCCTTGAAGATCTCTAGCTGAGCTTCTCATTTTTCCCTGGCTGGGCTGCTTTTCTTTACAGGTGTGGTTATAAATAAAATAGTCTCTACAGGAAAGGCTTGGAAAGCCTAGGGAGGAATGGGGGGAACTGTTGGATACAGCTAGTCAAAAGGCTGAAGCTTTAGAAAGAAATCTCTACTTACAAAATTCTTACAGCTCAATTTGTGGTGTGTGTGTGTGTGTTTTGCTGGTGCACATATTACTTAGATGGCTGTACACTGCTAGCAGGTCTAGGAATCTTCCAGCTCAGTTTCCTGCCTTTCGTTTAATTGGAAAGATGTACTGGAGATGCACATGCCTTGCCCAGATCCCCCTTTCCACTGATGAGTTATTGTCCTCAAATTTGAAATGCTTCATCTAAAGTCAATCCTTTTACTCAGGGTGATTCTTATCTAAGGATGGTTGATGGCAGTGTATAATGTCCTAGCCTTGAGCACCAGGGTGGGGTATCTCTGAAATGGTTCCTGATTATACTGTGTGGGGTATTATACAGAAGGCATTGCAGCATGACTCCCTCCTCTGTTCAATCATTAGTTGATCCTGTAGACACTCATTAACAAATAACAAGCTAAAATGCAACTTCATGTTGTTTCCTGGGAGACCATGACTTGCATCAGAAAATACTGTGTATATGTAAGGAACATCAGATAGTGTTATTCTCTTTCTTAAAATAGCCCTGAAGTGAAGTCCAAATTTCTTATCAGGGATTAAAGATTCTTTGTCAATTGGGCTGTGCACACTATTGTAGTTTTTTCCTTTTATTGTTTCTAAACTTAAAGTCAAACCTCCAGTCCATGGTCTTTAGAAAGCTCCAAGCATTTTCATGCTCTAATTTGTTTTAATGCCATTTTATTTTGGTCTAGCTCATGTCTTCTTCTCATTATTTACTCAGACTTTTCCCATCAAGATGCATGCATTATGCCTTAATAATGGTAGTCACATATCTTAAGTCCTTTTCTTGTGCCAGAGGCAGTCTAAGTCCCTGGTGTGCTGTATATGTTGTCATTCTTAGTCTCCAGACATTTGTGCGGCAGATAATACTGTGATGAGAAAATAGTAGTGTAGAGAGTTTGAGAAACTTTGATCAAAGTCATAAAATTGGTAAACAGTGGTGCCAAGTCTGCTATGGGTAGAGTTTGTACCCTGCTCGTTATGCCTTCTAGGTATTCTTTGATGGAAAGGACTCTGTTTTTGTTTTCCTTTTTGAAAACCAAAGGGACTGAAGACATCTAGTGTGACAAAATGAAAATATCCCTTCTCTCCAAACCCTATCTCCTGCCACATTTTATCAGTGTGGCACCCACCACTGTGTGTTGTACAGAAATCATTGTCTCCAGATCTCCTTTTCTACAGTGAAACATCCATGTTTTATATTTTTTCTATTTCATCCATTTCAAGAAATCTTTATATTTCTAGTTTCAGCCTTACCGACTGACCAAGATTTTGTGTTTGAAAAATATAATGTGCTTTTTGGGTATATGTAATACACTGGAAAATAATTGCCACTCAAGAAAATTAACAGGTCTCTCATATGGCATAATTTAGTTTTATGATGTAGTGTGTGTGTGTGTGTGTGTGTGTGTGTGTGTGTGTGTGTGAACACTTAGGACTTGCTTACTAGGAAGACCAGTACAGAAGGTTGGTTGTGTTCTGTGACCTCATAAGTTCCAGTTTTCTCTTCCCTTCTGGTAAGGAAGATCCTGATTTCCTTAGGAGCAAACTTTCCATCTGCATGTGTGTACTATTTCTTGTGCCATTTTCTGAGCATCAAGATGCAGCTAGTGAAGGAGAGGAGGTTGGGCACCAGGTCTTAGCAGTTCTCTTTCAGCCTTCAGATCCCATGCTTGTTGTCATCCATCACCTTTACCCTTCCTCATTCATTTGTCTATTCAACATTTTCTTCCTTAATCTACCATGTGTTAGACTTAGTAGGCACTGGAGATGCTCTGGTGATAAAAACAGATATAAGCCCAGACTTCAGGATGTTTCATTGTAGAAAAAGAAATCTGGAGATGATGATTTCTGTACATCACATAGGGTGAGTGCCACAGTGATAAATAAAATGTGGCAGGAGATGGGGTTTGGAGGGAAGGGTGTTTTCATTTTGTAACACTAGATGTCTTCAGTCCCTTAATGGAAAAAGTTTAAGTTGATGACCTGGCACTTTAGGAATATATCAGACCAAGAAGGGATGAACAGTCTGGTAACCACATCCTCCCCACACCCACACAACCCCATTGGTTGCTCCTTTAGAAGAAGTCCACCTCTACTTCTCCTGGTCCAGCCTTGCTTGGGATAAAGCTACAGAGCTGGAGGTAGCTGAGGAATGTAACATTTGTTTTGGGGGTGCAGCTTAATGTGGTGTCAAGATGACTAATACTTTTTCACAACAGATAAAAGTCCAGTATTCTCATAGAGTGCATTCTTAATGCTATTAAAGCAATAAGTACCTTTCAAAGACATAACTTGTCAATACTGAAATATAAGATGAGTGATGTGTGGAGGCTGTAGGGAGTGTCCTCTGTGCAGAGATGCTCTGTGCCTGGAACTGATGGAGTCTTCTCCTCTTCAACGTGGACTTCATCTCCCAGCATTCTCAGTAGTACACTTGCTCATCTTTGGATGAAGGCTGACTGTTACATTCACCCATTTATGTGCAAGATGAGGGATTTGCCTAGAATACTATCATTACTTTCCATTATTTTATCCTGCATTTATTCTCTCCTATGAGAAAGCCATTAGAGTGGTGTCAAGATCCATTTGTTTCAACCCTTTCCTTATTTTACTAATTATGCATACCTTTAGGATTGACTTTTTCTTTCTGGGTTCCATAGGTCTTAAGATTCAGACTCTAGGAAAATTCACAAAAGCATCCACACTAGCAAAGTGTGGTATAGTGTCCCTCAGCTCCTGGGCTAGTGATGGCTTTTTATGTCCTCTAGTACATTTGGAGGTTTTGTGGATCTCAGGTGTTGGGAAATATTCATAAAAATAGAATCCTTTAAGATGTGTTGTAGCTCATTCATTAAAAAAGTTCCATTGTTTATTACTATGCTTGGTGTCTAAAATAAATTATTGTGACATTATGATTTAAAGTAAAACTTTGTGTAGAAATGTAGTGGAACCTATGCACAGATTGTATGTTTATATTTGTCCATGCCTGGAATATGAAGGTAATTTTTAGAAGTCTATTTGTTTGAGGCAAAACCTAGGGTTAGAACTCATTTTAAGGGATATCTGTACATGGAGATCTTGACCCATTAATGTATATTGTTATTTAGTGAAGAATGTTTCTGAATTGAATGGGCTGCTAGTCCCTCTGACCTCTAGAGGGCCAGCTTGTTTTCATGGATTCAGATTGGCTATATAGGGAGAGAGAGACATTGGCCTACTGTTTCACTGCAATGCTTTCTACTTGGTATATTCAGCGGGGCTTGGCAGGGGTGAGCTGGTTATCCCAGCTTGTGAAGCACCAACCATATATAAGTGTGGTCTATTGTGGTGTGGGAGTGAGTGTATCTTTTCAGAAGTCATAGTGTCAAAGAGGTAGCAGGAACAGTGGCCTAGTATTATGACCAGAAAATATATGTACTACTCTACTGAATTTAAATACATTTATATAAACAGATTCCTACAAATGATGATGGGGGATAGGGTCTTTGTCAGTGGCTGACAGTTTACATGATCAGATGAAGACAAGGACAAAGAAATTGTTTTTATGACTTCCATAATGATTCTTGGACTTTTAGGTTGTGCAAGATGTGTGTGTGTGTGTGTGTGTGTGTAAGTACATTGAATTCAAGAATATGTACTCAGGACTCTAGAGACCCTTAGAGACTTAAGCTTGGTCTCTGGTTTTCTATATTGCAAATATAGCTAGAGCTGAATGTTTGGATGACTTTCCAGTTGGTCTCTCAGGAGGCAGCAAACAGCGCTGAGCACTTGTTAGTCCAAAGGTTTGAATACACTGGAGGCAAGATAATTAGGGATCTTCAGGAGAGCACAGAGAAGAGTAATTGAGAGAAACCAAGTGAAAAATAATGGGGAAGCGAGGGAGATGAAGGACCATAACTCACAAGATGTTGGCTGGTTTTTATTTAGATGGTAAAAGACCCAAGGTTTTAACTAGAAAGCCCAAGGTACATTGTAGCTAAAGAAAATTTCATTCAAACATTTACCAGTATGTGTCAAGTGAGTAGTCTATTCAAGAGAAGGCTCAGAAAATGTCATATGACTCTCAAGAGGGAAGTCTCCCCAGGTGAACAAAGATCAGTATGCTCTGTGCTGGTTAAGAAAACACCTTTCTAATCTCTGCTGGTTCTAATTCTGACAGGCTGGGTTTTTGAAAGCAGAACATCTACCATGATGATAGAACTTGGGTCCTACTATGCCAGCACAGAGAGGGCAGCAGTTAAAAGGCTGAAATAAAATGGATACTTATGGCCAGTGGTTCTTAGAGGGGCGGTTCTCAGGCTGCTGAGTGCTCAGCCTCTCTTTGGCTTGTCAAGAGAGGCAAGCACCTCAGGGAGTCCAAAAGAAAGCTCATGCTCATTTCTTCAGCTTGAAGACGAAGGTGAGCAGAAAGGAGATGTAGTTTGACAGGAGCATAGACTGCTTCTTGGTGAATGGCAGTTTTGTTCAAGGACAGTGGCTTTCCGCAGCTGATTGTGGACTTTGAGATTTTCCCATTTAGTACAACCGCACCAAGCAAACCCATGTGAGATAATGAAAATGAATTTAAAGCAACCCATACAATGACTTCCTGTGAACATGACAGTGTTCTGTTCTCTTTCCTGCGGAGTTATGCCATGGGTATTGACTACCCATCCCAGTTGGCCTGAAGCCAGATGGTTTCCTGGGATGTGGGACTGTTTGTGCTAAAGAGAGGTTCCAGCCAACTTCAATGGCTGCTCACACTGTTGTAAGAGAGTGTTGTTATATCCTATGCTGAATGCTTTGCCTGACTGATCCTGTGTGTCTGCCCCATCACTTCTGAGGAAGACTCAATTTGTTTTCAGATCTATTTTATTGATGAGGCTAGTTAGGAAGGAAACAGGTTAGCAGACTTATCCAAGCAATCATTAATGTCAGCTCTCTGGGCTGTGAGAGTCCAAGATAACCTAAATAATTTTTTTTTGGGTTTTGTTTTGTACTGAATTGATTAGATAAGCTATATTATGTAATGATGTAAAAACAAAACCAAGTGCTCTATTTTCCTTGTGCAGAAGTAAAGTAATTTCCCAAAGTCATGTGCTTAATGAGCTGAGCCAGGAATCCTGCTCTGATTAATTCCCAAGTCCATGTTCTTTGCTATCATGCAGGTAGGACTGGCTTGGAGAAGAAACTCCCCACTTAAGGCCCTTATGGCTCTTTGGGAAGTTTCCATCCTTACTCCTGACTGCCTTAGAACCCACTACCCTAACTGAATTCTCCAGCATGAAGACTGTTGAGTGATCTTCTACGAGCTTCTCAACTGGACAAAACGTTTCGTTTACAGTGGGCAATTTTCTCTTCAGCTTCACAATGCCAGATGTGAAAATTTCACTTTGATTATATTAATGAATACCCAGCAGATGATGCTAATAAAGTTTTTATTTCTCGAGAATCTGAAGGAGCAGTCAGTATCTGGGAGCCCTGTGGTGTCCTCCGAAGTTCAGAGTGTTATCAGCTGACTGTCTCAAACCCTGTCTGTCAAACATCTTTCCAGTTCTGATTTCTGTTCTAAGAAGCAAGTCCAACAGGAGGGTCAGCCAGGTGATTCTGCTAGTGGGAGAAGGGTTAAGATGACTTTGAGCAAGTTAGACAACAAGATCCCTCTAAAGCACTCAGCTCTTCCTGGAGTGTCTCAGTTGATGGGGCTTGTGTTCATTGTAGATGAAATCACTACTTGCTGTTTCTCCCCAATAAGAGGGTCAGAAATCCTTCAATTATTCTCACCTGTGACTAGTACAGATTCACGGAATGGATTTAAAGTGAGGCTCTTGGATCAAACAGTCCAGGTTGGAAATGCCAGCTCTACTTTTTTTCAGCTCTGTGACCTTGAACAATTAAGTTGAGTTTCTAAGGGTCTGCACTTTTTCTTATAGAGTAGAGTCATAATTGTACCTACCTATTAAGATTGTTGTGAGAATTAGATAATATAGGGCACCCAGATTGCTGGCTCGGTGAGTGTTGGACACCTGATTATAGTCAGGATTTTACCCTGGCAGCCAGAGGAAGCTAGAGCACACATGAATCAACTGATTCAGAGATTGCCAGAAAGATCAAAGAACTTCATGGACAAAGGCTGATGGTGGCTTAATAGCAGAATTTCTCCCCTGTCTCTTGAAAAATCCTCACATGGGCTTTTAAATCCTTCCACCCGGGTGAGCTAATTCACCCAGAGTAATAGCTGTACTAAAATTCAACTAATTTGGAGGTTTAAGTTACATCTGCAAATCTCCTTCATCCCACCACCTAGACTTACATTTGACTGTGTAATGGGCACTCCAACTGGACCAAAGCATCATCTCAAAGGCCCTCTTCACCTGCTGGCTGAATCATATGCATTATTTTCCCTTAGCTGTGATGACATATAGACACAATCCTGGTGACTTCAAACAAGGGGTGTTTATGCTTCTCACACTTTTGGAATCCAGAAATTTGAAATGTGAATCAATAGGCTGAAGCAACACGTCAGGAAATCTGTGCTTTCCCTGAGGCTATAGGATAGAGTTTGCGTCTTGTAATTTTTGTGTGCTGGTCTTACTAGGCCATTCTGTCTCCATGGCCACACTGCTTTCTTTTGTAGGTATGCTGAATCTTTCTGCCTCTCTGTTCCATTTAGTGTCTCTCTGACAACACAAGACAATCTCCTATCATATATCTCTCACTTAATTCCATCACCTGTTTTGGCATGGTTGGCAACATTTACATTTTTCAAGTTTTGGGATCCCCACAATGTCTTTGATGACCATTGCTGGAACTCAATATTCTGTCCTTATTTAAGTTGGAGGTTTCCTTTGTATCATGGGCTTTGCTGTATTATGGGGGCAGGGTAGGGGTTATGAGGAAACAGTTGCCATATGTCTACCTTTAAGATGCCAAATAGAAACAAATTGAGTCTCTAGAAGCATGGGTAGCCTGGGAATAAGACAGAGTAGAGTCAGAACCCCTGTCAATGGTTATATGTAACATAGTGCAAGGCTTCAGAGACAGGAAGTGTTCATGGAGCAGGGAGTACTTAAAGGATAGGAATGCTAAATCAGTCAATCAGAGTGCTACCTGCACCGATCTCCTGAAAGGTTAAGGCCCAGAAGAGATTATTGGGCCCAAGTTCCAGAGTCCTATCAACAGCTGCAGCGTACAGTATGAGCATTCTTAGATCTCAGCAGACACACTTTAGAACCACTGTTTGGACATATAAATTTAGTGATAGAGTCATGTCCATAATCTCAGCTGAGACAGGGAGGCAGTGGGTTTGAAGCTATCCTGGGCTATCGAATAAGCTCCAGGTCAGCTGGGGCTGCACAGTGAGAACCTGTGACAAATGGAAACCAACAGACTGACAGAAAGATGACGATGATGTTGGAGGAGATTGTTTTTACTTGCCAATTTAGACGCTGATGTAGATGTCAGAGTCTTAGAAAGACAATAAATGTTTGCTCCGTTTGTCAGTTTCCTTTAGTTTATTTATCATCCCTTTTGAGCAGAACATCAGCTGTAACTCTGCTAGCAGAAGGTCGATGAAGCATAGACACTGTTGTAGCATCTTTTGTTCAGAGCACTTAGAAAAGTCCTTAGAGTATAGTAAGTGTTCAGTAAACACTTGCTCAGTGAAAGACTGAATAACTTCTGCTCTCATACAGCTTAACTGTCTTAGTTCATTTGACTTTGTTTGTTCAACCCTAAACTAGAGACTTTGTCCTGACAGTTATTTAAACAGAATCAAATCAGTCAAGTTTAACAATTTCTTTCCGTATTCAGAAAGATATTCTAGTCTACCTAGCTCATGTAGAGCTAAAGAGAATTTGGAGAGTCTTTAAGCAGTGGAGAAATGCCCATAAAATAATTAGGATGGTTTAAACTCATTTAATTCTTAATATTTCCACTTCTGAATAAATATTTCATGGATTGCTCTTCTGGGAGGCCAAGAGCCAGGAAATTTCAGCAATAATATGTGTATGAAATTTCTCTTCTCCCCATAGAAGCACATTTTGAAAGATATCTCAACAGGTTATGACAAGTAGAACAGGAAAATATTATTTTAATTTCCCCGGGTCAATTATTAGAATTACTGAAAAACATACTTAAATCTCACTTTATCAGTGTGATCCACTCAGAGAAGGGAGGTGGATGAGAAAAAAAAAACGGGTGTATCATAATTAAGTTTGTGCCCAAAATGCCAAAACAAATCAAATGCGCTGGGCACATCTGCCTCCTGACTACTGGGTGGGGTAAATGTGTTTAAATGACTTTCTGTGATGAGGCAGGTGGTCAGACTGAAGGACAATTTCAAGCCACGTGCATCTCAGGAATGACATTCCTACTTAGCAGTTTGGAAACAGATGCTTTTAAAGAAGCAGTTATGAAAACTACAAACATGTTGGAGGAGTTTCATAGAACCAGACACTCACTGGGGTCATATCCTTTTGATAATATACCATGGGGCACTGCCTTTATCCCTTTCTTACTAAGCAAGGCTGGGGACGGTGGGTAGAACTGGGGTTGGGATCAGGGTACCAGGACCACTGTGATAGACTGACTGACTTAACAGTTTCTCTGGGGCTTTGAAATTTGATCACAGATTCCCTTGCATCCTAGAAATCCTTTGTGCTCTCAACACACTAGGCAACTGATTACCCCAGGAACAGTCTGACTCTCTGATTGAATAATGACACTCCCGCTACTAAAGTCATCAAGGGAGACTATGGCTGGTGAAAAAGTGCTTTCTGTGGGAGCTGGATCATGTTTTAATAAGGCTACAGAGGCCAGTTGGCTACAGGTCTACCATTCCTTAAACAAGCAGATGGCCTTATGTGGCAAAATGACTGACTATATTCACATGACACAGCATTTCTGTATGTTACATTCTTTTAACTTTAAAGCCGAAATGAGTGGCTTTATAAATTCTTATCATAAGGTTGCATTAGTGTTTTTAAGACCTATTTGCCAACTTATTTCTTTTCCAAACACATAGTCTCTGGGGTTTGGAAACTGGTTCAGTTGGTAAATTCTTGCCATGCAAGCTTGAGGCCCTGAGATTGATCTGTAATGTCCACCTTAAAAGCCAGAAATGGTACATACAAGCTTGTAATTCCAGTCTTAGAAAGGCAGACACAGAAGGCTTCCCGAAGCTCAATGGCCAGCCAGCCCAGTATATCAGTGAGACCCCAGTACAATGAGAATCATTGTCTCAAAAGATAAGATATACAGCCCCACAGGAATCACTCTGGAGGCTGACTTCTGGTCTTTACATGTGAAAACACACATGTGTGCACATACAAATACAAAGGGTATCCTCACAGATGTGAACACACACACATCTCTCTCTATACACACACGCACACACACACACACAAAATAAATTAGTTTACCTCATTATAAATTTTAAAAACTGTCTTGATCCTATTCAAGGAATTTTCCATTATATTGATGAATACCTTTTAGAGGAGGGGGAAGAGAGAGCAGGGAGGAGAGGGATAAATAGAATATGATTTCCTCTGAAATTTTAGGTCTGCCACTGAAACTTTTCATCAAAAAAAAAATTAGGCAACTCAAACCATTGCTCATTGTCTGTCATCCCTTGCACAGGTGAGGCAGAGCTTTGAGGAATTTGATACTACAGCACTGTCCTCACAACAGCCACCCATTGTATTGCACAGTGGGTGGGGTTGAGTTGGGGGGTGGGAGGCTGTGCTGCCATCCTGGAGGAGGTGCTTCTGCTCCAGATGATGATGAACCTGCAGCTGGCTCTTTGTTGAGATAATTTCTACTCCACAACTTCAGTTAGACATGACACTTGGTGGAGTCCATTATTCCCTACACTTTTGTTTCTTGGACGTGATTTCTTCCTAAATTGTTCAGGACAGTGTGATATGAAGGGAATATGAAAGCAGAAAGCTGGGAAACTGTTTTAGTCTTCCTTCTTTTCTTCTCTGCCCTCTAGTCATTAGACTATGGGCCATCCTTCCTTCTCACCAAGGACTCGTTGCCTATCCTGGTACATGCATGGCACACTGTCAGATATCCAGCAATACTGCTGATTGAGTAGGAGAGACTAAAAAAGCACTTGATTCTAATTCAAAGTAACAGGTTGTATGGGATTTGGGGGGCATCTATCTTGGGCAGAAAGAGATTTAATTTCAAGTCATTTATGAAATAAAATTTGCTATATCAAAGAAACATCACCCTCCTTCATGTATGTATGCACATGCATGTATGTGTGAATATCCATATAGATACTTATAATAATGGTCTTTCCTTTGTCTATACCAAAACTTATTTTCCTCCTAGAACTTATGTGTTTCTTTGGCTAAGATTCTTGTCTTGGGCTATATTTGGCTCAGGTATAGCAATACTGTTATACATTTATCCCTAGGACTAGGGTCAGAATTGATTAATGTTGATGAATTATCCCAAGTTTCATGGAGATGCTGGATTATTAAAACCCAATGAAGGAAGGGCTATGCTCATGTGAACAAGATCAAAATGCCAGTAACAAGGTATATTCAACTTTTGTCTTACAGAGGTGCACCCGTGAATGGTACCCAGCTTCTCTATTGTCATGCCCTCCTAGCATCTTAGAGCTGCAATGAGATGAGCTGACATTTGTGTTTTAGGTCTAACATCTGATGAGGCATGGTACCTGGACATATGATATGGGTGGCTGGTTCCTGATGTCTAAGAGGTGATGAAATCCCCTGATATCTAGGAGGACCTAAATGTCTTTCAGGCCAAGTTCTTGTTCAGTATAATTAACTCTGATGTGAGGGAACTCTCAAAAGGCATGACCTTCCTCAGTATTGAAAAGCTACAGATGAAGGCAAGCTGTCACTCAAAGCTGTTGTCAATGTGCTGCCGGTGTTCAGGCAAGCTTAGAAGACATTTTTTTCCTGTGTCGTTTCATATAAGGGAAACCAAAACAAATCAACCCTCTACACCCAAACATCATCATTGTCATCGTCGTCGTCATCGTCAACAACAACAGTAACAACAACAATATTAACAATGACAATAACAAACTCCCCAAAACATTGTAGTCCTAGTCCCTAAAACTGAGCTGCTAATGACAAGATGGGAATAATTGCTGTCTTGCTATCTTATCTTACATGCTTTCTTTCTTCACCACCACTCCACCCTCCAGCTCTCAGGCTACTTTGTATTAATTTTCCTCACAGAGCTGATTGCCATCCTCAGGCTGACCCTTCTAACCAGCTGCAGGGCTGTTGCTTAGGGACCCATGGTGCTTCACTAAAGTTCTGAGGGAACCTTTACTCTTGCAATCAAGTCCTGAAGGGAAGGCAGTTACTTTAGAGGCTTTACTTTACCTTCTGGGTGAGATTGGGGGCAGAAACAAGTGCATGTGCAAAAGAATCTGCAAGGTATTGTTCCACTTGCATGTCATCTGCATGGGGCTTTAGAAAGGAAGTTAAAATTCAGAACATGGAGTCCCTCATTTTCCAAGGATGTATCTTTGTTTAAATTATTTTAAATATTTATTCATATGCATATACTTTAAAAATTAAATCACGGAGGGTCAGAGGGTCAGAGGATCAGCCTTTTCTGTAGATTAAAAATTATAATAACTTTAATTTTCATTATTTTAAGTTGTGTGTTTGCTCATATGCATACATACTCAGGTCTCCACAGAGGCCAGAGGAGTCAGATTCTCTGGAGCTAGAGTCAGGTGGTTTGAGCTGCCTGATGTAGGTGATGGGAACTGAACCCTAGTTTCTCTACAAGATCATTATGGACTCATAGTTCCTGAGCCATCTCTCCAGCCCCAAACTTCTTACTTCCTTTAAATTTTTATGTTATCATTTAACCATATATATTTTTTAAAATAATGGGCCTTAAGTTAGTTAGGTGTTTTGTGACATAAATGTGGTATTTTTTTTTTCTGGGCATGTTTAAACTGTATGTCTTGAGCTCACCAGTTCCTTAGTCCCTGACAAGCAAGTCTCGCCTTTATGGTTCCACAGATTTCTCTTTCACTCTGTGCTGCTTACTTTCATTTTTCATTATTATTATTATTTTTTTGGCAGATTCACATAAAGTAGGATTATATGGGAAGAAGGGAATATCAACTGAGAAAATGTCTCCTTTAGACTAGCTTGTGGGTAAGTCTGTGAGGCATTTTAAAGATGTATTATTATGATTATTATGTGGGAGGATTGAGCACATTGTGGTCAGTGCTGCCTCTAGGTATGTGGTCCCCAGAGGTATAAGAAAGGTGGCTGACTATGATGAGTCTGGGGAGCAAGCCAGTGAGCAGCGAGCCTTCTTAGTCTTCTTACCACCTGTCTCCATGCTTGAGTTACTGTCCCGACTTCCCTCAGTGGTGGGCTGTGATCTGAAAGCCAGATAAACGCGCCCCCCCCCCAACTTGTCTTAAGTCAGTGGTTTTAATCACAGTAACAGTGCGCAAACTAGGATACCCTTAGTATCAATCAGTTCAGATTTTGTCAAATTCCATCTAGTTCTCCCTTAATGCCGTTGTTCTGTTTTGCCCTGTGTGATTTTAGACAGGCTCATGTGATTCGGTCCCAGGTGGCAGTGCTGACTGGATCATGAGGGGCTGTCATGTCCCCAGTGGATTGATCCATAGTTGAATGCGCTATTGAGTGGTGAGGAGGGAGTAGGTAGCTGGCATGTTCTTTTTAGGGGTGTATCTTGTCCCAGACAGCTCTTCTTTTTTCTCCCTCTGGTCCACCAATGAGATGCACCACTTTGACCAACATAATGTTCTCTGTCATGATGCCCTGTCTCACAACAAATGGGAAACAACAGAGCCTCATGTCTATGGACTGAGATTTATACAAACTGAACCAAAACAAATCATCTGTCCAGTTGTTTTCTCCTGTGTGTTTTTCACTGTGACACGGAAAGGCTCACACAGTCCTCAAGTGTGTCATAGTCATGGGTATCTCCATTCTTTGCACAAACTATTTCCTCCTCTAACTCCTTTCTTAATGAATTCAGGAAACCCCAATCCTATCCAATATTTAGTGTGAGTGTCACTTTTCTCATGACCCCCACTCCCCAGCAGCTCATATATCTGCACCTTTCTTTTATAATTGCTGTTTAAGTGGACTGAACTCACTTATTTCTGGACCATCTCTGCCACTAGACTGATCTCACCACCACATCACTTAGCATAAAGGTAAGAACATTGTATGTTCTCCATGATAGATCTTTATAAACTTCAGAATAAGTGAGCATAAATGTAGAATTCTGAACATCGTGTTTAATTAAAACAAATTCTCTAGTCCTTAACAGATAAGAAACAGATAAAATTCAATTTCGCTTCATTGTTAAATATATCAGTATTTACTTTTAAAACATGGTATAGACTTTTACAACATTGTCAACAGAATCTGATGATGGCGACATCTATACTGTACAGTATAGTGCCCAATAGCCTTTAAGATTGCTGAGGACCTGAAATGTTGGCACAGTGACAGCTGAACTGGGGTTATTTAGTTTTTACTGAAAAGCATATTTCCTGGAGCCTCCATATTAGGTAGCAAAAAATCTGTCTCTAATATTTAGGAATATTAGTATTCACATGTAGATTTAAGGGTTAGATTATGGAATCCTAGAACCAGGAAGCAAATTGATCTCATTAGCCCAAGGACCCTAAAATGCAAAACAAAATCCATCTCAATTTACCAATTAATCAGTTTTTGTATATTAAATGCTAACTCACTTTTAGAAATTAATCTATTACACTTAGCTTCATTAAATACTACACTGTGAGAAGCAAATTAGGAACACAACATTTATTCACTCATATAGACTTAACCTTTTTTCCTTCTTCAAGATTGGTTAAAAAATGTTTGGCTTGTCCTAATAGATAATTGTTTTCAGCCCTATAGAGACCAATAACAAACAAGTAAATTCTAGTACCTGATGGGCATCATTCAGTGGTACATAACTCCAAGGTGCAGTTTAATAAAGCATAGACTTAGTGTAATCTTTTGTTCCATTGGGGTACGACTGGAGGCTATGAAGGAATAATTTCCTAAATTGTACCCTGGTGGCCTGAATGTTAGCTTAGCTCCCAGAGACTTTCAGTTTAAAGTCAAGGAGGACATTCAACACTATTAAATCTGGATCCAGAAAATTTCTTCCCTTTAAATCTCTAAATTAAGAAATTACCACTTATAAAATGAGACAGCAAATTAATAGATAGAGGAAAGTCATACATTACGTGACTGGATTTCATACCCATGAAGTTTCTTTTTTTCACATATTGAAAATTATTTTTGACTCAGTCTCTAGGAAACCTAGAGAAGGGGTCAGCATTAATAATTATCTTAGAGCACAGTAATATAAACCTCTCCACTCTTCTTCAATTGAATGTTCTATGTTATTTTTTATTGTCCTGTTTTATAAGCTGTATCTGTGACTTAGGATTTTATAGCTGTGAAGAGATACCATGACCTAGGTAACTTTTTATAAAAGACAACATTTAATTAGGGCTGGCTTACAGTTTCAGAGATTCAGTCCATTATAATCAAGGTGGGAAGCGTGTTATTGTGCAAGCAGACATGATTCTGGAGGAACCAAGAATTCTTCATCGGGATGAGAAGGCTGCCAGAAGGAGACTCTCAAAGCCTAACCCCACAGTGATACACTTTCTTCAACAAGGCCATACCTTTTCCGACAAGGCCACACTTCCTCATAGTGCTACTTCTTTTTGGGCCAAGCATATTCAAACCACCACAATCTGGTAACTATCTGTTACTACTCTCCCTGCTTAAATATACTGAGAAAGTCCATTTGCTTTCATCTTGTATTGACACAAGACTCACATCCTTATTCTTATCTAGTATAATCCAGAAAATATTAAAGCCCTTTCAGGCAAAGTAGGTGCCAAGATGCTCATATTTTCTAATTTTTACATCTGTTCTATATTATTGCTTACCCATAAGTGATGGGTAAACAATAATATAGGGTGATGGCTATAGAGCAGTTGTGGGCTGATCTCTGGGAAGCAGCATACGTTCCTGGGTCAGAGGCCCATTTGTGGTAAAACAATACTGTTCTCTTTTTCTCATCTTTGTGAAAAGTGGTTTTCCCTAGGCAGCCTCCTATGGGATCTTGTCCTAGCTTTCCTTTATCTCTTCCTGACAAAGGTGGAGTGAAATGCCTGGTTAGAAGGCAATACATTTGTTTAATTTTTGGAGATAAGCTAGCCAAGGTCTGGGGGGCTATTTCCTAACCACAGTCTCCTGAGAAAAACTTTGAAGGCAATGGGTCAGTTTATAAAGTCACATTCTGTGATGTTTGTCATGTAATCTTGGGTGTTAACTTGGTCACATCTGGATAAACTAACCCAACATGCTGGGCGCTATTGTGAGGAATCTTCTTAATCAGATTATTTGTAACAAGAAGATTTAAGTCTGGGGTGCACTTCGGTAACATCCTACATGAAAGGACATGAAAAAGGGAAAGTTTACTTTTTTGCCTGCTTGATTTTACTCTTGGTGGCAGGTTCATCTAATCTGTTGGAGCAGTCGGTATTAAATCCAGTTTATTTAGGATTCAACATAAGACCAAAGGCCTGCAGCTTTCCAGGAGTCTTTCAGGATTCCAGCACCAGATTGGGACTGCAGAGACATCCACTTTCATGAACTGAACAACTACTGGTTTCTTGGCCCTTCATATTCATTCTATTAACTATGTTCCCCTAGAGAATTCTGAATAATACACAAACTTATGTGTACTCTCTCATTCTCAGACATCAGGTCAGAACAGGGAGTTATCAGGTCCATCCAGCTTTGCAATAACTGGTATCATTTGAGCAACCTACACCATCTTTAACCATGATACTCTTATCTCAACCATTATTTATTTATAGTGGATTTCAAACTCAAGCCCCTAAGTTGATTGCTAGGTATGGTTAGGGCAATAGACACTACTCAGATGCCAGCTAGAGTAAACTTTCCACCTAGGCTTGGCAGCTGGAAAGATTGCATTCTGCCTGGTATCTTCTTAGTCATATCTCAGAGTCACTAAGAAGCATTTTTATTAGATGAGCCATACTAAACCAAAGTGCACTGGAGATGGAGAAATTGCCCCTCTGAGAACTCTTATATCTGCTACTGCTATTCTTTCCTTATCACTACATGCAAATTGGCTCATGAACTTTAGAGAATCTGTTAACAGCTTTACAGCAACAAAGTGAACTTTGTTCCTAAACAAAATAACATGAATCCCCTACTGCGATGGTGTCAATCTTCACCCCTGTGGAAGAGAAGAAAACTTGATGAATCATTGCAAGAGCCAAAGACAAACAAGAGAAACTTTCATTAAGGAGGCTCATGGATGAGATGCCTTGTCTTGGGAATTAGACTGGTATTGGAGCAGAGCAGGCAAGTCTGGAAACACCCAAGTTAATAGTACAAGCTTTTTACATTTTGAAAATAAGTAAAGTCAGGTGTTATAGGAGCCATTTGATAGAGACATTTGGAAACTGAAGAAAATATGCAAAATCATGCAAAACCCAGCAATCCCTCCAGCACTCACGACATAGCACGTTCTTCTGTAACATGAAAATGACTACATGCTATTTGTATTGAATTATAAATGTGGCACAGCAATGAAGTGATGATTGTTAAATATTCAAATTCTAAAGACTTGGTATATTGCAGAATCTGGTTGTGTAGTCTTTTATCACCCAGAACTTGTTGTGTGATTCTAACAACCGTCCCCTGATGGATTGCTTTCATGATTTATTTTGCTGCATTTTAGTGTTCTGAAATTTCAGTCATTAAAAGTGACTTTTTGCCTCATTTTCCATTTCCCAGGTGCAAGGACTTTAGATGTGATATGTTCTGCAGGTTTTGAAGAAACAGATGTTTTTTCGAGAAATTCCACTGTTGCCAGATTTGTTTCACTGAGAGAGCAAACTCAGTTTAGCACATCCCTGTTTGTTTTGCAGTAGATGAAGAGAATGGTAGTGAAAAATGGACTGTCAGATTTGTACTGCTCTGATACGTCTTCCCAGCTAGATATGATAAGCATTAATGAACAGGGTTCAAAAACAGGGGTTTTTGTTTTTGCTACTATAATATGGTTTAGCATAAGATAGTCATCCACTTTCAGTTTCAGGCAAACTGAATTCTGAGCTAAAATTCCTTTGTGATTTTCTGAACAGCCATGTGTAACACTAAGAGTCATTCTAATTAAAATTCTGCAGTGAATCACAGTGCAGGGGATGATGAATTATGTGTTTCAATTTTTCTTTTCCATTATCATTCCCTCAAATATCATAGATGAATAATTAAGAAACATAAGTTCACCTCAGACTTTTAGCTGAGCACCTCATAGGTTCTTGTGACTCTGAAGGATGCAAAAACTTTCCCAAGGTCCTTGTCACCTGCAACAAACCTGGTAGGAAAGGACATAGTCATGGAAGAGTTAAAGATTGTTATGACAGTTTAAGATAAGCACCTAAGAAATCGATAGATCTATCAATTTATTTGGGGTTCAAATGAAATGGAGACTATTGTGACCCCAGAGAATTGAGGAAAACTGGACTGCTGTGACTGGGAATAAAAGATCAGAACATGAGGATGAAATTTAAAACAGGGATGGGACACAAAGCTATGTAGCAGGCACAAGGCTTAGCTTAGCTCCAAGAGAGCTTCTGAGCTGAGGTGATGATTGTACAGAAGATGGAGCCAGAAGTGGGCTCACATGTTTAAAAACATAGTGTGCTTACCAACAAAACAGTTGGTAGTGTTGTTTAGGAGTATTTAAATTTTGGTATTATGCCTACTTATCAGAAGAGGGTCCATGGGGACTTATAGGTAGATGAACTTATTGATGGATGTTTATTCTGGTCTGAATGCTGTGAATGGTGTGAATGAGCTGTGCTAGTCATTCCCATGGACATAGAGAGCTTCCTCAGCTGCCACACCATCTGTACAGTGACGGACTCTTACTTAGTAAGCCAGGAGCCAGAAAAATCTTCCCTCTTTACATTGCTTCTGTTGGATGTTCAGTTACAGCTACCTACTTTTGTGTCCCATCCTTAATTTTTCCTATGACTGTGTTCTTTCCTATGGGTTGCATTCCAAGGAGAAAAGACATGGTTAAAGCTTTTGCATACTACAAATTTCCAAGAGCCTAACAGGTGCTCAGCTGATAGTCTGAAAAAAAATGACTTGATCATACAGTGATGGAGTGATGCGCTTGTCTTATTCTGAATCAGTGGAGAGAAAGCCTGTGGCAATGAAAACACCAGTGCTTATGGGCCATATTAAAGCTTGGGCATATCTGCTCAGTGCTGTCTTCACTGGAATAAGGAGTTCACTGGATACTGCACTGTGGAGGACAATTTTTGGCAAAGTTTCTAGGGAAGGCTCTTCTCAGACTCAGAGTGAAGCTGGTGGGTAATGGAAGCCACTATCTATTTTACCTACTGTATCGTGGCTGAAGATGAAGGGAAGGGAACCACTTCTTGTTCTTTGCCAAAGTATCAAGATTTAAAGGCTCAGTTGGGTGAGGAGTGAGCTTCAGTTGCATTCCATCTCCACGGGGCAATTTCTCCACTGTCTTGTTCCTCTGAATTGAAAACATGTTAAATCACCTATATCAAACCCACCAGAGGGAAAAGATACAGGAAGAAGTAAGAATGGAGCCTTCCTTGGAAATACATCTTGAAAATACTCACCAAACTAAGATTACTTCAGAATAGACTTTCTATTATGTAATCTTTCTGTTCATGAAATGAAAATGATTCAGCAACTTTACTATCATCTCTTTGTGATTATCACTTCTATCTTTTATTTATCTACTTGTCCTCAATCATCATCATCATCATCATCATCATCATCATCATCATGTCCTTGAATTCAATCACTATAAAAATCTATCTCTACCCTGGGTTTTTTGTTATTCCAGATGAATTTTCAAAATGCTCTTTCTAACTTTATGAAGAATTGAGTTGGAATTTTGATAGGGACAGCACTGAATCTGTAGATTGCTTTTGGCAATATGGCCATTTTTATTAATACTGCCAATCCACAAGCATGGGAGATCTTTCCATCTTCTAAGATCTTTCTTTCTTCAGAGACTTGAAGTTCTTGTCATACAGATCTTTCACTTTCTTGGTTAAAGTCACACCAAGGTATTTTGTATTATTTGTGACTATTGTGAAGGGTGTCATTTCCTTAACTTCTTTCTCAGCCTGTTTATCCTTTGAGTAGAGGAAGGCTACTGATTCATTTGAGTTAATTTTGTATCCTGCCACTTTGCTGAAGTTGTTTATCAGGTTTAGGAGTTGTCTTGTGGAATTTTTGGGGTCACTTAAGTATACCAGGATGTCAAAAACTATTCTCAACAATAAAAGAACTTCTGGGGGAATCACCATATCTGACCTCAAGCTGTATTACAGAACAATAGTGATAAAAACAGCATGGAATTGGTACAGAGACAGGCAGGTAGATCAATGAAACAGAGTTGAATACCTAGAAATGAACTTATCCACCTATGGTCACTTAATCTTTGACAAAGGAGCTAAAACAATCCAGTGGAAAAATACAGCATTTTCAACCAATGGTGCTGGTTCAACTGGAGGGCAGCATGTAGAAGAATTCAAATCGATCTATTCTTATCTTCTTGTAAAAAGCTCAATTCCAAGTGCATCAAGGAACTCCACATAAAACCAGATACACTGAAACTAATAGCAGAGAAAGTGGAGAAGAGCCTCGAACACATGGGTACAGAGGAAAATTTCCTGAACAGAAAACATCAATGGGTTATGCTCTAAGATCAACAATCAACAAATGAGACCTCATAAAATTGCAAAACTTCTGTAAGGCAAAGGACACTGTCAATAGGACAAAACAGCAATCAACAGATTGGAAAAAGATCTTTACCAATCTTACATCTGATTGAGGACTAATATCCAATAAATACAAAGAACTCAAGAAGTTAGATTCCAGAGAACCAAATAACCCTATTAAAATGGTGTACGGAGGTAAACAAAAGCTTCTCAACTGAGGAATACTGAATGTCCTAGAAGCACCTAAAGAAATGTTCAACATCCTTAGTTATTAGGGAAATGCAAATCAACACAACTCTGAAATTCTACCTCATACCAGTCAGAATGACTAAAATAAAAAACCCAGGTGACAGCAGACATTGGCGAGGATGTGGAGAAAGAGGAACACTCTTCCACTGTTGGTGGGAATGCAAGCTGGTACAACCACTGTGGAAATCAGTCTGGTGGTTCCTCAGAAAATTGGACATAGTATTACCTGAGGACCAGCAATACCGCTCCTGGGCGTACATGCAAAAATGCTCCAACATATAACAAGCACACATGCTCCACTATGTTCATAACAGACTTATTTATAATAGCCAGATGCTGGAAAGAACCCAGATGCCCTACAACAGAGGAATGGATACAGAAAATGTGGTACATTTACACAATGGAGTACTACACAGCGATTAAAACAATGACTTCATGAAATTCTTAAGCAAATAGATGGAACTAGAAAATATCATTCTGAGTGAGGTAACCAAATCACAAAAGAACACACATGGTATGCATTTACTGATTTCAGAATACCCAAGATATAATTCACAACCCAATGAACCTCAGTAAGAAGGAAGACCAAAGTGTGGGTGCTTTGGTCCTTCTTAGAAGAGGGAACAAAATACCCACTGGAGGAGATACAGAGACAAAGTGCAGAGCAGAGACTGAAGGAAAGGCCTTCTAGAGACTGCCCCACCTGAGGATCCAGCCCATATATAGCCACCAAACTCATACAATTTTCTGGATGCCAACAAGTGCTTGCTGACAGGAGCATGATATAGCTGTCTCCTGAGAGGTTCTGCCAGAGCCTGACATGCAGAAGTGGATGCTCACAGCCAACCATTGGACTGAGCATAGGGTTCCAATGGAGGAGTTAGAGAAAGGACTGAAGGAGCTGAAGGGGTTTGCAACCCATGGGAAGAAAAACAATATCAACCAACTGGACACTCCAGAGCTCCCAAGGACTAAACCACCAACCAAAGAGTACACATGGTGGGACTCATGGCTCCAGCCGCATGTGTAGCAGAGAATAGCTTTGTTGGACATCAATGGGAGGAGAGGCCCTTGGTTCTGTGAAGGCTTGATGTCCCAGTGTAGGGGAATGCCAGGATGGAGTCCTTGGAGTGGGTAGGTGGGTAGGAAACATCCTCATAGAAGCAGGGGGAAGGGGTATGGAATAGGGGGTCTTTGGAGGGGAATTCAGAAAAGGGGATAACATTTGAAATGTAAATAAAGAAAATATTTAATAAAAAAATTTAAAAATCTATGTCACTTTATTAGTCTAGTTTCTATGCTAGCTTCCATTATAACATCATATTTGTTGCCACAAACTCTTGTTATTATTTCCCTAGCTTGAGAAGTGATACATGTTTGGTTTTGATCCAATTTCTACCCTTCATTCTAAATTCACTTAGAGTCCCAATTGTTATATGAATTTTCATTTTTTCAGTTTGATTCTCTAATTATATCTACCTTTCATGGAAAGGTAGACTAGGAAAATTTGGACCATAGAATTATAAACCTTCAACATACTAGAACTAAGTCATTATCCTTATCGTTGTACTTGTAATACATCTTTAATGGATCAGCAAGATTCTCCTTCGATATCCAACCTTTTTGTCATGGCAGAGTGCCAGCTTGCCCTATTTTGTTTCAGTCTTACATTCTCTCTCTCTCTCTCTCTCCCTCTCCCTCTCCCTCTCCCTCTCCCTCTCCCTCTCCCTCTCCCTCTCCCTCTCCCTCTCCCTCTCCCTCTCCCTCTCCCTCTCCCTCTCCCTCTCCCTCTCCCTCTCCCTCTCCCTCTCCCTCTCCCTCTCCCTCTCCCTCTCCCTCTCCCTCTCCCTCTCTCTCTCTCTCTCTCTCTCTCTCTCTCTCTCTCTCTCTCTCTCTCTCTCCCCTTTGTTGTTGTTGATTATAGAGGCAGTTAGAGTAGAATGCCAGGCTACAGATCTTTATATTTGGTAATATATCACAGATTTATTGAACAGCAACTATCTTTTAGATATGGTTTAATTAGTAGAAATGCTGAAAGAGTGCAGTCATTTATGTTGAGGTGGTCATGATATGCGCTGAAAATGTGGTCCATAATAGCTACTCTAAATATTTTTTAAGAAAAGTAAAGTAAGGGGCAAGAAAGGCAGATATCATCACTGACCATATGTTTCTAAATAGCTGGCCTCTGAATTCGCTTGCCTAGTTGCTTTACTCTAGGTAATTACTAAACTGTGTCTCGATGCTTACATTGTAAAGCTGGATTTAGATTCAAATAATACAATATAAACTAAAATGCTTAGGACAGTGTCTGGCACTGATGTTTCCTTGTAAATGCCGTCTGTAACCAAAATGAGCTTGAGTGGGGCTGAAAATTTGGCCCAGAATTAAGGGCAAGGATTGCTCTTTTAGAGGACTGATCCCTACCATGAGAGCCAAGTGACTTCCAAATTCCTGTAATTCAAACTCTAGGAGATCTGATGCCCTCTTTGTGCCTCCATGAGAATCTGAATCTATGTACACATACCAACATGGAGACCTATACATTTTATTTATTTATTTAATCACCACATGCTTTATTTTGTCACCTATCCCTCTCCTTTCAGAGTTCTTCACCCCACCCACCCTCCCATTTGCCCCTGATAGGGTGTTCACCACCTTCCCTGAGGCATCAAGTTTTTATAGGATTGGCATATCCTTTCCCACTGAGGCCACACAGAGCAGTCCTCTGCTACATATGTGCCAAGGGCCTCTGACCAGCCCATGTATGAACTTTGGTTGGTGGCTTAGTCAGTGGGAGCTCCCAGGGGTCTGGGTTAGTTGACACTGTTGTTTTTCCTATGGAGTTGGCATCCCCTTCACCTCCTTCAATCCTTCTTCTAACTCTTCCTTGAGGGTTCTGACTTCAGTCCAATGCTTGACTGTGAGTATCTGTATTTGTCTCAGCTGCTGGTAGAGTCTCTCCACCTTCAGCATAAAACCAGATACACTGAATATAATAGACTAGAAAGTAGTCTTGAATGCATTGGCACAGGGGAAAACTTCAACGACTCAGGCTCTAAGATCAACATTTGATAAATGGGACCTCCTGAAAGTGAAAAGTTTCTGTAAGGCAAAGGATACTGTCAATAGGACAAAATGGCAACCTACAGATTGGGAAAAGATCTTCACTAACTCTACACCTGATAGAGAACTAATATCCACAATACATAAAGAACTCAAAAAGTCTAACAAAAGTTAGACTCCCCCAAACCAAGAAATCCAATTAAAAATGGGATACAGAGCTAAACAGAGAATTCTCAGCAGAGGAATCTTGAGTGGTTGAGAAGCACTAAAAGCAATGTTCAACATCCTTAGTCATCAGGGAAATTCAAATCAAAACAACTCTGAGATTCCACCTCACAATAATCAAAATTGCTAAGATCAAAAACTTAAGCGACAGCACATGTTGGTGGGGATGTGGAGAAAGATGAACACTCCTCCATTGATGGTGGGATTGCACAGGTACCACTCTGGAAATCAATCTGGCAGTTCCTCAAAAAATTGGAAATAGTTCTACAAAAGACCCAACTATACTGCTCCTGGGTATATACCCAGAAGATGCTCCACCATACCACAAGAATGTGTGCTCCATTATATTCATAGCAGCCTGATTTGTAATAGCCAGAAACTGGAAGGAACCCAAATGTTTCTCAACCAAAGAAGGGATACAGAAAATGTGGTTCATTTATACCATGGAATACTATTCAGTTATTAAAATGAGGACATCATGAATTTTGCAGGCAAATGCATAGAACTGAGTGAGGTAACCCAGACCCAAAAGACCTACACATTTTAAAAGATGAATTTGATTTGTTGTATTTTCGAAGGGCCACAGGAACACAGAAGTGAGCATTCTGCTCAGGGCAGTGAGTGCATGTGTGCCTGTTCTTGTGCCTGTGCATGTGCCTGTGCCTGTGCATGTGCTTGTGTGTGTGTGTGTGTGTGTGTGTGTGTGTATGCCCATGCTTCTGTGTGATAGACTTCCAAGAAGCACCAAAAAGACATGATCTGTCAGAGTGTGTCATGCTGCAGGAGAATTTATGAATGAGCAGGCAAAGGCAGATTTGATGTTTACAAACTGCAAGATGGTACAGGAATCCTTAAGCTCTCTTAGAAATTCTATTAGTAAGGCAACAGTAGTCCAAAAACCCAGGACAAGTACTACTTTCTGGGAGAATATTTGATTAAAATAGATTATCATGTGCCAGGTCTTTGTGCAGCATTTTTTAAAAATAAGCAATGTCTAAAAATAAATATAAATAAGAATGGTCAACAACTAAGTAAATACTTGGTAATGTATCAGTTGCTTGCTAGCACTTGCATGTCTCTTTGGGGTATCCTGAGATATGAGGTGTATTAACAAGAGGGAGGGAGAGACCTGGGGGGGAGAGAGGAGGAGAAGGAAAAAGTGGGGGCAGGATCAAGTGTGGGAGGAGACAGTGGAGAAGTACAGAGGGTCAGGAAATTGAAAGGAGATGTGTAGCAGTGGGGGATGGGGAACTAGGGGTAGCTACTAGAAAGTCCCAGATGTCAGGGAAATAAGAGGTTCTCAGGGCCCAGTAGGAATGACATTAGCCAAAATACCCAACAAAGGGGAGATAGAACCTGTAGAGACTATATCCAGTGGACAGGTAGGCCCCCATTTGGGGCCACCTGCACATCTAAAAAAATTTAACCCAGAATGGTTCCTATCTAAAGGAAATGCAAGGACAAAGTGTGGAACAGAGACTGAAGGAAAGACCGCCCAGAGACTGTCCTACCTAGGATCCATACCATCTGCAAACAGCAAACCCAGATACTACTGCTGATGCCAAGACACATATGCTGACAGAAGTCTAGTATAGCTGTCCCCTGAGAGGCTCTGCCAGAGCCTGACCAATACATATGTGGATGCTTGCAGCCAACCATTGAACAACTGAGCATGGGGACCCTGATGGAGGAGTTAGGGGCAGGACTGTAGGAGCTGAAGGGGATTGTAACCTCATAGGAAGAACAACAATATTAACTAGCCGAACTCCTCTCCTCCCCCGCTCCCAGAGCTCCCAGGGACTAAATCACTAACCAGAGTACAAATGGAGGGACTCTTGACTCCAGCTGCATATGTAGCAGAGGATGGCCTTGTTGGGCATCAGTGGGAGGAGAGGCCCTTGGTCTGTGGAGGCTCCATTTCCCAGTGTAGGGAGATGCTAGGGTGATGAGGTAGGAGTGGGTGGGTAGGTGGGAGAGCACCCTTATAGAGGCAGGGAAGGAGGTATGTGCTAGGGTGTTTGCAGAGGGAAAACCGGGAAGGAGGACAACATTGAAGTGTAAATAAATAAATAACCAATAAAAAGAAGAGTAAGTTTTATACTAACATTTGTCAACTGAATTGTATCATTAAAAAAGTTTTTATAACTCCTTCCATGGGTGTTTTGTTCCCAATTCTATGAAGGGGCAAAGTGTCTACACTTTGGTCTTCGTTCTTCTTGAGTTTCATATGTTTTGCAAATTGTAACTTATATCTTGGGTTTCTAAGTTTCTGGGCTACTATCCACTTATCAGTGAGTACATATCATTTGAGTTATTTTGTGATTGGGTTACCTCACTCAGGATAATGCCCTCCAGGTCCAACCATTTGCCTAGGAATTTCATAAATCCATTCTTTTTAATAGCTGAGTAGTACTCCATTGTGTAAATATACCACAATTTTTGTATCCATTCCTCTTTTGAGGGGCATCTGGGTTCTTTCCAGCTTCTGGCTATTATAAATAAGGCTGCTATGAACATAGTGGAGCATGTTTCTTTCTTACTAGTTGGAACATCTTCTGGATATATGCCCAGAGACAAAGTTTGGAGCTGAGACAAAAGAATGGACCATCCAGAGACTGCCATATCTAGGGATCCATCCCATAATCAGCCTCCAAATGATGACACCATTGCATACACTAGCAAGATTGTGCTGATAGAACCCTGATATAGCAGTCTCTAGTGAGACTATGCCGGGGCCTAGAAAACACAGAAGTGGATGCTCACAGTCAGTTATTGGATGGATCACAGGGTCCCCAATGGAGAAGGTAGAGAAAGTACCCAAGGAGCTAAAGGGATCTGCAACCCTATATGTGGAACAACATTATGAACTAACCAGTACCCTGGAGCTCTTGACTCTAGCTGCATATGTATCAAAAGATGGCCTAGTCGGCCATCACTGGAAAGAGAGGCCCATTGGACTTGCAAACTTTATATGCCCCAGTACAGGGGAACACCAGGGCCAAAATGTGGGAGTGGGTGGGTAGGGGGGTGGAGGAGAGGGTATGGGGGACTTTTGGGATAGCATTGGAAATGTAAATGAGGAAAATACCTAATAAAAAATGAAAAAAAAGCAGCAAAAAAGTTTTTATAAAAATGCTTTCTTTCTATTATAATGTAATAAATGTTAATGATATATATATATCAGTTCATTCCACACCCCCTCACCCCCAGGAAAAAAAGAAGGTCAGAGAGAGCACAAACTCTTGCCCACACTACCAGGAAGCTCCTTTATGTTGCTCTGTTGCTGCTGTTGTCACTCTCAAGGGTAGACATTGTCTCTACTTGTTTCTGGACAGTGGTCAAAGCTCTCATTTCTGAATATCTCTGAGGAGTTTTAAGTAAAATTCTTTTTGGAGAAGCTAAATAAATAAATAAAATTTGCAGGTTTATCACATAGCTGTTTTAATTATGCACACATACATTTTATTCTCTGAGATGATAATGCAATTACATTGTTCTTTTTATCCTCCCAGCCCCTTATATATGCCTACTCTCTCTTATTCATAGCCTCTCTTTTCTAAAAAAATATTATTATATGTTGTTATATTCCAAAATAAATACACACAGCCTACTCAGTCTATACAGCACTACTTATGTGTGTATATTATGGGCTGCCCATTGGTACAAGATAATAAATTGGTGTGCCTTCTCCTGGGGAAGATGATTTCTCCTACTCTCAGTTCCCTGCAGTTCTTTATTTAAGCTCCAATCAGATACTTGTTACTTTTGTCAAGTCTTAGAATGCTTTCTGACTATATTCATGTGTGTCTATAAAACCAATGCTCAATTCCTCACAGATATCTCAAACAATATGTGCTGTGTGATTCCATCTTTGCAGCATATCCATGTACACATAAAAGCTGAAGATATTCTGAATGGTACAGAGTGTGGAGGTTCAGTTTTGTCGAAACAAACTAGAGTTACCTGAGAAGAGAGAACCTCAGTTGTCCTGTGGGTAAGTCTGTGGCCATAGTTTCTTTAAATCATTGATGTGAAGGGGCCAGTCCATGGGTGCTACCCCTGAGCTGGAGGTCTTGGATTGTGTAAGAAAGCAGCTGAGAAAATAGTGTAGAACAATTCAGTAAGGAGTGTTCTTCCATGTCCCCTGCTGCAGTCTTCATCTTCAGGTTCCTGGTCTCTTCTTTTTGTGATGGACCATGGCCTAGAAGTATAAAATGAAAATAAATTTCCTCTTACCAATTGACTTTGGACAGTGTTTTATCACAGCAACAGAGATGCTAACTGGAACACAGACTATTTAGTGTTTGAGCATCCAAGGGCTGAAAATATTTTGAGAATTATAGCATCCATATCCATTAAGGAAATGAATATATGACTTTCATGTTTTGTTATGCTTTTCTCTTGTTTGGATGCTGGTAATACTAGCCCCAAAGAATGAGTGTTGTTTCTCTTTCTAGGTCCTGGGAGAGTTTGAAATATACTGGTATTGGCATTTCATTAGCAATGACAATATAAATAGAAATGCTAATGTTGAAGGGTGAAAAACCACACAAAAAACGCACCCCTGTAGCCAAGGACTTATGAATAACTAATGACTGTTGAGGGAAGACTTAGCTTCTCCCAGGGGTCAACCTCTCACATGGTTGTCACACAGTGGGCAGACCTAAAACCACACACACACACACAAACAGATTCAGCATCACACACAAATTCAATAATAGTAGACCTAATCTTTTATTTTCTTGCTTTCTAATGGGTTTGATGTTTTGTTTTCCTAGAGCCTTGAGGAATACCATTGAGTTATTTAGTTGGGATAGTTCTGTTTTTTTTTTTTTTTTTTAAATATGAGCATTTTAAAACTACGCTTTCCTTACAGGATTACTTGGCTGTATTCCAGAAGAACACACTTAGTTATCTTTTTCATTTGATTCTAGAAGTATAAACATTTCCTCCCGAATTCCTCAAGGACTCCTTGTTCATTCTTAAATGTGTATTGTTTAATCTCAGAGTCTTTGTTCAATTTCTGAGCTTTCTCTTAATGCTGATTTCCAGATGTATTCCAATCTGGTCTGGTAATATGTAATAATTATTTTTTTTTCTTATTTGTTAAAGCTGTTTTCTTGTCTCTAATGTGATCAGTTTTGTAGAAGTTATCTTGTACTGTGGAGAGGAATGTGTATCCCCCAATCTGTTGAATGTTGTGTTCTGTAGTCTGTTAAATCTAATGATTTATCTCATAATTTAGCTATGTAATTTCTTTTCTGATGTTTTGTTTGGAATAAATACTTAAATATGAGACTAGGGTTTGAAGTATCTGACTCAGGATCTATATGACCTTTTCATGTCATTTAATGGCACAAGCATTTGAAATTCTTCTACTTTCAAGATGAATTATCCCATGATTTTTTTCATATATAGTGCTCCTCTCATCTCTTTGGTTGGCTCTGAAGTGTGCATCATCAGATGTAAGGATCACTGTTGGCTTGTTTACAGCTTCTGTTTGCTCACTGGGTTGTTTCTATCACCTTGTTCTCTAGGTTTGATAGCTTAGTTAGCTAATCCAGTTTTTTAATCCATTTAGTTATTGTATATCTCTCTAACTGTTGAGTTGAGTCCATTTATACGTAAGGTTATTTTTGTGAGGTACATGGGCCAGTACAAGGCCCCTGACACAACTAAAGCAAGGGCTGCCTGCTTATTTAGGCCTTAGTGGGAGAAGATGACCTTAATCCTCAAGAAACTTGAGGCCCCAGGGAAGGGGAAGATCTGGTGAGGGAGGAGCAGCATCCTTTTGGAGGCAAGGGGGAGGAGGAATGGCATGAGGAACTGTGTAAGGGAGAGTTGGAGGGGCAAGAAATGTAATGTAAATGAATAAAATAATAAAAATTGAAAAAGAAAGAAAACTGTGCAGAGCCCACCAAGGGTGTGTGTGTGTGTGTGTGTGTGTGTGTGTGTGTGTGTGTAGAGATAACAACTAGTTAACTAGTTATCACAGTAGTCACTGATGCCATTTTTTTCTCTATTTTTTCATTAATTTATCTATATAGTTTACATCCCCAAATCAGCCCTCTCGTCTCCCTGTTATCCCTTTCCACAGCTCCCTTCCACTTCTCCTATGAGAAGAACGTGCCCACCTTAGCCTGGGTATCACCCCATCCTGGCCCATCAAGTCACTGCAGTAGTATGTATATACTCTCCTGTTGAGGCCACACAAGGTAGCCCGGTTAGGAGAACAAGACCCACAAGCAGGCAACAGATTCAGGGATAGCTCTCTTTCAGTTACTAGCAGGACTTAAGACCAGTTCAACAGGAAGAAATTAATTAATTTCTGCTATTGTAAATCTATCCCATTACTCAATGAACCAAACTGATATCCCCTCTGTAAACCAGCACACACACACACACACACACACACACACACACACACACACACACACACACATACACACACACAATTATAAGTAGACATAAAATAAGTTTTCTTTTTTATGACTCTAAGGGAGGAAGGCTAGATAACATTAAGGATGCCATTTATCTTTTTGAAAAACAGGACTGAATTTTTCCTTTGACATTTATGTGATCTTAGGCTCTTTAATTTCTATTATTGAGGAGTGATGAGACTAAGAATATGTCTTAGCGTTGTCTCACATATGTTTTGTAACTCTGTTGGAATGGATGTGTTTCCCAGTTTTTATGCCACACCCTTCTTGTTTATTTTTGCTTTCCTTGAGCACTCATGGAGGGTTTTCTTTACAACGGATACACTTCCTGATGCTGGAGAAATGGCTATAGTCGCCCTAATGATTGCTCACTATTCTTGATAGAATATTGATGGAACATTATACAGGGGAAACTTTCTATAACTTGGAGTTCAGTGAAAGGCCCACCAGTGTGAGTATCATTTTGTGGTGGTAGGATGTTGTGGAGTTCCACAGCATTGTCTGTGTAATCCTGTGCAGCTGTCAAGGTCAATTGCAGTCTGAATCTCCTGGTGCCACTCCTATATGCATATTCTTTAGAGTAATACTCTGAAGAATTATATTTACTGATACTAAAGTCATTTGTATTGAATTAAGTAGGCAAAAAGTATGAAAGAACATTATGTGTGGTATGACCTTGGCCTTCTACAGTTGTATTATGCATTGATTTTGAGAGAATATGTTTAATGATGATCCATGGCTAGTTGTCTTCTAGGCAATGTTTATTTATTCATTGTTAGTATTTCATTTGTATAGTATCAGATGGAAAGTTATTTTCAGAATTGTCTGTTTAACATGGTGAATATAGATTAATGTCATAGTTAAAAGTCAATACTATTAATAGCTGTGAAACAACCTATTTGCAAGGTTCTGTGCCTGCTATGGTCCAGGGTCCACAGATCCCTTTTCTGTGTAATCATAACCACTAGTTAGGTAAGTAGCTGGGTTTTTCTAAATTGTGTTCTTTAAATTCTCTGAGAAATAGCATAGCTCTTTAAAAACATTTTTACAGAATTTTCTTTTCCAATATTACAGTAATCCTAAGATATAAGAGTGCTGATTTTTCTGACCAAAGATTCTATTCTAAAAAACCAAGTGACTTAGTGTCATAAACTACAGAAACTGGCCTTGAGCCCAGATCTTCTTTAGGTATTTGTCCTGTTCTAGCCTTCTTGCCCTCAATTCTTGAGGCACTATGTAATTCACCAATTTCTTGGTCCTCCACAACAAATCAAGCACATGTGCATGTAGGCACACACACACACACACACACACACACACACACACACACACACACACACACACACACACACTATAATATTCTGTAAATGACTGTAATATGCAATCCTCTTAAGAATACCTGTGATATTTGTGCTTCACAAATATGGACAGAATAGAGTAATAGAGAGCAAAAGGTCATAGAGAGTAGTGAGGCCCGATCCAGTCAGGTTTTTGCTGATATTGTATGCATTTTGACGCTTTCCTTCAGTGGGAGGGGGAGTTATTGGAGGCTATAGATATGGACAAAGCTTAAATGAATGGACAAAGAACATATTTAGGTGAGTTACTAAAGGTTATCATTGAGATCCTTTTAGAGAAGATGACCACTTAGGCAAGGTGTTATGGATTAGGTGTCAAGAAGTGGGTGAGTCCTAGAAATACTTTGAGTAGAGCCAAAACTACTTACTATTCTTTGTATTGTTTTTATTTATTTGTGTGTGTGTGTGTGTATTTGTGTGTGTGTGTGTGTGTGTGTGTGTGTGTGTGTGTGTGTGTGTGTGCATGCACGCTGGTGAAGATACATTCCAGGTGCATTATATGTGTGGAGGACAGAGGACATTCCTCAGGCACCAACCACCTTTCTGTTTTTGTGAGAAAGGCATGGAATTCAAGTAGGCTGGACAAAGTTCCAGGGATCTGCCATTTTCTGTTTCTTTAGGGCTAGGATTATAAGCATGAATGACCATGCCTGGCTTAAAAAGTAGATTCTAGGGATCAAATTTAGATCCTCATGGTTGCAAAGTAAGCATTTTCCCCACCGAGCTATCTCTCTTGCCTTGAACAATCACTTTCTGGTGGAGCAAGTGTGTGGTCTGAGAGGAAGCAGCACAGAGAGGGATGACACTTCTGGGAAGATCAAATTGACATAAAATACTCTGGAGTAGGGAGAGCCTATCACAAGCAGGTTTCAGGGACAGAATGAGGAGTTACAGCATTGGGCTATGTTAGAGCCTGTTAAATTTGTGTCTGAGGGATGCCGAGGGAGAATGAGAGAGTTGTTATATATTGAATGTGTGACCTTGAAATTGAGAAGGAGGTCTTGGCTGGCTGTTCACACTTAGGTAAGTATTTATGTCAGGACATCTAGATAGACATAAAGTAGCAGAAAACAAAGTCTCAGTCTTAGAACTCAGATTGTTTGGTTTGTGTAGGCAAATACTCAAGGCACTCAGTATCTTTTATTTTTTAAATATATTTTTTATTACGTATTTTTCTCAATTACATTTCCAATGCTATCCCAAAAGTCCCCCATACCCTCCCCCCCCCCCAATCCCCTACCCACCCATTCCCACTTTTTGGCCCTGGTGTTCCCCTGTACTGGGGCATATAAAGTTTGCATGTCCAATAGCCTCTCTTTCCAGTGATGGCCGACTAGGCCATCTTTTGATATATATGCAGCTAGAGTCAAGAGCTCCAGGGTACTGGTTAGTTCATAATGTTGTTCCACATATAGGGTTGCAGATCCCTTTAGCTCCTTGGGTACTTTCTCTAGCTTCTCCATTGGGGGCCCTGTGATCCATCCAATATCTGACTGTGAGCATCCACTTATGTGTTTGCTAGGCCCCGGGCCTAGTCTCACTAGAGACAGCTATATCAGGGTCCTTTCAACAAACTCTTGCTAGTGTATGCAATGGTGTTATCGTTTGGAGGCTGATTATGGGATGGATCCCTGGATATGGCAGTCACAAAAGAACTCAAATGATATGTACTCACTGATAAGTGGATATTAGCCCAGAAAGTTAGTATAGCAAGATATAAGATACAATTTGCAAAACACATGAAACTGAAGAAGAACGAAGACCAAAGTGTGAACACTTTGCCCTTTCTTAGAATTGGGAACAAAACACCCATGGAAGGAGTTACAGAGACAAAGTGTGGAGCTGAGACAAGAGGATGGACCATTTAGAGACTCAGTGTCTTTATCTGTATAATGGAACAAGAAATAGAATCAAATTTAGGGAGCTGCTATGGTGATGAAGTGAGTGAATACATTTCATTTACATGGAGAAAGATCTTGAAACCAGGCATGGCTAAAAACCATTATTTTTGTTATTATTTTAGTAAAAGTTGTATTTTAAAGCCTACTTTAAGTGCTTTTTGTGTATAATTTACTTGATCTTGCTAAGCAAAACAAAGTAGATATTATTTCTCTTGGTACAAATGAGGAAACTAAGGCCCAGAGGAGATAAATCATTTACCTAAGGAGATCGAGTTAGAAAATGGAGCAAGGGGAGTCTGAGCCCAGGTCTGTTTGACTCCCAAGACAAAACAGTTAATCATTTTTATAAATAGTAAAATCTGGTCTTGTGCGCAGGTCAAGACACGAGATTTGAGCTGTAGTTCATCTAAGCAGCCAAGCCGGAGATGCAATGAGTTTAAGCTTAAAATAATCCTGTGAACAAAGCAACGGGATAATTTGAAATGTCAATGTGACATTCTGTTCCACGGCAAATTAATAAGAAGTGACGGAAGGCCTTTCTTGTCATGGCTGTAACAATCAGAAGCCAGGCTTCCACTACCTTCTAATCTCGTGCGATGACAATAGGCAATCAGTAGTAGCATCCTTCAAATATCAGCCGAGTCCTCTTCATACACAAAGGTGACATATTGGCAGTATCCAATTTTACTCGTTCATGTTGGAAGAAAGGTTGCTTTATACACTATTATGTGGTGAGACAAGTAATGTAAAACCCAAGGCAGTTTTCTACAATTAATTTGTTACTATAGAAAACTTTAGCCCTCCCTCTTATTCTTTTTGTTGCCAAGGTGATGATCAAGCAGGTAATTCAAGTGACCTTGAGGCTTCAGCCAAAACACAGTTGAGAAGTCCCAGTAAGTTTTTAATCTGTTTGGGAGAAATCCATAGGGATGTTAAGATCATATCCCAGAATCCTTTACTTTGTCCATTTTTTTACTTTTCAGATTCTTAGTTCTCAGGCTTGGTCATGGCCTTTGGCACCTTCTCTGCTTCATTTCACTGCTCCCTGGATCTCATTTAGATAATCTCAGTATTTCTGTCCTGGGGATTGTACCAGTACTATCTCCATGTTTTGTTAAGTAAATCTTGTTCTCGGAGCTGTCGGTGAACATGCCTACAAATGATGTCAGTTGATTCTTGTTGCTGGATTCTTCCACTAAGTGGCATCTTACACTAAGTGAGATGCAGTGCTTCAGAGCAGAGACTTCTGCTTCCAAGCCCGATGAAATCCTTGTGATGTTGATAGTATGACCCTTTCTGTACTTTGGGAATAGGCTTATCCTTGTCCAGGGAGGAGGAATTGGAAGAGAGAGCTTTTAAGCATGCACACATATACAGTCATAAGTTCTGAAAATATGTCCTCAGGAAAGACCAGACTTCAGGGAAATGTAGCTTATGGTTCGGGTCATTCCTGAGCATCATTGCTCTTTTCCTGCATACAAAACACTAGCCACTCCCACTAGCTCTACCTCTAAGACATAGCCATGATTTTCTAACTCCTTCCATCTCCTCTGCCCAGCTCCTAGTCAAATATCTCTAAAATCCTGCACTTGTAGCCCCGTAGCAGCCTCCATACTCTAGTATTATAACTTTACCATTTATTCTCCACAGGACAGTGAAAGTACACGCATAGATGATAAACTAGATCATATGCCTCTCTGAATTTGAAAACACTGACTTTCCCCAAGTCCTAAACTATTTCATTACCCTCATGCAGGACTCTTGTCCCTCACCATGCTGATTTAGTTCTGTTTGAGAAAAGTTGCTGTAGAAGGAGAGACCTTGGGCTTGCTGACTCCTTCACCAAGAAAGTTCTTTCCCATGGTTCCCTAGGTTGGTTGATGCTTACTTAAAAATTATTTTCTCAGATGGCTAGACTTATTCCATTTAAGTTGGGACTCATTAAACACAATGGCAAGAAGGTTAGTTCTACTTTTCACTTTAATCATATCTTTCCATAAAATGAGTATTTATTGAGATCTGCTATGCTACATGCTATAGAGCAATACAAGACAAAAACAGCGATTCCTGATATCATGGGTCTCATCAGGCTGTATGAAGATTTTTCACAGAACTAATCATTAAATTAAGCCCTTTTGTGTTTGTCTGTTTCATTTTCTTTCCTATGCTAGTCCTGGAAAGAATGTGAAGAACAAGCCAGGTTTAGTTTTTCAGTATCCTTATGGTGATCATTCTCACAAAGTAAGAGTTGGAAGGTTCTGGAAATATTAAGAATCCTCACTGGATGTTGAGGCTCATTTGTTTAGGAGGATATTTTACTATGACATTGACTATGAACGTGTCATAGACACTTGTGTGTCAAAGACAGTTCTCAAATATGCTCAAAATTAATATGCTGTAGAGATGATACCAGCTACCTTATCTCTTGGTGGTGTTCACTAAACACAATGACAGGATAACATTGTTCTATTTGGGTTCAATCCTTCAGAATTTGAGGTTTCAACTCTAGATATTTTGGTTATTAGCTCTATTTGGTGGAACCTAGGCAGTTGCAATTTTAAATGTCACTCTAGATCAGTGGTTCTCAACCTTCCTTGATCTGTGACTCTTTAAAACAGTTCCTCAAGTTGTGTTGATCCCTCCAACTGTAAAATTACTTTGTTGTTACTTCATACCCTCAAAAAGTGTCATGACTCACAGGTTGAGATCCACTGCTCTAGACAATCTTGTGTAAGTCCATGGCCTGGAGTTTTTTAAGAACGAAGTTTGGAATCATAAATTTAGAGAATTCATGATTATAGAATCTTCTGAATTTAGATGACTGTGTCCAGGATTGTCCTGAGATGACCTTGGTCCATTTTTTTCAAAATATCATCACTGATATTGTCTTCTTATAGTGTCAAAAGTGTGATAATCTGGGTTGTACATTATGGAATAACTCTACATGACTAAAACTCTCACCTTGGAGGCTGTTACAAGGACTGTTCTTTTGGGGGATTAAAAAAAAGCATCAGAGATGAATAAGGTAGGAGTATGTCCAAGTAGTCCAGGTGTTCTGCCATAGGAAAAAAAAAAGAACAATATCCAAGCTGTAAATTTCAATTCCTCCTTTTTTTCCTCAATCATTTGACAGATCCATGTGCCATCTAATCCTGCAGCTGATAGGTAGATTTGCCTATTTAAATTTGAATTTAATTTAAATAATAATTTGAGTTTTAGTTTTAAACCTAGTTAGCTGTATTTGGAGTGTAACTGGTCATGAGTGGCTGGTGGCTGCTGTAGTGAAGAATGATGGGCAGAGCTTCTCATCTTTGTAGGAAGTTGCCATTGGAAAGGGCGGAGATAGATTGTGTTTCTGAGATTTGTACACTGGGATGTATATCTGGCACTTTTCAGAGTTGGCTTGGGAAAGAATCATAAAATTAAACTCATTTTTTAGGAGTTACTTTAGAGATTTTCTAGTGCAATCTCTTCACATAGTTGACAAGCAAATATGTTGAAAAAGATTAGGTGACTTTGAGGTCACCTGGATAGCTATAGGACAAACTTAGCTACAACTGGCAATCAAAGTAGCCAAGTAACCATAATTAATGGCTTGTAGCCAAATAGTCCATCTGCAAAATGGGAACAATCACAATGGCTTTTCCTCTAAGTGATACTGCAGTAGCTTTCCAGCATATGCAGAGGCCAGCTGCTGAGTAAGTGTTAGCCATGCCATTAACTGGCACACTGGTGTTGCCAGGTTGTTATAAATTCCTTCTGTAATTCATTATGAGTGTGATAGTGAAATTGATTAAAAAAAGAAGTTAAATCAAACTAGCTGTCAGCATGACTGAGTCCAAAGATGAATTACACATTTTATTTTGTCATCGAGTTGATAGTATGTTCCCCCTATGACATGCTTCCTGTTGTTTTGATGGCGGTATAAAATAGTTAGCTCTTTGGAAGCTTTGAAGCACTTATTCTATATTGTTTGCAGCACTTCACATCTATCTGTCATCCTCAAAGGAAACAGTTTGTCCTTTTGGGCTGAAATCACTGGTGCTGCGGTCCTCTTCAAAATAGAAATCCTGCTTCATTGTGTAGAAAGTCTCATTGGTTCAGTGGCAGATTCATTGTTCTGGAAGAATGCTTTGAGATTTGTGAGTAGTACATGCAAAGGAGTTCGCAAAGCCCTTGTTTGATCACTGGTTTGAACCTGACTTCTTTTTTGGTGGTTTTTCAAGAGGAAAGATAGGACAAATGTCTAAAGGCAGGAAATGGATAATAGGTATGTTTAAATTATGAACTCATGCACTTTTTAGTTGTTTTTTTTAAAGGAAGTAAATGGTCATTTGGGGAGACTTACAAGCATATCTTTAAGGACTTAAAATATATAGCATTGTTATAGCTTAAGAATTGATAGAAGTTTTGATTAAATCTGGTGTTGACAGGTAAAGATGGGAAAATGATGTCAGTTTGGGGGAGATGATTGCTGCTTTCCTTATATAAAAAATTGTATGAGAAGTGGAAATAAAAGAGATTATGAAACAGTCATGGTCTATGTCAAAACAAGTGATGTTTGTTTATTTATGTTTCACTACTGATACTGATAATTGTATATGTTAATTATGTACATCTTAAAGGCCTGGAAGTCATCCTTAAAACCAACTTACTCAATTATAACAATCTTTCTAAGTCAAAGAAAAAGAGAATTGTCTCAGTGTGTCTAGAACTTTGCTTCTGGGCCCTTTTGTCTCTTTTGGTTTGTTTGGTCAAAACCAGTGCTTTAGTTTTGCAACTTAACCAGGAAAATAATGAACCTATTACTTTAAAAGTAATGCATTATTTATGTTAAGGGCCTCAAACAAAACAGACTAGAGAATCTGAAACATTTTTAGCATGTCAGACGTAGTGGTATCATTTAACAAGAAATTGGTCAGAGTAAAAGATCATTTTCCTTGAAGACTGGCCTTTAAGTAGGAAAGGCTATGAGACAGTGAGGTGGTGTTTGACAAACTGGGCCCAGTCATAGGCTTCCTAGTAAGAGCTCAAGGAGGATATTATTTTTCTATTGTTTGCAGAAGTTCTTTTGCTCTATTCTGAGATTCATAGGGTATCACTCAAAAACGATCCATGGAATCTACAAGTGGTAGCTCAGGCTGTGTCTTCCAGACGTCCATGGGGATAGAAGCCAAGGGTGCAGGACCCCTAGGACTATGACAGCCTTCGAGGACCTTTTACAGTTTTGCACAAGCATAAGTGTGGGGATGAAACTGCAAAGCTTCTGTAAGGCAAAAGACACCTTCAATAAGACAAAAAGGCCACCAACAGATTGGGAAAGGATCTTTACCTATCATATATCAGACAGAGGACTAATATCCAATACATATAAAGAACTCAAGAAGGTGGACTCCAGAAAATCAAATACCCCATTAAAAACGGGGCTCAGAGCTAAACAAAGAATTCTCACCTGAGGAATACAGAGTGGCTGAGAAGCACCTGAAAAAATGTTCAGCATCCTTTTTTTAAAAAAAATATTTATTTATTTATTATATGTAAGTACACTGCAGCTGTTTTCAGACACACCAGTCAGATCTCCATTTTTTTTTAGTAGGTATTTTCCTCATATTGGATATTAGTCCCCTATCAGATTTAAGATAGGTAAAGATCCTTTCCCAATCTGTTGGTGGCCTTTTTGTCTTATTGACGGTGTCTTTTGCCTTGCAGAAGCTTTGCAGTTTCATGAGGTCCCATTTGTCAATCCTCGATCTTACAGCACAAGCCATTGCTGTTCTATTCAGGAATTTTTCCCCTGTGCCCATATCTTCGAGGCTTTTCCCCACTTTCTCCTCTATAAGTTTCAGTGTCTCTGGTTTTATGTGGAGTTCCTTGATCCACTTAGATTTGACCTTAGTACAAGGAGATAGGAATGGATCAATTTGCATTCTTCGACATGATAACAACCAGTTGTGCCAGCACCATTTGTTGAAAATGCTGTCTTTCTTCTACTGGATGGTTTTAGCTCCCTTGTCGAAGATCAAGTGACCATAGGTGTGTGGGTTCATTTCTGGGTCTTCAATTCTATTCCATTGGTCTACTTGTTTGTCTCTGTACCAGTTCCATGCAGTTTTTATCACAATTGCTCTGTAGTAGAGCTTTAGGTCAGGCTTGGTGATTCCACCAGAGGTACTTTTATCCTTGAGAAGAGTTTTTGCTATCCTAGGTTTTTTGTTATTCCAGATGAATTTGGAGATTGCTCTTTCTAATTCGTTGAAGAATTGAGTTGGAATTTTGATGGGGATTGCATTGAACCTGTAGATTGCTTTTGGCAAGATAGCCATTTTTACAATGTTGATCATGTCAATCCATGAGCATGGGAGATCTTTCCATCTTCTGAGATCTTCTTTAATTTCTTTCTTCAGAGACTTGAAGTTTTTATCATACAGATCTTTCACTTCCTTAGAGTCACGCCAAGATATGAAACTCAAGTAGAACGAAGACCAAAGTGTGGACACTTTGCCTCTTCTTAGAATTGGGAACAAAACATCCATGGAAGGAGTTACAGAGACAAAGTTTGGAGCTGAGACAAAAGGATGGACCATCTAGAGACTGCCATATCCAGGAATCCATCCCATAATCAGCCTCCAAACGATGACACCATTGCATACACTAGCAAGATTTTGCTTAAAGGACCCTGATATAGCTATCTCTTGTGAGACTATGCCAGGGCCTAGCAAACACATAAGTGGATGCTCACAGTCAGCTATTGGATGGATCACAGGGCACCCAATGGAGGAGCTAGAGAAAATACCCAAGGAGCTAAAGGGATCTGCAATCCTATAGGTGGAACAACATTATGAACTAACCAGTACCCTGGAGCTCTTGACTCTAGCTGCATATGTATCAAAAGATGGCCTAGTCGGCCATCACTGGAAAGAGAGGCCCATTGTACTTGCAAACTATATATGCCCCAGTGCAGGGGAACACCAGGGTCAAAAAGTGGGAGTGGGTGGGTAGGGGAGTTGGGGGGGGAGGGTATGGGGGACTTTTGGGATAGCATCAGAAATGTAAATGAGGAAAATACCTAATAAAAAATGTTTGGGGATAATGTAGGTGCTACAAAGATGGATGCTCATTCCACCCCAATTTCTACGAAACAGAAAAGATCGCATCATGCGGTCAAGCTTAGAAAGGGGTGCCAGAGACCTGTTAAGTATTGAAATTTGAGCATATGTTTCAATGTTTTATTATAAAACTCTACTTGAAACACATTTCCTTCCATGTTGTGTACAAGCTCCCAAGCAGTTTGCTTGTTTATTAGAACAGTGGGCAAGGTCAGTAAGATGGCAGTACCAGCTGCCAAGTCTGATGAGCTGAGACTGGTCCCTGGTCCCTATATGGTGAAAGGAGAGAAGTAATTTCTATGCAGTGTCCTATGTCATCCACAAGCAAGCTGTGGCACGTGCTCACGTATCTGCCCATACACACACATTTAAAAAGCAAGAATTCTCTGAGATAATTATTCTTTTTATGGACAGAGAAACTGAGGCTTGGGGAAAAGAAAAAATATCTCTGTTATAGGAGAGAGGGTTAGGCTTTTTGGTTCTAGAGCTTGTCATCTTTACTACTATCTATCTGCTTCCTTTGAACACTTAAAATATATTTAAATCTATTTTCTCATTTGATACTATGCACATCTCATTAGGGGAATGGAAAGAAACAGTAGCTCTTTTTTTTTTTTTTTGGATTTTTTAAAATTTCATCCTTTGCTCTGGGAATTTGCTCAGGGACAAGCAGTGTATTTGACTGACTCTCCTACGTATATTTGCCTTATGGGCACGGAGACTGTGAAAACCCCAGTAATGATGGTGTGGATGGTTTCAAGGTTGACAGCATTCTGCCCACAAGGCATAACTCCCAATGCAGCAGATTCCATATAGCCAGCACCCTTTATATAATATGAGACATTTGTTCTGTATGTTTTCATAAAGTATCTGGAACCCTCATACTCCTGTGTCCCAGAATGGCATTTCACATGGCTTGCTGAAAAACAGATGTGTTCAGATGCTCCAATCTAACACATGGGAACACAGACACTAGTGATTTAAAAGACATGCTGAGGAATTGGAAGTGGTGATTTCAGGGACTCTTGGGCTCCTGTAAGTGTCAGTATGGCTGTGCGAATCTCTGCTAGTCTCCCAGGGGTCAGTGACTGCCAACTAGCTGTGTAAACCACCATTTTGGAAATGTCAGAAAAAAATAAACTAAGTCAGTTTTGGAGGTGACATATTAAAAGACAGCACTTGTAGTAAAATTAGAAAAACATTAGCTGTTTTGTATGAAGTCTCCAACAGTATTGCTTTTTGGCAATCAAGAGCAACAAAAACAAAAACTATAAAAACCAGTCTTTTATATACAGGGAACAGAGCATGTGATAGGTTTATGATCTTTCCCATAAGACTGTTACGGGCTCTTGATTCTATATATCACACAGTTCATAAATTGATTTACGAAACCCATAATATCAGATGTCTATTCTGTTAATCTCTTTAGCCTTTTTAATATTTATGTGATGTACTTTGACACAGCCTGCTCCAGTTTTTGTTTTTGTTTTTCCTGGTGTTGGAGGCTGGAGGAAAGAAGGGGTAGGGTGGCTCAGCGAAGCCTGTGAAGTCTGACTGACAGATTTAGTGGACACTGAACAAAACAATTGGGTTATACCTGACAGATGTGCTGTAATGAAATGTAACGGCATCGTTGCCTTGGTTTTGACAGTTTGGGAGAAAGATATTGAATGCTATGCCAAAAGCATTACTGTGGTGATATTTGGGTTGCTGGGGCCCATGGACTGTGAACTTGTGCTCATCCAGGGTGAAAGAGAAATTTCTAAAAGCTGTTAGCTGGTGTCAGTTCTCATGTAACCAGGTTGCCATGATTTTCATATCAGAGTGCACAAAACCTTGCAAGGCATGTATGTGTAGGAAGCTGGGGGTTGGGAAGGGTATTTGATTTAAAGCTTTTTGAAGCCTAAATTTGGAATTCTGTTTCAAATGTAGGTCTCTTGCATCATTCACATGATCCATTATTCATTCAGCAGTTCATACCAGAAATTTACTGATAGATTTGTGATCAAGGGGAAATTGCATTATTGTTAGGATAAATAAATATAATTTGGGAGCTAGGAATGTAGCTCAGTGATAGAGTACTTGCTTATTATGCATGAGGCCTTGGGTTTGATCCCCAGTACTGAAAAATGTTATTTGGAAGGGAAACATCAATATTAATAAGCAGCTTCTTATTTGTGCAGAATAGCAGTGAATGTGGCCTTTCCTGCTGCAGATGTGCTGTTACGATGGCTCTCGGAAAGTCACTGAGGGCAAATGGTCAGTACCGATCTTCCTTTCTGTCTGAAGGCCTGTCCTCTATGTATATGATTGATACCTATTATGCTTCCTGTAAAGGGTAGTCTCTGTGAAACCTATTGCATAAGGGTTAAAGGGAGAGTGATTTGTGACTGTTAGGGGAGCATAAGAGAAATCTGCCTTGAGTAATGCCTACATCCGATGTCAAAGCCAATTCAATGTAGGAGCTATTTCCTTAGCCAAATTTTCCAATGATCTCAGCCCATTGCCTGTGAATTATAAATAATCACATGATTAGAATACATGGTATGGAGTTATCCTTCCCACAAATCCAAAAACAGTGTCTATGCTCAATTTTAGAGTCTTAGATGACCTGTTAAACCATTCCTGCCACATGTCGTTGATCAGAACTGCCCCCAACATCTCTAACACATTTTTATGTTTCGATGCCTATGAACTTCAGAGAAAGGATATCTAAAGGACAACCTTTGGATATGCAAATAGCTCCCCTCTATCAAGCTCCAAGCTTCATATTTCAGCATAAGAGAAAGATGAGCTAGATCCTATTCTCTTCAAAACAAAAGGCAGTGGATTCTGGCTTCACTAGGTAGTTGCCCGCATCTATTATGTGCTAGGCATTCTACTACAGGTCTTGAGTTGACATACTTAATTTCGTTGGAACACAGTAATTGCTACTCATTTTCTATTTTTTACAGCTGCTTTCTTCCTGATCATGCAAAGTTCAGTTGTTGTGACAGAGCCCATGTGACCCGCAAGGCTTAAAGTATCTAATGCCTCACCTTTTACAGGGGGAAAAAATAAAAAAAAGCAACATCAATACAACAAACAACAACAAATTCTGCACAAACTTGTGTTACAGCCTGGTTATTCAGAAGTCAAACATACTGTTGTTACCCTCAGGGGGAGAAAAAGTCATACGAATTACGGTGGCACCAGGCATGAGTGGTGGTACTTTGAAAAAGGACTGTCAACTCTGCTTGGGGGTCTGAGGATGTGGCTCCAAGGAGGATGCACTTAATCTTGATCTTAATTGAGACTTGGTTTCTAAGGAGTGAGAGAGAGAGCATAGCAGGGAGTGGGGTTAAGTATGGGAAAGTGAACAGATCATAGTATTCCAGGGAAATTCAGGGTGGCTGGAATTTAGTGGAAAGGAAGGCAGATGCCAGCTACAAACCTTTTGGAAGGAGTTTGGGGGAGTTATTCCTGGGCATTGGTGAGCAGAGGAGGATCTTGAACCGAATGGCCTTATCTGATCAGTCCTTTGGGAAGATTGCATTGGAAGAGAAAAGCAATACACTAGAGGGAAATGAAAAGCGTCCTCTGTCCTTTTTTTAGCCCTCTTTCCACCTTACAAAGTTCTCATCAGTTGTCACCCTATCCTGGTTGTTAATCCTCCCATCTTCAGTGTACTAATGGTGAACTTTATGTTTCAAATTGGGTGGGACATGAGGGTGTTCAGGCTAAAGGTTATAGCTGGTATGTGTGCTTAGGCACTTTTGGATGAGATTAGCATCTGGAAGGGTTGGCTGAGCAAAGGCAGATGATGCATAATGTGAGAAGGCATCCCCTAATCTCTTTCTTTTTTTTTCTCTAATTGGATTTTTTCTTCATTTACATTTCAAATGCTATACCCTTTCCTAGTTTCCTCTCTGAAAGTCCCCTATACCCTGCCCTGCTCCTGATTTCTGACCCTGGCATTCCCCTGTACTGGGGCATATAATCTTTGCAAGACCAAGGGCCTCTCCTCTCATTGATGGCCAACTAGGCCATCCTCTGCTACTTATGCAGCTAGAGACACGAGCTCAGTGGGTACTGGAAGTTCACATTGTTGTTCCTCCTATAGGGTTACAGACCCTTTTAGCTCCTTGGGTACTTTCTCTAGCTCCTTCATTGGGGGCCCTGTGTTCCATCCAATAGATGACTGTGAGCATCCACTTCTGTATTTGCCAGGCACTGGCATGGCCTCAAAGGAGATAGCTACTTCGTTCATTCTTAGAAGGAAGAACAAACTACCACGGAAGGAGTTACAGAGACAAAGTTCAGAGCTGAGATTTAAGGAAGGACTGTCTACAGAGACTGTCTCACCTGCGAATCCATCCCATAAACAACCACCAAACCCAGACACTATTGCATATGCCAGTGAGATTTTGCTGACAGGATCCTAATTTCTTGATAGCCTCACTGGAACAGAAAGATGGAAGAAGCTTTGCTTTCTGTTTCAGTCTGAATGTCTTGTTGCTTCTGCTCTCCATGCCCTTATAACATTGTCTCTCTCGGTCTCAGAAGTGCACCATGAGTTTTCTCACATATGTAGCTGTGAGTGGGAGATGATAGCAGGATCTCAGCTCCAAAACAATATGAAGTAGTTTCTTACAGTAAGTGATTTGCTTATCTCGGACACCTTTACTAATACTCCAGCTCTATTTGTATTCAAAGTATCATCTTTTAACAACTGTTTTATTCATTAGTTAATATCTTTGAGATGGAGATCTCTCAGGAACTCTCTTGAGTCCACATAATTTTCTTTTCAACTATTGCACAACCTTATTGGTGACTCAGGAGATATCACTTGGGGACTGCCTCCATGCTGGAGTCAGCCTGCCAGGCTCATGTCTCCAAGTTTCTTTACCTCAGTGCCTCTATGCTAGATGAAACCTAGGCAGGAAAGGGAATAAAAGAAGTGATGTCACAGTCTGACAAACAAATGCCACCTGTGCCAGGTGAAGCTGTGGTCTGCTACTGTAGAGGCTGCCCAACTTTGTACCCACTCTGTGATCTTCCTCATACGGTTTATACTTCCTGTGGAATTATGGATCCATATGAGAGAGAGAGAGAGAGAGAGAGAGAGAGAGAGAGAGAGAGAGAGAGAGAGAGAGAGAGAGAGAGAGAGGAGAGAGAGAGAGAGAGATCAGAGACCAGTGGCTAGACACTCTAGGTTTCCTTGTACATTGGACACTCTAAGAGGGAATATGAGGGTTTAGGTAGAGCCAGGTGAATGTATTATATTTTTGCTTAAGGACACAAATGTTGTAAAACACATGGAACACTTATTGTTCTTGGTTATAAACTACATCATTTTAATAAAAGTGTGGGCTTATGTTATATGGGGGGTGTCTGCTCTGGATTTACATGAATTTACTTCAATATTGAACTAATCTTTGCAATTCTCATTTTATAAGTAAGTGAATTGTTACTTAATCAATATATTTGGATAATTTAAAATGTCTAAATGAAGGACTTGCAGAATGTTACAACTGAATAGAAGTTACTTCAGCATCACGGGGGGGGGTGTTTAACATCACAAACAACAATGTTGCTGGGAAAAGAAGACCACAGTTGAGGACAGTAACTGACCTAATAATCATTTATGTATGGTACGATTGGGGTCTGTCAATTACAGTCCCTGTCTGACAAGTAAAATAGCATAATATCCACAAAGTAATTTTATTTAGAGGAATATATTTGGTTATACCTTATATCACTTGCTAAACAATTTTATAAATATAATTTTATATATTTAGACACACAATAGAAACATAAGTTTTAATTTTTTATTTATATTTTAATTTACTTTTATACATAGGTTGCTAAATATTTTAAATATAATTTCTGATGATATTGGGTGACATAGTGCATAAATCAAATGGTTAGAATACCCAGGAGATAAGAAAAATGCATTATAAAGTATAGCATGCTCATAAATTGTAATGGAAAGAATTAATATATTATTTTATGCATGCCCATATATTATTTTTAAAGCAAGAATAAAAATGATTTAGAAATATGCTCTTGATTTAGCTTTGAGGTAGGGCTCATTACTTTTCTTTATAAAATGATTGGATCTGTGAGGTTGCTCAATTGTCTGTAGAAATGTACTGCAATTAAATCAGTCTGGTACAATGACAGTGACAGACATTTTGAAGTCCTGTGGGTCTAGGATTGTTCTCCCTTGATTGTGACAATTTGTATAAGTTATATCTACTCTAGAGCCCTGTGTGCATTGTTGTAAAAGTGGATAACAGCCCACACTTGTGGAATGAGGAATATAGTGTTCTATTGGTGTCCTTAGTCTATTAGTAAATCTTAATTGCCAATGTTTCAATAGCCTCTACATCCTCAAGAGCATGGCCTTACATCACTTATTTAATTTCAACTTTTCTTTTAAATGTAACAAGCTCCCAGTTTAGGTCACTCTTAGTGTCAAAAAAGTATAGTTATGCATTTGGAGAGAATAGAGAAACTAAAGAGGAGAATAAACCTTTGCTTCTTTTGTCCTTGAGATAATCATTAGCAACTGTCCTACTGTCCTCAGTTAATTCTAACTCACTGTTCTGCAACCTGCCATCTTGTTAACCAAATCCCTTTTCCATGTCATTAAATCTACATCATTTTATTTATTTGTACCCTGTATGAATATAAAAATCTCAAAACCTTTAGATTTGTAAAATAAATCTTTATTTTTTTTCTTTGCACTTTTGGGGGTAAAGTGGGAAAAATGAGTTGTTTTAATGTGTGTTTCTCCTATTTGTTTTTTTTTTTTCCAATGAGGCTTAGTTGCTTGAGAGATGCAACTCAATCCTTACTTTATGCATGACAATGACAGAATTTAACACCATAACCTTCTCATGGTATTCATTGCCTGCCAAGACCCAGAGCTGAAAGATTTACTGATGTTGGAGAGCTTGCTATCAACAGGAGTCACATAAAAGGCACAGAGTGGCTGTCTATCTTTCAGTTACTCTCCGCAGGAATGCCTGCCTTCCATTCTGCAGGAACAGCTTCTAGTTGTCTCAAATATGCAAACCAGCAAGTGTCAAATGCTTCTTAGAAAGGTACAATTGCATTCAAATTAGAAATGGGTGAAGTTGATCAAGAATACAGAAAGAAAGGCATTAAAAATTAATCTTCCTAGAGTCATAAAGTCAGGTGTAAACTCTTAGCAGTAAAAATTAAATGAAGAAGAATTTAATGTTTTAAGCAGAGATTTAAATTTTCCAGGGGAGAGTTTGATAGTTGCACTGGATTGGGGAGCTGGCAAAATTTACAGGGGAAGCTCAAGTGTCTTCTCCCACTAGAGGTTGCAGGAAGTAGTAAGTCCTCATCAAGGAAAACATCATTTATGTGGTTAAGTGTCATTGTACAAAGCCTTGGCTGTAAAAGCAAATAGCACTTTTGATCAACTCAGAATATTGTTCTTTTCCAAACAGTTTAAAGTAGCAACTAGTGGAGGATTGTTAAAAAAATAATACATCATTGTTGGGAGAATCCCTGAGGAAATATGAGAATGCTCAATATTTGTGATCTGCAGGACTCTGGGTAATAATATTTCTCTATCTACCTTTCTTGTGTAAATATGATACCCCACCTCTGTACCTAACATTATGTATTCTCTTGGTAGCTATCTCTAGGCAGATGTAATAAATGGTCATGTGTTCAGATTCAAAAGGAAGGTTGAAGTAGATTCATTACAGATTCTGAGCAGAGTTGACACATATTACACTGTTTTTCTGGTAAAGTTCTAAAATTTGAGAATGAAAGGATATTGGCCTAAGCTCAAGGTCATATGGTTCAGACAGCTTGTCCCAGAAGCAAGAATTTTGCTCAAAAGCTTGCTGTACCATTTCCCATGATGCTTTGGAGAGACCATTTCTCTTCTTCAGACTTTGATTTCTTCATCAGTGAAGTGGGAATAGAAGTAACATTTACTTTACAGGTGCTGGACATGAAAACCGAGATAGAACATGGAAAGAGTTTAGCATCCATCTGGGTCAATATGATGACTTCTCATTCTTTTTGTTACTTTATTTTTGCTTTACTAAACAGACACCTGACAAAAGGGAAGAGAAATGTTTTGGGGAAAACTTGCATGACTGGTCAAACTGTATGTTGAAACCCTAGTTTAGATCCACCTTATGATGAGGTATGCAGATATTCTGCTCATTTTTTGTTGCCTTGGAGATACTATTCTCTAGACACATGAGGATGACCATATAGAGTCTCTTGCTCATCTATGATATGGTATAGGCATTTTGGTATTGCTCAGTGTAGTTCCCATGTGGCTTCAGGGGGAAGCCTTCACTAGTATGATTCACACAATTTCTTCCTGTTTGTTTCTCTGGATTTATTTATAGAAATATGTTATTAATACTTAGCAACTATAGGAAGGAACATTCTAGCAGTTGAGAAGAATTAACAGTTATTTATTTTTCAAAGCTCATTAAAGTTTACGGCTCTCTTGTATGTGGACAGTGTCTTGGTGTTGTATTTCCAATCTTCAATTTGAAAGAGCAGCTGGAACATCAGAACTGTTGACTTTCAGATTATTAGTGAGTCAAGGGTGCCTAATTCCAATAACCCTTTGTAATCGCTGTGTGTGTGTGTGTGTATTTTCACTTTAAAAATGAGTTTAGTATAATTCATTTATGAAGAAGCTGACTCTGTGCATGCTCTGACTACATTTTCCCTTCTGCCTTTTTTATCACCCACTTACCTACAGTAGAAATTTTAAATTCAATTCACAGTCATTGGACAACTAAACATATAGCATGTGCTAACAGTTCTAGTGTACTCTAAGACATCACTCTCTTCTATTGATATTCCTGGGGCCTTTCTACAGCTCACAGACATCTCTTGTAAGAGCCTCCACACTCACAACCTTCCCTCCATTTGGACATCTTTAATGAATTTAGGATATTTAGAACTTTAGTTCTAAAAGTTAATCCTAATGGTGTAATTTCTTTACTTAGAATTAACTAAATACTTCCTGATTACCATAGTTTCCTGTAACAGGTCCTTATTAAGGACCCCTTAATGCATGCTAAATTGTGCATTTCACCTACAATGCATTGAAGTTATTCTTCAGGGGCATCTTATGTCACTTCTATTTGTTTTGTTCAGCATTATTGTCTGATTCTTATGATGGGTTTCAAGTTTTTGCATGAGGGGAAGTGTTTTGCATCAGTTTTAAGCTATACTCTCTTTCCCTTGTGCCCCATCAGCTGTATCTTCTCAATTTCCATTTCCATCTTTCTCCCCTTTTCCTGTTAAATCAAATGCTAGTGCCAGAGGATAGTATCTCCATGTCCTTTTGCTCTTGTGGTTCCTGTTTACATAGACAAATTCTCTGGGCAGACAACTGAACCTCAGTTACAGGTATTATCAACTACAGTAGAGACCACCCACATGTTTCCATAGTTTGCTTATAATCCCTTCCCATACTAATATTTTCAAGGCTTGAAGTATATTTTCTATTCTATCATCTATCTGAGAAGCATGCCTGTACTAGTATGTCCACTTAGTCAAGGAAGCATGCCATCTCCTACCACAGACAGGTAAAGAACCAAATGGGATTCCTTGTCTCCCTTCCAAAATTTAGTTTCATTTCTTATCAACATGAGCAAAGGACATCAACTGCCACTAAAGGTAGGAGGCATACCATTCTGCATTCCACAGAGGAAGGTAGCCACAGTGGAGGGCTCCCGGAGATTTCTTTCCACATTAAAATGTGTTGGCCTTAGTTGCGCATCTTACCATTCATTGCCTGTGCCACACCACTACTCCTTCCAAACTCCTCATCAGTTCTGCTAGTTGCTGCTGAGACATCAGTGGCACTGTGTGGCTTCTGTGCAAAGATGTTAACTAGCATCTGTTCCCCATACAGAGGGCACTGGCAATGGATCAAGAAAAGATTTCATTCAAGTCTGACTCAGTGAACCAATGAATTTACTACAGTTGTTTACAAGAGGGTATGTGAAGGGTTGTTTGTCTTCATGAGATGGGTGTCCCTTAGTCAGCTGAATTACCAAAACTGTCACTCCAGCATAAATAGTGACTCACAGAAGTTTTATCCCTGGAGTCTTCTCTGTCCAACAATCATTTACTGTTTAAATAACCTTGGGAAGGAGTCTGCAGATCTTGTAAGTTTTGTGGTTTCTTGAGTCTTGTAAGTTTTACAAGCTTCCTGAGTGTTGAGAGTCTTCTTTCTGCCTTCAGGAAGAAACTTATCAATGTAGAAGAAATATAGACCAACAAGAGCAACAGCAATTATCCCTTCACATATATTTGTTAGAGACTAGCTAGGTTGCTCATATGCAGTATTTGATTTAGCTTGATTTTACTCCTCAGAGTTCTCAAAGATAGGTCTAGTCTTACATTTTCTAGCTGAGGAAATAAATACACTAAAGTCAATGGACTTGTGTCAAGTTACACAGCTTGTAACTGGAGGAACTGGGATTTGAACCTATGCCATTAGATACTGTTGAATTGTGTGTTTATTCAACCATCATGCCAGATGAATAGTGATTTTTATAGTGGAAGATATTAAAAAAGGAAGTACTACAATGGTGGGAGGGGTCTCAAAGAGGAGAGGTAGACAAGCTAGCAACTGAAAGTGCAATGATGAAATTATCAACAAGGATCAGGGCTTCTGATACAGAGATTCTCCATCCATCACTTACCACATCTTAGTAAAGTGCATATTAAAACCGAGTAACATGAAAAAAAGATAATAACACTTAGAAAGCCTCACTTAGAAAATAACTTGCTGTTCAATTGCTACAAACATTTGGCAGGCATTTAATAGGAGTTCTGATAATGAACACTTATTTTTGCCAATATGACTAAAACCAAACCCCACACCACCTCACATCCTTAGCCTTAGGGTTGTATTTGCCTCAATAAAGACCTCAATAGAAGTATAATTTATCTTATCTATTAGAGTCCTCAGACTTAGAAGTATGCAATTTCTAGGCCCTAAATTATACCTTGTGCTGTATACTCTACATTTCAATCTCTCTGAATTTTCAGATGATGTTTATATAACATTGTAGGAGAAAAATCCTAAGTTATAATTCACTAACTTGCCTGTAAGTAAGGCACTGAGACCTGTTGGTGTGCTTTTGTTCCAACCTCTCAGCATCCTTTTTATGGGTGTTGATGGACAGGTAATTCCTCACAAGTTCTATTTCGTCTAATTGTGCAAACATGCCTTCTTTCTTCTCTGGCGGGCAGTGATGGCGTTAAGGAATTAGGTCAGTATTTCAGAAGCATGACTCATTTAGCTGGCTGCCTCTTCCATTAGGTAGCTCATCTTCAAAGTCTTTCTTCAGTCTCTTAATTTCTTTTGTGGCTCTCAGTTCATTTATTCTTCCATTTTTTTAAAAGTTTCTTCTCTCTGATTTGCTCACTCCCCTGCCCCTCTTTTTGACTCATGGACTCCTTCAGGATATATTAATTACAGTTGAAAATAGAAAAAATATTATTTTGAAAATGAAATGTATGTTGTGAAATCAAAGAATGCTAAAAGTTGAGAGGAAGAATAAATAATATCAGAGCAGCAAATCAGAAGAAGGGGAAAACCTCACAAACAGCTGGGATAAACAAACACTGCTCACTGACAACTCTCAAAATCAATCGTCTCAATTTTCTCCAATAAAATGACAAGACTAACAGAATGGGTTAAATAACCAGGATCTATCCTTCCACTGTATTCAATAAACATATTTTAACATCAAGGATAGATACTACCTCAGGGTAAAATAATGGAAAAAGATATTCCATGCAAATGGACCTAAGAAGCAAACAGGTGTATGTAGTTACTATAATATCTAACAAAATAGACTTCAAACCAAAACTTATCAGAAGAGATGACAAAGAGTAGTAAATACTCAAGACAGGAAAAAAATCCACCAGGAAGATAATGCAACTTAACTTTATGCACAAAACACAAAGGCACCCAAGTTTGGAAAAAAGTTTGCTATAGCTTAAGTCACATATTGACCCTCATGTAGTGATAATGGGAGACTTTAATATCTTTCTCTCACCAATAGATAGGTCACCTGAACAAAACCTGAGCAGAAAAATGCTGGAGCTAGCCGATGTTATAAACTAAAAGAATGAAACATGTATTTATAGAACATTTCACCTAAACACTAAAGAATATGCCTTTATCTCAGCAGTTCATGGAACTCCAAAATTGACCAATATTCAGATAAAAAGCAAGTCTCAGCAGGTACAAGAAAATTGAAATAACCTCATGCATCCTATCAGATTACCAAAGATTAAAACTTGATATAATCAACAGAAACAAGAGAAAGTTTACAAGCTTCTGGACATGCAACAACTCACGACTGAATTAAAAGTCTGTAAAGACTGTGAATAGGAAAGAAGTTAAGAACTTTCTTGAATGAAAAATGAAAATAAAATGTATCCACTTTTATGGGACAAAATGTAGGCAGTTCATAGCACTACTTGACTAAATCAAAATAAAAAGTTATATAATATTTATTAGTAACATAACAGCACACCTGAAATCTCTAGACAAAAGGAAGAAATAACACCTAACTGGAGCAGATGGCAAAAAATAATCAAACTCAGGGCTGAAATCAATAATAGAAACAAACAAAACAATACAAGAAATCAAGGGAATAAAGCATTGGTTCTTTGAGAAAATCAATAAGATTGACAAATCCTTAGCCAATTTAAGTAAAAGGTAGCGAGAAAAGATCTAAATTAACAAAATTAAAGACAAAAAGGGGGTCATAATAACAGACATGGAGCAAATCCATAGGATCATAGGGACATACTTTAAAAATCTGTACTCTACAAATTAGAAAATCTAAAAGACACAAATAATTTTTTCAATGTAATCCACCTAACAAAGTTAAATCAAGATCAGATAAACAGACTTATGACCCCTAGTGAAAAAGAACAGTCATTAAAAGTCTACTAATGAAAATAACCCAGGGCTAAATGGTTTTAGCACAGAATTCTATGAGACATTCAAAGAAAAGTTAACCCTAACACTCCTCAAAATTATTCCACAAAATAGAAATAGAAGGAACATTGCCTAATTCTTTTTAGTTACATAAACTACACAAGGACCCAGCAAAGGGAATTGTAGATTAATTTTCTTTATGCAAATATATCCAAAAATTCTTAATAAAGTACTTGCAAACACATTAAAAAAAGATCATCCATTGTGATCAAGTAGGCCTCATTCCAGAGATGTAGTGATAATTCAACACATGTAGATTGTTAAGTGTAGTCTACCATACAGATGCATAAAAGACCTTTGACAAAATTCAACACCCTTTTATGATAAATGTCCTAGAGACTAGGCATGTAATGGCAGCGTAATATTGGTAATTTACAATAAGCCCATACCCAAAAATCAACTTAAATGGACAGAAACTCAAAGCATTTCCACTAAAATCAGGAATAAGACAAGATTGTCTAGTTTCTCCATTTCTATTTAATATTTTGCTTGAAGTCTTAGCTAGAACAAGAGAACTCAAAGAGACCAAGAAGATACAAAGAGAAAAGGAAGAAGTCAAAGTGTATCGATTTGCAGATCAGATAATAGTATACATTAGTGGTCCAAAAATTTCACCAGAAAACTTCTATAGCTGATAAACATATTCAGAAAAGTAGCAGGATACAAAATTAACTCACAAAAATCAGAAGCCTGTCTATATAAAAATGATAGGCTGAGAAAGAGGTCAGGGAAATGACATTTCACAATAGCATCAAATCATACAAAATATATTGCGATAAGTCTAACCAACCAAGTGAAAAACTTGAATGATACAAACTTTAAGACTCTGAAGAAACTGCAGAAGATATCACAAGATTTAAAGATCTCCATGCTTTGAGCGTCCCCTTGAGCTGGATCCCACTTTGGGCCTGTCGCTGCTGGACCTCCTTTTCCTCAGGCTGTTCTCCATTTCTATCCCTGTAATTCTTTCAGACAGGAACAATTATGGGTCAGAGATATGACTGTGGGATGGCAAACCTCATCTCTCTTCTTGCTGGAGGTGGGCTCTATAAGTCCCCTCTCCATATTGTCAGGCATCTCATCTAAGGTCATGAGAGTCTCTCACTTCCCAAGTCTCTGGTACATTCTGGGGGTGGGGTGGGGTCCCCCAACCTCCTATTTCCTGAGGTTGCATGTTTCCATTCTTTCTGCTGGCCCTCAGGGCTTCAGTCCTTTTCCCTCACCCAATATGAGATCAGGTTCCCCTCTCCCTCTGCCCCCACAACTCCTCTCTCCCTCACTTTCCCTCTTGGGTCCCCCTCTCTCCCTTCTCATTTGTGATTATTTTCTTCTCCTTCCCAAGTGGGACTGAGGGGTCCTCACTTGGGCTTGTTGACCTTTTTGAGTTCTGTGGACAGTATCTTGGGTATTCTGTACTCTGTGTGTGTGTGTGTGTGTGTGTGTGTGTGTGTGTGTGTGTGTGTGTGTGTGCTAATATCCATTTATTAGTGAGTACATATCATGCATGTCCTTTTGGGTCTGAGTTTCCTCACTCCGGATGATGATGATATTTTCTAGTTCCATCCATTTGCCTGCAACACTCCAGATGTCCTCATTCTTGTTCTTAATAGTTGAGTAGTATTCCATTGTGTAAATGAACCACATATTCTGTATCCATCCTTCTGCTCTCTGAAAGACCCAACAAGCAGCTGAAAGAGTCAGATGTGGATATTTGCACCCAACCAATGAACAGAAGCAGCTGACTGTTGAATTAGGGAAGGCTGAAAGAAGCTGAGGAGAAGTGTGATCCTGTAGGAGCACCAGCAGTCTCAATTTATCTGGACCCCCTAGATCTCTCAAATACTGGACCACTAAACAGACAGCATACACCAGCTGATATGAGGCCCCCAACACACATAGAGTAGAGGACTTCCGGGTCTGTGTTTATTCATTGATGATGCACCCTAACCTTCAAGAGACTGGAGGCTCCAGGGAGTTTAGAGGTCAGGTGGGGTGGGGAATGGAGAGAGGGGGTGGGAGGAGGTGTGGGTGTGGAACATTCGGAGGGTAGATAGGGGAGGGATAAAATATGTAGTGTAAAAAAATAAATTAATTAAAAAAAAAGATCTCCCATGTTGTTAGATAAGCATATTAATAGGGCAAAAATTGCCATCCTACCAAAATCTACAGATACAGTCCAATCCCCATCAAAATTCCAACATCCAAAATCTGTGAAAGATTTTTCACAGAGCTAGAAAGGACAATTTAAGCTTCATATGGAAACACAAAAAACCCAGGAGAGCTAAAACACTCCTGAATGATAAAAGAACTGGAGGTATAATCATCACCAATCTCAAATTATGCTACAGGGCTATGGTAATAAAAACAGCATGGAATTGCCACACACCAAAACGACATGTTGATCAATGGAATCAATGGAATTGAAGATCTAGAAATAAATTCATATACCTGTGAATATCTTAACTTTGATAAAGAACTCAGAAATACACACAGGAATAAAGACAGAATCCTCAAGAAATGGTGCTGTTCAAATTGAATGACTCCACATAGAAGAATCCAAATAGATACATACTTATTACCTTGCACAAAACTCAACTCCAAAATAATCAAAGACCTAAACAGAATCCAACAGTTATTGTTCTTCTAAAGGATCATAGGAATAAAATTACTCCTAACAATGTTCTGTTATACTCTGTGAGCTCCCGACTCGCCAGCAAGAAAGATGCCACAACAGGATCCTTCTGCACACGTTTATTGGGAGAGCTTGATTGCAGAGGTAAAAAGACCCCGAGCCCCAGAACTGGCACTGCTTATATAGGCCTAGGAGAGGCATGTCTACACCTGATTGGTTATGCTTTCAGTACCTCATTTGCATGCCTTGGGCCAGGCAGTGACTCCGCAAAAAAACTGCACATGCACACATTGGTTGTTTACCCAAACTTATGGGTGGTAGCCAGTGGCACCTTGTAATGGCGTATGTGGCTTCCCACAATACTCATTGGTCTGTGTCTTACTCAAGCATCACCAAGTTAATATCCTCCTGAAGCAGATGGAAATACAGAACCCACAGCTGGACAATATGCAAAGAAGGAGAGACCTTGTAATATTCAGAGATGTCACTATCAAATCCCCTCAGGGCATAGGGAATTCACAGAAGAGGAGGCAGAAAGAGCATAGGAACCAGAAGGGATGGTAGATACCAATTAATCAAGCGTTCTAGATATGACAGGACTGGCACACATATGAATTCATTGAGAGTGCACAGGTCTACAGGTCTGTACCAGATGGGGTCCAAAAGATGAAAGAAGAAGTGGACGCTGGCCTCATCCCTAGCCCAGAAGGTATCTTTATCACTTGAAAATAAAAAATTAATATTCTCCAAGGAAGTCTCACTGAGAAAACAAATCATTCTTACAGGTAAGCCCCATGCTCTGCAGAGGATGACCAACACAAAATGAACTCAATGGCATCTTCGGAGCTTCTTTGTCTCATAATGTTGTATGAGCTTTCTTCTTTCTTCCCCCTCCCCCTCTACTTTAAAAGTACATTGCATATATATTATGGCTTCCTGTTCAACTAATTTATGGTATGTTTGTGTTTGCAAATGTGTGTGCTTCTGCTTCTATGTTTCTTCTTCCTTTTCTTTGACTCTTCTTGGTTGGTTGTTTTGTTATATTCCAATGTTTTCTTTTTATCTTATTTTATTTTTATTATTTAGGTGCCTATTTTCTAAAGAGAGAATGGAAGGATTTGGACCCAGATTGGAGGAGAGATTTGTGTGTGGAAAGATAGAGAAGTAAAAGTTAGAGAATTAAGGAGAGGAGAAACTGCAATTAGAATATGTTGTATAAAAATAAATAGACACTGCAAAAAAAAAAAACAAAATCAAAATAAAATATACAAGCAAAAAATTTGGCATGGTAGTGATGCCCATGAGACAAGAGTTGATTAAGTTACACTGCAGTGGGATAGACACACCTGACTAGTGAGGAGAAACACTCATATGGAGAGTAGAAACGTGCCGACTTTTAACAGAAATTCGAAAGACATTAATTGTGGTGAATTATATACAGCATAAAATCTGTTATCTTGATCCCTTTAAGTACAGTCAGTTAGTATTAACTAGGTCAGTTAGTATTAAATCTATTCATATTGTTGTATAATTAATCTCTGGAACTCTTCTCATTATAAAACTGAAACTTCATGCTCACAAATTTCCATTTCTCTATCTACAGTCCCTGAGAAACACCATTCCCCACCTCACCTCTGACTCTGCATTGGGAGTACTATAGATACTTTGAATACAGTGAATCATATAGCAAGTTTTCTTTCTTCTTTAGTTTATCAATTGATGTGCACTTGAGCTCCATTTAGCAAGTTTTCATATAGCAAGTTTTCTTTCTTCTTTAGTTTATCAATTTATGTGCACTCTTTGCTGTTGCTCATTTTCAGGGAACTGTCACTTTAAAATTCTGGTTCATGAATTTATGAAATCATAGGCAAATGGATGGATCTGGAGGATATCATCCTGAGTGAGGTAACCCAATCACAAAAGAACACACATGATATGCACTCACTGAAAAGCAGATATTAGCCCAGAAGCTTAGAATACCCAAGATAAAATTCATAAAACACATTGAACCTCAAGAAGAAGGAAGACCAAAGTGTGGATACTTTGATCCTTTCTAGAAGAGGGAACAAAATACCCATGGAAGAAGTTATAGAGACAAAGAGTGGAACAGAGACTGAAGGAATGACCATCCAGAGACTGCCCCACCTGGGGATCCATTCCATAAACAATCACCAAACCCAGATACTATTGTGGATGCCAACAAGTGCTTGTTGGCAGGAGTCTAATATAACTGTCCCCCGAGAGGCTTTTCCAGTGCCTGACAAATACAGAAGGAGATGCTCACAGCTATCCATTGGACTGAGCACAGGGTCCCCAATGAAGGAGCTAGAGAAAGGACCCAAGGAGTTGAAGGGGTTTCCAGCTCCATAGGAGAAATGACAATATGAACTAACAAGTACCTCCAGAGCTTCCAGGGACTAAACCACCAACCAAAGAGTACACATGGTGGGACTCATGGCTCCAGCTGCATATGTAGCAGAGGATGGCCTAGTCTGTCATCAATGGGAGGAGAGGCCCTTGGTCCTCTGAAGACTCTATGCCCCAGTGTAGGGGAATGCCAGGGCCAGGAAACAGGATTGAATGGGTTGGTGAGCAGGGGAAGGAGGAGGAAGGAAATAAGGGGAGGGAGGGACTTTTTGAATGGAGACCAGGAAAGGGGTAACATTTGAATTGTAAATAAAGAAGATATCTAATAAAATATAAAAAAATACCAAAAAATTCTGGTTCTGAGCAAAGACATTATGAATTTATCTGATTGATTTACATAGTCTTCTTTTAATTCTTACCTGGACCTTCTTTCTAACCTGTCTCAGTATTCTCTGCAACAATCCTGTTCTCATTGCTATACAACTATTTTATTGAAGAAATAGCCTCAGAAATTTCAGTCTAGTCATTCACTGCTGCTCCTTCTCAACAGGTCCATATAGAAACAGCCTAACAAAAGCCATATGTGTGTGTGTGAATGTGTGTATATGTGTATATATATATGTATACATATATATTAGATGTTAATAAAATGTTTAAAAACAATGAGGTAGAAGTGTCTCTCCTTATCATTCATATATATGAATATATACAACTATATCTTTCCATATATTTCTAAAGGAGTGAAACTGAAATAATTATTGAAATCCTTGAGGAATAAACTTCATAGTCTTCCATGTATAAAAGACAGAAACATCCCTATTTTCGATAAAGATCCATGTATTAATGGACAAACAATATTAAACTAGATTTTTGTTTGACAATCTTTTTATTTGATCCCTAATTAAAAAATGAATTAATTAGGACAGAGCAATCACAGAGGAACAGGAAGCTGCTGCCTCTGCTGCACCAGTCTTGAGAGCCTTGGCTATGAGGAACATCCCCAATGGCTTTGTCAAGTGTTTTCATCTCTTAAATTTCACATTTGCCTCCAGGCAAATTCCATTCGATCTTTCGTCCAGACACTCTTTCTGCTCTTTACATCTTTTGAAGGAGAAATAAAATTGGTGAATTTATACTAATTCTATATATTGTAAGTACTGTTAATCTAGTGAAGATAAACATAGTGATCATCTAAGTATGACTTTTGGTCCCATTTTCTTGCTTCTTCAGCCCTTCTGTAAGCATTTCCTCAACTACTACGTTGTTTTCTGCAGGTAGAATGTTGAGGGCATTTCTTGCCATGAAGAAAGGGCTCATCAAAACAGTGCTACCATGAAAACTACACCATGCTTGACTTGGGTGACAAAGGCAGCAAAAATAGATTTAGTTTACTTCATTACCATGAAATTTATTCTTTGGCTAAATTTACAGATTCACAAAGGGCCCCATATAGTCATGGGTCTATCTTGAATACACATGTGTTTTGTTCATTTACACATTTCTTTTTCTTCCTTTTATATTTCTTTGTCTCTGAGCTAAAAGACACAAAAAATTTAACTCTAGAGAGACCAGACAAGGGGAAAGAGAGAGGGAGTAGAAAAACCATTTAATAATAGTGAACAATAAGTATAAACACAAATTCAAAGAACTTATTTCTTACTTGTCTGTTAGATAATGTAAGAATACTTCTATTAAAGTTCAAAATCCAGAAATTAGAGAAAAGAAATGCCATACCATAATCTTCACTATTGCGATGCATTTGGTCCAAGATTCATTTGGTCTTTTACCATATGCACATTTTTGAAATGTAGATCATGAGATGAAAGAGACTTTTTGTGCTTCTGCTTCTTTTAACATGTTTCTAAGTTATAAATAGATATATGAAAGCCAGGAAAAGGCATGTATGAAACTTAAATGTGCAGCTAAAATAAAACCAGACAGAAGTGGCTATACAATATGAACCCAAGTACAGAATATACTCAGAAGGACAAAACCATAAAGATAATGGAGAAGGGGGACCAAGACTGCCATTGGCTGGGGATAAACAGGGTACATGGGATGTTCGGTATTATTGAAGTTGTCCTATATGCTGTTATCATAGTGTCCATGTGCCCAAATCTATTGAACATACAAAGAATAAGGTCTGGCATAAACTAGGGATATCAGTTGACAATAGTGTGTCAAAATTGGTTTGTGAATTATGTCTATATGCTATACTAATGCAGATGTTCATAGGAGAAACTGTGTTGAGCAAAGGTAGTAAGTAGTCTCTGAGAATTTTCTATACCTTCTGCTCAATATTCTGAACCTTCTGCTCAGTATTTCTGTAAGCTTAAAACTGCTCTGAAAGTAAAAGCTGTAAAAAATAGATATATTAGAATTTAAAATTTTGAACATCTGTTGTGCCCTTCAAAATAGTCTCTTCAAAACATTATGTACTTGTTTTAACTTTTGTTAAAAAAAGATGTTGTGAATCTTTTCAAAAATTTCTATAGAGACTGGATGGTGGAGTAAAGTGAAAACAACATTTTAAAATTAATTTGTACAATCATCAACTATGTTACACGCTTTCCCATTAGACATATAAACAGGGTTTAAAGGTGTCTGGGGTGGGTCTAAGTGTGTACTACTAGCATTACTTAGAAAGGAACTAGTACTTAGCAAGATGCATGAGGTCTGAGTTAGAGAAAAAAAAGCTAGAGTATTATAGTCACATCTCAAGATTTTCCTTTTATGAGGCATAGACTTTGGCAAAGGTATCTGAATTTATAAGTGAAGGATTATATTTCTGCTGTATACCAGCTGCTCGTTCTCTTAAAAATGGACTGAATACAGTGATACCATCTTGGAGAACATACAAGAGAATTAAAAGAGAGAATGGAGAATGTGTGTCTGGCATTTGGCACTAAGTATTGTGCAAATCTGGTATATGCATTATTTTTCTGTTGCTGTGATAAATTTCTATGGCAAAAGAAACTTAAAGAGAAAGGCTTTATTTTGGCTTATTGTTCCTGGGAGTTATAGTCAATCATGACTGGGAAAGCATGGCAGAGATGAGGAAGGCATGGTTATAGGAACAGAAAGTTGGCTTGCCACATTGCATCTGATCTCAAGGACACAGATAGTATAAACAGAAAGCTGGGCCAGGTTAGAAAGCCTCAAGGCTCACCTCTAGTGACCCACTTTATGCAGTGAGGTTATGCCTTTAAACCATTCTACAATATTCTCAAATAGTGCAACCATCTGGGAAATAAGTGACTGATCATCAGAGCTGTTTTAGAGTTTCCATTGCTGTGAAGAGACAACATTACCATGATAACTCTTATAAAGGAAAACATTTAATTGGGGCTCACAGTTTCTGAGGTTTAGATTATCATGGCAGGAAGTATGATGCTATGCAGGCAGACATGGTGCTAGAGAGTTCTACATCTGGATCTGGAGGCAACTGGAAGTGACAGTAACACACTGGTTGTGCTTGAACTTCTAAGACCTCAAAGCCCATCATCCCTAGTGACATACCTCCCCCAACAAAACCAACCTACCCCAAGTAGGCCACACCTCATAATCGTGCCACTCTATATTGACCTATAAGAACCATATTTTATTCAAACCACCATATTCCATTCTTTGGCATCCATAGGTTTGTAGCCATATCATAACGCAAAATGCACTTAGTCCAACTTCAAAAGTCCTCATAGTGTATAACAGTCTCAAGCTTGTTTAAAATTTCAAAGTCCAAAGTCTCTTCTGAAACTCATGCAGCTCTTCTTGGCAGGTATCCCACAGCTCTGGCATCTCAGCAGTTTGTGGCTCTCTAAGGCAATCCAAGCTTCACCTTACAGCTTCACACAATGACCTCTCTAGACATCTATGCATGGGAATCCTCGACATATGCATGCCCTAGTGGCTTTCTTTACTCCTGGAGGGAGATTTTGTAACCCCTTTCTTCTATTCTTGACTCTAAAGCCAGAACCATGTGGCCAAAGTTGCCAAGTTCTGCTGCTTGCTGGAGCTAAAAAATGGCCCCTTAATTCAATTACAACTTCTCCAGCTTTCTGTTTTCCATGGTTTCCTTCACTGTCTAAGCTTGACTATCTTGAAACTTGCTCTGTAGGTCAGACTGGCCTTGAACTCAAAGATCTGCCTGCCTCTGCCTCTGGAGAGGGTTGGGTTTTTTATATAGTTATCTTTATATTTGTATGTATGTATGTATGTATGTATGTATTGTATGTATGTATGTATGTATGTATTGTCAAACCACCAAAGAAACCTATAGGAGAAATCTTATAGTGAGAGTATAATATATGCTAAAAATGTTAGTTTTCAGTTTTGTTGTTGCATGTGCTAGGATAGAACTATAGTCTCATGCTTGCTAGTCCCAATCCCTGAGTTATACCTCCAAGATTTGTATTAGTAATATTAAAGGAACATTTAATTTTGTCATTTTCTTCTGTGATTGTTTTTTAAAATTAAATCATGGGTCTCTGTTAATTCTTAGCTACTGTAAGAAGCTTCTCTGATTAGGATTGAGCAATGCACTGGTCTATGGGTGTAGCAATATGCCATGAGGAGTTGTTTTATTTCTATTTTTCTTTAGCAGAATAATAGTTCTAGGTTTTCCCTAAGCCCATAACCTATATAGTCTTAGGTTCTTGGCTACTTTAGCAATGCCACAGATGGAGTCCTTCTCATAGAGTGGGGCTTACATACAATATAATGCAGTTGGTTGATCCCATAATGTTTGTGCCACTATTGCTCAGTATATCTTGCAGGCAGAATGCTGCTATAGACTGTAGGATTTTGTTGCTGGGTGATATTGATGATTATTTTTCTCTTCCTGTAGTGTGCAGGGTACCTTACAGAATTGCAAATGTTAGTCAGTTGGAGTGTGGAGTTTGGAACACTCAGTCCTAAATGCGAAGTCTCCATCAAAGCTCTCCCCTCAAGGCTCAGGCATCTATGTGAAGAGGCAGAAAGATCGTAAAAGGCAGAGGTGGTGGATAACTCCAAGGAAACAGAAATCTGACAAACACAGCAGGACTGATACATATAGGAACCCACAGAGACTGTGGCAGCACACACAAGAACTGCACAGGCCCCAACCAGACAAAATACTAGCAGTGAGAAGGTGAAGTAGACACAAGTTCCACCCCTAACCAAGAGGCCATTTGCAATTGATACCTGCTAGAAATGGGAAAATTTGTTTTCTTCAATGGAATGTTATTGGGTAGATCAATCACGCTTCAAGGAAGGCCCCATGCCCTGGTGTAATTGGCCAACACAAATTGGACTCCATGTGTGTGTGTTTTGTTTGGTATATTTTGTCTTATTGGTTTTATTTTACAATTTTAAAAGAGGAGAGAAAGAGGTAGACAGAGGAAGAGAGATGGAGGGAAAGAGAGAAAGAATGAAGTTGGGTAGGTAGGGAGGTGGGAGGATCTGGGAGGAGTTGGGCGGTTAGAAAACAAGAGTGAAATGTATTGTAAATATTTTAAATAAGTAAATTCATAAAACATCAATAGTTTATAGCAGAAAACACCAAGACATCAGTACATTTGCATAATATAGTCATTCCTCCAGATCCCTGAATGCTTAAGTCCCTTTTATAAAGTAAGATAGCATTTGCATATAAGCGTTGCATATCTTCTTGTATGATTTAAGTCATCTCTAAATAACTTGTAATGCCAAGTACAATGTAAATCCTATGGACCTAACTGTGACATCATATTACTTAGAAAATTATAGCAAGAAAAACCATAAGTGTTCACGAGAAGATAATTTTTTTCCTAAGTACCTTTGGTCCATGGTTGATTGAGTCTGCTGATGTGAGAACTTTGGTAGGAATAGCCATGGTCAGATTGGCATTGTGTTTGTTTTATTACTTTAAAACATTTCTAATTTTTTTAATGGAAGTTAAGGAGCAAAATATGTGACCTACTTACAAAATTCAAGCTTATGTATAAGGCTGCCTTTATAGTAAGGTCACTGTCATTTACCAGGGTTCTGCTCCATTTTCCTGAGTGGAAAGACACTTGTATACTCCAGCCATTCAGGAGTCACCCACTAGCGACAGCCTGAATTAGCAATGCTGAAATACATCTGCAGCCTGCTGCAGACATGGATGTGCTGTGTGAATACTACGTGTCAACTGTTTTGTGATGAAGAGGAAAATTGAGAATTGCTGTCTTGGCTTAGTCTGTGTGCCAGCTTGCTGTTCCTATTACCCTTCCAAGGAAGATTCAGCTGTACTGCAGTTTGGAGGCAGCAGTTGGAGTCCAATTTGTTTTCCCAGAGAGTATAATTTCTCCTTCATATATATGTCTTCAGACAACTGTTAATATATTGAAGAGGCCTGATGAAGTATTCTGCTAATTGTTGGAATCCTTGGTTGGCATTTCAGGATTGAAGAGAGAGCGAGAGAGAGAGACAGAGGAAAAAAACCCAAATAAAGCTTATAAGAGGATAAAAATTAATTTTAGTAACAATATAATGCCAATTCTAAGCCTGGCTCTTACAACCAGCCATCAAGTTAATTTAATTCCTCAAACCCCATTGCTGCAACAAAATGTTGCTTAAATCAATTCATTCTTTCATTAGGCTGCCTAAGAGTGCCGGGGAGTGATGGGGAATTACTGAGATGGCATTCATGTTTCAGAGGCCCCTCGGTTTCACTTCATTTTCCATCCTGACATGGGAGTAATGTTCTTCATTTGCATGCTAAAATAGTATTTTTAATTGTAAAAGTGGTGTTGTTAAATTACCTTCAAATGAGTTTATTTTAAACGCTTCATTAAAGTTTTGGAAATCATCCCCTGCATGATTGCATCTCTTCTCTGCTTTGATGTATTACATCTCTCAGAAAAAAAATATGCTGGCTCTGAGAGAGAAAGAGAGAGAGAAAAAAAAAATCTCTTCTTGAAAGACTCAGATTTCACAATCTGGCTAGTTTTGAAGTAGAAACAGCAAAAGCCCCACGCTATCGCAGAGAGGCCGAGGGCATCTTCCGTGCCTCAGCTGAGAGGCCGGGGTGAGGGGTGAAGGCAGGTGGCTGTGTTCAGCAATAATGAAAGGTCAAAGCCGCAGAGGTTTCAAAAGGCTTGTGTCAACTTGGAAGATGAAAAGCAGCTTCCCCTGGATGGCTGGTTCGGTTCTGAGATTTAAATACATCTCACAGATTGTGCGTTCATGTTCATTTTAGCTATCCCCCTTCATACCGCCTTTTCTGGTCTCTTCTCATTCCTTGAGCAATTTATTCAGCATTAATTTAACAAACTTCATCCTCTCTTATCTTAAGCCTTATCATCTGTTTCCTCAGATAAGCTTGAAGAACTTTTAGAAGCAAAATGTGTGTGTCTCCATAGAATTTCATTTGCATATTTTTGGGACTACCTTTACCACATTCATATTTACTCTATAATAGGTTTAGAAAAATCAGAGTTGTGACATACTGTGGGAATTAAGCTAATTGTTACTATTGGTTATTGTCACGGGAGTCTAATTTCCATTCAGATCCAGTACTTACTTTAGTAATAGAATCGTTCATCAACAAGTTACTGAGTGAGAAAAGCTTACCCCATGGGGTAGAGAATGGGGGTAGAGAAAGTGAAGACATGCCTGCTGAATATATAATGTCAGCAAGTGATAGCTTATTTATCAATGGGTAGTTCTGAGGGATGGATCTCTTGCCATCCTTATTGGTTAAATATAAACTGGTATCTATTTAATAACCCTAACCATTTTATCCTTGAAGCAGAATTTTCACTTCTGTATGGTGGAATTCCATTGTTTTCCTCTCGACATCTGCTACTGAACGTGTTTCTGGCTTTCTGGTACTCTTTAAGATACCACATTCCAGTCTGTGTTAGCAATTTACCATGCAACTCATTCTGTAATGGCAAGACCACATTGTTCAAGGCACTTACCCAATCCAGGGTAAAGAGAAGGACTCCTATGTTGTCCAAGTTAGTCACTGACTTCCAGACATTACCTTTAACCATTGGCTCACACAGACTTTTAACATTCAGCATGTTAATACATTGTGGGGGCAGATATTGGGTATTTACTATGTCATATGTACTGAGAACTGAGGACAATAAAAAATACTAAAAATAGAGTAGGAATAAAAAGTAGGATCTGTTTTTCTCTACATCAGTTTTTATAATGCATATTTTTTTTTTTAGTTTTGAGATTTTTTTTGATATTTTCTTTATTTACATTTTAAATGTTATCCCTTTTCCTGGTTTCCCCCCCTGGAAATCCCCTATCCCATCACCCTGCCCCTCTTCTATGAGGGTGTTCTCCCACCCAGCCACCCAGCCACCCATTCCTGCCTCCTCACCCTCAAATTCCCCTAAACTGGGGCATCGAGCCTTCACAGGATTAAGGGCCTCTTTACCCACTGATGCCCAACAAGACCATCTTCTGCTACATATGTGGCTGGAGCCATGGGTCTCTCCATGTATACTCTTTGGTTGGTGGCTTAGTCCCTGGAAGCCTCCTGGGGGGGTCTGGTTGGTTGATATTGTTGTTCTTCCTATGGGGTTGCAAACTCCTGCTCCTTCAGTCCTTTCTCTATTGGGAACCTTGTGCTCAGTCCAATGGCTGGCTGCAAGCATCTGCCTCTGTATTTGTCAGGTTCTAGCAAAGCTTCTCAAGAGATAGCTATATTAGGCTCCTGTCAGCATGTACTTCTTGGCATTCACAATAGTGTCTGCATTTGCTGATAGTATATGGGATGTATCCCCAGGTAGGGTAGTCTCTGGATGGCCTTTCATTCAGTCTCTGCTCAACAGATCAAGGAGCTCCACATAAAATCAGATACACTGAAAGTAATAGAAGAGAAAGTGGGGAAGAGTCTTGAACACATGGGAACAGGGAAAAATTTACTAAATAGAACACCAATGGCTTATGCTCTAAGATCAATAAGAGACAGATGGAACCTCATAAAATTGCAAAGCTTCTGTAAGGCAAAGGACACTGTCAATAGGACAAAATGGCAACCAACAGATTGTCAAAAGATCTTTATCAATGCTACAGCTGATAGAGGGCTAATATCCAGTATATATTAAGAACTTAAGAAGTTAAGACTCCAGAGAATCAAATAACCCTATCAAAGTGGGGTACAGAGCTAAACAAAGAATTCTCAATTTAGGAATATTGAATGTCAGAGAAGCACCTAAAGAAATGTTCAATGTCTCCCACCCAATACTTGATCATGTTTCCCTCTCCGCACCCTGCCCCCCATCCCCTTTCCCTCCCAGGCCCCTACCTTCCCATTGTTGTTGCTTTTCTCTCCCTTCCAATTGGGACTGAGGCATCCTCACATGGGCCCTTCTGCTTGTTGACCTTTTTGAGTTCTGCGCTGTATCTTGGGTATTCGCCATATTTATTTATTTATTTATTTATTTATTTATTTATTTATTTATTGCTAGTATCCACTTATTAGTGAGTACATACCGTGCATGTCTTTTTGGGTCTGAGTTATCTTACCTCCAGCAGAAGGACAGGGCATCAAGTGAGGGATGGGGTTGCCATCCCACAGTCAAAATTCTGACTCATAATTGTTCCTGTCTGAAAGAACTGCAGGGATGGAAATGGAGAGGAGCCTGAGGAAAAGAAGGTCCAGCAACAGGCCCAAAGTAGGATCCAGCTTAAGGGGAGGCTCCAAGACCTGACACTATTACTGAGGCTATGGTGCGCTCACAAAAGGGACCTACCATGACTGCCCTTTGAAATACCCAAAAAGCAGCTGAAAGAGTCAGATGCAGATATTTGTACCCAACTGATGAACAGAAGCTGCTGACCCCTGTGGTTGAATTAGGGGAAAGCTGCAATAAGCTGAGGAGGAGGGTAACTCTATAGGAGGACCAGCACTCTCAATTAATCTGAACCCCCAAGATCTCTCAGATACTGGAATACCAACCAGGTAGCATACACCAGCTGATATGAGGCCCCCAACACACATACAGTAGAGGACTGTCAGATCTGGGTTTAGTCAGAAAATACACCTAACCCTCAAGAGACTGGAGGCCCTAGGAAATTTAGAGGTCTGGTGGGGTGGGGATGAGGGGTGGGGACATCCTCAAGGAGACAAGGGAGTGGGGAGGAGGTATGGGATGTGGAACAGTCAGAGGGTGAACTGGGAGGGGAATAAGATCTGGAGTTTAAAACAAATTTAAAAAAAAAGAAAAAACAGAAATGTTCAACATCCTTAGTCATCAGGGAAATGTATGGTTTAGTACACATTATTTCATGATAGCTTTGTAGGATATGATCATCCTTATTTTAAACTAAGGAATCTTTATATGTCAGTTTAGACCTCAAGGAATTGACAGTCCAGTGAGGAAGTAAGACACATAAAATATTTCATATGTTATATAATGCATAACAAATGAAACATTCACCTTAACTTTTGTGGTTGAGAAGAGTTCATTAGTTTGGGTTGATCTACTTAGAAAATACTTTGAGGCTATGGTGATTTTAGGAGTGTGTGGAAGAGAATCACTGTTCATTTTATAAGTATCTAGAATGCTAGCACCATGTAGCTTATCTTGGAATTTATTGTCTGTAGATAGGAACTTCTATTAAAAATAAACTAGTATAGCTATTACAAATTTCCTACACTGTACCTACAAAAGAAGAAAGGAACCACCAGGAAGGAATGACAAATTCTTCAGTAGAGGTTTGAAACAAAGGGAAACTCTGAACATATGAAGAGTTGACCATAGCCCGTTGAGACTTCTAACTTTTCTAGGTAACTACCTTACAGTAGTCAGGAAGAAAAGAGGAAGAATACAAGAACAAATTTGTTTTAGAAGCACATCACCAATGACCTAAGTCTCAACGGTATGGTTCACACTTCCTAATATTGCAAGCTGAGGACTGAACTTTACTCTGGGTCACTGGAAGGCATTTATTCTTCATTTTATCTGGTCATGTACTCTTTGACCTTGATAGTCAAAGAAGTCTGAAGTTCTCAGTTACTTCTTTTGTGATTCGAAGCAATGCTGCAATAATGCTAACCTCTATGTGAAGCATGGGCCAAATGAATGCATCTGTGCTTAAAAATTCAAAAGCATTTTGCAAATATAAAATATTTCATTCCACAGATGTCTCCACGGAATGAGTTGACTTTGATAGTCATTTTTACAGACATTTCCTTTCAAATTTAAAAACACATTCCTCTAATAAAAAGAACTCTATATGTTTTGAAGAAGTATCAGATTCTAGAAGTTGACAGGAAAAGTGTAACCTGAACATGAGATTGTTTCTAGTGGCAGAAAGTAAAGAAATTACAAATATAGGGAAAGAGGGAAGGATAAAAATAAAGAGAAAGCAGGAGAGATAAATAACCCTACAATGGTGCGACCATATCAAAGAGGAATAGAGCCAAGTGAAAGAGTACTTACTCAATGGTCCTCAGAACAGTTTGATCAAGGAAATAAAATATCATTGTTACTCAAAATATAAAATAGATACCCATGACTGCTCACCAATTTTTCTATGTACATGAATTTCAAATATTTTATGGAGTTATTCTCTTGTTAGAGATATGGAACATATTTACTCCCCTTCCCCAACTTAAATATGGGTTACACCTAGTGACTTCCTTCTGATTTTTTTTTTAATGTGATGGGATGTTTCACAGTCCAGTTATGCTTGCCCCAATAACCTAGGGCACTAAGCACTCATGTATACCAAAATTTACCAGGGACATTGGCTCATGAGTTCCTTGTCTTGTACCAATGAAGACATGAGTTTATGGGAGTAAGCAGAGCAGCTGCAAGGTTTTTAAACCAGAATAACAAAGTGAGAAATTGAGGATAATCAAGAGACACTACCAAAGTGGGAGACATACCTAACATGAAAAGCCATTGAACTTTCTTGTCTAGGGGTTTTATGGGGCTATGCCAGAAACCAGACAAAAGCTGAATCACTGTGAGATTCACTGGCTCTCTGAGATCTCATGGGTTGAGAGAAATGCTTCCATGTATTTTACAAATGTCCCTCAGCCTGACCCGGCTGAGTTGTTTGTGTGCTGTTCATTCAGTTAGAGATGGCTCTGTACATCTATGACTTGGGCTTTGTTAGCTGCTGGCCTTGACTTTATGGAAGCTGCTAGCCCTCCCTGGCATTTCATTGTTAATGCTGCAAGGGGCTAACTGGCTATTAGTTTGTGTTCTCATTGCTCTCACATTTTCCTAATCACTTGTGATTTCTCATGCCAGAGAGAGATAACCATTTCAACTGTCAACATATAGCTGTAGTCTTTCTTGGTTACTTCATGTCTAGCTTCTTCTCTATGAGCTGATTTGGGTGTGTGTCTGAAGTCTTGTTATTAAAACACTTTAACATACTTGAGTTGTGAGGAAAAATATGGACAATTATCAATTTAAGGATAGTTTATAAAAAATATCTGATCAGTATTTTGTAATATCATCAAGGTCATAAAACCCAAGAAATACCTGAGAAGTGTCATAATAAAGATGAGCCTGTGGAGACACAATAACTGAAATGTCTTCTTCCATGAGCTCTGAAATACTATACTTCATTGAGTAATAATGTCATTGTTTAACAATTTCCTCTGAATCAAAACATTTCTTCACAGAAGAAGAGAGTGAAGAGAGAGTCTTATAAGATTCAAGAGGCTAAGGAAGCTTATAAGGCTCAGAAAGTTGTGAGAGCCATGGCGCCCCTTCCCAGGATGACACATGCAATAAAAAATGGCTGCAGAGACAAAAATTCTTCAATAGAGCTGTATGTAGATGGATCATGAAGTCCCAGGAATAAAACCTATGAGCCATCACCTTTGCTAGAGTGGGTATTCAGTGATGCAGCTGCCTGCATGTCACCTGTACCCTTTAAGTAACCACAATGATGAGCTCATTGAGTCACTAAGACAGATGAGTTGAATTGCTTCTTTGATCTGTCACTGGGCACTTTTAACAGTAAATAGATTTTTTTTTATGTCTCCCTAGGAGAACTTATATAACAAATGTATTAATATCTATCAACCACGACAAATATGGCATACTGGTATTAGATTCTAATCATACAGAAAAGTAAAGTGTGGGGTTTTTGGGAGCAATCTTACAATATTTATAATAAACCTACACATTTAAAACATTTAAAATCTTATGAAGATAATTTGGAGGCCCATTGAGAGTTGTTTATAATGCCTGATCAGAGAAACTTCTACGACAACAACAGGGAGATTTGTACCATTTTAAATAAGTTGGTTTTCTCTCAAGCCAGTTCTTTATTATTGAAATATATTTTGAAATAGTGAATTATTACTGATAGAGTGTTGGTTGGTGCATAATTTAAACATAAAATAAAACAGTTCTCATGGGGAATCATACTTATCTCAAGAGAAAAATAAAAACGTTATTGAAAGACACAGGTTTCTCAGATGGGGCATTGCCACTATTCTGATGCAGGTTAATTATAAATAAAGTGGGTTTTTTTCACACTTACAAAACACATAAATGACCAATGTGGCCTTCTATCTTACTTTTCTGTTTTGTTTGTCTTTATTTTATGCAGGACTTGCAACAATTTTTAGTGTTATAGTATACTTTCTCATTAGTTGCCTTACTTAGCCTTAGTTCTATGCCTGCAAGAAGTGCCATTACTTTCAAAGTATTGGCCAGATCCTGTCCATCTGGCTTACGTTTCCTTATTTAATCTCGCTGCTTTGCATGAATCACACACAATGGTGATGATGGTGGGCTGAGCTGAATCTATAACCTTTCCCCTACAGCACATTTGCCACTGTAGTGAAGGCACCAGCAGAGGGAGCGTCTGAGCCCATCGATGATCTATATGCTGGGTCTTCTAGTGATTTTCTACTTTGAAGGGTCCAGCAAAAATAAACTAGTTCCAGAAGATCAAGGGTCTCCCAGTCCTACAGAAATATAATGTTATTTAGTTATAAATCCATTCAATATAGAAACTCAAAAACAGCCCAGGATTTGACAAGGGTCTAAGGAAGAGAGAGCTGATTCTGTTTTAGTAGGAGTGAATTCTTTGGAGAAACAAGACTGTAAAGAAAGCAAAAGTAGACACATGATTGATTTATTCATTCTATTGAACTTGGCCAAAGAAACATGGGATGCAGAGTCCTCTGAAACAGAAATTCTTATTTATTTATTTATTTATTTATTTGATTGGATCTTGAATTGACAGTGTTCAACATGGAAGTAGCTCAGTATAGAGGTGACTTTCAGTAGGTGATCTTGTCTCAAGAATCTATTCTTCCCCTCAGACATTAGCTATGGATTGCACACATAGGTTTACGCATTTACATCAGTGATGTGCTTATGGCTAGATGGAGAGCTTGCTTTTACTCCATTGGAGAGTAGGAGTCAAATTCACTTTCATCCAAACAAGATAATCCCTGGCTGAGTTTATACAGTGGCAATTGATCAGTCCATGCTGTTTTCAACCCACTCTTCTGCAGGTTGGCTTGCATTTTAACACACAGAGAATCAATGCCTGCAATTGATATCCATGTTACCAGACCACTAGAGAGCAATTGAACATTGGTGTGTGCCAGGAAAACACTCCACTGGGCTGTGTTATTGAAGACAAGCCAAGAGCAGGGTAACTACTTTTCTTTTCTTTCTTTCTTTCTTTCTTTCTTTCTTTCTTTCTTTCTTTCTTTCTTTCTTTCTTTCTTTCTTTCTTTCTTTCTTTCTTCTTTTTTTTCTTTTTGTAACAAGAAAAATATTTTACAGGCTTCTGTTTCTGGCTGGAAAATAATTAATCCTATTTTGCATTGAATGTTCTATCTAAGATTAGCTGGTCAGATAATTTTGCAAGACATTTATTTTAGAGTTTCAAGTTTACAGTCTTCCTTCAGATTGCACTGGCTGGTCTGTAGCTGTAGCGAGGGAGAACACACTTCTTCCTGTTAGCCTGTTCCACTGTTTACTACAGATAAAGGGAGGGTTGTTATCTTCAAACATAGGCTTTGAGGATATTTCCAGTGCTTGGCCAGTGATGATCAGGGTCTGTTTTGAGTTCAGAGTCTGCAGCTTGTTGGGCTCACTAGCAAAAGGACCATAAAATAAGCAAGGATATATATACTAAGAGGAACACAGACTATTAAATGAGAAACAAACATACAAAAGGCAAGATGAAGTCGAGACTGGTACAGTTTTTGGTTCAGAGAGTAGAGTGGGGGGATGTTGTTGTTGTTGCTGCTGCTGCTGACCATAAGGCTCTGAAGATCCCACGTATCTCTCCACTTCTTCCTCTTAATTGCCATAATCTCTCAGAAGTACTGGATGCTTTCCATAGATTACAATGTAGTCTTCAAAAACTAGGACTGCAGTCCTGTCACTTGGTGCTTCTTGGAAAAAGGCATCTTTACAGAGTAATAAAAGATCTCAGGTTGAGGTGCCTTTGCATTAGCCAGGTATGCCCAAATTCTAATGTCAGCCACCCTTAAAAGACACAGAGGACACACAGACTAAATAGGAAAAGAGATGAGAGGGTCATGCAAAGATGACAGCACAAGCCACAAGCCAAGGACAGGTGTGCTCTTTAGAAGCTGGAAGAGGTAAGGAAAGATTCTTTCCCTCCAGCCCTCCAGGAGTGTAGCCCTTTATAGTTTAGCTGACAACTCTATGCTTTTAGATACGAAGAGAGAATTCCAGTTGTTTTATGCCATGAAGATGTGAAAATTTCCAGTACACCCACTAATTACTCCTTTGTGAATACTAATGAAAACTCACCCGATACAGTAACGGACAGAATCTCAATGAAAAGGCCAACTTTTCAAGATCTAGAGGAGGTGATGGAGTTTATGTTTGCTCCTATAGCTCTCTTTTCTTTTCTTACAATTCATTTGCCTGGTGTTTAATTCCTCAACATCCTTAAAGTCTTAGCTTAGTTGAAAGTCATAGAAATACTCTTGTTGACAACTCTTTTTTAATTTAATTTAATTTAAATTAATTTTTTACTACACAGCTACCAATGTGAGCTTCTTGGGTATATTGTGTCATGTAAACTTTTATGTACATTTTAATATAGTACTCTTGTATGTTCCAAGTAAAAATTTCCCTTCTTCATTCATTTAAATTGATCTTACACACACACACACACACACACACACACACAGACACACACACAGACACACTGTGTTGTCTGGTCTAGGAGAAAGTCCTATTAAATTGCTCACTCTAGTACAACTCTTGCCATAGAGTAGTTTGGCAATAAATATTTGCTGAATGGATCTATGAATATTTCTTCTGGCTTAATATCTGCTTGGGGACATCAAAGCGATGAGTCTCACATCAAGGTCAATGGGAAAAAAAAAACTTTAAATATTCCAGTTCTTGACACCTGACCTCAGTATCATTTTTTTTGAAGTGCCAGGCCACTATTAATATTCAGACTAAGGGGGGAGATTCGTGATATGAAACTAAAATGGGAAATACTGAAGACAAGAGAATCACTAGGACCCAGTGCCCCCATTCCTGGGCATCTCTGAAAATGCTTTTGAGATTTGTTTTCAAAGTTCAGTAGCTGAGAGGACAAACGTGATGCCTATCGGATACCCACGTAATTGTTCATTTCAGAACAGACAGCCCATGCTGTAAACAGTGAGAGTTTTTTCTTCTTATTTGTTTTCCCCCTTTTGTTTAGCTAAAAGTAATTATGTTTGCATTAGATTAAGCACTGGTTTGTTTTTGTGCAGAACAATAGGGCTCCCTCCCTCCCTGTCTCACTTTCACTATGTCATCCTGCCCGTGGAACTTGGAAGAAAAGCCACAAACTTCCCCCAGCTGGGTTCTGAGATGCTGACTTGCCCTTTGCAGAAAGAAAATGGGGCTGGGAGGAAAGGAAATTGCAAGGAGGGAGTGAAACCACTTCAGATAACCTAGATGAGTTTAAAAAAAAGTTATGAAGTTTATTGTTTTGCATTCCTTGGAACTTCAAAAAGAGCTGAATTCTTTCAACATTCATTTGGTGCAATTAAATTGTGATTTCAGTCATTCATATTTTCTCATCAACCTCTGGGGTTTTCCAGACCTGTGTGTGTGTGTGTGTGTGTGTGTGTGTGTGTGTGTGTGTTTCCTCCCTTTGTAACTGCCTTGGCTAGACCTTTCTATCTATCACAGTACACAGTATAGAAGTTAGAGATGTCTGGGGTCCTCTGCGCCTGGGTTTAGGTGAGAGAAAGCCTGGGAACACGTAGAAATCTGAATACGCTTCTTTGTCTCCCTGGGACATCTCCTGAGAGGGAAGGGTAGGCTTCTGTATTGACTGGTGGTGGCCTTAGCTCTATAATCAGAATTCTGCTGATAACTGAACATTCAGACACACTACCTCCCTCTCTCTGAGGATGGCTATACTCCCATATTTCTCATGGGGACCCTAGATATTTTCTCAATATTGATGCCATAAATGGCTATGTTTGTTATGAAAGCTTTCATTTTGGTCAAGACTTTTTTGGAAACTCGCCAAAAAGTTTACTTCTAACATCTAGTTCATTTTCCTCTCTGTGCCTAGAATGCTGTCTGGAATACACAGTGACAAGAGAACCTCAGAGAAGTCTGCGTAGGACTCAGACTCTCTGCCATGCAGTCCTTGCAGTAACACTAGAGCTTCATTCTGTCCTACCAGGATTCATTTTGTCCCTCATGAAGGAAAAGGCAAGTGTTTTGCTTGCTTCCATAGATGGCTATGAAGGAAAGTGTGAAGTGATGTAGATAGGACATCTCAGTTTGGCTCTGTGTTCATATTCAAAATATGTGACCAGAAAGTCCTCCAAGGAATGCCTATCTTTGGCAGATTATGTCAGAAGCTACAGTCCCATTTCTACTTCCATTACACAGCGCTGTACTCTGTTCTATCCTTAACCAGGTATTATTTTATCCACAGAACTGTCTTTTAAGATAGTATCATAGATATAATTTTCTTGCATTATCTTAATATTTAATTAGTCAGAATGTCTATTGCAAGAGACATCTTATGTCACATAGTTCCATTTCTGCATCTCCTCATTTATGAGGGTTTTAATTAGAAGAGAAGGCACTTCAAACTAACATTTATTAAACACCCTCTATTGGCCATCTATAAATGACATGTTATTTGATCTTTATAATGACTCTGGGTAGAAGATTTTACAAGTGTCACTATATTACAGGTATGGGATTCAGAAGCTGGCAGCTTAATGGTTACTGAGGAGGAGGTAGGGTTGGGATTCAAGCCAAGGAGTCTGATCTGAAAGTCGTTGCTCCTACAGCAAAATGAAGTTCTGGCTGCTGCCTCTCCCCTCCTTTACCCTCTCCCCCTTTTGCTGTCCCCTTCTCTTTCCCCCTCTCTCTTTATATTATAAGGAATAAAAAAAAGACATTATGGAATGCTCAAAGAGTTTAACTTCTGTCCATGAAATGATTTATTATAACATCTCAAAGGACAATGAAGACTCCTACAGAGGAAACACTCTAGGAAGACTCATGTGTGGCTTAGGATTCTTCAAGATGTGGTTTGGAACTGAGATTTGTAGCTACATTCTTGCTCCCAGAGAAAATTCCCACTTTCCCTTCTCACATAAATCCAAGAAGGCTCCTCTTTTATTAGGTTACCCCTTAGGCAAAGGTTATAGCCACAGACAAGGGGCTGCAATGCAGTTTGAATAATAGGCTGAAGTGAGACCATTTCCCTTTGCTGACAGTGTCCCATTAGCCACTCCAACCCATAGTCAGCCATTATTCAGGCCATATTCACTCAGCTTTCTGAGGGAGTCACTGAGTGACTTTGAGTGATGGAAGGAATCTGGGTTCTGAAAAGCCTGGCAGACTGACAGCTGGACAAATTGACAGCTTGGCTCTAAAGTTACCTTTTGGTTCAGTGTAATTGGAGATAATTTTGTTCGGCTTTGTGCTATGGTAGATGATAGCTTATTTCTCTCACTATAAAAAACTAGACCCAATGTTGTTTCACGGCATCTATTATCCTAATCACTAGAAAACCTTAGAAGAAAGATTAGATTTAGACAACCTTACTGTGGTTGTCATGCTGTTGTCTCCTTGTTTGTGTGGATCCATTTTCTATGAAGTTTGTATGTGCAGGATGCAATAAGACCAAAAGGTTGTCTCACATAGACGTTTGTGACTAGGTGGGTGACCAAGAAGTGATTACAAGCTGTTCACAGTAGTGCCCCCACAAGGGGTTACCTAGTTCACCAACACAAACATTTCAAGTTATAATAGAGCCTGCAAGCTCTATGACAGGTAGCATTTTAAATGAATTTCCAGACTGGCATGTGATATATAGCCAATAAAAATACATTCACAGAACAGATAAAGGATGCTATGATAGGCAAATGAGAGATAAAGCCGGGTTTCAGAGCAGAGGAGATAATTGTGGCTTTGTTATTTATTGTGTGGTGTGTGCCTGGTCATTGGTTCTTTTTTTTTTTTTCATATATAAAATATGCACAAAAGTATTTCTTTCTTGGTTTGTGATGATCTCATGAGAAAATGTTTATAAAGAAACCAGAATGAATCTATCTACAAGAGCTGTAAGAGCAAGTCATATACACATATGTATACACACACACACACAGACACACACACACACACAGACACTCTCTCTCTTTCTCTCTTTCTCTCTCTCTCTCTCTCTCTCACACACACACACACACACACACCTGCCTAATTATATATTTATTTTATTTCTTGTTCTAGAAGGATAGTCAGAATACATAGAACTCAAGTTAGGAGGATAATAAATTTACATGTGTATATATAAGATATTAATCTTTAAAAAATATTAGTGAAGAGAAATTGGCATTAGGAAGACAGAAGTAAAATTTACATAGGCTGGATGTACTTCGTAAAGTGAATATCATATTACACATTTACAGAAGATTTATATAGACAAGAAATGCAAATTCATTTGCAATCTTCCTAGCAAACAAAGCAAAATTTACCTGATGAGATATGTAATTCACATTGTTAGTTAGATAAAATAAGACTATTTCCGAGAAGGCCAATCCTGAGACAACAAATGTGCTCTGAACTACACTATTATTCACTGACTTCATTTTTCTCTACTATTTTAGTGCACATCAATGTGGAATTTAGTAAAAATTACGGCTTAATCTAGGAAGAAGAGAGTAAAACCTTGAAATCTAAATGTATGATGGCCATGCTTTTCTCCAGGAAAAATTTAATTTATTCACTCTTATTGCAATTTGGAAAGGCTGTATAAGATAAACAAGACATTGATAACAAAATTGATGGTCAATAATATAAAAAAGGCTGAGCACAGACATTTTCTTTTCTTTTTTCTTTTATTGGATATTTTCTTTAATTACATTTCAAATATTTTCCCCTTTCCCAGTTTACCCCCTGGGACACGCTCCCTCATCCCATCCCCACTCCCTCTTCTTTTAGGAGGGTATTCCCCCCACCCACTCCCATATCCCAGCAATGGCATTCCCCTACACTGGGGCATTGAACCTTCACAGGACTAAAGGCCTTCCTGCCACTGATGCAAGACAAGGCCATCCTCTGCTATGTATGCAGCTGGAGTCATGGGTCCCTTCATGTGTACTCTTTGGTTGGTGGTTTAGTCCCTGGGAGCTCTGGGGGCTCTGGTTGGTTGATATTGTTGTTCTTCCTATGGGGTTGCAAACCCCTTCAGCTCCTTCAGTCCTTTCTCTAACTCCTCCATTAGGGACCCTGGAGCACAGACATTGTAAATAAGGAAGTTATAGCATTGGTATTTACCTGATACCAATTGAGTACATGGAATCAATCATTATAATCATGGTTAATATTTTTATGGCTTTCACAATGCTTATATATTTTTAAATGTCATGTTGTAGCTGTGTCTCACTTTTCAATTGGAAGCAGAATAAATGACATGAAATTACATGAAACGGGTATTGCTGTTCTTATGAACTGTATACATTGAGCAAGTGCAATTTTCAGAGGATTCACAGATGTCTGAACTGAACTCTTCTACCTCGGACTCTACATTAGCCGTGGTTCCCAAGGAAACTAAATTACGGAGGCCAAAAAGTCCCAAGATTTATAGTCAGAAAGCTGGGGATCCAGTTGAGCCCACATTGTTGTTTCATTTGAGCATAGGTAGGCTTGAGACCCAGAAAGAACTCATGGTGCAATTCAAATCAGAGGCAGGAAATTCTTATTCTCTGCAAGATCAGGTCTACAAGGTCTCCTCAAGACCTTTGAGCTGATTGGATGGGTCCTTTTAGTTATGAAAGGTAATCTACTTTATTCATTTAAAAATTCATGTAAATTTTAGCTATAAGTACTTTCATAGACATAATAAGGTATGACTAGGTGTCTGGGTACTATTGCCCAAGCAAGTTGACATATAAATGATGTCATTACATCTATCTAATGAGTTTTCAGTTTCAGGTAGAATGCTTTAAACAGAGAAAGGATGGCTGGAGAAATCCAGAGCCACATGCTTTTACGTCTATTCTGGGAGTTGGAGACTAGTTCCTGGATTTGTACCACACAAAATACTGGCCATTTGTTATAGCAAATGTTTAATACTTATCAGCTTTTATTACATTTCTTATAGAACACCTTATATGTTTGGTGCACAATTTGTAGAAACAAACTAGCATTCTTTTTCTTCTGTACAACTTTCTTGTCATAGAACTTCAGACCAATTATTTGCATATTGTTTTTATAAGCTGATGTGCTCTGGCATGCTGATCAGCTTTTGGATCATGTTCTAAAAGATGGAGCAGGATTTCTAAGCCAGGGCTCTATTTTTTCCTGAATGTCTGTGAGCCCTAAGTTTAAAAATGAGTTTTCATTAGAAATCATAATTCTCTTTCAGTGTGAACATTTTATGATTTTTATAAGTTCATTTGGGCTCGGCTTATATAGTTGGTTGTCAGTGATCTGGGGACGGTTCAGGAAATTAACACTTGAGGCCTGTGGCTTGTTAACAGCAGGGTGACATTCCTTATTCATCCTTAGGCCTGGATACACTTAAACTCTCATTGCTAGAACAGCAGAAAAAGCAGACTTAAAAAGAACCCCACATATTAATCTAAACTTGACATATCATTGTCTACAGGGAAAAAAAAAAGTGTTTTGCTCTATCATGGACTAAGAGTCACCAGCCTTGATTGAGGGTTTGGCGGGTAATACATCAGCGCAGTCAGTAGATCTGTGAAGCAGGTACTATTTTAACACTTTGTGATGTAAGCATATGTGTGACATGCATGCCTGTATGTAGACATGCTAGCATTTATGTGGTGCAGATGTATGAGGGTTCATGTGAAGGATAAGACTTGGCATCGGATGTCTTTCTTGACCCACCTCTCTTTATTTACAGAAGCAGAGTCCTGTAGATGAATCCAGAGCTTACTGATTCTGGCTATCCTAGTAGCCAGCTTGTCCCGGGGAAGCCCTGTCTCTGTCACTTGAGAATTTGAATTACAGGTGGGCATCACACATGTCAGTTTTTTAATGTGAGTTCTAGAGCTATAAATTCAGGACTCATGATTTCATGGCCTGTACTTTACCCACTGAGCCATTTCTCCTGCCCATTTACAACTCCCCACCAGGGACCAGATAGAGATAGTCTGGAAATTTAAATTGCAAAATGATGTGAACCCACAAAGCATCCAGTTGATAAGTCCATATGGTATAACTGCAATTATAGGTCAGATCCTATCATCTCTTAGTTGTGGCTAAAACTTTCCAATGATACCCCTTTCAAGGTCTAACTTTGTACATGTCTTCAGAGGAAGTACATATCGATTCTATTACCATTCTTTTGTTCTCAGCCAGCTGTTATCTGCTTCTCACACCTGACTGAATCTGAACACACGCTGAATCACAGTTAATAGAAAACCTTTTAGGGACCACCCTTCAACCAGTTTCCATGGAAACAAATGCCAGCCTAGTAATAGACTAATTTTTAGTTTGATTAAAATTTTGACAAAAAGTCATTTTATAGTAAGTGTTTCTTCCTGATATGATAGACTCATCTATTTGTTTTCATCCATTCAAATATTCTGGATGCTGTGTTTGATGATCAACCAATTACCAAATACTGATTAACACAAAGAAAATTTTATTTAGGTACATCTAAATTGGGTTTGGGTTAGAATATTAGTATAAACTCTATATATACAATTTAATTCTGTGTTAAAATATTCAATAATTTAAAAATAATCTTTATAATGATATAGCTTATTTTACACAGTAGATTAGTGCGGCAAAATAAGAAATTCTTATTTCAGAAGCTATTTCTTGGAATTTTTTTCTCACTCACTAAAAAGGGTAATTTTAGAGTAGAGTTCTTGTAAAGATTCAGACACATGCTTCTATGTGCCTTTGGCTCCTCAGTATATGTATGTAATCTACTTGTGTCCTCTCTGGTTAACTCCTTCATAGAGGAAATACAATTTTATTTTACCATTTTTGAAAATTCTTTAATCTTTTTTCACAGTCTAGTTGCCATCCCTTTCCCAATCTGCCTTCCAACTGCTCCCCATCCCACTCCCCTTCCCCTGTCTCCAAGAGCACATCCCCAACCCCCTAACCTCCATGCCATCAGACCTCCCCACTCCCTGAGGCCTCAAGTCTCTCAAGGGTTAGGTGCAGAAGACATACAATTTTAAAGGAGCATTGCCACAACCTGGAAGGAAAGATAGTGTAAAGAGAAGATTGAATTATAAGTAGAAATCTTAGTCCCAGTGACCATTTAAACAGCCAGATGATGGAAGTAAAGTCACTTTAGTCATATGAGGGTTAGAATTGAGTCATGTAATCTTAAATTTCTTTTAGGTTAAGGTGTGTGTGTGGCAGGGTGGGTGGTGTGTGTGTGTGTGTGTGTGTGTGTGTGTGTGTGTGTGTGTGTGTATGTGTATGTCTGTTGGTGGTGTGGGTGGCCATGAAAATATATTATATTTTATAAGAAAGAGTCATTGGCCTGGAACTTACCAATTTCCCTATACTGGCTGGCCAGTGATATCTAGGAATCTGGTTGTCTCTGACTCTACTATTCTGGAGTTTCAAGTTGGTACTATCATACCTGGCTTTTTTATTTATGTTCTGGTCAAAACTCAGATTCTTATATTTGAAGGGCAAGTACTTTCTTAACTGAACTATCTTTCCAGTCCCATCTCTAGATTATTTATAGAATTATAGATTTAACTATAGAGTTGTGTTATTAAGGAGGAATAACTTCACTCCCTCTATTTGTAAGAGGTTACTATATTGTCTAATTTTGATACCGAGATACAGACACCATTGAAGAAAATTATGAGAATCTGAGTGTGCTATATTGTCATTTTCAGGAGGAAAATAAGAAAGGTTTTCTTTATCTTTAGTGTTTTAAATTAATAAAAAAGATGTAAGAATCTTGCGAAAGAAGACAAAGTACAAGTTCTCTGTCTCTTTCTTTTTTTCCACAATGAGCTAATCATTAAGCAGGACTACAGATTTGTGTCTGAAATAGATCCAAAAGACTTGTATTCTCTACCCTTATTTATTCTGTGGCCTATGTTTAAGAATAAGCCAAGGGCTCAATTGAGGATGCCTCAATCCCACTTGGGAGAGAGTAGAAAGCAATCACGGGAAGGGGGGAGAGAGGGAGGGACCTGGGTAGGAAAGGGGACAGGAAAGGGAAGAGGGGAATAGGATCAGGTATTGGGGGTGGGGGGCAGGACTGAAGCCCTGAGGGCTAGCAGAAAAAAAAATAGAAACAGGCAACCTTGGGAGGTAGGAGGTGGAACCCTCTAAAATGTACCAGAGAGCTGGGAGATGAGAGACTCTTAGGACTCAAAGGGAGTGACTTTAGATGAAATGCCCTACAGTGTGGGGAGAGAGAACTTGTAGAGTCTACCCCCAGTAGAAAGACAGGGCATCAAGTGGAGAGATGGGGTTGCCATCTCACAGTAAAAAAAACTCTGACCCACAATTGTTTCTGTCTGAAAGAACTGTAGGGTCAAAAATGGAGAAGAGCCTGAGGGAAAGGAGGTCCAGTGATAGGCCCAAATTGGGATCCACCTCAGGGTGACTGACACTATTACTGATGTTATGGTGTGCTTACAAACAGGGTCCTTTTGTGACTGCTGTTCGAAAGGCCCAACAAGCAGCTGAAAGAGTCAGATGCAGATATTTACGTCTAACCAATGGACAGAAGCTGGTGACCCCTTTGGTTGAATTAGGGACAGCTGGAAGAAGTTGAGGAGGAGGGCAACCTATTAGAATGACTAACAGTCTCAAATAACTTCGACCCCTGGGATCTCTCAGACACTGAGCCACCAACCAGGAAGCATACACCAGTTGATATGGGGGCTCCAACACATATACAGCAGAGGACTTCCTGGTCTGGACTCAGTCAGAGAAGTTTTACCTAACCCTCGAGAGACTTGGGGCCCCAGAGTGGGAGGTGTGGTGGGGGTGTGTATGGGAACATTCTCTTGGAGACGGGTGGGGGAGGAGCTGTGGGATGTGGAACATTTGGAGGGTGGACCAGGAGGGTGATAAAATCTGAACTAGAGAAAGTAGTAGTAGTAGTAGTAGTAGTAGTAGTAGTAGTAAAGAATAAGCCAACTAAGGGGAAGTTTAGGTCTGTAACTAGACACAGTTTTGTTCTTAGTTGTAGTATATTTGTTAGTAGCTGGAAAAGAAGAAAAGACATAAAAAGAATGGACATTCAAGGTATGCCAACCTTTGATAGATTAGTTCCACTTGGAAGAGAAATGTGAACCATTAGCAAGCACATTCCATAGAAAGCTTGAGGAGAGTAGAGGGATGTGCCCAAGGTGAAACTTAAAAAGGGATTGAAGCGCAGTGTTTTCAGAGAGGAGCAGACCACTAAAAACTGCTTCCTGGTGATAAGGAGCTCTACTTTGTGTTCTGAATGGGAGTAGAGAGAAATGACACAAGAGAAAGAAAGGAGGCCTCTGAACGTGGAAACATGCCTGCCCCGCACTACAGAGGAAGCCAGGGCTTCTTGATATTGAGACACATGCCACTTCTATCATGATGGTGCTTTGAGTAGAGTGTAGTGTAAAATGGGAACAGAATTGGTGGCTCAGCTCTTGGGAGGTATGCAGTGAGCAGGGTTTTTGAGCAGTGGTGCGGACATTTAGAACCATTCAGAAAAACCAAAGGATGTGAACGGATGTATTGCTGAGGAAGGATGAAAGTGAGGCTTGGAAATGTCTACCGTAAGTGAGATGAGAAAGAAGCACCCTCATAGATCCAGGGGGAGGGAGGGTGGGATAGGGGATTTCCAGAGGGGAAACCAGGAAAGGGGATAACATTTGAAATCGAAATAAATAAAATATCAAATAAAAATGTATTAAAAATAATAACAATTGAAAAAAGGAGACAACACACACACACACACACACACAGACACAGACACACAGGAACCAAGTTATAGAAGGTCCTCAAGGTGTCATGGAAATTCTAGGAGGGAAGAGTTTCAAGAAAAGAATCATAAGTTGGGCTGCATATTGGGGAGAGATACCCGAGGAAGAAAACTATAATTCATCATTACTGGTAACTTTTAATAGAGCAATGTCAACTTTGGATGTGTATAAAAGTCAGTTTTTATAGTGTAAAGGAGGTTTGGGCTGGTTCCCCAAGCAGTGATGCCCATGCTAAGAAATTCCAGCTATTAAATAGGGACTTTTACTCAAGGAGGCAACACTGGCAAGGAAAAGAAAGATTTATGATTGGAGAGAGCTATTTTCAAGAGCTACTTATTGGCGGACGCTGGGATTCGTGCTGCAGCTTTCTTCATCATTGCTGTTTGAAACCAGAGCTTCAATTAAGCCATAAGATTGGAGTTGAGTATAATCTTTGACATCATTAACCTGAGAAGTCATGATAATTGTAAGCAAGGGTGCAGTGAAACCAGGAAACATTTATTGGGAGAAACAAAGATTTATTTAGGGAAACTCAAAACTGCCAAGGCTGTTTCTTCATATCTCTGGGAACTGAGAGGACAGTTAAAGACTGAGAAGACCTTGTACATTTTAAGGGGGTATGTCTGGACAGTGGGAGCAGCCTGGGAGTTAGAGGTTTGCATAGGGGCTTGATATGTGTTACTGGTGTGTGTTGATAGGGAACTAGAAGGCTTATTGCTGGAGGGGACAGTTAAAGGATGTAATGGTTTTTCCTGACAAACCGAAATCAGTTTCTTAGGAATGCTAAATTTAGGCATTGTTTATCTGTAAGCAATTCTTCTATATTCTCAGGTCAGAGTCCAGCTTGAGCTGAGCCCAGACATTCATTTATAACAGTGTCAGTGGCACTGGGGGGGGGAGCCCACTTTGGGCCTATCATCAATGCTGTCTGAACATGGCCCTTTTCTATCACTATACTTTTTCTTTCTCCTTCTTTTTTTCCTCTTATTCCTTACTTATGAATATTTACATAGTTTTAGGCATGTGGATTACAAGTTTGAAAGAGATCGATATGGTCTCTCCTGTCACTGTGGTTTTAAAAAGCGACAGAAAGGATTAGGAAGTGACCAAATATTTCAGGAGCCTGAAGTTTTATATCTGCTTTACCAAGTGAAGAAATTTTATAAGAGCATTACTTATTGATAAGTTGTCAAGGCAGAATCAGCAGTGCTTATTTTTATTGAAATTGGAAAGTTGATTATGTCCAACAAGCTTGACAATTTATGTGGATAAACCTTGGGAGAGAAGTCAGTCGTTTAAAATAGTGTGCTTGGCCATCTTGCATCCAGTTTTCTTTTATTTAATGAAGATCAATAATTGTATTTCAACAGCACACTCCTGGTTTTTTATTGCTACTTGATCCAACTATCAACTGTTCATTAAGCCAAAGCTTATTTGTTATCCTTGATTTTGTTGTTGTTGTTGTTGTTAGTGGTTGTGGTGTCTGTACCTGTGTGAGTGTATGTGATGAGTGTGTTTATGTGGTGTGTATGATGTGTGAGTGTGTGTGTGTATTTGTGACAAGTGAAGGATATTAAATTATTTGCAATGATTTCTTTATCTTCTGGACAGGTTTTGGCACAGGGGAACTATTCAGTGTGTGAGGTGAGCTGGAAGGGACATTCGTTCCTGCAGAGGTTACACGAACAATTGCACTAAACTACAAACTAGCTGTGGGGATGCAATGGAATTTTCAAAAGGAAAATATTTCATGTACATTGCCTTGTCATGTTAAAGAATCTACTGCTCCCTGTAGGGTTTAAATTTTAACAATGGCTTCTGTGACAGGACAGACTCACATTGCACGATATATTTAATCCAACTTGTGCTTTTATAACACCTAAAACTGATCTACTCAGGACTTTGGTAAAGCTGAAAACCTCCCTGTGCCTCCTGATCACCTTTCGACCTTACTTGCTGGCTGGCTCCATTGTTGTCTCCTCACTAGGTGGGTATTGGGCATCACGTTCATGCTCAGCATCTCTATCTGTTACCCTCACTTGTCTGCCAGAAAAATGCATCTGTTCTATTTATACCAGTTTAAGAAAAAAACATGGCATGGCGTTACCTTCCCTCTACTCTGCCATTTTATTTATATTTCTGTATTAAATATAGAAAAAGAAGAAATAGGAAATAAGTATATTTTGTAAATTTCATCATGTTCTTTGTAAGATCAATCAATGTCACAGTCATTGACACTGGTTTTAATCTGTTCATAGAAAACTACCCAGAAACTTGACTTTAGTTTTACCCTCTCTGTCAGGACTTTAGCTGTCAACTTGATACATTCTTGCAGTCATCTGGGAAGTATGTGTGTGAGTGTATGTGGTGTGAGGGCTCAACTAAGAAATTGCTTTAATCAGAGTATCCTGTAGCCATGCTATGGAACATTTTCTTAGCTGTCAACTTATGGTGCTGCCCCTACACAGGTAGATCTAAGCAGGTAGCTGAGCAGGAGCCTGGGAGAAAGCCAAGAAGCCTCACTCTTCCATGGTTTTGCTTCAAGCTCCTGCCTCGAGTTCCTGCCTTGGTATCCCTCCATGATGAACCTGTAAGCCAAATAAACTGTTTTTTTTCTTCAAGTTGCTTTTTTGCTGTGGTGCTTATCACAGCAACAGAAACCAAGCTAGAACACCTTCCAATCATAATACATCCCGTCTCAAGCTTCCCTTCGGCTTCTTGGAAGCAAGCACACAATTGTATTTCTTACAGATAAACATCAGAAGTAAATGAGATGACTCACATGAAAGTGTTTTAGATATTTGTAGAGTAACATAAGTATAGAAATTATAACTACAAATGGAAATCTCTAGACCACTGATTTTCACATATGTTATCAGTTCTATCTCCAAGTCTCTGCAGTCATATTTACCACATAGAAATAAGCAAGCATCAGGAGTATACTCTAAAGAAGTGTTCTCCATTTTTGCCCATGAATGAAATGATCCTAAGACACAGTGTTCTCATACACTTTGTGATCTGTGTGAACTATAGATAGCCCTAAAGCTGATTTGCTTTGTTATCTGTTCAGATTAGAAAGTTCTTTGCTTTCCCTTTTTGTCTCAATATGACAGATGATTTATTTATTTATTTATTTATTTACATCCCAAACACTGCTCCCCCCATAGCCCCCTCACAGAATCCCTTCCCTTTGTCCCTCCCTTCTCTTCTGAGAGGGCTCCCCCTGAGTATTCCCCATCTTGGTGCATCAAGTCTTGGACAGATTAGGTGCATCCTCTCCCACGGAGGCCAGACAAAGCAGCCCTGTTGGGAAATTGATACCACAGCCATACTACAGCTTTAGGTAGAACCTCTGCTCCAGTTGTGGGGGGAACCACCTGACCATCTGCTACATATGTGCCTGCGGTCTCATTCTAGCCCATGTATGCTCTTTCATTAGTGGCTAAGTGTCTGAGAGCCCCCAGGGATCTGGATTATTCAACTCTGTTGGTTCTTCTGTTGGTTTCCCATCCCTTTCAGGGTCTTGCTTCCCCCAATTTTTCCAAAAGGATCCTGAACCTCCATCTAATGTTTGGCTACGGGTGTCTGCATCTGTTTCAATCAACTGCTGGGTAGAACCTCTCAGAGGACAGTTATGCTAGGCTCCTGTCTTCATGTATAATAGAGTATCATTAGTAATGTCAGGGACTGGTGCTTGTCCATGGGGTGGGTTTCAAGTTGGGCTGTTTTTTTGGCTGTCCATTTATTCAGTCTCTGCTCCATTTTTGTCCTTTTAGACAGGACATATTTTGGGTGGAAAGTTTTGTGGGAGAGTTGATGTCTCTATCCCTCCACTGGGGATCCTGCCTGGCTATAGGAGGTGGCCTCTTCAGGTTCCATGCCTGCGCTATTAGGCATCTCAGCTAAGGTCACTGGCATTGACTTGTGGTAGGCTTTCCCATCCCAGGGCTCTGGGATTTCCCCAGCTACATATTTCCATTCATTCTCCAGTCTCTCCCCACACCTAATCCTCTCCTCCTTTCTCCTCCCCTCCCTTTCCCTCCACTCCACTCCTCTCCAGTTTCTCCTCTTCTCTGCCTCCTATCACAGTTTTGTTTCACCTTCTAAGTGTGATTCAAGCATCCTTGCTTGGGTCTTTCTTCTTGTTTAACTCCTTTGGATCTGTGGAGTGTACCATGGATATTGTGTTCTTTATGGCTAATATCCACTTCTCAGTTAGTACATACCATGCACATCATTTTGGGTCTATGTTACCTCACACAGGATCATATTTTCTAACTCCATCCATTTCCATGCAACATCCACAATGTCCTTGTTTTTAATAGCTGTATTGTATTCCATTGTATAAATGAGCCACATTTCCTGTATCCATTATTTGAGGGATCCATTATTATGAGGGATTTCTGGGTTGTTTCCAGTTTCTGACTAATATAAATAAAGCTTCTATGAACATATGGAGCACATGTCCTTGAAGTATGATAGAGCATCTTTTGGTGATATGGTCAGGAGCAGGTTAAGTGGGTCTTCAGGTAAAACTGTTCCTAATTTTCTGAGAAACTGACAGATTGATTTCCAGAGTAGTTGTATAACTTTGCAATGCCACCAGCAATGGAGTTTCCCCCTTTCTCCTCTCCAGGATGTGCTATCACAGAAGTTAATGATCAAAGAAAACATTCATTCTAGGTTGAATTTGAGTTCTGAGATCTTGTGATCTAAGGATGTGGCCATAGGTTTCGGTGTGCACTATGAAAAGACGGGTTACCAATAAAGAATTTATAATTCTATTATAAGAATAGAGAACCCAGATCTCCCTCAACAAAGAAAAGGATACAGAAAATGTGGTACATTGCTCAATGGAGTACTACTCAGCTATTAAAAACAATGAATTTATGAAATTTTTAGACATGGATCTGGAGGATATCATCCTAAGTGAGGTAACCCAGTCACAAAAGAACACACATGATATGCACTCACTGATAAGTGGATATTAGCCCAGAAGTTCAGAATACCCAAGATACAATCTGTAAAACACATGAAACTCAAGAAGAAGGAAGACCAAAATGTGGATACTTCTATCCTTCTTAGAAGGGGGGAACAAAATACCCATGTAAGGAGTTACAGAGACAAAATTCAGACCAGAGACTGAAGAAATGACCATCCAGAGACTGCTCCACCTGGGGATCCATCCCATAAACAACCACCAAGCCCAGATGCTATTCTGTATGTCAAAAAGAGCTTTCTGACAGGAGCCTGATAAAATTGTCTCCTGAGAGGCTCTGCCAGTGCCTGACAAATACAGAAGTGGATACTCACATCTGTCCATTGGACAGAGCACAGGGTCCCCAATGAAAGAATTAGAGAAAGTATCCAAGGAGCTGAAGGGGTTTGCAGCCCCATAGGAGGAACAACAATATGAACTAACTAGTACCCCCAGAGATCCCTGGGACTAAACTACCAATCAAGGAAAACACATAGTAGGACTCATGGTTTCAGCCGATTATACAGCAGAGGATGGCCTAGCTGGACATCAATGGGAGGAGAGGAAGGCCGTTGGTCCTGTACAGGTTCTATGCCGCAGTATAGGAGAATGTCAGGTCCAGAAAGTTGGAGTGGGTGGATTGGGGAGCAGGGGGAGGTGGGAAGAGATAGGGGATTTTCAGAGGGAAAACTAGGAAAGGGCATAACATTTGAAATGTAAATAAAGAAAATATCTAATAAAAAATTCCCAAAATAAAATAAGTATTCTTGAAAAAAGGAATAAAGAACACATGATTATATAGTTTAGCTGAACAAGACTTTAAAATTATAACTAAGATAGATGACAATCTGTTTCTTGGTAAATACAAGTTGTCAGCTAAGCATAGCAAAAAACTTGCTACTATACACTGACTTGCTTAAACTAAGTTACAAAGGAATTATTGCTTTGGGGTTGTGATGAACTTGTGGAGAGAAAGATAGATGGGAAATATTTAGTTAGTATGAGTTTCAAAAGAAGAATATATAATCATTAATCCTGTTGTAATTTCCTTTTGTATGTAATGATTCTAATCTGTTTTTGAAGAGTATGTTTCTGTGGTGTTTTTAGAGAACATGTAACTTGTGGGTGTGAGTTAATCTTTTCTTACATAAAGAACTTTGTCTTAGATAGTATAAAAAGACCAAGACTAAAAATAAAGTTGTTGGAATAAGCTCGTTGATGTTTGCTCCATCCACCAAATGTGTATGTGTGTAAAATGGTTGGAGCTTTGCCCATTCTCCAAATGCATGTATCCATATGTATTTAAAGAAGTTGGAGCTTCATCCACCAAGTGTGTGTGTGTGTGTGTGTGTGTGTGTGTGTGTGTGCATGTGTGCCTGTCTTACATCTTTCCTGACCCACCACCTTTCCTTATATCACTGAACACATTGATGGAGCTGGAATTCAACAGTCAAATTTATGTAGACATAGTGTAGTTATTAGCATAACTACCATAACTTAGTGGTGTAAAATACAAGTTTACCATATCAAGTTTTATGTGGCAGAATTTTAATACTACTCTCATCTTATTAGGTTCAAATAAAAGCAATTATTTCTGGAGACTCTTAAGGAAAATAATTTTTTGTCATTTCTGTTTCTACAGCATATTCTTATGGGTTAATTTATGATCCAGTTAATTTATCATCAAACTCTCATCAATGTGAAAACTCTAATCCATTTCCATTATCCTATTTTTCTATATCTGCCTGACCAGAGTCATGAATATTCTCTGATTTTAAGTACTCATTGGGTCCACTCCATAGTGCTTATTGTTTGAAATTCTCTTGCCACAGAAGTTACCATAGTCAAGGGTTCTAGGAATTACACCATAGATATTTTTGCAGATATTATTTCTTCCATAGAAAAATAAAATTTATCTTTACTTAAAATTGCTCATAACTATATTATGCCAGTATATCCTAAAAATTTTAGGTCCTAATCATAAATTAAAAATCATTACTGTAAGTCCTAATATATTATAAAACTCTCACTCTTCATTTCTTTTTTTTTAAATTTTTAATGTTTTTTTCTTACGTATTTTCCTCAATTACATTTCCAATGCTATCCCAAAAGTCCCCCATACGGCCCCCCACTTCCCTACCCTCCCATTCCCATTCTTTTGGCCCTGGCATTCCCCTATATTGGGGCATATAAAGTTTGCAAGTCCAATGGGCCTCTCTTTCCAGTGATGGCCGACTAGGCCATCTTTCGATACATATGCAGCTAGAGACAAGAGCTCCGGGGTACTGGTTAGTTCATCATGTTGTTCCAACTATAGGATTGCAGATCCCTTTAGCTCCTTGGGTACTTTCTCTAGCTTCTCCATTGGGAGCCCTGTGATACATCCAATAGCTGACTGTGAGCATCCACTCCTGTGTTTGCTAGGCCCCTGCATAGTCTCACAAGAGACAGCTATCTTTGGGTCCTTTCAGCAAAATCTTGCTAGTGTATGCAATGGTGTCAGCGTTTGGAAGCTGATTATGGGATGGATCCCTGGATACGGCAGTCTCTAGATGGTCCATCCTTTCATCACAGCTCCAAACTTTGTCTCTGTAACTCCTTGCATGGGTGTTTTGTTCCCAATTCTAAGAAGGGGCATAGTGTCCACATTTTGGTCTTCATTCTTCTTGAGTTTCATGCGTTTAGCAAATTGTATCTTATACCTTGGGTATCCTAAGTTTTGGGCTAATATCCACTTATCAGTGAATACATATTGTGTGAGTTCCTTTGTGATTGTGTTACCTCACTCAAGATGATGCCCTCCAGGTCCATCCATTTGGCTAGGAATTTCATAAATTCATTATTTTTAATAGCTGAGTAGTACTCCATTGTGTAAATGTACCATAATTTCTGTATCCATTCCTCTGTTGAGGGACATCTGGGTTCTTTCCAGCTTCTGGCTATTATACATAGGGCTGCTATGAACATAGTGGAGCATGTGTCCTTCTTACCGGTTGGGACATCTTCTGGATATATGCCCAGAAGAGGTATTGCTGGATCCTCAGGTAGTACTATGTCCAATTTTCTGAGGAACCGCCAGACTGATTTCCAGAGTGGTTGTACAAGCTTGCAAACCCACCAAAAATGGAGGAGTGTTCCTCTTTCTCCACATCCCCGCCAGCATCTGCTGTCACCTGAATTTTTGATCTTAGCCATTCTGACTGGTGTGAGGTGGAATCTCAGGGTTGTTTTGATTTGCATTTCCCTGATGATTAAGGATGTTGAACATTTTTTCAGGTGCTTCTCTGCCATTTTGTATTCTTCAGGTGAGAATTCTTTGTTCAATTCTGAGCCCCATTTTTTAATGGGGTTATTTGACTTTCTGGAGTCCACCTTCTTGAGTTCCTTATATATATTGGATATTAGACCCTTATCTGATTTAGGATAGGTAAAGATCCTTTCCCAATCTGTTGGTGGTTTTTTTGTCTTATTGATGGTGTCTTTAGCCTTGCAGAAGCTTTGCAGTTTCATGAGGTCCCACTTGTCAATTCTCGATCTTACAGCACAAGCCATTGCTGTTCTATTCAAGAGTTTTTCCCCTGTGCCCATATTTTCAAGGCTTTTCCCCACTTTCTCCTCTATAAGTTTCAGTGTCTCTGGTTTTATGTGAAGTTCCTTGATCCACTTAGACTTGACCTTAGTACAAGGAGATAGGAATGGATCGATTCGCATTCTTCTACATGATAACAACCAGTTGTGCCAGCACCATTTGTTGAAAATGCTGTCTTTCTTCCACTGGATGGTTTTAGCTCCCTTGTCGAAGATCAAGTGACAGTAGGTGTGTGGGGTCATTTCTGGGTCTTCATTCTATTCCATTGGTCTATTTGTCTGTCACTATACCAGTACCACGCAGTTTTTATCACAATTGCTCTGTAGTAAAGTTTTAGGTCTGGCATGGTGATTCCACCAGAGGTTCTTTTATCCTTAAGAAGAGTTTTTGCTATCCTAGGTTTTTTGTTATTCCAGATGAATTTGGAGATTGCACTTTCTAATTCGTTGAAGAATTGAGTTGGAATTTTGATGGGGATTGCATTGAATCTGTAGATTGCTTTTGGCAAGATAGCCATTTTTAAAATGTTGATCCTGCCAATCCATGAGCATGGAAGATCTTTCCATCTTCTGAGATCTTCTAGAATTTCTTTCTTCAGAGACTTGAAGTTCTTATTATACAGATCTTTCACTTCCTTAGTTAGAGTCATGCCAAGATATTTTATATTATTTGTGACTATTGAGAAGGGTGTTGTTTCCCTAATTTCTTTCTCAGCCTGTTTATTCTTTGTGTAGAGAAAGGCCATTGATTTGTTTGAGTTAATTTTATATCCAGCTACTTCACCGAAGCTGTTTATCAGGTTTAGGAGTTCTCTGGTAGAATTTTTAGGGTCACTTATATATACTATCATATCATCTGCAAAAAGTGATATTTTGACTTCATCTTTTCCAATTTGTATCCCTTTGATCTCCTTTTGTTGTCGAATTGCTCTGGCTAGGACTTCAAGTACTAGGTTGAATAGGTATGGAGAAAGTGGACAGCCTTGTCTAGTCCCTGATTTTAGAGGGATTGCTTCAAGCTTCTCACCATTTACTTTGATGTTGGCTACTGGTTTGCTGTATATTGCTTTTATCATGTTTAGGTATGGGCCTTGAATTCCTGATCTTTCCAAGACTTTTATCATGAATGGGTGTTGTATTTTGTCAAATGCTTTTTCTGCATCTAATGAGATGACCATGTGGTTTTTGTCTTTGAGTTTGTTTATATACTGGATTACGTTGATGGATTTCCGTATATTGAACCATCCCTGCATCCCTGGGATGAAACATACTTGGTCAGGATGGATGATTTTTTTAATGTGTTCTTGGATTCGGTTAGCAAGAACTTTATTGAGTATTTTTGCATCAATATTCATAAGGGATATTGGTCTGAAGTTTTCTATCTTTGTTGGGTCTTTTTGTGGATTAGGTATCAGAGTAATTGTGGCTTCATAGAATGAGTTGGGTAGAGTACCTTCTGTTTCTATTTTGTGGAATAGTTTGTGAAGAACTGGGATTAGATCTTCTTTGAAGGTCTGATAGAACTCTGCACTAAACCCATCTGGTCCTGGGCTTTTTTTGGTTGGAAGACTATTAATGACTGCTTCTATTTCTTTGGGGGATATAGGGCTGTTTAGATCATTAACCTGATCTTGGTTCAACTTTGGTACCTGGTATCTGTCTAGAAACTTGTCCATTTCATCCAGGTTCTCCAGTTTTGTTGAGTATAGCCTTTGGTAGAAGGATCTGATGGTGTTTTGGATGTCTTCAGGATCTGTTGTTATGTCTCCTTTTTCATTTCTGATTTTGTTAATTAGAATGCTTTCCCTGTGCCCTCTAGTGAGTCTGGCTAAAGGTTTATCTATCTTGTTGATTTTCTCAAAGAACCAGCTCCTTGATTGGTTGATTCTTTGAATAGTTCTTTTTGTTTCCACTTGATTGATTTCGCCCCTGAGTTTGATTATTTCCTGCCGTCTACTCCTCTTGGGTGAATTTGCTTCCTTTTGTTCTAGTGCTTTTAGATGTGTTGTCAAGCTGCTAATGTGTGCTCTTTCTAGTTTCTTTTTGGAGGCACTCAGAGCTATGAGTTTTCCTCTTAGAAATGCTTTCATTGCGTCCCATAAGTTTGGGTATGTTGTGGCTTCATTTTCATTGAACTCTAAAAAGTCCTTGATTTCTTTCTTTATTCCTTCCTTGACCAAGGTATCATTTAGAAGAGTGTTGTTCAGTTTCCACGTGAATTTTGGCTTTCTATTATTTATTTTGTTATTGAAGATCAGCCTTAGTCCATGGTGATCTGATAGGATGCATGGGACAATTTCAATATTTTTGTATCTGTTGAGTCCTGTTTTGTGCCCAATTACGTGGTCAATTTTGGAGAAGGTACCATGAGGTGCTGAGAAGAAGGTGTATCCTTTTGTTTTAGGGTAAAATGTTCTGTAGATATCTGCCAGATGCATTTGATCCATAACTTCTGTTAGTTTCACTGTGTCCCTGTTTAGTTTATGTTTCCATGATCTGTCCATTGGTGAAAGTGGTGTGTTGAAGTCTCCCACTATTATTGTATGAGGTGCAATGTGTGCTTTGAGATTTACTAAAGTTTCTTTAATGAATGAGGCTGCCTTTGTATTTGGAGCATAGATATTCAGGATTGATAGTTCCTCTTGGAAGATTTTACCTTTGATGAGTATGAAGTGCCCCTCCCTGTCTTTTTTGATGACTTTGGGTTGGAAGTCAATCTTATCAGATATTAGAATGGCTACTCCAGCTTGTTTCTTCATACCATTTGCTTGGAAAATTGTTTTCCAGCCTTTCATTCTGAGGTAGTGTCTATCTTTTTCTCTGAGATGAGTTTCCTGCAAGCAGCAAAATGTTGGGTCTTGTTTGTGTAGCCAGTTTGTTAGTCTATGTCTTTTTATCGGGGAGTTGAGTCCATTGATATTAAGAGATATTAAGGAAAAGTAATTGTTGTTTCCTGTTATTTTTGTTGTTAAAGTTGGCATTCTGTTCTTGTGGCTGTCTTCTTTTAGGTTTGTTGAGGGATTACCTTCTTGTTGTTTCGAGGGCGTGGTTCCCGTCCTTGTATTGGTTTTTTTCTGTTATTATCCTTTGAAGGGCTGGATTCGTGGAGAGATAATGTGTGAATTTGGTTTTGTCGTGGAATACTTTGGTTTCTCCATCTGTGTTAATTGAGAGTTTGGCTGGGTATAGTAGCCTGGGCTGGAATTTGTGATCTTTTAGTGTCTGTATAACATCTGTCCAGGATCTTCTGGCTTTCATAGTCTCTGGTGAAAAATCTGGTGTAATTCTGATAGGCTTGCCTTTATATGTTACTTGGCCTTTTTCTCTTACTGCTTTTAGTATTCTATCTTTATTTAGTGCATTTGTTGTTCTGATTATTATGTGTCGGGAGGTATTTCTTTTCTGGTCCAGCCTATTTGGAGTTCTGTAGTCTTCTTGTATGTTCATGGGCATCTCTTTCTTTAGATTTGGGAAGTTTTCTTCTATAATTTTGTTGAAGATGTTTGCTGGTCCTTTGAGTTGAAAATCTTCATTCTCATCCACTCCTATTATCCGTAGGTTTGGTCTTCTCATTGTGTCCTGTATTTCCTGGATGTTTTGAGTTAGGATCTTTTTGCATTTTCCATTTTCCTTGATTGTTGTGCTGATGTTCTCTATGGAATCTTCTGCACCTGAGATTCTCTCTTCCATCTCTTGTATTCTGTTGCTGATGCTTGCATCTATGGTTCCAGATTTCTTTCCTAGGGTTTCTATCTCCAGTGTTGCCTCATTTTGGGTTTTCTTTATTGTGTCTACTTCCCTTTTTAGGTCTAGTATGGTTTTGTTCATTTCCATCATCTGATTGGATGTGTTTTCCTGCTTCTCTTTAAGGACTTCTACCAGTTTGGTTGTGTTTTCCTGTTTTTCTTTAAGGACTTGTAACTCTTTAGCCATGTTCTCCTGTAGTTCTTTAAAGTCCTTCTTGATGTCCTCTACCATCATCATGAGATATGCTTTTAAATCCAGGTCTAGCTTTTCAGGTGTGTTGGGGTGCCCTGGACTGGGGGAAGTGGGAGTGCTGGGTCCTGATGATGGTGAGTGGTCTTGGTTTCTGTTAGTAGGATTCTTACGTTTACCTCTCGCCATCTGGTAATCTCTGGAGTTGTTATAGTTGTCTCTGTTCAGAGGTTGTTCTTCTGGTGATTCTGAGTATCCTCTGTCAGCAGACCTGGGAGACAGGCTCTCTCCTCTGAGTTTCAGTGGTTAGAGCACTCCCTGCTGACAAGCTTTCCTCTTAAAGGGAAGGTGTACAGATATCTGGCGTTTGGACCTCCTCCTGGCCGAAGAAGAAGGCAGAAAACAGGACCTTTCCCAGATGCTGTGTTGCTTTGGCAGGTCACAGAAGCTGTAGGCTTCTGTGGTGCACTCTCTCAGCTGTGCAGACTAACTTCCTAAGTTCAGTGGAGTCCTGGATCCAAGATGTGCTCCCTGCTCCTGAGGCAGAGGGCGCCTGTGCAGGGCAGACCACTGTATTCCAGCTGGGAGGGTGCCGGATGTCTGCGGCCCCAAAAGGGTGCTGCCTCAGCGGCTCTGTGGCTCCCGCCTGTCCCAGAAGCTGTCTGCCTCTGTGGTCCTCACTCTAACCTGTACAGACTAAGTTCGGCGGAGTCCCGGAGCCAAGATGGCGCTCCCTGCAGGGCAGATCACTGTCCTCCGGCTGGGAGGGTGCCGGATGTCTGCCGTATCATTTTTTTAATGTCACATCTGAGAACCATCTGCACAGCCAAGGTCACAAATGCTGACACATATCTTTGCATTTCCCTCTCAGGGTTTCACATATTATATCCTTACTGTTATTGCTTATAGTCTATTTTGAGTTAAAGTATAGTCCAAACACACACACACACACACACACACACACACACACACATATATATATATAATTATTTCAGAAAAATTTCCCCACTAGATTTCTTGACACTCTCATTTCAATATTTCAAAACCCTCCCCTCAAGGTAAAAAGTTGGTTAGATTCTCAGTTTTATTTATGTCTATCAATGACTACCATTATGCAAATATTTCATTATCTTAATTACAGTGGCTTTGTATTGAGATTTGAGATCAGAAAATGTAAATCTACAATTGTGAGCTTTTTCAAAGTTGGTTTGGACATCCTGGGTCCTTTCTGTCTCCAGTTTCATTGCAAGATCGGGTACCATTGGATACCAATAATGGCAAACCCGATTATAAAGCTCTGTTGGAGAGGAGAAATGACTTTGGAAAAAAGCTCTCTACAAGAACTTTTACGATGTAGCTTCTTGTTAATGGGGAAAAACCTGCTTGCGTTCTTAAAGCTGAATTTTTGTTATGTGTGAAATGTGCAAATCAGAATGCATTGATCTCTTTAAATTCAAGATCCTGATTTTATATACATATTGCAGACCTGAGGGGAAAAATATGAATCATCTTAGAAACACCTTAGATTATTAAAAAATTCATCTACTTTATTCTATGAATATTAATGGGCACCTGACAAACATAATAACTATTAATCAATATATTAGTTTGGCAGAATTCTTTCTTCCACTAAATTAAATAAAATCCTATTTTAACCAAGCAATTTATTAAACTTCTCGTTAGTAACAGACTTTTATGCTATTGGTATATATTCATACACACACACACACACACACACACATATATATATATATGTGTGTGTGTGTATACATATATGTATATAACATTTATTTTTTATTATTCTTATCTCTTCTGTTACATTCTGAGAGCAGTTTTCCCTCCTTCCACTCCTCCCAGTTTCTCCTCCATTTCTCCTTTCCCCCAGGTCCACTCCTCTGCTTCCCTTCAGAAAAGAGCTGGACTCTCAGGGATATCAACCAAACAAGGCATAACAAGTTTCAATAAGACTAGGCCCATCCCTCATATTAAGTCTGACAAGGTAACCCAGTAGGAGAAAACGGGTCCCAACAACAGGTGAGACTTGAAGCCACCTTCTACTCTCATTGTTAGGAGTACCAAATGAACATAGTTTTAAGATTATAATTTAATTATATTTATCTCTTCCCTTTCCTCCCTCAGAACAATCCCATAAACCCCTCTCTGCTCTCCTTCACAATCATGACCTCTTTTTCATTGTTATTGTAGGCAATATGTATTTTATATACGTATATATTCCTAAATATAGTCTATAGAATGTTACTTGTACATATGGTTTTTTTTTTCTTTTTTATTGGATATTTTCTTTATTTACATTTCAAATGTTATCCCCTTTCCTAGTTCCCCCTCTGAACCAACCTCCCCTCCCCCTGCCTTGAGTTACTTAAAAAGAAAATGGCTTAAGTGATTAAAATAACTGTGTTAAATAGAACATAAAAACAAAAACAAAACATATTTTAAATATTATATTTTGTATTTTAAATTTTATTTATGTTATATAAATATATGATATATAATTATATATGAATATATTATATATATTATATTGGCGCTCCCTGCTCCTGAGGCAGAGGGCTCCTGTGCAGGGCGGACCACTCTCCTCCTGCTGAGAGGGTGCCATATGTCTGCGGCCCCAAAAGGGTGCTGCCTCAGCAGCTCTGTGGCTCCCGCCTGTCCCAGGATCTGTCTGCCTCTGTGGTGCAGACTAAGTTCCCTCACCCTTCATTTCTTTTGGGAAAGGAAGTAAAATGCTTAATCTTGATTATCAGTCTGATGAGGGTTACAATTGAAAGACTCCGAAAGAAGCCCCTCGCTCAGGCCTCAGGACAATAGAGGACACCCAAGAACTCAAGATAGACCGAGCTTCTTGTAAACCACATGAGGCTTTATTCGGGGAAAGTCAGAGCTCTGGGGATGACTCATATCCCACGCAGGGGTAGAGGAGTCGACCTCAAGGGGAAAGAGGTCCCAGTTTTTATAGGCCCTCAGGGGGGAAAGGAGAAGGGGGAGAGTAGGGGATTTCCAGATCTAAACAATGTCTATTCTCCAGAAATGGGTATGGGAGGGGTACAAGGAAAGAGTCTAATGAAGGTGCAGCAATGGGCACACACCTGGTCAGAACATTGGCAGACACACAGGTTCGAGGAGTGGCCAAAGCATTGTGCACCTTTATTTTTCTAAATCATTGAAGCTAGTTCTACTAAAGATAAAATCTATTTTATCAATTTCAGGGTTCTATGACCTTTTACATTCTGCCAGGATCTTTCACAATCACCATAGTAACAAACCTATAAGCATGTCTTAGAGCTTTTCTAGATGAGGTCAATTGCAGTAAAGAGTCACCCTAAATGTAATGGTACCATCCCACGGGATGGGTTTCCTAAACCTAGTAGAAAGGAGAAAGTGACCTGAGTGTGAACACTCAAAGAGCTTTGCTTCCTGATCGTAAAGGCAATGTGACAAACTGCCTCTCTTTCAATCACACCTCCTGTTGGTATGACTTTCCAACCATAAAGGACCATACCTTTAAACTATGAGTTAGTTAAATCATTTCTTGTCAGGTACATGATCATGACAATGAGGAAAGTAACTGCATTATGTTTCTCAAGAGCTTTAGGCTTATGGCTATTACAGCTATTATAGTTGGATGATTCAGAGTACATGGATTTGATGAGAAGTTTTAGAAAGTGGTCAGGTCCAACAAAAGAGACTCAGAGCAGGGAAACACTTCAACAGAAGTTCCTATCTATGGGAAGAATTTCTCTATGGTTAAGTAGCATCTTAGGTGTGAGGGGATCCCTGTAGCACGTGCATGTTTACATCACACACAGTGGCTTGGATAACAGAGGAGGTGATCTGTATGGATTTCTGAAATTTAAATACTATAGGCATGTAGAACACACCTAAAATGAATATCCCATCTGTCACAGAACTGTTATGCAGAGGTAACTCTGAGCTAAAAAGGACAGCAATAAGGCTAAAAATATATGTCATTGTGTCAGGAATATTGAGACACTCTTGGAGTTCTGTTAGGTGCACTGGGCTTCCTGGTTGATCTCATAAATAGAGCCACAGTAGTGATTCAGTAGTTTCTTATGAGTAGACAAGGAGGGCACAGCCAACAGATTGCATATAATATGAAATAAAGGTGTGTAAGAATTTTACAACTTCTTGTCGGGTACTAAGTTTATAGCTCACCCCTTAGGTTTTTCTTGATCCCACTGAAGTAGCTGCTATTAACTATCTGTCCTTGGACAAAACAAATATTTTCACACCTCTGTGTATTGCCTTAGGCTGTTCCTGCTATTACAAAGTCCTTTCCCTCTCTCCCTCAATCTTCAAACCCCAGTTCAGTAAAGACCTTCTGACCCAACTGGATTTTTATCACTTATTCTTTCCTCTGAGTTCCAGTAATATTCCAAATATAGCTAGACAAATATAACCTTTGGAAGCACTGTCTACTCTTAAAGGATAGCAATTGCTAATGGTTGCTAATGATAAATTGAGGTCACTAAGAAGACAGACATGTAAACAATTTAGTGCCCTGACTGGTGAATTCCCATATGCAGCATCACTAGATTTAGCCAAGAAAGGTAGATTATAGTGTACTATAGTCTTTTTAGAACTTGGGCACAAATTCCACACTGAATCACCTGCTGTATCTTCTCCCTTAACAAATCTTCTAAGTATGTAGCATGCAATATGAGAAAAATTTCTTCTTTTGGGGTTAAGTCTAATACTTCCAATATCTAGAGTGAAAAACAAACATTTCCCTTAGGCTTATCGTGTCTTTGGAAGTCTTTCTCTTTGCTATCTATTTCTGCCTTCAGCCCTAGAGTAACCAGTTAATGTGCAGTTCCTGGAAGATGACATACTCTGTATCTGGTAAACTGTCTCAATGAAAAGACTGGAAGGAGAGACAAGGACTTGGGAATTCCATGGAAAATGAACTTGTAGAAGTATCTGAAAGCACGGAGGTCTGTAAGCCACAACCAGTTCTGTAGCGTGCAAGCAAACAAGTAAGGGCACATTATCTGCCTTTTTGTCCTACTGCTCTAAATGTTAAAAAGCTCCTAGACCTGACTTGGCTGGGTTTGACTTACATTATTGAAAACAGTGAGCAAAATGTTTCTGTATCCTTGAAGGAAGCTGCTACTGGGACAAATCCAGTCTATCTGAGACGCTATCTGAAAAGCACTGGAATACAAACAATAAGATTCCTTAACTCTTCTCAAGCTCCTTGAACTTTAGTTAAAGATGCAGGGTATAAATTTGTAAAATTAAATAGCCTATTATTTAAAAGTCAGTATGAATCACACCATGAAAGGATAACAAGCAATGTGGTGAGAAGTGCAGGATGCAGACCCACTACACCTTCAAAAGGAAGTGTGTAATGTGAAGAGGAGCGCGTCAATGCCATTATCAGTAGCATCAATAAAGATGATATGGTGGAACAAGACCTCAGGGCCTGTGAGATGAGTGTGTGCCATCAAGACAGTGACTTGAATTCAATCCCCAGGAGGAAGGAGGAACCTAACTTCTATGGGTTGTGTTGTGGAGAGCTGTGGGGCTAATTATATTTGATGCTAATTCTGTTCTCCAGTGAGTGGTTGTGAACAAGGGATGAATCAGCACTCAGGTGATTTCCTGTAAACCTGCTTCCCACCTTAATTTGTAAAATAAAGGAGAGCTGCTGATTGGGCAGATAAAAGGGAAGGTGGAGTGGAAGGGAGAGAAGAAGGAGAAAATGGAAGAGGGAGAGGATGCAGAGGAGGAGGAAGAAGAAGAAAAGGGGAGCGGAAGCAGATGGCCTGGAGAAACCACAAGTTCTAAGCATAAGCTGTGGAAGATGGTAGTGTAGCGGTAGATCTGTCCAATCTAGGCGCACAGCATGTAGTCATATGAATTGAGTCTTGTTTTCATTGCCGGGGCATATATGGGAGGAGATTTTCTGCAACAGGTTGTGTTCTGTCCACCACCCCTGAAACACGGCACACATCACATTGAATAAATAAATGATTGTTTAAAAAAAAAAGAGGACTCTAGATTTTAGAGGATACTAGACATTGATGAAACAACTAAATCATCCATATAGTCATCTAGGCCAAGAAATAGCTCATTATCTTTAACCATTGTTTCTTATTCAATAAGCTTTATTAGTCTAAATGTTAGGCAATGACATTCTAATTAGATTATCTGGCCCTGTGGGGGTTAAGCCATTGATAAAATTAGTTTTACAATCTTATATTTACTTCCTTGTCTTAAGTAATAGAATATTGTTAAAAATAATGGATTTGATAGGGAAGAGTTATAGGCCATAGTGGGATGCAAGAGTAGCCAATTGAGGTGGGTAATCAATAACCTTAAAGTACTGTTTGTTTTTTTGTTTGTTTGTTTTTTTGTTTTTTGTGGGAAGGGCTAAGCTTTTGTACTTTTGCTTTTTGTTTTATGTCTAGGTAGTTCATGGTAATGCTCTCTTTAAAATATTCCAGGACACTGCGCTGTAACAATCTGCATTCCTGTAAAAATCAGGGTTTGTATGTTGTGTCTGTTAGGTAAGCTATCAATAGAAAAAGCTTCTGCTTGTCCTTGACACCAAACCATCAGCTTGGATTTTAGAAATGATGGTTTTAAAACATGCAGGATACCAGCTCCAGATTCCAGTGCCAGCTACAGAGATCAATATCATTTGTCCACCACAGCAGGGGCGTTTGTTAAGAAATGACTCTTCCTCTGAGTCCCAGGGAGAGAATAAACCTTCACTTGCTGTAGTTCTATGGCAGCTCTCTCCACTGAGAGCAGCAAGCCCCTGCCAGGTCCAATGAGCTGTGTTGTCTGTCTGTGATTATGTTTGTATCTTGGAAGGGTGGGGCCAGTTCTCCTTTTTACTGAGCCCCACCCCCAAGGATTTATCACTACTTACATGTTCATTCTGGAACAAGAGCTTTCATGGAAAATAATTCAGTTGGGAACAGTACCTCAAATGCACACCTAGAACAGCATGGTTGGCTGATGGAATGACCAGAGGGAAGCAAGCTCCCATGGCGGGTTGTGAGGTCATCAGAAAGAAGCAGTTCTAAATGTAGCCTGATTTTTGACATAGGACACCAAGGAGGGAAAACCATGATGGGACTGGATAGAATATGATGACTGTAAATCAAATTATGCAAACCTTTGTTAGAGAGGTTGTATGTATTGAATAGAGGGGATCACAGTGAATATAAAATCATATGTACACAAGTATGAAAGGAGGTAAAATTTTCTATTGCTTATAGACATGGCTGTTGAAGTGTCTTGGCCTAATACATTATTCATGTGTTTATGCTCAAAACATAATAGTTATATAGCACATAGCATCATATATGGTATTATTTGACATCAGCAAAAGACTTTCTAGCTTGCGTTTGTTATGCTATGTGTTAACCAGTGTTAGTTATCAAATATAATTAAATGTATTATAATGTTTTAAATTATTTACCACATATATTTATGTTATGGGCAGAATGCCTCTGTCTCCTTCCTTCTTGTGGTAAATATTTAACTTTGATGCCTTAAAACCTACTATGATGGTAATTGGAGGTGGTTTTGGTAATGTAATTAGGAATATATAAGGATGTGCTATATGACTGCAATTGAATTAAGACCTTTATGAGAAAAGACAGTTCTCTGTCTCTCCTTTGTAAGCATGTCAAAATTAGGTCATGTGAAGATGGAAAATGGCAGCCTTTTGGAAGACAAAAACAAGAAGCTGCTAGAATAATCCCTACATTACCAGGCCCATGATTCTAGACTTCATAGACTCTAGAATCATGCAAAACAAATTTGTGTTTTCAACCATCTAGCCCTTGATCTTAGCTACTGCAGCCCAAAAACACTATGCAGCTTCATAATGCTGTTGTTCACATATATTTTGTTGTACATATTGAATGTGCTTTTATAAACTATGCTTTTTGTAATATTGCAGTCAACATGATTTCACTATCAGTAGTTATAGAGCTTAAGATATATTTATTTGCCTCATGATGTACTTCACCATTTATACGGTAAGTACTATAGAGGTATATTTTAAAATTGAAGTAATTTATTCCTTGTTTTCTTACCAATAAGAATAGGAAATTTATTTCCCTACCAATAAAAGAAAATACAACTAGCTATTTTTTATAATTACAAATAGCATATTATTGTACATTTTCTTGAAAAGAAATAATTTCTCTTTCTGTGCTTACAATTTTGCAGTCCTTTTGTACAGGCTTTACCATCTCAAATATGGCTTCTCCCCCATGACCTATATAACTCCACTGCCTGGTGCTGTAGGGTAGGTACACATTCAGTAACCTCTGTACCCTGTAGCGTTGTGTTTATGACACTGGATGCATTGGCACTGAGAGCTATGAGAGGAATCCTCAAAGCTGTTGTTGCCTGGGAAAGCTGGTGATAACTATAAACATCTGAAGCGAGATGTATCTGAAGTTCAAAAACCAGATGATAGAAATCACTAAGAGAGGAGATGAGAGTGGTAAAAGAATAGTCTCAATGAAAATATTCTCACTTAAAGTTTTTCCCCCAGAGCTCCCTGGGACTAAACAACCAACCAAAGAAAACACATGGTGGGACTGATGGTTCTAGCTGCATATGTAGCAGAGGATGTCCTAGTCAGTCATTAATGGGAGAAGAGGCCCTTGGTCCTGTGAAGGTTCTATGGCCCAGTATAGGGGACTGCTAGGGCCAGGAAGTAGAAGTGGGTGGGTTGGGGAGCAGGCAGAGGGGGAAGGGAATATGGGGGTTTATGGAGGGGAAACCAGGAAGGGGGATAACATTTGAAATGTAAATAAAGAAAATACCTAATAATTTTTTCCAAAATTTAGATTATAGGTCTTCTTTTCCTTGACGATCATCTGTTTCATTGTCTTTTAACAGAGGGATTTGAATTCTCTTCCATTCTGAAAATTTATGTTTCATAAACTTTGCAGCTTTGTGATTAGTTGCATATATGTATGTATATGTGTATTCATATATGTGTATGTATATGATATACATGTAATCATATTTTCTGATGGAATCATCATTCAATTTCCTTATTTATCATGAAAAGCATATTTTGTCTTTAAAAATCTAACTTTTTAAATACAATCATAAAAGCACTTTAGCTTATATACTTACTAAAGTGGTAATTGTTTTGATATTATGTAAAATGAAGTATCATTTTTATTTGTATGTTGTCAAACTCATGACAATTAGAGAAGAAGAGATATCTTATATCAAAAAGTACATACTTATCATAAGGAATAAGTAATCTTGTCTATAATTCAATTACTATTTGGATATAGGTCAGTGAATGTAGGTCAGTGGATGTAGGTCAGTGAATGTAGGCTCTCCAGCAGTCTTATGAAGCATCAGTGGTCTGGACGAGGCTTAAAAAACAATCACAGTTGTAAGTTAGAATCTCAATTTCAGTTTGAGGTGATAGAGGAGATCATATTTAGTTGTTTTATTGTTTTGTTTTGTTTTGTTTTTTAATAAATCTGTAATTTTCTTCCGTTGCATCTTAATAACAGTTTCTGTTTTTTTTTTTTTTAAAGATTTATTTATTTATTATATGTAAGTACACTGTAGCTGTCTTCAGACACTCCAGAAGAGGGAGTCAGATCTTGTTACGGATGGTTGTGAGCCACCATGTGGTTGCTGGGATTTGAACTCCTGACCTTCGGAAGAGCAGTCGGTTGCTCTTACACACTGAGCCATCTCACCAGCCCTTAATAACAGTTTCTGAATGAGAAGAACTTGTCTGTAGGTTCATCACCATGGAACATGCTATTTATTTCTGAGATAGCAACAACTCTTGTTGGTTTCCAGGTTACAACATAAGTGCAGGTCTGTCTTCAGCTTTGAAGTCTTGCCTCATTGCTCATAAATTCTCACCTCTAGAGTTCTTTCCTGAGGAGGCAAATAGCCCCTGTCCCTGCTCTGTGTTCTTCAGTTTTTATACTCCCATTATTAGTTTTCATATGTCACAGTAATTATCTAATGTCTTCAGAATATTAGACAGTGAATTTTTAAGAAAATAAAGTTTATATATTATTTATCTTTGATTCTTTCCTGGCAATATACGGTGCAAGCTTTGTAGGCACTTTGAAAATTTAATTTTAACATTTGATGTAGTAAATTATAGCTAGAGAGTTTATTTGGGGAGTAAGAAACTATAACAAAACAAAATTTAAGCAGGAGATTGTGAGTTCTCATGTACAATATTATGACTCCACCTTAAGATGGGGAAATAGCTTATACAATTATATGTTTAAACATTAATATTAGTCCAATGAGATAACTAATACTCATTAATTGGTATATTATCTTTTATATCTTTTATATTAATATTTATTAATCGATATAATATATTCATATATAATTATATATCATATATTTATATAACATAAATAAAATTTAAAATACAAAATATAATATTTAAAATATGTTTTGTTTTTGTTTTTATGTTCTATTTAACACAGTTATTTTAATCACTTAAGCCATTTTCTTTTTAAGTAACTCAAGGCAGGGGGAGGGGAGGTTGGTTCAGAGGGGGAACTAGGAAAGGGGATAACATTTGAAATGTAAATAAAGAAAATATCCAATAAAAAAGAAAAAAAAACCATATGTACAAGTAACATTCTATAGACTATATTTAGGAATATATACGTATATAAAATACATATTGCCTACAATAACAATGAAAAAGAGGTCATGATTGTGAAGGAGAGCAGAGAGGGGTTTATGGGATTGTTCTGAGGGAGGAAAGGGAAGAGATAAATATAATTAAATTATAATCTTAAAACTATGTTCATTTGGTACTCCTAACAATGAGAGTAGAAGGTGGCTTCAAGTCTCACCTGTTGTTGGGACCCGTTTTCTCCTACTGGGTTACCTTGTCAGACTTAATATGAGGGATGGGCCTAGTCTTATTGAAACTTGTTATGCCTTGTTTGGTTGATATCCCTGAGAGTCCAGCTCTTTTCTGAAGGGAAGCAGAGGAGTGGACCTGGGGGAAAGGAGAAATGGAGGAGAAACTGGGAGGAGTGGAAGGAGGGAAAACTGCTCTCAGAATGTAACAGAAGAGATAAGAATAATAAAAAATAAATGTTATATACATATATGTATACACACACACACATATATATATATATGTGTGTGTGTGTGTGTGTGTGTGTATGAATATATACCAATAGCATAAAAGTCTGTTACTAACGAGAAGTTTAATAAATTGCTTGGTTAAAATAGGATTTTATTTAATTTAGTGGAAGAAAGAATTCTGCCAAACTAATATATTGATTAATAGTTATTATGTTTGTCAGGTGCCCATTAATATTCATAGAATAAAGTAGATGAATTTTTTAATAATCTAAGGTGTTTCTAAGATGATTCATATTTTTCCCCTCAGGTCTGCAATATGTATATAAAATCAGGATCTTGAATTTAAAGAGATCAATGCATTCTGATTTGCACATTTCACACATAACAAAAATTCAGCTTTAAGAACGCAAGCAGGTTTTTCCCCATTAACAAGAAGCTACATCGTAAAAGTTCTTGTAGAGAGCTTTTTTCCAAAGTCATTTCTCCTCTCCAACAGAGCTTTATAATCGGGTTTGCCATTATTGGTATCCAATGGTACCCGATCTTGCAATGAAACTGGAGACAGAAAGGACCCAGGATGTCCAAACCAACTTTGAAAAAGCTCACAATTGTAGATTTACATTTTCTGATCTCAAATCTCAATACAAAGCCACTGTAATTAAGATAATGAAATATTTGCATAATGGTAGTCATTGATAGACATAAATAAAACTGAGAATCTAACCAACTTTTTACCTTGAGGGGAGGGTTTTGAAATATTGAAATGAGAGTGTCAAGAAATCTAGTGGGGAAATTTTTCTGAAATAATTATATATATATATGTGTGTGTGTGTGTGTGTGTGTGTGTGTGTGTGTGTGTTTGGACTATACTTTAACTCAAAATAGACTATAAGCAATAACAGTAAGGATATAATATGTGAAACCCTGAGAGGGAAATGCAAAGATATGTGTCAGCATTTGTGACCTTGGCTGTGCAGATGGTTCTCAGATGTGACATTAAAAAAATGATACGGCAGACATCCGGCACCCTCCCAGCCGGAGGACAGTGATCTGCCCTGCAGGGAGCGCCATCTTGGCTCCGGGACTCCGCCGAACTTAGTCTGTACAGGTTAGAGTGAGGACCACAGAGGCAGACAGCTTCTGGGACAGGCGGGAGCCACAGAGCCGCTGAGGCAGCACCCTTTTGGGGCCGCAGACATCCGGCACCCTCCCAGCTGGAATACAGTGGTCTGCCCTGCACAGGCGCCCTCTGCCTCAGGAGCAGGGAGCACATCTTGGATCCAGGACTCCACTGAACTTAGGAAGTTAGTCTGCACAGCTGAGAGAGTGCACCACAGAAGCCTACAGCTTCTGTGACCTGCCAAAGCAACACAGCATCTGGGAAAGGTCCTGTTTTCTGCCTTCTTCTTCGGCCAGGAGGAGGTCCAAACGCCAGATATCTGTACACCTTCCCTTTAAGAGGAAAGCTTGTCAGCAGGGAGTGCTCTAACCACTGAAACTCAGAGGAGAGAGCCTGTCTCCCAGGTCTGCTGACAGAGGATACTCAGAATCACCAGAAGAACAACCTCTGAACAGAGACAACTATAACAACTCCAGAGATTACCAGATGGCGAGAGGTAAACGTAAGAATCCTACTAACAGAAACCAAGACCACTCACCATCATCAGGACCCAGCACTCCCACTTCCCCCAGTCCAGGGCACCCCAACACACCTGAAAAGCTAGACCTGGATTTAAAAGCATATCTCATGATGATGGTAGAGGACATCAAGAAGGACTTTAAAGAACTACAGGAGAACATGGCTAAAGAGTTACAAGTCCTTAAAGAAAAACAGGAAAACACAACCAAACTGGTAGAAGTCCTTAAAGAGAAGCAGGAAAACACATCCAATCAGATGATGGAAATGAACAAAACCATACTAGACCTAAAAAGGGAAGTAGACACAATAAAGAAAACCCAAAATGAGGCAACACTGGAGATAGAAACCCTAGGAAAGAAATCTGGAACCATAGATGCAAGCATCAGCAACAGAATACAAGAGATGGAAGAGAGAATCTCAGGTGCAGAAGATTCCATAGAGAACATCAGCACAACAATCAAGGAAAATGGAAAATGCAAAAAGATCCTAACTCAAAACATCCAGGAAATACAGGACACAATGAGAAGACCAAACCTACGGATAATAGGAGTGGATGAGAATGAAGATTTTCAACTCAAAGGACCAGCAAACATCTTCAACAAAATTATAGAAGAAAACTTCCCAAATCTAAAGAAAGAGATGCCCATGAACATACAAGAAGACTACAGAACTCCAAATAGGCTGGACCAGAAAAGAAATACCTCCCGACACATAATAATCAGAACAACAAATGCACTAAATAAAGATAGAATACTAAAAGCAGTAAGAGAAAAAGGCCAAGTAACATATAAAGGCAAGCCTATCAGAATTACACCAGATTTTTCACCAGAGACTATGAAAGCCAGAAGATCCTGGACAGATGTTATACAGACACTAAAAGATCACAAATTCCAGCCCAGGCTACTATACCCAGCCAAACTCTCAATTAACACAGATGGAGAAACCAAAGTATTCCACGACAAAACCAAATTCACACATTATCTCTCCACGAATCCAGCCCTTCAAAGGATAATAACAGAAAAAAACCAATACAAGGACGGGAACCACGCCCTCGAAACAACAAGAAGGTAATCCCTCAACAAACCTAAAAGAAGACAGCCACAAGAACAGAATGCCAACTTTAACAACAAAAATAACAGGAAACAACAATTACTTTTCCTTAATATCTCTTAATATCAATGGACTCAACTCCCCGATAAAAAGACATAGACTAACAAACTGGCTACACAAACAAGACCCAACATTTTGCTGCTTGCAGGAAACTCATCTCAGAGAAAAAGATAGACACTACCTCAGAATGAAAGGCTGGAAAACAATTTTCCAAGCAAATGGTATGAAGAAACAAGCTGGAGTAGCCATTCTAATATCTGATAAGATTGACTTCCAACCCAAAGTCATCAAAAAAGACAGGGAGGGGCACTTCATACTCATCAAAGGTAAAATCTTCCAAGAGGAACTATCAATCCTGAATATCTATGCTCCAAATACAAAGGCAGCCTCATTCATTAAAGAAACTTTAGTAAATCTCAAAGCACACATTGCACCTCATACAATAATAGTGGGAGACTTCAACACACCACTTTCACCAATGGACAGATCATGGAAACATAAACTAAACAGGGACACAGTGAAACTAACAGAAGTTATGGATCAAATGCATCTGGCAGATATCTACAGAACATTTTACCCTAAAACAAAAGGATACACCTTCTTCTCAGCACCTCATGGTACCTTCTCCAAAATTGACCACGTAATTGGGCACAAAACAGGACTCAACAGATACAAAAATATTGAAATTGTCCCATGCATCCTATCAGATCACCATGGACTAAGGCTGATCTTCAATAACAAAATAAATAATAGAAAGCCAAAATTCACGTGGAAACTGAACAACACTCTTCTAAATGATACCTTGGTCAAGGAAGGAATAAAGAAAGAAATCAAGGACTTTTTAGAGTTCAATGAAAATGAAGCCACAACATACCCAAACTTATGGGACGCAATGAAAGCATTTCTAAGAGGAAAACTCATAGCTCTGAGTGCCTCCAAAAAGAAACTAGAAAGAGCACACATTAGCAGCTTGACAACACATCTAAAAGCACTAGAACAAAAGGAAGCAAATTCACCCAAGAGGAGTAGACGGCAGGAAATAATCAAACTCAGGGGCGAAATCAATCAAGTGGAAACAAAAAGAACTATTCAAAGAATCAACCAATCAAGGAGCTGGTTCTTTGAGAAAATCAACAAGATAGATAAACCTTTAGCCAGACTCACTAGAGGGCACAGGGAAAGCATTCTAATTAACAAAATCAGAAATGAAAAAGGAGACATAACAACAGATCCTGAAGACATCCAAAACACCATCAGATCCTTCTACCAAAGGCTATACTCAACAAAACTGGAGAACCTGGATGAAATGGACAAGTTTCTAGACAGATACCAGGTACCAAAGTTGAACCAAGATCAGGTTAATGATCTAAACAGCCCTATATCCCCCAAAGAAATAGAAGCAGTCATTAATAGTCTTCCAACCAAAAAAAGCCCAGGACCAGATGGGTTTAGTGCAGAGTTCTATCAGACCTTCAAAGAAGATCTAATCCCAGTTCTTCACAAACTATTCCACAAAATAGAAACAGAAGGTACTCTACCCAACTCATTCTATGAAGCCACAATTACTCTGATACCTAATCCACAAAAAGACCCAACAAAGATAGAAAACTTCAGACCAATATCCCTTATGAATATTGATGCAAAAATACTCAATAAAGTTCTTGCTAACCGAATCCAAGAACACATTAAAAAAATCATCCATCCTGACCAAGTATGTTTCATCCCAGGGATGCAGGGATGGTTCAATATATGGAAATCCATCAACGTAATCCAGTATATAAACAAACTCAAAGACAAAAACCACATGGTCATCTCATTAGATGCAGAAAAAGCATTTGACAAAATACAACACCCATTCATGATAAAAGTCTTGGAAAGATCAGGAATTCAAGGCCCATACCTAAACATGATAAAAGCAATATACAGCAAACCAGTAGCCAACATCAAAGTAAATGGTGAGAAGCTTGAAGCAATCCCTCTAAAATCAGGGACTAGACAAGGCTGTCCACTTTCTCCATACCTATTCAACCTAGTACTTGAAGTCCTAGCCAGAGCAATTCGACAACAAAAGGAGATCAAAGGGATACAAATTGGAAAAGATGAAGTCAAAATATCACTTTTTGCAGATGATATGATAGTATATATAAGTGACCCTAAAAATTCTACCAGAGAACTCCTAAACCTGATAAACAGCTTCGGTGAAGTAGCTGGATATAAAATTAACTCAAACAAATCAATGGCCTTTCTCTACACAAAGAATAAACAGGCTGAGAAAGAAATTAGGGAAACAACACCCTTCTCAATAGTCACAAATAATATAAAATATCTTGGCATGACTCTAACTAAGGAAGTGAAAGATCTGTATAATAAGAACTTCAAGTCTCTGAAGAAAGAAATTCTAGAAGATCTCAGAAGATGGAAAGATCTTCCATGCTCATGGATTGGCAGGATCAACATTTTAAAAATGGCTATCTTGCCAAAAGCAATCTACAGATTCAATGCAATCCCCATCAAAATTCCAACTCAATTCTTCAACGAATTAGAAAGTGCAATCTGCAAATTCATCTGGAATAACAAAAAACCTAGGATAGCAAAAACTCTTCTTAAGGATAAAAGAACCTCTGGTGGAATCACCATGCCAGACCTAAAACTTTACTACAGAGCAATTGTGATAAAAACTGCGTGGTACTGGTATAGTGACAGACAAATAGACCAATGGAATAGAATGAAGACCCAGAAATGACCCCACACACCTACTGTCACTTGATCTTCGACAAGGGAGCTAAAACCATCCAGTGGAAGAAAGACAGCATTTTCAACAAATGGTGCTGGCACAACTGGTTGTTATCATGTAGAAGAATGCGAATCGATCCATTCCTATCTCCTTGTACTAAGGTCAAGTCTAAGTGGATCAAGGAACTTCACATAAAACCAGAGACACTGAAACTTATAGAGGAGAAAGTGGGGAAAAGCCTTGAAAATATGGGCACAGGGGAAAAACTCTTGAATAGAACAGCAATGGCTTGTGCTGTAAGATCGAGAATTGACAAGTGGGACCTCATGAAACTGCAAAGCTTCTGCAAGGCTAAAGACACCATCAATAAGACAAAAAAACCACCAACAGATTGGGAAAGGATCTTTACCTATCCTAAATCAGATAAGGGTCTAATATCCAATATATATAAGGAACTCAAGAAGGTGGACTCCAGAAAGTCAAATAACCCCATTAAAAAATGCGGCTCAGAATTGAACAAAGAATTCTCACCTGAAGAATACAAAATGGCAGAGAAGCACCTGAAAAAATGTTCAACATCCTTAATCATCAGGGAAATGCAAATCAAAACAACCCTGAGATTCCACCTCACACCAGTCAGAATGGCTAAGATCAAAAATTCAGGTGACAGCAGATGCTGGCGGGGATGTGGAGAAAGAGGAACACTCCTCCATTTTTGGTGGGTTTGCAAGCTTGTACAACCACTCTGGAAATCAGTCTGGCGGTTCCTCAGAAAATTGGACATAGTACTACCTGAGGATCCAGCAATACCTCTTCTGGGCATATATCCAGAAGATGTCCCAACCGGTAAGAAGGACACATGCTCCACTATGTTCATAGCAGCCCTATGTATAATAGCCAGAAGCTGGAAAGAACCCAGATGTCCCTCAACAGAGGAATGGATACAGAAATTATGGTACATTTACACAATGGAGTACTACTCAGCTATTAAAAATAATGAATTTATGAAATTCCTAGCCAAATGGATGGACCTGGAGGGCATCATCTTGAGTGAGGTAACACAATCACAAAGGAACTCACACAATATGTATTCACTGATAAGTGGATATTAGCCCAAAACTTAGGATACCCAAGGTATAAGATACAATTTGCTAAACGCATGAAACTCAAGAAGAATGAAGACCAAAATGTGGACACTATGCCCCTTCTTAGAATTGGGAACAAAACACCCATGCAAGGAGTTACAGAGACAAAGTTTGGAGCTGTGATGAAAGGATGGACCATCTAGAGACTGCCGTATCCAGGGATCCATCCCATAATCAGCTTCCAAACGCTGACACCATTGCATACACTAGCAAGATTTTGCTGAAAGGACCCAAAGATAGCTGTCTCTTGTGAGACTATGCAGGGGCCTAGCAAACACAGGAGTGGATGCTCACAGTCAGCTATTGGATGTATCACAGGGCTCCCAATGGAGAAGCTAGAGAAAGTACCCAAGGAGCTAAAGGGATCTGCAATCCTATAGTTGGAACAACATGATGAACTAACCAGTACCCCGGAGCTCTTGTCTCTAGCTGCATATGTATCGAAAGATGGCCTAGTCGGCCATCACTGGAAAGAGAGGCCCATTGGACTTGCAAACTTTATATGCCCCAATATAGGGGAATGCCAGGGCCAAAAGAATGGGAATGGGAGGGTAGGGAAGTGGGGGGCCGTATGGGGGACTTTTGGGATAGCATTGGAAATGTAATTGAGGAAAATATGTAATAAAAAAAAAAGAAAGAGAGGAGAAACCAAAATCTCTGGATTATATAGACAAGAGAGAGCCTCTGGGGAAGGGTAGCCCAGCCTTTGGGCTAGAAAGTTCAGGCTTGGGCACAGGGTCTCCCAGGTACTGACTGAGGGATGCTGGGAGTACCTGGAGGCTAGGTCTGCTTTGGTGTGTAAAATATGCACCTAAGTCCCTTATCATGGGGTTTGAAACCAAACAACTATCAACTGTAAAGACTTTGATCTCATTAAAGATTCATCTAAGAAAAAAAATGATACATACAGAATTACAAGCAGCAAAATAAAAAATGTAGATAAAATGTTCCTTGTAAACATTAAAATGCAAGCCAACCTACAGAATAGAAGAACGAATTTCTATAATGAACTATCAGATGTGGAACTATCTTAAAAATACTTTTAGAATCCTATAATTCAAAAGTTAAAGGATAAGCAATCAAACTAGAAGTATGTAAATGACTTGAACAACCATTTCTCTAAAGAATATTTTAATTATGAATTTGTTATTAACTAATAAGTACAAGAGACCTTCAGCTTCCATAGCCATTAGGATATGTAAATTGTACCTGTATGTCTCACAAGGTAAAAGAATGAAATTATATGGTTACACAAAACTTATTTCAAATGTTCATTTCAACAACATTTATGATATTCAAAATGTAGAAACAGTCTAAATGTCTATCAACTCATAAATATATTATTATTTGGCAATAAGAAGGAGTTAAGCAACATGATGTACTAACCAGAACCCCGGAGCTCTTGTCTCTAGCTGCATATGTATCGAAAGATGGCCTAGTCGGCCATCAATGGAAAGAGAGGCCCATTGGACTTGCAAACTTTATATGCCCCAATATAGGGGAATGCCAGGGCCAAAAGAATGGGAATGGGTGGGTAGGGAAGTGGGGGGCGCTATGGGGGACTTTTGGGATACCATTGGAAATGTAATTGAGGAAAATATGTAATAAAAATATTAAAAATTAAAAAAAGAAGGAGTTAAGTATTTATGTACAGACAGATGAACTTTGAAAATCTGATAATATGGAGGTCCATCATCACAGGCACAAGTGTGTGATTTTCTCATATTTCCATTTATACTAAAGGCAAGAATTGGGAGTTGCAAACAGGTATAAATGGAAAGCAAGGTTGTTAGCTAATGCCAGGGAATTTCTTAGATTTGATGACCATAATCTAAAATTGAACATTGATGTTTGCACAACCCTGGAGATGTGCTAAAATCACTGGAGCTTACACTTTAAGAAGGTAAAAGTTCTTTCTCAAGGTCATTATATAAAATGCTATCACATGATAAGGCTTATTATAGTTCCATTTTACATGTGAGAAAATTTAGGTATTTAACTAATTTTGGTATTTGAGTAAAATTCTCACTTAATATTAAGTAATACAGCAAAGATTTTTTCAAGACAGTTCTACCCTTCTTCCTTCTTAAAACTTTGGCAGGGAGGTGAGCAGGAGTGGGTAGGTGGGTTGGAGAGCACCCTCATAGAATCAGTGTAAGGTGGGATGGGATAGGGGGTTTGCAGAGTGGAAACAAGGAAAGGGGATAACATTTGAAATGCAAATAAATAAAATATCCAATTAAAAATATTTGGCTTTCTTGCTGTTTTAGGGATAGCCCTGGCTATATTAGTTCCATTATTGATTGATGTGTGTGTGCATGTGCGTTTGTGTGTGTGTGTGTGTGTGTGTGTGTGTGTGTGTGTGTTTGTGCTTGGTTGTGGTGCACTAAGGCACATAGAGCAATTCTCAGGAATTGTTTTCCTTTTACCACTGGTTCCAGGGATCAAACACATTAGTAGGCTTGTATAGCAAGCCCATTTACTGACTGAGCATTCTTGCTGGCCTATATTATTACTATAAAGTAATCATAGTTCTTTGAGGTATGGTATGCATCATAAGTGGTACAGTGTAATTATAACAGACTCATCTGTGGCCAGCATTAATTTATTCCTCAGGCATTTCAATAGATAAAGCAACTTGGCAAGAAACACATCCTTTAACTCCACAGGAGAATGTCAATCAGGCAAATGTATCTCTTTTCCTTGAGCTGGCAAATATACCCATAGCTCTAAAGTGTATTTGGTTACACATCACAACACAGCCATGATTAAGTACACTGAAGTCAATAAAGAAAGTGAATTCTTGGCACTTCAGAATTATAGAATGCTCATGAATAAATAGAATTTCCCATCTGTATAAACTTTCACACCTCACAACCTTGCTAATTGGAGATATTTCTTTGTTCTATTATTTTTCTATTTCTAATACTCCTTTTTTTCAAAGAATTACTTCATGTATTCTTACAACTCTCTGATTTTTCACCTGCAACTCTTTCCATAGGTTGGAGAAGTAGCTCTGTAGAATTCAGGTGGGGCCAGCAAGAGGCTTGTGTAGTGACTTAAATAGTTTTTTCTAGACCTTTAATCTCCCTGCCTCAATTTGTTTATTCATTGCAAATGGTACTCAATTGTTTAAGAATATTTTCATGCAATAATGTGTTTTGTGTGTATGTCTCCCCATTCTACCCTTCCCACCTAGTGGGACTGACTTTCTGCTAACCAAGCTCAGCTGGAACCCAACATCTATTTAGAGAACATGCCAGAGTTGAGGGTGTGGTGAGTTTGAGCATTTCTCTGAGAGTGATGTCACCATTTTAGGCATTTCTCGACATTGTAGGAGAACAAACAAAGCTGTGGGGGAGAAACATTTATCACTTTATGACAAATGAAAAAGCTTCCAGAGTTAGATGTCTGCCTCTCAGAGCAGAGACCAGGGTATATGTAATGGTAGAAATAACCTTTGCATTGTACTGGTACATGGTCACTGCAACAGAGGCATCGAGTGTATAACTGCATTTAGTCTTTAATCAGTCTGCACTTAAATACAAGTGGTTTAATATAGCTATCAGATACTTTATCAGACAGCATAACTCTAGTTTATTCTTTATGAATATTTAAATAAGAATAGTAGCTAGTCCTTATTAATAATGAATAATGTAAAATATTATCTTTCTATTATCTTTTTGATCCTCCCAACAGCCAGGTGATAAAAGCACTGCCATTATCTTGATTTCACCCATAAGAAAATCAAGACACACAGAGCTTAAGTGAAGGACAGACTTTAAGATAGATTTTAGATGATTTGTGTTCAGAAAATTTGTTTTGAAATGTCACATTCTTTTCTTTAGACATGCGTTATTAATCTCTCTCCAACCACATTCTGTTTCTTTTACTAATGAGAAGAGCAGCAGTTATCCTTTTCATTGCCTTTACTTTTACATTATGTAGGGTATCCCTTTTTCAGTTCTTCATACTTCTAAGTTTTTCAACCACTTTGCTATGTATACATGTACATTTTTATATATCATCTTTGAGGCAGAATCATTCCATTTGTCTTATTCTCTGATCATCTTTGTTGAATACTAAGTGGATTCTTTGAACATGAAAGATTTTATCCTTGAAATATATGTTTGGGAAATCTCTAAGTGCTCTCAGATATTTGATATTCAGAAACCTGATAATGCATTATCAATTCTACCATGAAAAAGTTTCCTTTAGTCCACAGTGAGAGTAAACTCAGGGGCTTTTTTGACATGGTTTTCTATGCAGAAGGTGCTTTTTCCTTTGATACATTAGGAAGATGTGGGCTTATATTTGTACCTTTTATAAGGTAATTATAAAAGAACAAAGATCTGTGCCTTTATATTTTCATCTCAGGTGTATGGGAAGCCTATGCTTGTTCTGAATCATTAGAAAAAGGCAGAGCAATCTCTACGTATCCTACAAGAACCGCTATTAACTGCAAAATGAGGATACGGACTATGTGTGTAGAGCATATTAATAGTCCCTAGTCATGCATCAACTCATGCACAGGTCAGGAAACTGAGATATAGAGGTGATAGTCATTCATCTAGGATCACACGGGAGGTGTATGGAGCTGATACATAAGCTTTGCCATCTCCAGAGGGAGGAGCATTCGAGGTAGATTTCAGTTTCCTGTACTACATTGCAGTCTTCTCCAGGATATTAAAAAAACCTCTACTGTCTATCCTACAATGGAGACCAATTAAAATAGAATCTAGGGGATTGAATATAAAGTTTGTGTTGGTGGTAGTCTGTATGGAAGAGCAATTTTGCCAACTATCTGATTCTTTCTGTCAGTCATTACTGCAATAACCTTTAAGATTTGATAGCACAGGATCAGTAGAAGACCTTTCAAAATTTACTGATGTACATATGTATTATTTGCAAGAGATAATGGGTGTCCGTTTTTATTTTAGACCCAAAACTTAAATTCTGTTTGAGCTCCTCCTCATTCTATCCTGCATTCTGAAACAGCCTTATCTAGGTAACCTGGTTTTATCAACATTTCTTAAAACAAAAGACTTACATGAGATGAATTTAGGAATTAAAACCAGACACATGGAGACTTAGCCTGTGTTTCTTCAGGGTCTAGCCTAGAGAGTCTGCATGCCTTCTCAGCCTTCCAGATCTAGCCCTTATTCCACATTCTGGTATGGTAGTATCACCCCTGCCTGTTCCACAGTCAAACTCTATGCTTTCTCCAGCCACCACTTTACTCAAACTGCATAATCCTTAATGTATTCTAAGTAGCTGTCCTTATACCCACAGATAAGTGCAGCACCCCACACTAAAGAAACTTCTTTCAAGAGGCACAGACCTCTACAGAAAACCACAACAAATCTAAATACAGAGTTCTGGAGCCAAGTTCCAATAGATACATTTACAAGCCACTCCATCACCTGAGGCTCATGGGACATTACAGAAGGGGCAGAAAGGTTGTTACGAGACAGAGAATTAGAGTTTGCTCTAAGACCCTGTCTCCTAGGATTATCAGAAGTTATACCCATAGTCCCAACAACATGACTGCACAGACATGAACTGAATGATATAATAGACCTGACATGAAAAGATACATCAAAGTGGATGGAGGAGAGCCCAGTAGGCCTAAATTCTACACAGAGAACAGCAGCAACTCAGGAATGCTGAGAGTGGAGAAAATAGTTTTCCCTAGGGGAGAAGACATTAACTGGTTATCCAGTACCAAATGTTTGGCACTGAAAACATACACACAAGGAATATTATTATAGAGGCTGAACATATTATATTTAGGAATATGTGTATATACACTCAATTAATAAAAAGAGACCATGAATCTAAAAGAGCAAGAAAAGGTATACTGGTGCAATTGGAGAGAGGAACTGGAAGAAGAAAATGATAGAATTATAATGTAATATCAAAAATAAAAGAAAAAAAGTCTGAGAAAGAAATTAGGGAAACAACACCCTTCTCAATAGTCACAAATAATATAAAATATCTTGGCGTGACTCTAACTAAGGAAGTGAAAGATCTGTATGATAAAAACTTCAAGTCTCTGAAGAAAGAAATTCTAGAAGATCTCAGAAGATGGAAAGATCTCCCATGCTCATGGATTGGCAGGATCAACATTGTAAAAATGGCTATCTTGCCAAAAGCAATCTACAGATTCAATGCAATCCCCATCAAAATTCCAAATCAATTCTTCAACGAATTAGAAAGTGCAATCTGCAAATTCATCTGGAATAACAAAAAACCTAGGATAGCAAAACCTCTTCTCAAGGATAAAAGAACCTCTGGTGGAATCACCATGCCGGACCTAAAGCTTTACTACAGAGTAATTGTGATAAAAACTGCGTGGTACTGGTATAGTGACAGACAAGTAGACCAATGGAATAGAATTGAAGACCCAGAAATGAATCCACACACCTACGGTCACTTGATCTTCGACAAGGGAGCTAAAACCATCCAGTGGAAGAAAGACAGCATTTTCAACAAATGGTGCTGGCACAACTGGTTGTTATCATGTAGAAGAATGCGAATCGATCCATTCCTATCTCCTTGTACTAAGGTCAAGTCTAAGTGGATCAAGGAACTTCACATAAAACCAGAGACACTGAAACTTATAGAGGAGAAAGTGGGGAAAAGCCTAGAAGATATGGGCACAGGGGAAAAACTCTTGAATAGAACAGCAATGGCTTGTGCTGTAAGATCGAGAATTGACAAGTGGGACCTCATGAAACTGCAAAGCTTCTACAAGGCAAAAGACACCATCAATAAGACAAAAAAAAAAAAAACAAAACAAACAAAAAAAAAAACAAAAACACCAACAGATTGGGAAAGGATCTTTACCTATCCTAAATCAGATAAGGGACTAATATCCAATATATATAAAGAACTCAAGAAGGTGGACTCCAGAAAATCAAATAACCCCATGAAAAAATGGGGCTCAGAACTGAACAAAGAATTCTCAACTGAGGAATACCGAAGGCAGAGAAGCACCTGAAAAAATGTTCAACATCCTTAATCATCAGGGAAATGCAAATCAAAACAACCCTGAGATTCCACCTCACACCAGTCAGAATGGCTAAGATCAAAAATTCCGGTGATAGCAGATGCTGGGGAGGATGTGGAGAAAGAGGAACACTCCTCCATTGTTGGTGGGATTGCAAGCTTGTACAACCACTCTGGAAATCAGTCTGGCGGTTCCTCAGAAAATTGGACATAGTACTACCTGAGGATCCAGCAATACCTCTCCTGGGCATATATCCAGAAGATGTCCCAACCGGTAAGAAGGACACATGCTCCACTATGTTCATAGCAGCCTTATTTATAATAGCCAGAAGCTGGAAAGAACCCAGATGCCCCTCAACAGAGGAATGGATACAGAAATTATGGTACATTTACACAATGGAGTACTACTCAGCTATTAAAAAGAATGAATTTATGAAATTCCTAGCCAAATGGATGGACCTGGAGGGCATCATCTTGAGTGAGGTAACACAATCACAAAGGAACTCACACAATATGTATTCACTGATAAGTGGATATTAGCCCAAAACTTAGGATACCCAAGATATAAGATACAATTTGCTAAATGCATGAAACTCAAGAAGAATGAAGACCAAAGTGTGGACACTATGCCCCTTCTTAGAATTGGGAACAAAACACCCATGGAAGGAGTTACAGAGACAAAGTTTCGAGCTGTGATGAAAGAATGGACCATCTAGAGACTGCCATATCCAGGGATCCATCCCATAATCAGCATCCAAACGCTGACACCATTGCATACACTAGCAAGATTTTGCTGAAAGGACCCAAAGATAGCTGTCTCTTGTGAGACTATGCAGGGGCCTAACAAACCCAGAAGTGCATGCTCACAGTCAGCTATTGGATGGATCACAGGGCTCCCAATGGAGAAGCTAGAGAAAGTACCCAAGGAGCTAAAGGGATCTGCAACCCTATAGTTGGAACAACATGATGAACTAACCAGAACCCCGGAGCTCTTGTCTCTAGCTGCATATGTATCTAAAGATGGCCTAGTCGGCCATCACTGGAAAGAGAGTCCCATTGGACTTGCAAACTTTATATGCCCCAATATAGGGGAATGCCAGGGCCAAAAGAATGGGAATGGGTGGGTAGGGAAGTGGGGGGGGGTGTACGGGGGACTTTTGGGATAGCATTGGAAATGTAATTGAGGAAAATATGTAATAATAATAAAAAAGTCCTGTTTCTTTACCCTGTCTTTCCCTTCTAGGTTCTGATGAGCTAGCATAGCCTACATTCTGGGGAGCATCTGGCTCTGGCTATCTTCCTCCCTCCACCCATGCTGGGAGACACTTAGTTGTTTGTTGTCTGGATGTTGTCTTTCAGCTCTGTGGGTCTTTCCAAGCTTTGAGGTTCCAAAAGAGTATTTACTGAAGAATTTCCCCTAATGACTGTAAGGTTGAATCTGTGGGCCAGTTCTATCAACTTCTCAGTGGACCTCCTGAGATACAGAAATTTCCACCTGCCCAACCATACCAGTTGTATGTTGACAGCCAACCTAAATCAGTCTGCAGTAGTTGGTGGTGAAATTGCTTTCCATCTTGTATTCAGGGTGTTTAAGTTTCAAGTTAACCTGCCAAAGTCTTTACATCTTTGGAAGACTGTAAGGTCTGGCAACAAATTACCATAAATGTGATGTCATAAAGCAACACACAGTTACCCTCTTATAGTTTTAGAGGTCAAAAGCTCTGCAGTCATGGTTAAACTTCCTCCAGAAGTTCAAGTTCAGGCCATGTTCTTGGTGTTAGGAACCACCTTCATTATTTGACACATGCTTCTTTCTCCCTGTTCAAAACCAGCATATGCCCTTTTCAGTTTTTCTCTTTGTACCCAGTCTGTTTTCTTGTCGCTGTGTTCACTATCCATCTCTCTCCCTGCCTCTCTATCACCTTCTTTGACTCAGCAATCCTTCATTCTAAACAAGAATCCTATGATCGCTTTGGGTCTGATAATCGATGATAATACTGAAGTCTTTAATTTAATCAAAAATTCTTTCACCGTGTACAGAAACATTCACATGATCTCTAGAGACTAGAATACTGACAACTTTTGGAGAATCATTTTCTTGACCTAAAAAATCAGAAAGAATTTATTTTCAAGAGAGCTAGTTGCTAAATATTTCCCAGCGGATACTCCGCGTAACTGCCAGTGCCCCAGTGAATGTATGGGGGAGCACACAGCCTGTCTGTGGCAGGCACTCTGCCCTCCTGGCAGACACCAAAGACCTCTTGCCTTCTCTGTTTAAGGACATTTATGACTGTATCTTGAAAATGAGACACTATTAAGGTGTGCTTCCCACGACTTACAGATTTTATGTAAAGATTCAGACTCATAACTGAAAGGAGCGGGTATATTACCCTGCTGTTTAAGCTACTATTTCTCTGTGATGTTTCTTTTCTCCCCCAGACATTGCAATTTACTGTATTTTAGGTGGCAAACTTGCTTTTATGTCGTTATAAATTTATTCTGAAACTGTGCTTATCAAATAAACTTTATATATCTTCTGTGTATTAGTTCTTAAAAGCTGAAGGCAAGATTTTAGAACTCAGCAAACCTTTTCTCAAAAAGATAGAATCTAACAAATCAAAAGCACCCGCCTTTTGAGATTCCATTTATTTCCCAGTTTCACAATCCTATTTTGAACCTCAAAGCCAATAATTGCTGTTTGGTTATCCCTTGAAAGCTATGACAGCCTCTGAATAATAAATGAGTAGCGGGGTCTCCAGAATATAATGCAGTACTTTTATCTTTTGACATAGCTAATAGTATGGTAGCATATGTATCAAAATGCTAAGCAGGTGGTACAGACAATACACGTAGAAGTTCAGCTTCTGCAGAGGCTGCTATGGACTAGAGGGAGCACCACTGTGTGTGTGTGTGTGTGTGTGTGTGTGTGTGCGCGCGCGCGTGCGCACACGCACACGCGCGTGTGTAACAGAGAGGAGAACCAGAATGGCAGGAAAGAATGGAGACCATGTTTCCAGCAAGGAAAAGTACTCTGTGAATAAGCTGTGAGCCTTTAGTTATCTGAGAGATGAGTATTGAGCTTGAAGCCTTTCAAAGATCCTTGAGTACTAGAACAATACATTGGTAAAACACTTCTGACACATCACCATGTCTTTGTCTGCCCAACTCTGATGTTTCCCTCATCAGCATAGAAGCATTTATGCTAAAGTCCATACTTCATAGAAGGAGTGGGAGCAGGCCTTGATGTACTTTGAAATTCTACTAAATTTTTTTTCTCTATTCTTCACTATACTTCATTGAGCAATGGGCAGGGAATGCATGCACATGTGTGTGCAGTATATACATAGAGGTTTTGTTTCTATTTGATATATTCATAGATACAGTGTGCATCTAAATGTAAAGTGAGACATATATGTGGTATTGCTGGGCTTGTATAGTATATAGTGTAGGTAGTGTGATGGGTTTGTGTGATCTATATATACAAGCTACAGATTTGCATGTGTGGTGTGATATAGAAGTTGTGTGTTATATGTAATCTGTATATGTGTGAATGAGAGTATCTATGGAAACATTTAAAACTACTATTTGGACCTAGACTCATGAATTGATGACTAGGTCCATCACATGGGTAAATTATCTTTACAAAAGGATAATAAGCTATTTTCAAGTAATCCTGTGAGTTACTATATGAAATGTACTTGGAACAGTGCCTAGTACACAGATGGCACTTATCAGATATGTTGTTTGGTGATATCGGATATATTTAGACTTTGAGGGTTATGTTAAAAGGTTTCTCTGCTTTTTCTAGTGGTTGGTGAACTGTTGGAAGTAGTAGGTATTGTGTATACAGTTTAGTACACAAGTGTTAGAGCCCAGCTAGCTGAGATTTTCCTTTGTGTCCTTGCTGATCTCCAAGTACCTTATCATCTTAAAATTCACTGTAGATTCTGACAACACATATAACCTGAGCTGTTTGGCATTTCAGGTACTTGTTTGGACTGGTAAATTATAGAGGTTGCACTTTAATGTGCTTGGCTAAGGAAAAAAGAGGCAGGAGGTGAGTGGCCATCAAATATTATTCACAGATATCACTAAAACTCATGAATAGTACCTTATGTTCATGTAGCAAGCAGTGTTTGCTAAGTTTTTATTCTTAGCAGAGGCAAGAAAACCAATGGAGACCTCAAGAAAGAATGGGGGATACCTATGGCTAACAAATAAGCCATTGACATTCAGTGTGGGCAGCAGGAGATAGGGGTTGAGGATCCTTAGTCTGTCTCTGGATCTGCAGAGGATTTTAGGGCTTGTTGAGAACTCATCTGGAAGGCACTGGAGGATCATCTTGTCTTGATTATCAATTGCAAAGTAGCAATTAGTCAATATAAGTTAGTACCTTCCAATTTCAGAAACTGGACATATATAAGTACATATAAAAGTTTTTCCACATTTGATTCAAGCAAGAGAGAGGCTGGTAGAAGGATGAAGGGCTCAGACCAACTTCATGGTACCAGAAAGGTGGGTAGGTTATATTTACATAGGAAAAACACAAGGACAGGATGTCTGTCATGGGCAGAAGGATCAAGAATCTTTCAATATCCTCTTGTCTTTCTGTTTGCCTTAATGCTGTTTCACACACACACACACACACACACACACACACACACACACACACAAGTCTACCTGGAGACACATGTATCCATCCCCTCCTCACCAGGAAAAACCACCTGATATACTGTACAAAGGTTTAATGAAATAAAACTTCAATATAGTGGAAAACAATGGCATCCTTTAAGATGATAAATCTCACTTGAATCCACAGTTACTGTCACAGAAAGACAGTTGACTGTTTAGTGAATAATACTATTGCAAAGTAGTTTGTGGCTATATGTATCTGTATATATTTGATTGGCAAAATTGTAGATTTTATACATTAGCAATAATTTCTGAGGAGTAGAAGAACTTTATTTCTTACTAATTTTTCTATTACATGAAAAATTAACTGCAAGCATAGGTTGCTTTAAAAGTCAGAGAAATGTTTTTCTTTGGAAACAGGCCTGTTTGGAGCTCACTAAATATCCCTTGAAAGCCTTGACTCTGTTTTAATTTGCTCGAGTTTTTGACTGCCACTGAAACTTGGCACTTGAGATTTTTGAGAAGTATCCAGATAATTTCTGCTGCTTGATTAGACGGAGGTTGAGCTGTTTAGAGCTTTGGAAGGAAAAGAAGTAAAACACTAGCTCTTTGCATAAAATACACCCTCCCCACAAGCTTGTTAACTGAAGGGAATAAAGTTGAAGGTCTTCTTATGACTTGTTCTTGGCTGAAGTGACTTCTGTTGGCTCCAGGTCAAGTGTGGTTCTCTGGAGTTGAGAAAGTCTTCTAAAATCCAATATCTTGCTTTTCCTATGAAATATGATCTTTCAAACTTCCATCTTTCAGGTCAGAAAAGAGTGAGTGTGAATGAGTTGATAAAGGAAATTGATTCTTTTGAATGCAGCAGTTCTGTTTTGTGATTTAAGTTGATTGAGTTCCAAATTACACTCTTTTGGGCACACTAACTTCATACCTCAGTCTCATATTATATATAGGTTAATGATGAGATATTAAAGGAACCATTAACACCAGCATAGCACTCACTATAGACTGTGCACAAAATTCTTGTCTGGCATTTCCTCATTTAATCTTTTTGGATACCTTTTTTTAGGTAGGTGTTATTATTAGTTTAATTTTGTCAGTGAGCCTGTGACTCAGGGAAAGTGGTACTCTACTTGATGTCATCATCACCGATACACATTTATTTGGGTTCATAAACTATGAGCCCAAAGAAATGAACCATCTGCATACTCCATTAGTGTTCCTCTACTGGAGTGACTGCTCTCATGAACCACCATTTCTGTATTTATATGTATACACATGTACATGTGCACACATGAATGCGTGCAGATGAATGTGCACATCTGTGTGCATAGTGAGCTCTGAGACTGATGCTGGGCCTCTTCAATCACTCTCCACTGTATCTTTTGAGACAGGGTCCCTTATAGAAGATGGAGCTTTTAGGTTCAACTATATTAGCTGGATCAAGATATTGCAGGCACTTATGATCCAAACCTTTTTCTTTAGTAAGGGTAATGGGGTACAAACTCAGGTCTTCATGCATATGCGCTGAGTGCTTTCCACACTGACTCATCTCCCCAATATGGAACAGTTAAATTTGATGGTAAACCTCATTGGATTAAGAAGCATCTGGGGGGCTGATTGGGAGTTTTCTGGTAGTGTCCATGAGGGAATTTCCAGAGAGGAGTGAATGGAAGATACATCCTAAATGTGGATGGCACCATTCCATAGACATGTAACCTTAATAGAGTATAAGGAACAAAAGGAGACAGCCAGCTGTCCTTTCTCTTCTTCCTGACCTGCTATGACCTGGATTGCACTACTCCACCCTGATGTCACAATCTTGTTAACTTATGAACCTAGATAAATCTTTTTTTTTTTTTTTCTGGAGATTTTTTTTTCTGTTTGGTAATGTGGTCATAGTATTAATTGGGAAATATCAATCACACACAGACACAAGCATTGGAACACAGACAGAAGCACGTGCGCGTGTGTGTGTGCGTGCACGCACACACACACACATGGATGCATCTTCATCTCAATAAGGAAATACTTTCTTCTGCATATTTTAGGGAGTCATTAAGAGAAGATTTTGACATTGTCCATAAGAAGGACCCTTATATGAAAGTGTTGGACTTGCTTTATTGTTTAGTGCCACTTCATTACTCATAGTAACCTAATTCTGAAGTTGGGAAGATGGCTGTCTGTCTGATTCTTGTCACAGTGGTATGAAGACTTGAGTTTGGTATGCCACACTCACATTAAAAAATGGTTGGCATGATGCTTGTCTGAAATCCTAACGCTAGGGATATAGATAGAGACAGTGCAATTCCTTGGATTTGTTGGTGAGCTACTTTTGTTAAATCATTGAATACCATGTTCAGGGGGATACCCTGTATCAGAAAATAAGGTGAAAATGGCTGGGGAAGAGGCCTGACATTGATCTTTGACCTCTATGTGCACATATGTGCACATATACATGAGAATATTCTAACACCATAATCACACACAAAGTTAAAAGGAAAGAAAAAAAAAACAACCTAAATTAAAACATTTGGCTTTTTGGGGAGTGCTATGTAGAAACAAACCAGCCTGTATGACTTGCTGGTTTAATTAGCCAACAATTTACCACAGATTATTTTCAATTGGTAGAATGCTTTCAGTATTGACCTTGCATAAATGGAAAGGGATCAGGTTCATTTGATTTCATTTAATTGATTTCATATATAAAAGGAAACTAGGGTGTTTGTACTTATCAACATATATCTGTTTAACTAGAACCTTACACAGCTTCTTCATGAAGTCATTATTATTTAGGAGAGAATAAGAGGCGAATTTGTTTGTAATAGACTGCTCATATAATAGTGCTGAATTACTACCCAGACCTATAGTCAGAATCTCACCCAGCTGAATATGTAAATGGTACAGTAGTGTTCATTTTTAGTGTCCTTTTAGTCTAGTGATTAAATGGCAGATCTAGAAAACAATGCTGGGGAGGTGGTCCTTGGGCAGAAAACAGGAACTCTTTTCAGCAGCTGGTCCCACTTGCAAGTTCATGGCTTTGCTCTTCTCTGACTTGGAGAAGGTGAGAAGAAGCTCCCAGTAAGAACGGTAAGAACATTGTCCTTCCTCTGCCTTCTCTCTTGTGTGACGATCAAAATGAGAGCACATTCTCCCCAAGGACAGTGTTATATTGCTATTTGACTTATAATAAGTGTCAGGAGGATACTACCGGGGAGAAATGAAAACTCAGCCTTAGCAGGACTGCTCTTGCTGGGGAAGCAGATGTCTGAATAAACCTGCCTAAGCTACTTATAATGGGAAAAAGCCTTTCCCTGCTGGCAGCAGCCCATAAGCATGTCTGCCTCCTTCAGTTCCCACAGGGGACATTATCTTAAGACTAGGCCCAGGACAGTGCTTCCGTTGTCATCTTAAGTTACTCAACTCACTGAATGTCTAAGCCCCTTTCCCCTGGATGATTGTAAGATGAGAGCCAGAGGTGCTGAGTGATACATGAATTCCTGGTAGTACTTAGGCTGTGTCGGTTACTGTAGTTGTGAGATGAAAGCTGCGGGAGGGAGCACACAGACAGCAGTCTGGATTCCATGGCAGGCAAGCAGGAGAATAGCCCAGCGATACTCTTCCTTCTATTGCATTAGCTCATGTCACATTGTAAATAACATTGCTGTTAGTTTTTGAATTGAGTATAAATATTATCATGCTGGGTGATGGCCAGGCTTTATTCCTACCAGTTCCTCTTAAAGATCTATGGAATGTGGAATTAAGCAAATAAATTCAGAATAAGTAGGTGACGCAAACTCCTGTTTTGTTGTGTTGTTTGTTTGTTTGTTGCTGTATACTGATAAAAGTAAAATGGAATTTAGAAAGATTTTATATTGAATTCATTAGTATCAGCTGGAGGGTATTAGGTTCAATTTAGATTCAATCCGATTCAATCAACTTTTCTCTTTTTCTCCCCTTTTAAGAGTAGAATGTGCTCAACAAAATTAAATGCCTACTAACTTGTATATGCTCACATTTGTCTTGAGATCTGACAGATGGAACATTTTCTTCACCATGTGTCAATCTATCTATTTTCAGTATAATTGACTTGAAAGTACCCTTTGCTTTTAAACACAATGGCCCTTTCCTTCCTCAGTAATTGATAGTTCTTCACTGTGAGGGGCCTTAGGCAGAGTCTCTCCGGTATCTTTCTTCCTGGCTGGTTTAATTCAGCCCCTTGTACTAAACAGGTGTTTAATGCTTTGTTAGTTGAACGGAACAGACAAACATTCTGGAGCTGATGTCCTTGAAGTTTCATTTTTTATCTCTACATGAGTTTTCATAAGTTAAAAGAGATGCTCGGAACAACCAATTTTCAATGTAAATGAATGAATTTATGAAGGGGGAATTTCAGGTGTGCAATAGAGATATTTTGGGCTGAGTCCTTTACATGCTAGGGATTCCTTCTCTGTGCTTATAGTAAAAGCTGCCTGCAACTTCTGTTAAAACCTATTGTGCATGCTTTTTTTATGCAGAAAAGCAAATGTAATAGGAGCAGAGAATGAAGCCTTTGAATTCAAATATCCTCAGCCTTGAGTATCCCCTCGACCATTTCTAGACAGCTGACTTAAACACTGGGACAGAGGATACAAGATTCAAACTGAAGACTAAGCTGAAGGTAATGGGACTTTGAAGTATAGTGTAGGCATTCAATAATGACTGCTATTTAGCAAGTGGTTTTGTTCTTAGGAGGAACTACACTTATGTAATATTTCCAGGTGTTTGTTATTAGCTAAAAATTCAAATGAAACAAAAACATCTTTTTTAAAAAGTTGTTTATTTTAAAATTGAAAACCAATAATCATTGTATACATATAATGTAAAATGTGATTATCTTGATCCATTTGTGTATTACAGAAAATTTAAATGAGGATTATCAACAAAGTTGCTATCTAACTAACTTAATTTGGTTGGTTTGTTTGTTTATTTATTTATTTTACAACAATTTTGTAAATTTTGGTTGTAGGACATTTGGTTGAAGGACAGCATATTATATGTCCCACACTATCTCCATCTTTTAGAAACATACCTATTTATTTAATCTTGAAAAACGGGTTTCTTTATAGCTGATGGAATCACAAGGACTCCTTGTTCACCCTCTTGACATTTCCCAAAGGGCTTCAACTCTTTAAAAAAAATCCCATTATTTAATGATTTCATACATTAATACAATATATTTAAATCATTATCTACCCCCTTCCTACCTTCATGTCTTCCTGAAGGCTCTCCCTCATGTTCCCCTCCCAATTTCTCCTTTACCTCCTTCCCTCGATTTAGTTCTTTGTAGTATGCACATAGGTAAATGGTATCATCTCCTGGAGCATGGGCCATAGCAGTGAAGACAAGATTACTCTCCAACAGCAGCTATCAATCATTAACACTCTCTTGCTAGGAAAGGTCTCCGTGAACCCACTCCATTTCCATACTATAGTGTTGACAACTTTACTTTACGCAGGTCTTGGGTTGGCAACTCCTCCCATTGTGAATCCAGAAGGCACTGTTTTATGGAAATAATGCTGTAACTCTGGCTCACACAATACTTCTGTTCTCTCTTCCACAACGTTCTCTGAGCCTTGGGGGAGAAGTTTATAGACTAAGTATCCTGTCTAGGGCTGTTCACTCCAACAGTCATTTATTCTTTATAGTTTGACTAATTGTAAATTTCTGTATAAACTGCAACCTATTGCATAAATATGTTTCTCTGATCATGGGTGAAAATTGCCCTAGTTTATTAGTATAAGACTTTATAAGGCTGTGTGATAAAAAAAAAAAATAGTACTCTAGTCTATGCCCTCCATAGTAACAGGTTCTTGGTCAGTTATAGTGCCAGGCAAAAGTTCCTTCCTTTGGGATCTTAAGATCAATTAGAAAGTTATTGGTTACTCCTATAATGTTCATGTCAGTATTATAATAATAGGCACAGTTTTCCAAGCCAGACATTACTAAGAAAAACAAATCAATGTTTTAAAAATCTTTCTAATGCAGGCAAGAAAAAGAGGATCTACATTGTTTAATAACCTTTGATGTGAGTTTTATAAAGTGATGTTAATTTTTAAGAGTTGAAGTCACTGCTACATAACATGGTTATAGGTATAGATTATGAAAACAAAACGAATATGTTTTCTCCCATGGAAAATGAAACTTCTAAGGACAGCACTGTTAATCCTGGATTCATGGGACCCATCATTATCCATCCAACAAGGTAAACCCAGGTATCAAGACTTCCTGAGTGTTTAATACCCTCACTGTTGGAATTGTAATGGAAATTACAAGTAATTTGCTTCTGTGTAAGTGTTGGATCTTGCTATACAAATTCCTTTGGATAATCTTCACAGCAGAAAAACAACTTGAAAATCACTTAGCTTTCATTGGCCCTTTGAGAAGTCATATACAAACTATCAAGAAGGCAGACCAAAGAAAGACTGACTATGATTTTTCATAGAGAAGGGAAAAAAAGTAGGAGGAAGAAGAGAAGGAGTAGGGAGAGGAGTAAAAGGAAGAGGAGGAGGAGGAGAAGAAGAAAAGAAAGCCATGGCGTTTTTGCTCTTTTCTTCTCCATCATAATGTTTCCTGAAATGATCTCTACCTAAGGTTATTAAATTTACTTGCTTATTAGAATCATGAAGTAAAAGGAAGTCTGGTATTTAGCATGCATTCTTAACAGATTAAGGAGGAATGGAAATCTGAAAATTTTCTTATTTGTTCTGATTTGCAGTTAAATATTGCCATTGGATTTCACTCTTTAAGACTACACCTGCTTCTTGGGTCATAATTCCAAAAACATACTGTTTGGGACGAGAAAGTCAAAGTACACAGTGGTCAACCATAGACTCCTGAGGAGCTCTACATTTTGAAAACTTTAAAAGAATTTTGAGAATTGAACACTAAAGATTTCTTGGATCCAAAGGTTCCCTCTTATCTCTGCAGTAAAATATCCTTCCTAATCATGTGAGTTGGCAGCTCAGCAGGAGAAGTCTTCCTGGAGGAGCTGCATTTGAACTTCTTCTTGTCATTTTCTCTGTGCTCACAGTGGTCAGGTAATTTACAACATTTCTTAGTGGGGACAAGCTGGAGGGCTTCAGTAAGGTGGTACTTCATTCATATCTGGATTAGTACAGAGGCCACAAGATTAAACCCAGTACAACAAATACTGCAGGGAAAATTGAAATGTATAAATTCTTGAGCCACATGGGGAAGGTTTGAAATTCTTCCATGACAAAAAATGAAAACCTACACATCCTCTAGGCCAGAATTGCCATGTGAGGGATGGCAGGTGTGAGGTCAGTCTGGGGTTTGTTGTGAGACCCCATCTTAAAACCAAAAATCAAAGTTGACAGCAACTCTGTACAGCCTATTGTACCAGCTGGAGCCTTATGCATCGCTAGTGTACCATGTCTATTGATTACAGAGACCTTTTCATGTGTTTAAGCTATACCACATTTGTGGTTTGAATATGCTTGACTGATAGGGAGTACTGTTAGGAGGTGTGGTCTTATTTGAAAAAGTATGCCATTGTGGGGGTGGGCTTTGACCCAGTGTGAAAGAGGAAGTCTCCTGTTTGCTTTCAGAACAAGATGTAGAACTCTCAACTGCTTCTCCAGGCCCACATCTGCCTTTGTGCTGCCATGCTTCATGCCTTGATGATAATGGACTAAAGTTCAGAGCCTGTAAGCCAGCCCTAATGCCAATGTCTTCCATATTCCTTTAGGATGGCTCATTTAGCCGCCCTTAAATCATTCCACTGCTTTCCAAATCTACAGTCCCCAAATCCAAATTCCTCCAAACAAAAACATGATCAGGTCTATGACAGCAATGCCCTACTCCTGGTACCGACTTCTGTCTTAGTTTAGGTTTCCACTGCTGTGAAGAGACATCTTGAGCAAGGTAGCTCTTATGAAAGATAGCATTTAATTGGATCTGGCTTACAGATTCAGAGGTTCAGTCCATTATCATTGATGCAGGAAGCATGGCAGCATTCAGGCAGATGTGGATCTGGAGAAGGAGAGTTCTACATCATGCCAGAGGCAAACAGGAGAAGACTGACTCTCCTGTGCTAGGCATAGCTTCAAAGCCCACCCCCCACTGTGACAAACTTCTTCCAGCAAGACCATACCTCTGCATAGTAGTACTACTTCCTGTGGGTCAAGCATATTCAAATCACCACAACCATGTATGTTTGTGGATTAACACAATGGCAAACTAAATGAGAAGACATTTCTCAGAATATTTGCTTGTTATTAACTGATAAGTTTATGAGGTTTTTATTTTTACAAGCATGTTTAGTTTTTCACAACTTTTTATTCTAAATTCTTGTTTACAATTGCCTTGGAATAATTGAAAATGGAAATGACACTTGCGAAAATTTTAGCATTTATATCTGGAATCATTTTGTTTTTATATAAGACAACATTCTTGTGGTACCAGAGGATTTAAGGGTTTCACAGTTTTTTTGTTGTTGTTGTTGTTGCTTTTGGTGGGGTATCAATTCATCTGGTGTCACCTAAACTATGCATGAAAGAGGAAAAACATCTCTCAGGGTTGCAGAGTAGTTCACCTAGTCAGCAAATGGCCATGCCTATATCTTGCTTGTAGAGCCCCCAGGTCTTCAGCTCCTATGGACTTTCTCCTCTGCTCTTGGATAGTTCTAACAGTAAAATTGTCATCATAGTACATCTTAAGTAGAATGGTCTCAATGAACTTGCAATTACTTTTCATATATACAGACATACACACATACACACATACACACACACAGACACACACACACACAGACACACACAGACACACACAGACACACACAGACACACACACACACACACACACACACACACACACACGCACACATTCTCCCTCCCCATGCCTGCTCACTGAGTGAATATCTTTGTTCCAGGTGGCTAAGCTTTTTTACTACTTGAAAAATCCTCAAACCTCAAATAAAAAAGCACCACAAGTTAACTATATTTCTCTATATATTTTCCTCACAGAAGCACAGAAAAGGCATTAGGGAATAAAGCTAAAATATCATGCTGGGCTGGTAGTTTTCCACACTGATTGACGTTAATGCCAGTTGAAGCAGGAAATCTGTCAGTGTGATTGGTTGTGGGTAGGGTTTTTTTTTTTTGGTTTTTTTGTTTTTTTTTCCCATCTGGGTCTTCCCCACTGGGCTGCTAAACTTGATTCTCCTTCCTTGCACTTGGGTACTTGAACCTTCAGGTCTCATGTGTTTCCCTATGAACCTGCAAAGAGGATGCTGTGGGTTTTCTGGTTTATAGATCCTCACATAGTTTTAGAAACAGCAAGATGACAGCAGCTGTGGTCATCTGCAGAAGACTTGCACAAGTTTAAGCCTCTTAAAACTTCCAGCATTCAGTGAACAGGTGCTCCCAAGGCCCTACCATTAGTGGAGGGGTCCTTGGTTGTTGATGACTGCTGGAAGAAGGGAGTCACTTTTCTTTGAAGGGTGACTACTGTTAGGTTGCTCATGATCCAGTGATCCAGTATGTGACTCCATATCAATGCACATGTGCAGCACTAATTGAATATATATATATATATATATATACACATATATATATGTATATATACACACATATATATATTTACACATATATACATATATATACACACATACATATATATATACACATATACATACACATATGTATATATATATTATATATAATGTTGAAACATATGTAAGAATTATATATACATATGCATATATATGTGTATATATATATATATATATATATATATATATATATATATATATATTTATTTTCAGGAAGCTTAGGGCATGTTGGAGGGAGGTAGTGAAATGGATATGAGATACATGAAATTTTCTAAAATTGAAAAGCTTCAAGAAACTAAAAAGAAAGAAAACTTGAAAAATTAGCTATGAAAAATTAAGGTAGAAAGTATTTGACACTGTGTGTGTGTGTGTGTGTGTGTGTGTGTGTGTGTGTGTGTGTGCATGTGTGTGTTTGTGTGTGCATATGTATGTGAAAGCCAGAGGTAAACTTTGGGTGCTGTTCATCTTGGTTTTTTAAATAGAATCCATTATGGATCGGAGAGTCAGACATCTTATTTCCCAGTACTGGCATACCACTGTACCCAGGTTTTTAAAAAATGTGTTTTTTGTGGATTGACCTCAGGTCTCATGTTCAGATGGCAAGTACTTTAAAGATTGAGATATTACCTGACATGTGACACTATTAAAATTGTGTTAAGACATGTTTCTATATCTTGGGACATGGAAACCATGTAGGACCTTGTATCTTATAGTCTTTGTACCCACTGCCTACTGAGTTCTGCTGTTATTTTCTTGATGCTGATTTTTTCATCTCAAGTAGCAAGATTTGTTCTACTTGTTGATTATGGGATGTCTGCTTTCAATGAAACAGTGGCTTCTTCTTTACTCTAATTTTTTTTCAAATTTAATTAAGATATAATCACATACTTGCTTTCCTTCCATCTCTTATCTCCCTACCCCACCATGTCTACCTCCATTCCTTCTAAATGTATGGCTTTCTATTCTTTAAATGTTGTTGTTATCATACATAACAAACCACCAAAACAACAAAAATAAATAAACAATAAAAAGAAACATAAAACAAATCTGACCCATTGAGTGCATTTAGCATTTGTATATTTATATATTTCTGGGGATGGCCACTTGGTATTGGATAATGAACCAGTGACTCATTCATGACAGAAGATTAATTCTCCCCCCACCCCTTTTTTTAAAAAAGCAGTTGTTAATTGCCTATAGCTCTTGGTCTAAGGGTGGAGCCCTGTGAGATTTCTCCCATCTACACTGGGCTGTGAACTTACTAGAATTGTTCAGGTCTTGTTTTTATCCTGGCAACCATGTTGTTGAGATTTCATGGGTTTAGCTTCCTTGTATCTAGAAGGTATAATCTTACAGGAGACTTTCAAGTCCTCTCTCCTTACAATATTTATTCCTGCTTTTCTGGAATATTCCCTGAGTTTTAAGCATAGCAGCTGTGCTGTAGATATTGTAGTTGGGTTTGAGTAACAACCTAGTCAGTTGTTCCTGGCATTTTGACTTGCTCAGCCTTTCTATAATGGTCTAACACTACTATAAAAATAACAGAGGTATTACTCATCATTGGGTATGAAGATAAGGATTTAGAATGAAATTAGGAGTTGTAGCATTTAGGAAGGTGGCAAGAGTAAGCTCTCCTCTTTAACTTTTGTGTTTTATTCCTGGGATAAAACTGATGTATCCCACTCAGACTCCTTGGCTCATAGTAACAGCACAGAACACTGTTGGGATTTAATAGAAGTAGATGTCCTGGAATTCTTACACACGTGAGGAATGTTTGGCTTTCCTAAGATGTGTACATTCATGAGGCAGTAAGTTAATCTCCTAAAACAGGATGTAATGTTTATTTGTGTTTCACAAGGTCAGGTAACTATACTATGTGAGAACTTTGAATGAAACAGTGGCTTCCTATTTACTCTGATTGTTTCAAATTTAATTAAAATATAATTACATAATTGCTTTTCTTTCATCTCTTATCTCCTTACCCCACCATGTTTACTTCCATTCCTTCCAAATTTAAATCACGGTACAGCCTTGTTTCCTTTCCGAATCATCTCCCTTATCCCAGGCAATTGAAAAGATCCTCTTTATTCTCTCCTTCTTTTCTTTTCTCTCTTTCCAAATATTTCCTTTTCTGCCAGATTCTTCAGACACACAAGCCCTAGAGAGAAGAGCACCTGGTATTTCATGTCCCACCCCCTTATACAGTTTTAGTGTTTTCTCCTTTGATTTCCTCAATTTAACTTCAGTCATAGCTGGTTTCTCAATCCTCAAGGTTGGTTCCATCTTGCATTGGGTTGATCTTCTTGGTAATGAGCTCATATAATTTATGCAGAATAGTAGATCAGTTAGCTCATGAGCATCACTATAGGAGCAGGAACATCACTCATCACTCCCTAGATTTTGTCCCATCTCTTCTGAGTCAGTTGTCTACTGTATCTGAGACATTCTTTACTAATAGTAGAAGCTCAATTGCCTACCTCACTTCCATTTCCTCAATACAAGAGCTTAAAGAAAGGGCCTCACAAAAGCTAGGCAAGTATTCCACCATTGAATTAACAACTGCTCTCATTTTGCTTTTTATTTTTATCTTGAGACTGTAAGATCCCCAAAGCTGGGCCTCTGCTCAAGTCCCAGAATTAGCTGGCCAACACCCCAATGACTCGAGAGAAAACCACACCTGATGCAAACTGCAAGAGGTTTTAGTATCAGCTAGCTGAGGATGAACTCCTTCTGCTGTGCAGGGCAGTGGAGTTCAACCCTGAGCGGTGACAGTAGTGGGATTTTAAAGAAAAAGTGAGGAATTGGGAGGAGTTGGGAGGAGAGTTGGCTACAGCTCCTTTTTGGCGAGGGGGTGGTGGTGGCAAGCTAAAGCTCCTCTCTGTGTCCTTGTAGGTCTTCCTACAATTATCACATCTCTGGCTATAAGGCACAGAAACAAAAAGGCTTTTTGTTGGCTATAGAGAACAAAGAGCTTCTTTCTAGCTGTATTTTTAGAGATTAGGGAAAACAAGCTTGGGGAATATCCAGGGGCTTTACCTTCCAGGAAGAAATGCTCTAAGTCGGGGTCTCACAAGACAAGGTGTCACAAAATTGTCCAAGGTGGCATTGGCCTCATTCTCTATCCCTGGCAGGAACTTTTGATCCTCCTTGCTTAGCTTCATAATTGGATATAATTCCAGACTTGAATCACCACATATGGCTGAATAAGATGTACCTTTACTCTGCATTCCACCAAGTTCACCAATGACTATGGTATAAAGAATACTCTCTGTCTGTCTGTCTGTCTGTCTGTCTGTCTGTCTGTCTGTCTGTCTTTCTCTGTGTGTATGTGTGTGTGTATGAAAGACAGACAGGTAGAAAGATAGAGACACAGATAAAGATGACAGAGAGACATAACAGAAAGACACAGATAGATGATAGATAGATAGATAGATAAATAGATAGATAACATTCAAGTTATTCAAGCACTTGATTGTCAATCTCCAGAAGGTTTTTAAATTCAAAATTAGTAGATCATTTCTCCTAGAGGTTATCAATTGAAATTAATCTAGTCCTTCATGTGTTCTCAGACTCTAACACCTTTTCTCTGATGTTTTCTTTGTGACAGTAGTGGATATTCTTCCCCCATATGTCTACATAGCCTCTTGTAGCCTTAAGGTGGCAGTAACAATCAAAACTGTATTTAAAGAAAAATCTCTGAAGAGTGGAGAAGTAGAGAAAAAAGAAACCAATCCCTCCTGAAATACTCTATAATTTTGCATTTTCTGCTTTGTGGAGTTATATCCATAGCAGGATTATTCATTATTAAGAGATTATTTCATCCTGGAGTCTGTGTGTCAGTAGATTAAGGCACAGAGAAGATTAACTGCTCACAGTGTGTGTTGCAAATAAGTTCCTTATCTGATCATTAAAATAGGTTGCTTAAGCTATTTTGATCATAATTATTAGTTCTTTCAGGGGCTTCTGCATGTCAATTAAGTTTCAGTTTCTCATCTCATCATTGTGTCAGGATTCATCTGTATCGTACCAGGCAGAAAAGAGTGTGTAAACATATATTGATCTTCAACAGTTCTCACTTCTCTGCAGTAGCAAATTCATATCTGAAAGTATTTAATTATTTCAAGACTTGACAAAATGATAGTATTACTAATAAATATGTTAGAAGGTAGTATTTACAATCTACAATGTGTCTGATATGATATCAGGCACAAACTCAGGCAAGAGTCATCACCTTATCTCCATATTAAAGACAAAACTCAAAGCAGAAGAATAGAATAACTTCCCCAGGGCACAGAGCTGGGAAATAGTCATATTTTTCACTTCTAACTCCACCCCTGCAGTTTGTCAAGAAAATGATTTCTTGTGTGTTTGGCCAGAGAATAGAGTTCTTAAATTAATACACTGTCACAGTTTAGCAAAATGAACACAGATTATAAGCCTAGGGCTTCAGATATTTATTGTTTCTGGCAAAATATAAAATCTAAAGAGAGAAAAATTTTGTTTTTAAAATGTGTTAGGTGGTTTTCTCTAGCGATACAACTATGCATCAAACAAGTATTTGAGTGTGAAGCAATGTGTTAGATACATGGGTTACAACATGGAATGAGACACAATCACAGTTCCTGGAGGAAATTTAAATGTTGTGACAAATGTGTAAACAAAGTACTGTGGAGACCAGAAGGGAAAGAATCACTTGTTTTGCTTCATAAGAGAAGGGATTCTCACAATATGCTATAGAATTGTCTGTCCACAGTTTCTATTTTATGAAAATAAAAGTGTATTTCTCAGCTATCAAAATACTCTTCTCCCATAATGGCCTTCATGGTAAGCATCTGGCAATGTAACCTTGGCTAGGTAAGGCCTGGTGGCCAGGTCCACTGCACTCACTTTGTAGAAGTACTGTTGTTGATGTGCTCTGAAGTGCAGAAAAAGGTGTGAAACCTGGTGTGGGATTGGGGGTAGATGGTGATGGTTGGAGACAGGAAGGAGACGCTTTGTGGTCCTGACCTTTCTAAGGTAAACATTCAGAATCCAGGGAAAACAGAATCCTCAGTACTAAGACCTGGGATCCACAGGCTTTTCCTCACTGGGTTTGTCATTTATTAAGTGGGAAATGAGTCTATAGTTTACTTAAAAATTAGGATGAGCTAAGATGAACATGGTGGTAACCTCTACAAGCTCATTACTTAGCAGGCAGAGGCAGGAGGAGGCCATGAGTTCAAGTTCAGTTTGTGCTACTTAGACCTCATCTCAAAACAATAACAACATGAGATGAGAACTACCTAAATGCCTACCTTAAGAGAATCACCATGGAAGCTGGAGAGCTGGGTCAGATGTACGTGCAAAGGACTCTGGTTCAGTTTCCAGAATCCACCCAGAGGCTCAGAACCCTCTGAAACTACAATTCTAGAGGATCTAATATTCTCTTCTGTACTTCTAGAGGCACCAGACATGCATGTGGTGCACACACATACATTGAGGCAAAATACCGATACACATAAGATAAAATAAACCTATAAAAGAAAAGCATTGTGTTTGAATATATTGAGCAAAATTATGTAGGCTTAATGAGCATGATAGAGTGCCTGGAATATCACTACATACTTAGGCCATGACACCAAAGAACAATCCCACAAAGATAAATTGCTCGTTGATTGGATTGAAAGGTCTTTATTAGTATATATGGTGGGAACTAAGAGATTGTGCTGGGGTTGGAAGTACTTGCTTTTTCCAGTATGCTTGGGAAAAAGAACAGACAGGGAGTCTTCTATTATTTACTGACTTGCCCAGTCATATTATATGGCACTTTCTATAGGAAAGCACTCTATAAGTAATTTATCATGACAAACTTACTGGGCAGAACTTATTATGGGGTGTGGAGATGCCCTGTTGCTTAATAAAAAGCACCTGAATTTGGATCTCGGCACCCACATAAAAACTGGGCATGTTCTAAATATTTATGTTTATATGTATGGGTTTATCATGCTCTTGACTTTGATCACAAAAGGTTCTGTTAAAGTGATAGAGGTCAACGGGGTGCTTGTAACTGTTCAAAATGAAGTGAATAGGTGTGAGTTCTCAGAGGTATATGGGACACCTATATTGCTCCCTTCTCTGATGGCTCTTGGAACAAGTTGCTCTGGCCTTGATATTCAGGGCTGCACATACATGTACATATGCTACCCAGGCATGCACAATATGGTAATACGTATAGTAGACATATCTACCTTCTTTCTCACCCTCCAACTCTCTCTTGGAAGGAAGGATAAAAAGAATATGATATCGAAGAGTGCTGTTATCTGGACATGACATGGCTGTTACATACAAGAACACTCAAAAAATGGTGGCTACTTTTATAAGACTTGTGGAAGAACAAGCCACTCAAAATTCTCTCATGATGACGAAAGGGATGCCTGAGGCTTTCTTTACTCTTAGTTGGGTAGCAACTGATGTTATTGGCAACTGATGGGTTCTGGGAGGAGACTCACTCTTCTTTTGAAGGTAGAAACTTGCAGGTTGCCCATGCCTCTGGATTACTCCACACTCAAGCACATATGGACAGCACTAATCGGACTCCATGACTTATAAAATAAAAAAAGACGTGAGGCTAGAAGGGAGATTTGTAGAGAAGAGTGCTAGGAAAGTGGTATTGAGAAAGTGGGAGGTAAATATACTTAAGATATTTTGTATACATCTTTGAAAATTTCCAAGAATAATTAAAGAAAAACTGGGCATGGTCCCATGGATCTACAAACTATGGTGTTAGAGTTAGTGTAATCACTGACTTAATGCCAGCACACTAGCTCTGGGTTGGGTGAAAGATCCTGTCTCAAAGAACTGAAATGGGAAATGACAGAGCAGGACATCCAATAAGTTCCTCTGGCCTTGATGAGCAAAGCTACACAGACATACACACATGCATACATGACACACATGCTCCTATGACACTCACACACATATGCAGACACAAATCATATTCCTACATATATGTATCTGCTTTCACATACATGTGCCACCTAAAAAAAATTTATACATAGTTTAAAGATGAAGAAAATATGTTATGCAGACTTTGAGTGACTTAACCAAGTTGTTTTGAGTATATTTTCCCCCAACACCCTGAATCAGTAAGTTCTTTTTTATTTCATGGGGTCAGCTGAGTTTTAAATTAATATTCTCAGGAGAGGGAAGATTTCATGGACTTAGACTTGTGCTTTGTAAGCCCAACAATGTCACGACCAATCAACACTTCTCTCTCTTTTTTTAATGACATAACAGCAGATTTGTGTGACTGAGGTCTCAAAGTTGGAGTGAAATATACCAAACCCTATGTTGCTAACAACTTTTGCAATTGACCATCCCAGTAGATGCCTCTCCCAGCTAAAACTCATACTATACCTTATACAGGCTTGAGCTTGCTAACACCTCAGTCCTTGCAAAGGCTCCCATATGGCATGCAGTTGTTATCTTGTAGTCTGGCTCCAGATATGAATATGGAAAATAGTCAATAAGGACTTTAGAAAGCTACAACTCAAAAAGCACAGCTAACCACTGACCGGCTGAGTGTCACTGTGAGGAGATTTTGGGTTCAGGACTTTTTCTTGTATTTTAAAGTAAGGAGTCTGAGCAGAGAGCCTCAGGTGCCTCTCAATTCACACTCCTTGTCTACAGAGAAGCACGTAATGTGGACAACAGTGGCAGCTGAATGAATTGCTTTGGCTTACTGTGCCTTTCTGCATCTGTCTCTGCCACCTGGGTAGAGCTACTGTAAAAACCACTGTCATTAAGGGCATCTCAGCTGGAGGCTAGAGTGGTTGGTAATTGAGAGCTTCCTGAGTCTCTTGGACTTCCCAGATCCCTGGCAGGCTCTTTACTGTTCTTTGCCACTCACTGTCTGGTAGTTTTGAAGAAAATGTCCTGTCATAAGTTGATGATAACTGTTACTCTGCTCCTGGAAGTAATAGAAACAACCCTGTATTTGCATTAGAGATCTTGCATTTCTGTATGTATATATATAATGGTTGTATTCTGGAAGTATATATTTTGATGAGGGATTTTTTTTCCAGCTGACTTTGTGTCTCTTGTATATGCGTTTGTGTTTTCTTTTAATAATGAATACTCAAATGGACATCCAAAAGAAATATGTTTAAAAGGAGTTTAGTTAATGGTGGATTTTGTTTTTACATTAGCTGTTTAAAGTTTTTCAACTAGGTCTTTCTTTCTGTTGGTATTTGGACATTTGTGTCCAGTGAGGAATACACCACTTCAAAGAAACAAAGATCTCATGCTGGTCCTTTGTTGGTTGAGAAAGTATCTGGAACATTAGTCAGGACTGTTTTTGTCTGCACATTTTCTTAGCCTGTTTGTCTCCATAGTCCTGTACTACCCCTTAGTCAAAGGCCCCTGTCTATCACTGTTGTGTTAGCCAGTCTTCTTGTGTCACTAATTATATTTTCTTCTTCTAGGTGGGAAGTTGACTCCAGCACACTCTCTCTTATGCCTTGGTGCACCAAATAAGCTAAACAGATCCACTGTAGAGACAGTGATCTCTGCTACTTCTAGTCTTGTATAAACAAAAAAGTTTTGGATATGGAAATTAGATTTTCCAGAGACAGCTAAGAGTAGTCAGTTAACACAGCCTGAAAATATAGGGGCAAACTTTGATCAGTTAGAAGTGTGTGTGTGTGTGAGAGAGAGGGGGGGGGGGGGAGAATGAACTTGTAGATATTGTTTGCACTCTTCCTGTTTCTTCTGTTTGACCAGAACACTGGTTGCACAGATGTGTTATGTTATATATAACAAGGAACTGGCTGTGCTTTATTTGTGAGGACCAGGTTAGCAAGTCACCTCCTTGCAATTCATTTTCCACCTTTCTGCCTCATTTCCTTTCTCTTCCACTACCTTTCTCAGCAAATCTGTCCCATGCAGCTTTGGGCATCATTTTCTACAGAACCTGGCCAAGACAAGAAGATATGCTAAGGAACTCTCTTCTCAGATAATCAAGTAAGATAATGGTATAAATTAAAGGTAAGGAGTAGCTTATAGTGTGTAGATTATCCAAGAAATAAGCAGGGAAGAGGATTTATTTAATTTAAACAGTGCAGTTAGAGCTAAGCAAGTGATGGTTGGAAAAAGATGACACAAAGAGGAAAGGGAGAGACTTCTGAAGGGAGTGTTGACAGATTATGTTGCTTCTGGAGCTTATAGAAAGTACAGGTAGCTAGTGAAGAACCCTGACAAAAAAAAGATAAAGAAAGAAAGAAACAGAGAGAGAGAGGAAGAAGGAAAGCCACAGAGCTAGCAGTGTGGCTACCTCACAATGAAATAGGACAGGAATCCAATGCAATGCAAAGACTTTAGGCGATTTGACCATAAAACAAATTGAGGCAAGGAATAACCCAATATTCCTTAGCATAAGGAATATGGAAATTAGTAACTCACAGACCCACCACTGTGACTTTTTGAAACTGAAATATTATAGATAGATGTGCAAGTCAAACCAATTCCATCTCTCTGAGACTTCCCTGTCAAAGCCAGCCCTGCAAGGTCATGGACTGCAAGGTTTCTTTATGAGATGCTGCTGCAGATGTCCTAGGTAATATGACTCACTCACATCCCCTACAAGCAATGTCTGGGCCCCAGAATACAAACTCAGTTGCTTTGAGGATCAAACAAAATGTTTGGCACATTCTAATTCACTTTATTGCTATTATTTACATTTTTTTGACCATGATCCAGATTCTATTTTGTGGGTTGGGAAACTGATGCATAAAAAAGGTAAGATAACTCTGTGAAGATATTATTAACAAAATCACACACAGATGAGTATTAGTTAATATGAGGGCTTTGGAGTCACTGAAGATGTCTTTGATGAGGTATATTTGAGGAGATACATGAAGGGTAAGGAGAAATCCAGACACAGACCTGAGACAAATAGGTGCACTGAGACTCCATATACAGAATGGAAGAATATTTGGGTTCAGGAGTGAGTTTTATGCAAACTGAGTAGGAGGAAGACATCTTCAAAAAAGATATTTAATGTGGGCCAATATGAGACTGGAGAGTAACATAGGCTTAAACTGACTTACATGTATCGACAGTGAATCACATTCTGAGGGCAATGTAGGCTAGTAAAGGGCTTTAAGAAGTTTAGCACTTTGTGAAAATCACTTCATCTATATGGACTGGAGAATAAGCTGGTGAGAAGGAAGAATGCAAATATGCAAAGCAAGAAGAAAAACATTGTTAATCTAGCAAGGGGTGGTAGAGACTCAGAGTGGGGCAACAACATTGGAGATGGAGACAAATGCAACATTTCAGGATTTGTCTTGACAACAGAGACAATAAGAGTCAAGGCAGGAAGTTTGGCTGCAGTGCAAGTCCAGTTCTGTTTTGGTTTTGTGTGTGTGTGTGTGTGTGTGTGTGTGTGTGTGTGTGTGTGTGTGTGTAAACATCTATAGAACTGAAGGGAACTTTTGTTTAGATATAGCATGATGTCCAAGTTCATTTCTGTCTTACAACAAAATACCAGAGCCTGAGGACTTTATAAAGAGATTTTGTCAGAACAGTAGAAAAGGAACCAATGTACCAACTATCCACTGACCTCAATCACCTTCTAAGTGTGTGTACTGATCCATCCCTTAGTATTTCATAATGGCATCAGATAGAAACATGTGTTTCAGAGAAGAAAACTATATTAAATTATAACTACTTAAAGATTCTACTGTCTGGAGTTTGTGTCTTGGGTGAGTGGTGTTTATTTCAAGGAGGATATGACTACAGATTTGACAGTTGTTGCTTCTGTGATTATGTTCTAGTCAGTAGAGATAGAAGGGTCTTTTGAATATCAAAACAGCTCTCAGTCAACTGACTTTGACATAAATCAAAGGGGAGAAGGTTCTGAATGGGCCAGACTCAATCCTAGAAACCCTGTAAAAGAAGATCTAAATTTTCTTAGAAGGCATATCCTGGAGTAGTCAAGCCAAGCAGAGAAATGGCAGTGGATGCTGAGTCTGAGAAGAGTTCCCAGGTTAGTTCATAATGTTGTTGGGGGGGGGTATGGTGGACTTTTGGGATAGCATTAGAAATGTAAATAAGGAAAATACCTAATTAAAAATATATATATATAAAAAAAGAGTTCCCAGGTATTGGCTAATAATAAAGTGGGATTCCTGGTCTCAATCTGATGGTTGACTATACGTACCTGCATGTGTATTGGTCAGGTGCTGGTAGAATGGAAGAGCTAGAGGAAGGACTGAAGGAGATGAAGGTGATTACAACCCCACAGGAAGAACAATATCAACTAATTTGACCACTCAAAGCTTCCAGGGACTAAACCACCAACCAAAGAGTCTACATGGAGGGAGCCAGGACTCCAGCTACATATGTAACAGAAGATGACCTTTTCTGACATCAATGGATGGGGAGGGAAGCTGGATTCATCAGCATAGGAGAATGGTCGAGGGGGGAGGGGAGGTGGGTGAATGGGTGGAAGAGCTTCCTCATAGAGGCAAAGGAGATGGGGTGAGGGAGGATGGGATGGGGGCTGCTGGGGGATAACTGGGAAGGGGATATCATTTGAAATGTAAACAAATAAAATGATTAATAAAAAATCTCACAATGACATTGTGATTTTCAATCTCACAATGATAAGGAATGAAATTCTTCAGTTGGTGAAAGGACAGATAGGACTGTGACCAACCTGACACCTCTCTTAATCCTGGTGATTCTGATTCAGCCTCCTGCCACACACAGTGAAATAATGACATCGCGCTGCTGGACTACGATATATGTGGAAACTTGTTATGTAGTAATAGAAAAGGGAATGTGGCGAATGCCTGTCATGTTTGGTACCCAGAAACCAGTTTATATAACAGCTTTGTTGCCATTGGTTCTCGGTGGCTATCAAATGATCAGTGCCTTCTATTATTTTAAAGGAAGTATCCCATGACTATCTACAGTTATTATTTAATTATTGGGTTTTTTTTGAGTAAACTTTCTAAGATATTCTTGAAAATTTATCCATTTTAGTTAGTTTTTTATTTTCACATAATCTAATACACATACAGTTTGAATTAAATAGTTTTTATAAATGTGTAATCTTTTCTATCCTTTACATTCTTAATGTTTTACTATATTTTATATGTGTCTATTTGTGTGTGTGTGTGTGTGTGTGTGTGTGTGTGTGTGTGTGTGTGTGTGTGTGTTTGATGGGGCCAGAGATCAACTCAGGTGTTGTTCCTCAGGTTCTGCCCACTTTTTTACTTTGAGACAGTATCTCTCACTGGCCTGGAACACATCAAATATGGTAGCCTGAATGAGCTCTAGGGATCTCGATGTATCTATGTCCTCAGCACTGGTGTGACAAATGTGCACTTGTCTGAGTATTTTCATATGAAATCTAGGGGATCTAAGTCACGTCTTTGTGCTTGAGCTATGAGCCTAGACCCTAGCTTTGTGTAACAATTACATACTGGAGTGGGTAGAAACCAGAAGGGCATCAGATTCCCTGGAACTAGAACTACAGATCACTGTGAACTGCCATGTGCACACTGGCTATTGAACCTGGTTCCTCTGGAAGAACAGTGATCACTCCAGTCCCATCATATATTGATTAAACGATAAAATAGAGACAAAGTTAGGGCTGTCTTTATAGTCCTATTTATCAGAGAGTATTTTTGTTTATCTGCTCTTCTGCCTTCACATGGGATTTGTCACTAGAGCTACAATAACCTTTTAGGAAGATGCCCATATAGTTTTTTTGATGTTACATCAGGCAATAAAAATGAAGGAATGCAAAAATAAAAACTGCATGGTACTGGTATAGTGAGAGACAAGTAGACCAATGGAATAGAATTGAAGACCCAGAAATGAACCCACACACCTATGGTCACTTGATCTTTGACAAGGGAGCAAAAACCATCCAGTGGAAAAAAGACAGCATCTTCAACAAATGGTGCTGGCACAACTGGCGGTTATCATGTAGAAGAATGCGAATTGATCCATTCCTATCTCCTTGTACTAAGGTCAAATCTAAGTGGATCAAGGAACTCCACATAAAACCAGAGACACTGAAACTTATAGAGGAGAAAGTAGGGAAAACCCTCAAAGATATGGGTACAGGGGAAAAATTCCTGAATAGAACAGCAATGGCTTGTGCTGTAAGATCGGGAATCTACAAATGGGACCTAATAAAATTGCAAAGATTCTGCAAGGCAAAAAGACACCACCAATAAGACAAAAAGGCCACCAACAGATTGGGAAGGGATCTTTACCTATCCTAAATCAGATAGGGGACTAATATCCAATATATATATAAAGAACTCAAGAAGGTGGTCTCCAGAAAATCAAATAATCCCATTAAAAAATGGGGCTCAGAGCTAAACAAAGAATTCTCTCCTGAGGAATACCAAATTGCTGAGAAGCACCTGAAAAAATGTTCAACATCCTTAATCATCAGGGAAATGCAAATCAAAACAACCCTGAGATTCCACCTCACACCAGTCAGAATGGCTAAGATCAAAAATTCAGGTGACAGACAGCAGATGCTGGTGAGGATGTGGAGAAAGAGGAACACTCCTCCATTGTTGGTGGGATTGCAAGCTGGTGCAACCACTCTGGAAATCAGTCTGGCGGTTCCTCAGAAAACTGGATATAGTACTACCAGAGGATCCAGCAATAGCTCTCCTGGGCATATATCCAGAAGATGTCCCAACCGGTAAGAAGGACACATGCTCCACTATGTTCATAGCAGCCTTATTTATAATAGCCAGACGCTGGAAAGAACCCATATGCCCCTCAACAGAGGAATAGATACAGAAAATGTGGTAAATTTACACAATGGAGTGCTACTCAGCTATTAAAAAGAATGAATTTATGAAATTCCTAGCCAAATGGATGGACCTGGAGGGTATCATGCTGAGTGAGGTAACCCAATCACAAAGGAACTCACACAATATATATTCACTGATAAGTGGCTATTAGCCCAGAAACTTAGGATACACAAGATATAAGATACAATTTGCTAAACACATGAAACTCAAAAATTAACTCAAACAAATCAATGGCCTTTCTCTACACAAAGAATAAACAGGCTGAGAAAGAAATTAGGGAAACAACACCCTTCTCAATAGTCACAAATAATATAAAATATCTTGGCGTGACTCTAACTAAGGAAGTGAAAGATCTGTATAATAAAAACTTCAAGTCTCTGAAGAAAGAAATTATAGAAGATCTCAGAAGATGGAAAGATCTCCCATGCTCATGGATTGGCAGGATCAACATTGTAAAAATGGCTATCTTGCCAAAAGCAATCTACAGATTCAATGCAATCCCCATCAAAATTCCAAATCAATTCTTCAACGAATTAGAAAGTGCAATCTGCAAATTCATCTGGAATAACAAAAAACCTAGGATAGCAAAAACTCTTCTCAAGGATAAAAGAACCTCTGGTGGAATCACCATGCCGGACCTAAAGCTCTACTACAGAGCAATTGTGATAAAAACTGCATGGTACTGGTATAGTGACAGACAAATAGACCAATGGAATAGAATTGAAGACCCAGAAATGAACCCACACACCTATGGTCACTTGATCTTCGACAAGGGAGCTAAAAACATCCAGTGGAAGAAAGACAGCATTTTCAACAAATGGTGCTGGCACAACTGGTTGTTAACATGTAGAAGAATGCGAATCGATCCATTCCTATCTCCTTGTACTAAGGTCAAGTCTAAGTGGATCAAGGAACTTCACATAAAACCAGAGACACTGAAACTTATAGAGGAGAAAGTGGGGAAAAGCCTTGAAGATATGGGCACAGGGGAAAAATTCCTGAATAGAACAGTAATGGCTTGTGCTGTAAGATCGAGAATTGACAAGTGGGACCTCATGAAACTACAAAGCTTCTGCAAGGCTAAAGACACCATCAATAAGACAAAAAAACCACCAACAGATTGGGAAAGGATCTTCACCTATCCTAAATCAGATAAGGGACTAATATCCAATATATATAAAGAACTCAAGAAGGTGGACTCCAGAAAGTCAAATAACCCCATTAAAAAATGGGGCTCAGAACTGAACAAAGAATTCTCACCTGAGGAATACCGAATGGCAGAGAAGCACCTGAAAAAATGTTCAACATCCTTAATCATCAGGGAAATGCAAATCAAAACAACCCTGAGATTCCACCTCACACCAGTCAGAATGGCTAAGATCAAAAATTCAGGTGACAGCAGATGCTGGCGAGGATGTGGAGAAAGAGGAACACTCCTCCATTGTTGGTGGGATTGCAAGCTTGTACAACCACTCTGGAAATCAGTCTGGCGGTTCCTCAGAAAATTGGACATAGTACTACCGGAGGATCCAGCAATACCTCTCCTGGGCATATATCCAGAAGATGTCCCAACCGGTAAGAAGGACACATGCTCCACTATGTTCATAGCAGCCCTATTTATAATAGCCAGAAGCTGGAAAGAACCCAGATGTCCCTCAACAGAGGAATGGATACAGAAATTATGGTACATTTACACAATGGAGTACTACTCAGCTATTAAAAAGAATGAATTTATGAAATTCCTAGCCAAATGGATGGACCTGGAGGGCATCATCTTGAGTGAAGTAACACAATCACAAAAGAACTCACACAATATGTATTCATTGATAAGTGGATATTAGCCCAAAACTTAGGATACCCAAGATATAAGATACAATTTGCTAAACGCATGAAACTCAAGAAGAATGAAGACCAAAGTGTGGACACTGTGCACCTTCTTAGAATTGGGAACAAAACACCCAGGGAAGGAGCTACAGAGACAAAGTTCGCAGCTGTGATGAAAGGATGGTCCATTTAGAGACTGCTATATCCAGGGATCCGTCCCATAATCAGCTTCTAAACGCTGACACCATTGCATACACTAGCAAGATCTTGCTGAAAGGACCCAAATATAGCTGTCTCTTGTGAGACGATGCCGGGGCCTAGCAAACACAGGAGTGGATGTTCACAGTCAGCTATTGGATGTATCACAGGGCTCCCAATGGAGAAGCTAGAGAAAGTACCCAAGGAGCTAAAGGGATCTGCAACCCTATTGTTGGAACAACATGATGTACTAACCGGAACCCTGGAGCTCTTGTCTCTAGCTGCATATGTATCGAAAGATGGCCTAGTCGGCCATCAATGGAAAGAGAGGCCCATTGGACTTGCAAACTTTATATGCCCCAATATAGGGGAATGCCAGGGCCAAAAGAATGGGAATGGGTGGGTAGGGAAGTGGGGGGCGCTATGGGGGACTTTTGGGATAGTATTGGAAATGTAATTGAGGAAATTATGTAATAAAAATATAAAAAAAAAAAAAAAAAAAAAAAAAAAAAAAAAGAAACTCAAAAAGACCGAAGACCAAAGTGTGGACACTTTGCCCCTTCTTAGAATTGGGAACAAAACACCCATGGAAGGAGTTACGGAGACAAAGTTTGGAGATGTGTCAAAAGAATGGACCATCTAGAGCCTGCCATATCCATGGTTCCATCCCATAATCAGCTTCCAAAAGCTGACACCATTGCATATACTAGCAAGATTTTGCTGAAAGGACCCAGATATAGCTGTCTCTTGTGAGACCATGCCGGGGCCTAGCAAACACAGAAGTGGATGCTCACAGTCAGCTATTGGATGGATCATAAGGCCCCCAGTGGAGGAGCTAGAGAAAGTACCCAAGGAGCTAAAGGGATCTGCAACCCTATAGGTAGAACAACATTATGAACTAACCAGTACCCCGGAGCTCTTGACTCTAGCTGCATATGTATCAAAAGATGGCCTAGTAGGCCATCACTGGAAAGAGAGGCCCATTGGACTTGCAAACTTTATATGCTCCAGTAGAGGGGAATGCCTGGGCCAAAAAGTGGGAGTGGGTGGGTAGGGGAGTGGGTGGGAGGGTATGGGGGACTTTTGGGATAGCATTGGAAATGTAAATGAGGAAAATACCTAATAAAAATATAAAAAATAGTCTATCATGCTTATTTTTAAATTTTAATTTTGCTTGTTTTTCTAGAGTTGTAATTTTATTATTGTTATTATTTTTAGTTATGAGATACAATTGACTCTATTAGTATTTTGAATTTTTCTTGTAAATAAACCCTCAATTATACTTTCTGAAGCCCACAACGGCCCACATGGTTTTTCCTTTCCAGGGTCTCCTTCTCTGTGTGTTCTGAACCCAGCAGCTGTGGTCTCCAAGTGCCATAGCATATTTATTTCTCTTATTCTGCCATAAAATTTGACACTTTTCCCCCCAGCAAGTTATTTGGGCATACCTAGTGCAGCAATTGGTGATGATGCCAACTGTGAAGAGACCAGCATTCCAAAAATGCTTCCAAGTCTAGTGTTCTGGCAACCACAAAAGCCTCGTGGCTTTTGTCCTAGCCCTACACAGGGAAGAGTATTTTTCTTTATCTGCTCTTCTGCTTTCAAATGGAATTTGTCCCTAGAATCATACTAATTTCTTGGGAAACTCTTCATATAGTTTTTGATATTGCATCAGGCATAAGTCTGCAGACTACGGGTCAGGAACAAAATGCTTATTCTCTGTTTTCCTGTTTTCTTCAGTCTCTCACCTCTTACCAGTTTCTTATACTCTTCCATGAATACAGAAGGTGCAGAAGGTGCTATAGTGGCTGAGACTGGGAAAGCTGGTGCTAGGCTTCCTGGATAGAAATTTTTCATTTACCGCTTGCTACCTTTATGATCTTAGACAAATGACTTTCTTTTTCAGTCTGTCTATGCATTGATGTCTTCTTTAATGTTTGAGGGAGAATCTTTTGTGTTGCAGCAAGGGGTTTATATGAAGTTAGTAATACAAACAAATTTGAATTATACTTGATATTTTAAGTTCCTCGGTAAATATAAACAGCTATCACCATATGCCTTGTACTATCTGATGACTCTAATGTCTGTGATCAGGCTATATTTATAGATTAATGAATTATTTTATAGCTTCCTCATATATGGTAAATATTCCTTTCAGATAAGCTCATGGAGTATAGATGTTTTGATTCATTTGTAAAAATTGTTAATAAAACAAAAAATGTAAAAATACACACAAATTATAAATAGCACATGCATTTGCTTCTGATAATAGATAGCTTTTATCTTTTCAATTTCCAGGCAATGGAATCCTTTTAGAATTTGTTTCAGACAGGTCAGAAGAAGTAGCCATTTCTCACAGTCAGACTGACCAGTAGCTGGAACAGACACCAAAAAGGCAAAGAGATTTCAAACTTAAAGGGCAGAACATAAAACACACATTGAACTGATAAGAACAGAAACAAAAAGGTGTTTAAACTAAAGATAAAATGAAATGTTAAGAGTTCTGGGCTCTAGCCACATGAAGGCATAGGGCTTTAGTTCTTGATGGGCAGTCTGACAAGAGAGTAAATGAAGTCCCAGAAATCTGGGCTTTCTGCCAAAAGGGATTTAAGACTGCAGACTTCTGATTCAGTACTGCAGTATGGGGATGAAGAACACAGCTGTCCATATGTGTGCTTCAAGGGGCCGGCCTCAGTCTGCTGTCCCACTCTGAGATGAGAAATGATGTATACAAAGACATTTCTGAATTTGTCCAGGACTGTGTTTGATTCTCTTATCATATGAACATGGCAAAATTTCCTAAATTATCTGTGCCTCAGTTTCCATATAAACAGAAGAGAAATTCTGTTATTATAAGATATGACATATGAAGAGGGAAAACATTATTCATTGAATGTGTTATGTCTAGAGTGTGTAATGTTTTCTAAGGTCCTTTCAGATGCTAGAGCATAAGATAATTTTTTCTCTTCACGTTCTAAATGGAAAAAAGTGGAATATTGAAATTGAGAGTAATTTTAAGTCTATAATTATAAAAGTCACTTCAATCTTTTTAAATGCCAAAATTATAGAATGTGGAATGTGGCTACATTTTGATAATTATGATATCATGGGGAGCTTCCAAAATTAATACACTTAGGAAGAGTCTGTATAATAGTAGGCTTTTGGTACACACTAGGTACTGAATTAGTGGTAATTCTTTTTTCACTGTCTTTTATCACCCTGGAAGTCCTTTGAAATCTGGAAAGAAGTAAAAAACCATAGCTAGAGAGATGGCTTTACTAGTACCATGCTTACCACATGAATTTAGATCTCAACATAAAAACTTGGGTGTGGTGATGTGTTCCTCTGATCTTGTCACTGGGGAGATAGAAATGCAGATTCCTGAAATTTTCTCGTTAGCCAGCCCAACCAAATCATTGAGCTCTAATAAGTAAGGTGGAGAACTATATATTCAATATATCCAACAGCAACCTCTGGCCACATGCATGTGCACACACCCCCATAATTAAATAATTAAATTAATGAATCAATTAATTGAATCTGAAAGTCAAATAGTATAAGATCTTATCAAATGATAAATGTAATATTGAGTACATAACAATATATAGTGTAATAAAGTTATTTCCATGTTTACTACATTTTTTATAGTATTAATAATTTTCCTGTATGCTTAGCATGTGCCAAGAACTGTTCTAAACTTTGAAGTTGGTTAAAGCAAGTACTGGTAATGCAAAGACTTAGATACAATGGTTTGGACTTTGGAGGCTAAGTTTGCTTATTGAATGCCATCCCTTTTTCTTTGAGGGTTTTTATTTATTTATTTATTATCTTGACCAATGTAGTTTTCTCTGTTTATGGAATGGCGTAAATATCTATTTAACAACTTTAAATAACTTTCTTCCATGATAATTTCATACATGCATATAGTCCATTCTGATCACTCTTATCTTACAACATTGTTTTATCTCTCTCCTACCTCTGTCATCCACTCTTTCCTACAAGTCCTTGACCCTCATTCATGTCCCACTGAGCTTAATCAAGGCTGCCTGTGCAACTAAGAATTTAGAGCTATCAGGTGGGCTCATCAGTGGTACGTAACCAAAAACAATGACTTTATTATTAGCCAACAGTACATCAGGAAGAACAGGGCCATATGGATCTTTCTCAATGATTAACTGTTGACAAGCTTAGTCTTGTACTGGCTAAGAGCGCACAAATATAGCTGCCATGAGGTCATGTTTGTAAATGTAGTGCTATGTCCCAAAGATAGTATTTTGTCTTTATTCCTATTTGGGGGTTCTTACATTCTTTCCTTTCCATCTTCTCTAGTGATTTCTGAATCATGGTGGGAGAGGTATAAATGCTTTATTTAAGAGTGTGCAGTCAACTTGCATGTATTCTCAATAGGCTGACTGGCCATGGGTCTCTACATTCATTGCCATTTATTGCAAAGAAAAGCTTCTCTAATTAAGGCTGCAGCATTTTGTCTGGGTAGAAACACACTCTAGCTGCATATGTAGCAGAAGATGGCCTAGTCGGCCATCATTGGGAAGAGAGGCCCCTTGGTCTTGCAAACTTTATATGCCCCAGTACAGGGGAACACCAGGGCCAAGAAGCGGGAGTGGGTGGGTAGGGAAGCAGGGTGGTGGGGGAGGGAATGGGGGACTTTTGGGATTGCATTTGAAATGTAAATGAAGAAAATATCTAATAAAAAATTGAAAAAAGAAATGCATACACACACAAATGTTTGATGTAGTGCAGTGTAAACGTAGCTAAATAATAGCAATTACCTCTTACAACCCAGCACCTCCTTAGCCATGCTATTTTGATCGGTTATGTGGATCCAAGCAGAGAGTAATGGTCACTACCATTATAGTTGTTCCACCACCATGACTATGGTTGCAGCCTGGAAAGTTGATCATACAGTTCATAGGATTCCTACTAGTGTACGATCAGTGATTCTCTCCCTCACCAGCATATACCATATAGCATATGCTATATATATTGCATATAGCACCTTCTGGCATCACAAAACAAACTAGTAGGAAGGAAGCTTCTGGTTCAGTTCCAGCTTGAAATCTCTGTAACTTACAACAAAACTATGTAGCATTTTAGCTACAGGGTCTTATCAGTTAGTTCTTATAGTCAACCAAGAAGAATAGAAAGAATCTATAATGTTTTGGAGGTCACTGGGGGATCACTGAACATCTCTTTATGAGGTATATGTCATCTGGCTTACAGAGTTTCTAGATGGCCCTGTGTTTTAATCATTCTGTTAGGCAAATCCACTAACATTCTACACTCTAATAGTGCTCTTCATGCTAAAGCCATTAAACTCACAGTATTCAGTCCCCATTGATTACCTACACTTTACCATCTTCTCTTTCTGAAAGTGTCCCTTCCTGGGACAGTCTCTACTTAGTTCTCTGGCTTCTGTATGTATTTCAAGTTGAACATGGAGTCAGAGGCTCAAAACTTGAATCCACACTTTGGGATGGATTTGCAGCATTTGCCTTCCTGTTCCTAGATTAATTCACTCAGAAAATAGTTTTTTTTTTAAAGTTCATATACATTAAATTACTATTTGATATAAAATATCACGATTATAATATAGATATAGTTATGCACTAGCTTAATTGTGGAGGAAGGCAATTTTTTTTGGTTTTGAATTAAAGGAGAAAACAAAATATCCCAAGCAAACATTTAAAAAATATCTTCACAATTGCTGCAACACAGAGGTAGCTGGGCACAGGCAGGATTTGTATTTTATGAAGATAGCACACGTGGATAAAATTAGAAAGTTTCTTTCATTTTCAAAAATGCAAAGCTCACATAAACATCCAAACTTCATATACTCTATTGTCACAGACATATATTTAGCAAGTATTACCTGAGAAAACACATAAAGGAATAGAACCTAATAGTACATGTATGTTGCTCACTAACTTTATTATGGACATTTCTTGAAACAAATGTAAATTACTAGATTCCAATAATGAATGGACTTGTGGCAAATAAACGAACTGAAATGTCACACAGAGAGCTCCAGTGACTAGAGCATGGTTTGGCTAGGATTTTGCTGAGCACTGAGAAGTGAAACTTCCTTTTATGTTGCAGTTTTATGATGGCATTCCAGGAGGGTGTAGAGGTAGAAATGAAATGAATACACAAGCACAAAACTTAAACCAACAACAAAACTGCTCAGGGGTGAAGAAATTATTTTTGTACAAATAGGATATATGGACTCTCTGTAAAACAGAAAAAACACACTGAACATCTTGAAGATATTTTGCATATGTTTCAATTTATTTCTCTTGCTTAGAAAGGATCAAGGGACCTTGCTACATTTCTTGAATATTTTATAAAAGTTTACTGTCTTAAACTACATAGCATTCCCATCTAATGTACATTCATAACTAAAGGCACAACTACTTTCTTTGCTGTCTCATATAGTACATAATTAGGGAACTTCCTCTTAAAACTGTATATTATTTTTAAAAATATTCTATGCCTGTGGATTTATCCTAAGAAAATTATCAGAGGCGAGTGTAAATATCTAGAGCAATTTATAATAAGCAATATCTGAAAACATTGCTCTGCTTATCAATGGGTGATTTATTACTCAGTCTCAACATTTTGGTGATATGTTACCACACAGGTGTGTAAACCAGAGCTCAGAGGAAGACACTGGGGAAATGTTTCAGTGCTAATCCTCTTTGCAAAGCACATTTCCAGGGCAGCCACTGCAAGACAAAAGAGGAACAAGACAAAGGAAGGGGATAAGAAAACATAAGCAATGTTCCTGCCTTATCTCCAATTCCCTTCAGGTTCCTAGTACCAGAAAGGCTGTGACTTGGATCATCGTCTCTTCGGAAAGACTTGAGAAAGAATTTATCTCTAAGTTCCAACCTCTCCTCTATCCACTCTTCTGATCAGAATAGGACAACTACTTTACTCTTGGGGAGAGTTAACCCTGCACACTTCTGCACTGTGTTCCTAACGGTCCTTAGGTCCATGCACTGTGTAATATACAGAGCTGGATAGGGTTGGTAGCTGTCTACTTAGCGTGTATTTATTTACCAATACATGTATCTGGGAATGAACAGGAATATACAGTTGGAGAGTTGGGGACTAATAGGACTGAGAAAATGTTAATACTTGTCCACTGAAACAGATGTAGAAACCAAATTGAGGAGCAATTCCTAAGAACACATTCAGGAATGACGGTGAGACAGAGGTTTGTATTAATTAGTTTCGTGTTTTTGAGACAGAATACTGGACAAAAAAATGATCAAAGGATGACAACATTTAATCTGAATAACAATTTCCCAGGGTCTAGTACATCACAGTGTCCTTCACATGTCAGTGGACAGGAGTACAGAAAAGGGATGCTAACGTTTCATGTTTCTGCCTTTTACTTTATGCATGCCCCCAGCCCATGAGATGGTACCCACATTTGGGAAGGGTCTTCTATTCCTAGTGGGTCTTTCTTGGGATCATCCTCACAGGAAAACTCATGGAATTGCTACAACAATCTCTGAGGTAGTTGTAAAGCCAGTCAAGTTGATGTGACCCATCACAAGGCTAAAATGTGTGTGCAGTTTGATACTGTTTTTATAACGGTGCATACACGTATAAGAGAAAGAAGCGAATACTAAAAAGACATGGAACAAAACCTCATTATACAATTATCTTCAGAAGATGGATTTACAACTGACCTTTGAAGCCTTTATTTCAATAGGGTTTTCTGTTCTTTTCAAGGCTTTTATGTTGAACATGAATTACTTTTTTGCTACAAAACAAACCATAGATGGGAGCAGAGACTTTTATGTAGGGCAGTTCAATGTGCAATGTTAGTTATAACAATGAGAAAATAAAACGCTATTCATGGACACAAAAATGAAAACCCAGCAATTGAAGAGAAGCTTTGATGGTGAAGGGAGTTACGGTGGCAGAATAGGACTGAGCAGCACTTGTCCCTTCCCAGAGATGTCAATGTGAAGAGCTATCCATAAGTGAAACTATCTCCATATAAGGCTAGGGAAAGGAACAGAGAGAGGTTACAGTGTTTGATGTAGCTTTGAAATAAGAAAATATGTAAGGACAAGGTAGCACTGTCATTGTGAGAACTTTTCTAGCTCAGGTAGTACAGTATCTCCAGATATAAATCGTACTTTAAACAAGGAGAGATAAGTGAGTATTGACTTTGCCTTGGACCTTTCAACTTGTCTTCTCTACTAACTGAATACCAGCAAGACACTCATAGCCCCACACTTAGGCTGGTACCTATAGGCCCAATCTCTGGGCTGCCCGACTCCAGGTTATTTCTAAAGTCATTAGCTGTAGTCCTCTGAAATATTTAATTTCTAACTTTACATCAATATCCCAAGTTTCAGATTTCCCTTGGTACAAGGGTGACCCTATCAACCTTTATATTCTGGTCTATCCTCAATACTAGTCTGTCTCCCATAACCATATCAAGCCTACCTATATACTAATTCAACTCTTATAGACCTAATCAGCAAGGTGAGACATGGGAATCCAGTCTGGAGGTTGGCAACTTTTGATACATGCTGCTGTCCACCTACCATCAGGCTCCTTTGGAGGGAGCAGAAGTCCTGAGTGAATGTGTATTGTTGACATGGGCATCACCACTGTTAAGGACCCCTAAGCTTCAGATTCATGGGAATAGCAAAATCTTCCTGGGATCAAGCTCAAAGGAGTAGCAGAGCCTTTCCAAGGTATGGGTGTTGATCAGTGGTTGATCTTTAGCTAAAACCAGGGTGTGCAGAAAGTATCAATTGAAGCTTCCTCATCCTGGATGCTTACAACGGTGACTGCTACAGATGCCTCCTACCCAGATTAGCTAACCACTTTGCTCATGCTATACAGAATAAGCACAGCTTTTCTGTGCTTGTTTCTGTGTTCATTCACTGTCACCTCAATTTTTAAGCCATGGATATTACTGCATTCTCTCTTGAAGTCCCTGCCATTAGGCTTACCTTTCAGACCAACACTGAGCACTTAGTCTCTAGTACTCCGTCTATATCTACAAAAGCTGTTAATTTATTTAATGTCAAGTTGGTCCCTGAAGCCCCACACACCAGTAGATCCAGAATTCAGTTTTGTTCTAGAAGATTCCTGGGATGGTCTGATCCTTGCTTTGGGTCCAGGCTGTTTTTGAGTACTTGGGTTTCAGAGAGGTCTAATGTTCCTGAAACCAGGCTAAACATTGCAAATATGACTTTTAAGCCAGAACCTGCACTCCAGTCTCCACACATACATCAGTTGACACAGGCTCTACACTAGGACCTGGTGATCTATGATGCAGACAGAATGACCCTCAGAGAGACTGCTGCCTTGATCCCATGGACTCAGTATAGAAACTGGCCTCTGTTGTGTGATATAGATTTTTCCTGGAGAAAGATACTACACCTTTTCCTGGAGAAAGATACCACACACACCAAACACACACACACACACACACACACACACACACACACACACACAGGCACACCTGTATTCATCCCAGAACAAGAGCCCCTAACAGACCAATGTAAGGATTTCATGAATGTGCAATTTGGTGAACCAATGAGATTTTTACTGAGTTTACTAACGGGAGAATGAGTGAGGGGTTACATACAAGGAACAGGGATGACTCAAATGCAGCTACATCATCAAAACCCTACCCCCAATCAACTTCTAAAGATCTGAAGCCTGGGGCTCTCTGAATCTTGAAGGCAACTACACTGTACAAATGTCCCTTCACATTTTGACTGATCAGCATTCAGCAACAGCAAGTGTTATATTTCTTTTTATATTGTGGGATATAGGCTCTCAGGAACCTTCCAAATTTCTATTCTTTCTAACAGGTAACATTTTGTTTACCTCCTGAGGCTTATAATAGCCCAACCACTCAACATAAACACACACACACACAGACACACAGACACACACAGACACACAGACACACACAGACAGAAACAGAGAGAGAGAGAGAGAGAGAGAGAGAGAGAGAGAGAGAGAGAGAGAGAGAGAAGACATGCAACATGCAAGAACACACACATGGACACAAATCCTTCCTAGAGCAATTATTTCAATTTGGAGGAAGGGAATGATGAAATTCAGAGGAAAATTCCATGCAAATAGTCCCAAGAGACAAAAATTAGGGACCTGTTCCCATGAACCTAGGATTTAGAACTGCTTCAGCACATAAGCCACAAGCCTGTCCCCACATTAGGCAAACCCCAAAGCTTCAAGTTCTAAGACCATCCAAGTGTTCCAGGCTGGCACATGCATTTCCATGCTGGTCTTCTAGATGACTGGGAGTCAAACCAGTCTGCCCTTTCCCAGAATAGCTAGTGTGTAGAGATTGACAAAGGAAGCTTCAATTGAACAGAAAGAAAGAATAATGAACCCAAGAATGGCATAGGAACTATAGTAAAAGTAAAAAAGAACAACAGAGCCAAGACTTGCTTTTTATATTAGTGGGTGTGATTTGACAAACCTATACCTAAATAAAGACAGAAGAGTGAGGATCAATAAAAGTAGAAATGAGAGAAGAAATATTATATTTGGTACCAAAGAACCACAAAGGATTATAAGAGATTACTTCGAAGAATAACATGCAAACAAATTGGATAACCTAGAGGAAATGAATAAATTCCCAGGCATATACAACTGGCAGGAACTGAATTATGAAGAAATTGAAATCCGAACAGATCCATTATGAGTTAGAAGATTGGATCTATAACAAAAAAGTTTCCCATTGAAGAAAAACCTAGCATCCAGTGGTCTCAACTACTGAATTGCAGCAAGCATTTAAAGAACTAATACCAATCCTCAAAGCCTTCGAAAATTCTAAAGAAGAGGATACAAATACATTTTTAACTCATTTCAGATGGCCATAATTTCTCTAATAGCAAAGCTAGAGAAAGACATTACAAGAAAATAAATTACAGACAAATCTTCCTAATCAACATGTGTGTGAGAGTCCTTAACAATACACTAGCAAACTGAATTCAACAGCACATTAAAAGGATCATGCACTGCAATCAAGTGGAATTTACCCTAGGGATTCAATGATAACTTGGTCAGGGAAGAAATAAAGAAGGGAATTAAAGGCTTCCTGGAATTTAATGAAAATGTTGACACATCATACTCAGACTTATGGGACATAATGAAAGCAGTGCTAAGAGGAAAGTTCATAGCACTAAGTGCTCTGATAAAGAAACTGGAGAGCTTACACTAACAACTTAACAGCACACCTGAGAGCTCTAGAACAAAAGGAAACAAACTCTCCCAAGAGGAGTAGAAAGCAGAAAATAGTCAAATTCAGGGCAGAAATCAACCAAATAGAAACAAACAAACAAACAAACAAAAACAATACAAAGAATCAGCAAAATCAAAAGGTGGTTCTTTGAGACAATCAGCAAGATAGATAAACCCCTAGCCAACCTAACTAAATGGCCAAGAGGCAGTATCCAAATTAATAAAATCAGAAATGAAAAGGAAGACATAACTACAGAAATGGAGGAAATTAAAAAAATCATCAGATCCTACTATAAAAGCCTATACTCAACAAAACTGGAAAATCTAGATGAAATGGATGGTTTTCTAGACAGATGCCACACACCAAAGTTAAATCAAGAGCCGGTAAACTATCTAAATAGGCCCATATCACACAAGGAAATAGAAGAAGTCACAAAAAAAAACCCCAACCAAAAACAGCCAAGGGCCAGTTGAATTTAGTGCAGAATTCTACCAGACCTTCAAAGAAGACCTGATACCAATTTTCCTCAAACTTTTCCATAAAAAAGAAACAGAAGGAACACTACCTAATTCATTCTATGAAGCCACAATTACTCTGCATAACTAAACCACACAAGGACCCACCCCCCAAAAAGAGAAATTCGGACCAATCTCCCTTATGAATATTGAGGCAAAAATACTCAATAAAATTCTTGCAAACTGAGTCCAAGAATGCACCAAACCATCATTCACCACGATCAAATAGGCTTCATCCCAGGGATGCAAGGTTGGTTTAATATATGAAAGTCTATTAATGTAATCCACTATATAAACAAACTCAAAGAAAAAATCACATGATCATCTCCTTAGATGCAGAAAAAGCATTTGGCAAAGTATAACACCCCTTCATGTTAAAAGTATTGGAGAGATCAGGAATTCAAGGCCCATACCTAAACATAATAAAAGCAATCTACTGCAGACCAACAGCCAATATCAAATTAAATGGAGACATACTTGAATCAATCCCACTAAAATCAGGGCCTAGACAAGGGTGCCCACTCTCTCCGTATCTACTCAATATAGTGCTTGAAGTGTTAGCTAGAACAATAAGACAACAAAAAGCGATCAAGGGGATACAAATTATTGTAGAAGAAATAAAAGTATCACTATATGCAGATGATATGATTGTATATATAAGAAACTGACCCCAAAAATTCTACCAGAGAACTTCTCCAGCTGATGAACAACCTCAGCAGAGTGGCTGGAAATAAAATTAACTCAAATAAGTGAGTAGCCTTCCTTTATGCAAAGGATAAACAGGCTGCGAAAGAAGTTAGGGAAACAGTTCCCTTCCCAATAGCTACAAATAGTATAAAATATCGTGGGGTAACACTAACCAAACAAGTGAAAGGTCTGTATGACAATAACTTCAAGTCTCTCAAGAAAGAAATTGAAGAAGATTTCAGAAAATGGAGAGATCTCCCATGCTCATGGATTGGCAGACTTAACATAGTAAAAATGCTCATGCTACCAAAGGCAATCTATAGACTCAATGCAATTACCATCAAAATCCCAACACAATTCTTCAAAGACATGGAAAGAGCAATTCTCAAATTCATTTGGAAAGGCAAAAAGCCCAGAATAGTGAAAACAGTTCTTAACAATAAAAGAACAGCTGGGGAATCACCATCCCTGACCTCAAGCTTTACTACAGAGCAATAGTGATAAAAACTGCATCATATTGGTACAGAGACAGACATGTTGATCAGTGGAATAGAATTGAAGACTCTGAAATAAAACCACATACTTAGGGACACTTGATCTTTGACAAAGACGTCAAAAATATGCAATGGAAAAAAGAAAGCATCTTCAGTAAATGGTGCTGGTATAACTGGCTGTCTGTATTTGAAGAATGAAAATAGACCCATATTTGTCACCTTGTACAAAGCTCAAGTCCAAGTGGATCAAGGACCTCAACATAAAACCAGATATACTGAATCTAATAAAAGAGAAAGTAGAAAAGAGCCTTGAACTCATAGGCACATGGGGAAATTTCCTAAACAGAACTCCAATGGCTCATGCCCTAAGATAAAGAATTGATAAATGGTACCTCATGAAACTGGAAAGCTTCTATAAGGCAAAGGACATAGTTGATAAGACAAATCAGCAACCTATAGATTTGAAAAAAAAATCTTCATTAATCCCACATCCGATAGAGGGCTAATATTCAAAATATATAAAGAACTGAAGAAGTTAGTCACCAAAAAATAACCAACAACCCAATCAAAAAATGGGGCATAGAGCTAAACTGAGAATTCACAACTGAGGAATCTGGAATGGCTGAGAAGCACCTAAAGAAAAGTTCAAAGTCCTTAGTGATCAGAGAAATGCAAATCAAAATGACCCCGAGATTCTACCTTACACCAATCAGAATGGCTAAGATCAAAACCTCAGGAGACAACACATGTTGGAGAGGATTTGGAGAAAGAGGAACATTCCTCCATTCCTGATGGGATTGTGAACTGGTACAACCACTCTGGAAATTAATCTGGAGGTTTCTCAGAAAATTGAAGTTAAATCTACCTGAAGATCCAGCTATACCATTCATGGGCATATACCCAAAAGATGCCCTACCATGCCACAAGAGGCACATGTTCTACTAAGTTCATAGTGGCCTTATTTGTGATAGCCAGAATCTGGGAGCAACCCAGATGTCCCACAATGGAATAATGAATACAGAAAATGTGGTTCATTTTACACAATGGAATTACTCAGCTATTAAGAATGAGGACATCTGAGATTTTCAGGCAAATGGATGGAACTAAAAAATATCGTCCTGAGTGAGGAAACTCAGACCCAAAAGGATATGCATGGTATGTACTCACTAATAAGTGGATATTAGATCCCTCCAAAAAAGCACAGAATACTCAAGATACAATCCACAGAAATAAAAAAGGTCAACAAACTGAAGTGCTCAAGTGAGGATGCCTCAGTCTCACTTGGGAGAGAGAAGAAAGCAATCACAAGTGAAGAGGAAAGGTGGGATATAGGAGGGAAAGTGGACAAGATCATGGACTGGGCAGAAAGGGGAACCTGATCTGGTATTGGGTGAGAGAAAAGGACTGGAGCCTTGAGGGCCAGCAGAAAAAAATGTAAACAGGCAGCCTCAGGAAATAAGTGGTTGAACACCCCCCTCCCCCAGAATGCATCAGAGACCTGTGAGGTGAGAGACTCTCAGGACTCATAAGGAGGGACCTTAGATGAAATGCTTGACAATAGGGAGAGGGAACTTATAGAGCTCACCTCCAGCAGCAAGACAGGACATCAAATGAGGGATGGGGTTGCCATCCTACAGTCACATCTCTGACCCATAATTGTTCCTGTCTGAAACAATCACAGGGATGGAAATGGAGAGAAACCTGAGGAAAAGAAGGTCCAGTGACAGGTCCAAATTGGGATCCAGCTCAAAGAGAGGTTCCAAGGCCTCACACTATTTATTACTGAGTCTATGGAATGCTCACAAAAAGGGATCCATCATGACTGCCCCCCGAAAGACCCAACAAGCATCTGAAAGAGTCAGGTGCAGATATTTGCACTCAACCAAAGGACAGAATTAGGAAAGGCTGAAAGAAGCTGAGGAGAAGGAAAATCCTGTAGCAGGACCAGCAGTCTCACTTAATCTGGACCCCTGAGAGCTCTCAAACACTGGACCACCAAACAGACAGCATACTCCAGCTGATAGGAGGCCCCCAACACACATACCAGTAGGGGACTGCAGATCTGGGTTTAGTAAGAAAATGCACCTAACCCTCAAGAGACTGGAGGCCCCAGGAAGTTTAGAGGTCAGGTGGGGTGAGGGGTGCGGGCATCCACGTGGAGAAGGGGTGGTGTGGGGAGGAGGTGTGTGATGTGGAGCAGTCGGAGGGTGGATGGGGGGAGGCAGGGAATGGAATATGGAGTGTAATAAATAAATTAAACCTAAAATAAAATTTTAAAGAAAGAAAGTAAATTACAGGCAAATCTGCCTAATAAACATGTGTGTGAGAGTCTTCAACAATACACTAGCAAGCTCAATTCAACAGCACATTAAAAGGATCGTGCACTGCAATCAAGTGGGAATTTACCCTAGAAATTCAAGGATGATTTAGTTCACACAGAGCTACAGCAGCACATTGACAGAATGGAAAACATATGGTCACCTTAGTAGATGTAGAAATAACATTTGATAGAATGTAAGATCCTTTCTTGATAAAAGCTCTCAATATATTTGCTATAAAGGAGCAAGTTTTAAGCCATTCAACTGTATATGGCATACATCATACTCGGTGGTGAAGTATCAAAGCTGTTCTAAGACCTGGAATGGGAGAGAGTTGCAGATTCCAGCTACTTCTTTTCAACGTTGCTCTAGAATTCCTAGCCAAAACTATTAGGCAAGAGGGAGGAATTAAAGACAATCAGATTGGAAAGTAAAAGCTAAGCTGTGTCTCTCCATACACAGCAACTTAGATAGGGCATCTTGAGGATTTAGAAGAAAATTGTAAGAGGTGATGAATGCATAAAGTTGCAAGATGCAAAATTTATATACAAAATCCAGTGGTGTTTCTGTACATTTAAAAACAAATTATCTGAAAGAGAACTTTAAAAAATTCCATTTGTAACAACTGCAAAAATTCCTTGCAATAAATTAAACAACAAGAAGAATGACCCATATAGTGAGGCTAGAAAACATTTTAAAAGGCATTGGAGATAATACAAATCAATGAAAGATATTCCATCCTCATGGATTGACAGAATTCATTTTGTTAAACTGCCTGTAGTTACCTAAGAAGAGCTTCCATGTCAATGACTATTGTTCAGCAGAAATAGAAAACACAATCCCCAAATTCATGCAATGCTAGCGACAATCAGGAGCAGCCAAAGCAGTCTGAGTCAAAAGAATAAAACGGAAAGTACCATTCTACTTCATTTCAAAGAATACTGCAAAGTGCCAGTAAGAGAATGTGGGTGTGCTGTTTGAAACCACAGGCAGCAAAAGTGAAAACAGAAGAAAAGATCACATCAAACTTTATGTGTGGCACATAAAGCCTAAGAGACAGCCGCTCAGTGTTTTTTTTTTTTTTTAAGATGTATTCATAATATCTAAAATACATTTTTAAAAAATCAACCAACTTCTATTAATAATTTAAAAAGGACAAAATATCTTGCTTTGCTTTTTACTGCTCTGATAAAAACATTATGACCAAGAGCAATTTAGGAAGGAAGATTTTATCAGTTTACATTCTACCATGAAGAGAAGTGAGGGCAGAAAGTCAAGGCGGGAACCTTAAAGCAGTAACTGACACTATAGAAGAACTTACTGGCTTGCTTCGCATAGATTGCTCAGCCTGCTTTCTTATACCAATTAAGTCTACATGCCCAGGGTGGCATTGTTCACAATGGCTGGACCCTACTATGTCAATCATTAGTACCCTGGAAACTTTCCTACAGGCAATCTGATAGAGACTTTTTTTTTTTTTTTCAAATGAGATTCTTCTTCTCAGATGACTTTAGCTGGTGTCACATTGACAAAAAATAACTAGGGCAATATCTAAATAGAACTTTCTAAAAAAATCTATATATAAAATATTTAACTTCTCTATATATAGACACATACACTCTCACACACATACACACACACACACACACACAGAGACACACACACACACATACACATGGAGACCAATATGACTCAGTAAGTAACTCACTTAGTTCCAAGCTTAGTGATTTGAGTCCAAGTTGTCCTCAGGTCTCCATATGTATGCACACAACCACAGACACATAGACAAACAAACAGAGTGATACATGCATATGCACACCCACAGTATGTACATATAAAACATTTGAAGATACATAAATGCACAAAATACATGAAAATGTTCAGCACTAACAATAATCAAATAAATACAAATTAAAACCACAGTGAGATATTACTCAAACTTGGTAGAGTAGATACTAGAATGACAAGTAATAATAATAATAGTCCACCACCCAACAACAAAAAACAAAACAAAACACCAGCCATGATGTGGATGCAATAGTTCTCTGTACACTGTTGATTGTTGGGCTCATAAAAATACCATAAGAAGCTAAAATTCTAATTGAAAAAGCAGAAAGGGGATATGGGGGGAAGTAATAAGAAAGCAACACAAAAAGGCTCTATACTTAGCCATGGGCCTGCTGTATCTGCATCAGTATTATAATTTAGGTGAGCCATGCACACCTCTTTCTGGGCTCCAGTTCAAGCACTGGTCCTGTGCAACTTCATAAGGGAACTATTACCATTAACACATCTAACTTTACTGTTTTTACAACTCTAATAATAAATTTATTCCTGGCCTGTGCAATCCCACCTCATGTCTTATTAGTTGGAGACACAAATATGAATTACACTGACATCCTGTGCCATATTTTGTGTGCCTTTTGTTGCATCCCTCAGTGTATTAGCATATACCTTCAAGTCTACTTTTATGATACTAAAATAACTCTCCTTCATATGGGTTCCAGTAAAAACAGAAAAACAGTCTTCAAAAAATATTAATGCTATACTTGGAAAATTATTGATAGTACTAAAAACTAGAACTAAGGTTTATAGGATTGTTGATTGTTGGAATTATGATACTTACAGGAATCATAATGGCTGGTATGGCAGGACTGTTGGTTCTCAAAGACAGAGTACACATAGGTCACATCACCAATAATTTAGTGAAAAATATTTCTGAACTAGGAAAATCTCCCCACTGCCAAAAATAGACATAGATTTTTCAAAAAGACTTGATCCCCTTAAGGATAGAATTGAGTGGATTAGGCAACAAGTGCAAGCTATTAAATATCAATTGGTCATCAATTGCCATTGTAAACATACTTATATTTGTATCTGCTTTATCTTATCAATGAATCTATGTACCTATGGAAATTGGCTAAGAACTGTAAAGATTTACCGGATGGTTTCAAAACAGCAGTGTTATTGACCTTGGATAGTTACATCCAGAATTATATTTATTAGAAAACCCTCATTTGTCACTAGTTTCTGGCCAATAGTTTGTGAATAAATTGCAAATACCTTACAGCATCTTAATCCCTTTAGTATTTCACATGATGAAGCTAGATAATTTAAATTTATCTGATAAATTTAACATTAGTTGATATTATTATTTTATTGCTTTTAATAGACTGCCCCTCTACCCAAAGAACCTGGAGAAGACTGATTTTGCCCAAAAGGGTTGTTTATGTAACTCTGCTGTCATAAAATCAGGAGTGGGAGATGGTGAGGCCCAGAAGGTCTGCAGTTTCTTTCTTGGGCCAATCCTAAGCCCACTGTGGCCCTGTGAATGTAGAAAACTACTGGCATGAGATAAAGCCTAGGGCGAACTTTCTCTTGGTCTGAACAGGGTCACAAGGGCAGGGAAGTGTGAAAGGAAGAACTAGACAAGGGGGGGAAATAATGCTTGCCTTGGCTGCATAGTGAGCTCTAGGCTAGCCTTGGCTGCATAGAGATAGCATTGATTTGCTCAATGCTATCTCTTGTATTTAGATAAGCAATACATAAAAAGTTGTGAGAAAAATAAAAATTGTTTATTCTTCAGAGTGTTGTCTCTCTACTTGCCTTGACTGCCCTTTCCAGATCTCTGTGTTTCCAACAGCTTAGGTGGCTGGGACAGTTGATGAGATTCTAAATTAGTACAGATAACATGGAAAAATGTATGAATGCTTCTTCTAAAAATAAAACTTAGTATGTGCTTCAGAATTCCCATAACTTGGTATAATGATGGCCCTTAACTCCCAATGGTTTAATGTATGCATTTTCATTTTGTAATTATTAGGCAGAATACTTAGTGATGAATTTTACAAAGATATTTCACTCAGTTACACAATACAGTTTCAACATTCTCACCCACCATTCCTCATTTCTTTTTATCTTCCCAATAATTAATTTTCTTCTCTCAGATAGGCTCTAATTTCATTATGTATTTGTAATATAAATACAAAGTACAGGATATGCATATGAGAGATGACATAAGCTTTGAATATATAATGGTACAAAAGTGGTATACAGTGGAAAATACATTTATCTCAAAATTTGACTTTTCCCCAAGCCAGTGATTGCTGGGCTGTCAATATCACAACTCTCTGGCATCCATGTGATCAAGTGGGCTAATAATGGACCTATGTTGTTAAATTTTGACGGAACATAGCTTAGACATGAACTGCATAGGGAAATTAAAGTATTTCAACAGATGGTATCTTTGTTGTGGAATAAGTACACCAGTAAATGATGTCACATCAGGACATGAAGTACATCAGCAATAAGTACACCTGGAAATGAGGTTCTCCACTTCTAGGCTCATGGCAGAATCATCCACAGTAACTATGATACTGAATCAACAATTAGTCATCCTGGATAAACAGATCAGTAAAATGCGTAAATGCACACAATGAACTACTATTCAGTTTTTACGAGAAGGAAATTTGTCATTCATGAATGAATCACGACTTCCCATGTAAACTAAGACAAACATGTGAAGGTAAACAGTGCCTCACTTTTCAGTGGAAACTGAAACTAAAGAAACACAGAATGAAATGGTGAAGCCTAAGGGTTGGGAATTTGGTCAACATTTAAGCTCTGTAAGAGGACTATGTTCAAGAAATGCACTGTTAATCATCATACATTAATTACCTTGATGGAATTATCCTTCAATGCATCTGCTCAATTTTTAATATATCAACAGAATAGTAAAACATCATATTGGTGAGAAGTTTTCCTGTTCTTTTAATACCATGATGCCAGAGTAAATACTAAAAATAGTAACCAGAAAGTATACATGCATATTGTTCAGTAAGTTATGAATAAGTGCATTTAGTCTAACATTTACTTCAAAAGTATAGCATCTCTATTTCAAAAGAAGTTCTGTTGTGACATTCCTGGACAGCAATGCCTGTCCTCATGATTGAATATCATAAAATTATACACTATTCTCAAGTTATGCCTAGTTAATAAAATTTCAATCAGAAGTTCATTCTTTTCCAAATGGAAAAATACTATCTTAAATTTCATATAAAAGAATAAATGCACAAATTATAATGTTAATTGTTTGTATATTTTCCTGCAATCAAAATAATATGATAGTATAAGAACAGGCAATCATACTGTTGGAAGTGAAAAGAGAACTTAGAAAATAGACTAAAGCCTGGAAAGGTCATAATGTATGATAAAGATGCCTTGTATGTTCAGTGGCAAAGTGATTTTCACTTATCTGGGAGAGCTGTGAACTCACAGCTTATCTAAAATACTTCCAGGTAAAGAATCAGTATAAAAGAAAATTATCAAAACATCAAAAGCTTTAGGGAAAAATTCTTGCAACTCTTGTAGTTTTTGTAAACAGTTCCTAGAGATCCATACATTAAAGACCTGGTCCTCTGTATGTGCCCCTGTTGGAAGAAATGCAAACTCTTAAGAGGTGAGGTTTAGTGGGAAGAAGTAGGTCATTGGAGTTAGGCTTTTGAGCAGACTTGTTTTCTGACCACCTCTTTTGAAGTTTATTGTCCCAGATATTATGTTCCAACTGTAAAAACATAAATAACAGAAGTTTTTAGTTTATTGTATTTTACATAAAATGAAAACCCAGAAAAACTGAAAAATGATTGATAGACATGAAAATATATTAACAAAGTACTACACAGTGAGAACTAACTTAGCTCATCAAGGTACCCTAGCCTAGAGAAAAGCACTTACAGTGAATATAATAAATAAGGAGTGCATAATTTTAATGTACACACAAGTCCTAAGAGCCACTAAGAAAAATACTAAGACTAGGGAAGTCACAAAAACAGAATTGAACTTGGGGACACAGCTTAGTGACAGGGCACATGTATAGATTATAAATAGAAGGATCCAGGTTCAATCTCCAATATCGGAAATCAAATCAAAACAAAACAAATCCAACATGATGACTTTGTGGGTAAAGGCATTTGTCAAGGAAGCTTGATGATCTGCGTTTGATCCCTGGAATTACAGTGGAAGCAAAGAGAATGGACTTCTGAAAGTTGACTACTGATCATTCAGGTGCTGCTGCATGTGCATAGCCAGCACTCATATCCACACCCCACAAGCACTACCAGAAAACTGATGAGTAAATAAGTTAAAAAATAAAAAGTCAATTAGACACACAAAAAGATCTTTAGAATTTGGGGAGCGTGAGCCACATATTGAGAAGCTACTTTGAAAGTACAAAAACACACATTGTGAAAAATAGGTAAGACTGAATAGTAGGCAATCATATAGGGTAATGGTGACTTCTTACTTTTAGGAACGTGCCCTTCAGAAATAATTCTACTTATAAACCTAGCAGAATTTTAAGTGGAGTATTATATAAAAGAGAGATACTAAATAACTTGAATGGATCAATTGACTAATCTGAAGGCATATATATGTATATGTGTGTATATATATATATATATATATATATATATATTAGTGTATATATACACTGAAATATTAAGCATCTATCACAAGGAGTAAGTTTACATTTCAATGTATAACACTTGAAGAACCTGAAGAATTATGCAGTTTCTGAAAACTCAGAGTTTCAGAATAATAAATTTGACTCAAAAGCATTTTAAAGAAAATAGGAAACTCTAATAGACTGAATTATGACATAGCTATTCCAAAAAGAGAAAGGTGATAAAATGTTGTTTTTTTAAAGTAACAGAGTAATATAAAAAGTAGGGAATTATATAAGAATGGATTTTAAAAGTAGAAATGATAAAAATGACAGAGTTTGAGTTAAACCTAAGGCTCAAAGTGTGAAACAATGCAGTTGAACACTGTTTTATTGAGTTAGAAACCTGAGGAATACTTTTCCCTGGAGAAATAAGTGAATAGAAATGCAGAATGTGTGGTTGATAAGAAATAGAGGTGCTTTAATAAGTAGTGGTGGAAGCCAGAGCACATAAATGAAAAAATATTTAAAGATATAGTAAAAGAAATTTGTATTTGAAGTAAACTAGTAACTATTTATATTGATGTAAACGGCCTTAGCAAATGGTCATGGATAAAAGGTTGCCTCAAGTCTTAGATGAGTCTTTGAACTTTAGCTAGAGAAAGCACCCAAGGAGCTGAAGGGGTCTGCAACCCTATAGGTGGAACAACAATATGAACTAACCAGTACCCCCAGAGTTACATATGTGATGGTACAGAAAGGGTGATAAAGGAAAAAATGATGCAAATTATATTGAGTTATACTTTAAAATAATATAACTATTGAAAAACAGCATCCTGCAGTGTAATAGGTAACATTGTAGGAATACATGAAAGATTAAACATTTTAAAATTACACTGAATTTCATTTTAAAAGTGGAAAATAATGCAACTTACCTAATCATCAATTCATTCTCCATTTTGCTCTCCTCTCATTCCCTAAGCCATGCAGAAAAGTTTCCTCTATAGTTTCAAAACCTAGAGAATCCACCCCTTTTTGTTCATGTAACATTTTATTCATAACTTTATGAAACAATACAATATTATCTCCTTTTGAATTTTGCATTATAACTCATAAATAAAGAAGAAATGGAGGTGAAGAAGTTTTATTTTCTGTGGTGGTGCTTATGGTATGCATGGGATGTCAAAGTGAAGAGATACAATCTGTGTACTATGATGATAGAAAGGAACATGGGTCTCTGGTCAGCAAAGCAGGGTTGGGGCAGCAGTAGGATTCTTCAATACATGCTTCAAAAATGAAAGGTTGTTGGACAAGAAGTGAAGAGAACAGGGAAATATATTCATGGGACCTACAAAACAGCCATCCTTTTATATTTAGAACAATATAAATATAAATATATTTCTGAAGTGTGACAGAGGTGGGAATGGGGTAGGTGTGTAAGGAGCTTGGGAAATGGAAAGGTTTTTACAAAGGTTCTGATGTAGCAATGCACGAAGCAGGAGCTGATGACAATGGAGGATGTTAACCCATGAGAGCCTGGGAGGCACTGATAGCATTCAGTTAAAGGTGCTTCATCAGCCATAAGATATTTGTAGATAGAAGTCAAGTGAAGAAAACTTGAAATGTGTATCTACTGGCTTGGCTTTACTTTCTTGTCATACTTCATAAAGTACGAGTACTCTTTAAGCCTTAAAAGACATCAGTGTCTTGCATTGACTCATTGCTTTAATGAGGGTCCTTTGTCTTGTTACGAGTGTTCCAGACACAAAATCTTGTGTTTGTTACAGCAGAGGTTAATTTTTCTTTTATTGTGATAGAATCTCAAAAATACCAGTTCATGTGTGTATAAACTATGGGCTTTTGTCTGTAATTTAAAGAGAAACTTCAATATATTCAATTCAAATTGGTACAGAGTAGATATTTATTTTCGAAGTCTTATTAGAAATACAACCTACTATTTCCCTTTAAAGTATGGAAAACATCCTGAAAAGTGTCTTATTCCTAGCACTTATGGAACATTTCTAGCCTGAGGAAGAGGATAAAGCTCTTTCCTTTTCCTGCAATGTAGGCAGGAGTCCAAGAGCACTAGTGGTATAGATAACTCAGGCATTTGAAGCAGGCAATTGAATTATCCCTGAATAAGTCTTCTAACACTAATCAGCCCTGGATAGACAGAAAATCAAACAGCTCAGTGCTAGAGGGGTAAACATGAGGATTTGTATCCAACAAGGGCACTTTACTGTGATAATACTTTATCCGGAATGAGTTCTTAGCAATCCCTGTGTCCTCCTTCCTCCCCTTATCTCCTGGTTCTAGCTAAATTCAGAAAGCATCATCAAAAGGTGAGCTATGTAAAAGGCCTGGAATTACATATTATGAGGTTATAGCAACTTTTATCCCATGAATTTAGAAGGATTAGCTGTAGTAGGAACACACTGAAAATGTGATAAGGCTTTTATACAAAGAAACTGATAATCTGCTACTACTGCACTTTTAGGAAAAGCTTTGTAATTCACACAGCATTTGTGTATTATTAATTGAATTGCTAGGTAAAGAATATTTATACAACAAATACATACTTACACTAGGGAGGGATAAAATATGAATTTTCTGGTTTTGTTCCTATATTAGGAATTATATTTGAATTGTGAATAAGCGATAAAGATTCATTATGGAAGATTAAAATGTATGCAGTTGGAATTATAAAACCCATAGAGATATCAACTTGCAGATGAAATGCAAACTATTATGTATATGGAGGGCAAATTTTATGCTTTTTTTGTTAAAGCTGTTATTTGCCAGTGAGAAAATAGCCATGGTATTCCACGTAAGAATTAATAGCCCAATCTAGTGGCTTCCTCCTTTTCTCTGGTATTCCATGGAAGGGTTACTTAGAGTAGCTTCTGGTCACATATCCATATAATTAGTTAGGATGAAGTTATCACACACAGATGCAAGTTCTGAAAGACAAGATTAATAATTATTTTTCCACTGGAATGAAATGCTTTGTCCTTCTTTTTATTAATTATTTATTTACATTCCAAATGTTGACTCTCTTCCCAGTCTCCTTTCTGCAAGCTGCTACCCCACCCACCTTCCCCTTTGCCTCTAAGAGTGTGCTCCCCAACCTACCCACCTACTCCCACCTTTCCTACCCACGTCCACTTCACTCCTCTAAGATCCCACTTCCCTGGGGCAACAAGCCTCCCCAGGCCCATGTACCTCCAGTCCAATTGACACCCTCTGCTCATGTGTAGCTGGAGCCATGAACAGACTCATGTATATTCTTTGACTGGTGGTAGTCCCTGAGAACTCTGAGGGGCCCTGTTAGTTGATATTGTTGTTTTTCCTATGGGGTTGCAATTCCCTTCAGCTCCTTCAGTCCTTCCCCTAACTCTTCCATTGGGGTCCCCAGGCTCAGTCCAATCGCTGCCTGTGAGTATCTGCAGCTGTCTTAGGTGCTAACAGAACCTCTCAGAGGATAGCTATAACTGACTCCTGTCTGGAAGCACTTCTTGGCATCAGCAATAGTGTTGAGGTTTGGTGTCTGCAGATAGGATGGATCCCAAGGTGGGACAGTCTCTGGATGGCCTTTCTTTCAGTCTCTGCCCCATTTTTCCCCCCTTCATGTCTTTTATACAGGAGCAATTCTGGGTTAAACATTTTGAGATGGGTGTATGGCCCCATCCTCAACTGGGGGCCATGACTATCTACTAGAGGTGGTCTCTATGTCCCCGCTGTTGGATATTTCAGTTAGTATCACCCCCATACTCTGCATAATGGAACATACATGTAATATCAAAGGGAGAGGCTGATGCAGGGGGAACACAAGTTCCAAGCTCAGTTACAAGTGAGATCCCATCTCAAACCCAAACAGCCACAACAAAAAGCCTTCTCATCTGATAATTGCTCAAGCTAATATTACTTCATATTTTCCCCACCAGGCTTCAAATTTAGAATCTAATAAGAGGAAAAATATGGATTTAGAGGAACTAAGCTGTTTGACTCAAAGGGCTCTTTCTCTGAAAGGAGCATAAAGAGAATCAAACACCACTGTTGAGAATGTATTAAGTACCAGACATTTTTTTCCATTTGTTTTATATACTTTTTTCTTATCCGATCCTCACTAAATCCTGTTGAAAAGAACTTCTTGTGTACATATTATACAAAATGCAACATGGGGTCATGTCAGTGAAATAACATGACAAAGCCAGTCACTGAATGAAAGGTTTGAAACATAAGTTACAGTTTACCATCCCTAGACAAAATGCGGAGCTAAAGTATTTTCTGGAAATTCTGACTAGGCCATTCTTTGTCTCCCCACACCCCCCCTCCCCGCCCCACATTCTATGGGCTGCTTATTCACTGGTGGTTGCTTCCTTTGCTGTGCAAAAACTTTTAGATTTCATATAATTCCATTTGTCTATTCTGGGAATCCTTGCTTGTGTTATTAGAAGCCTGTGCAGAAATCTCCCTCTATGCCTATATGTCTAAGTGTTTTTATTACATTTTTTGTAGCAATTTCAAAGTTCTGTATCTTAGAGTAAGATTAATTTTAAGGTGGTTTTTGTCTGCGATGAGAGATATGAATGTACTTTTATTCTTCTAGTTTCCCCACCACCATATATTAAAAGGGCTGCTTTCTTTCTTTCTTTCTTTCTTTCTTTCTTTCTTTCTTTCTTTCTTTCTTTCTCTCTCTCTCTCTCTCTCTCTCTCTCTCTCTCTCTCTCTCTCTCTCTCTCTCTCTCTCTCTCTCTCTCTCTTTCTTTCTTTTGAAAACCACCATGTATTTTTGACAGCTATCTCAAAATATGTTTCAGAAAATATATTGAAATTTTAGTCATAGAAGAGAGCTTTAAAAAATGTATGCTTTTCCTTATTCCCATTAATTCTTTACTCTTTATAAATGTTTGAATTTGTTTTAATCATGGTGGGTTTGCAGGTCAGAGGAACCCAATCCAATAAAACTGGGTCACATATGGTTGTGAGCTGCCTAATATCAGTGCTAGAAATGGAACTCAGATTTCTGCCAGAACAGTATGGGTGACTAACTACTGAGTCATCTCTCCAGCCCCATACCATATTAACTTTTTAAAAGAGAGTCTATAAAATTAGCCGGAGCGATTTAACTCTTACCATCCTTTCTTTTGGGATGTTATATCTTTGATAGCATTGACCGTGTGTCTTGGGTAATGGCTTTCTTCTTTTAGTGAGTCTATGTGTATGGATGCTTAACTGTATGTGACAAAGGAAGGAGGAGGAAGAAAATGAAATCTTGACCAGTTGATATTTTAGCCTAAAATTGTTGAGAAAGAAATTAGTATGGAAACAGTCCTTATTCAGCAATGAGAGTAAGTTGTGAAGAAATACACGAGTTCTTAACCCTTGTGAAGTCAGTCACTCATTGGTGACATGTTCATTTCATAGACAGGCCAGCACAAGGAAGTGTCCGCTGTATAAATACCAGGTATTTCCTTCCTTACCCTGCCTTGGATTTTGTCTCTTTGTAAGCTTCCTTGTCCTCTGTCTTGGTAGTTGTTTTTAAGGAATCACTTCTAGTCTGTCTTCTGTCAAACACTAACCTAAGGTATTTTTATGTCATATCTAGGTTATATTGTGTTACGAGGAACTGTATGATCCCTTCAGAACTGAAGACATGGAAGGGGAGCTGCTTTGGTTCAATGAGGCTGTGGCATGCAAATGCATCTGTGGGTGGAATATAGAGTAGAATCCAGCTGTTTGCCCTACCCCCAATCTCACCATTACCAGCATCTCCATGGATTGTAGTCCCTCTTGGAAACATTTGAATACCTCTAGATGAATGCTATTTTTCTCACTTAAATGAGAAATTAAAAAAAAATGGTGAAAGTTTCTTCACAAAATACTGTGTTAATTGTCTAATATTTAACATATTTAATAATATTGCTACACCTTTCATTCTTTCTATAAATATACTATTTCTAAGAATCTTTTTCTGAGGCAACACAATTTCCCAAAAGCTGCTCTAGCTTATGTACAATATATTTCATAACTAGTTTAATTGAACATTGAGAAGAATTCACTCAGTTACTCCTGATTTGATGAACCAAGAGATTGTATAAATCCTAGCTGAGGTCAATGCTAGCTGAAGTTTTTTTTTTTTTTTTCCTAGAGTGTGACTTTTCATATAATATACTTATTTAATGGACACACAACAGTAACTTATCTTGGAGTGTGACAGGCAAATTTTCTGGGAAAAAAATCAATTTCCCTCTTTCAATATTTCTTTTAACAGGGTTGAAAACCATATATCTTAACACAGAACATTCCCTAGGTCCTCTATTAACATGCAAAGCTGTTTCTTAACAGCTCTCTCTCATTTTTAAAATGACATGGAGAGTGTAGAGTCACTTGTTCTTAATTTTTAAACCTACTGATTTCATTGTGCCCGACACAAAGCAGAACATCTCTGCCATAATTACTGTATAACAGTTATTTTTCTCAAAGTAGTAATTTTCCTAAAATTAGCTGGACAGCCTCAATTATGTAAATTGAATCCTGAGACTTTAATGAGAGTATTTGTGGGAGCACCGTAGAATTTTATCAGGGAGATATTGGGGAAGAAAAAAATCTCTAAATTATTTTGGTTTTATTTTTAATGAGGCCAGAGAAAAGAGACCCACTATTGGTCACCATCGTCCTTTGGGAAAACTGTTTGAATTGGTCCTCCTTCTACTTTGTGAAATTAAGAAAATTCACCCAAAGTAACTTTTAGAATGTGCCAGGTGAAACACATATGCACACATGCAGTGCACCCCTAAGGACTCCAGAAAGATGTCAGTGATGCTAGACTGCAGCTTCACTTTGTCTCCTCTTACTAGAATGTTCTCTTCTGCCTCACTGTAACCTGGCTCCACTTATCTACTATTCTGCAGATGAGTACTCTAGACTTAGTGGTTTCAAGGATAATTTCATTTATCATTATTTCTTTCATTTCATTTGTCAATATTTCTATCTTCATCGATCTGTGGGTTGAATAGACTGATCTTTGCTCTGGATCACATATGTGGGTAGGACTCCTTGGAGGTTCAACTGAGCCCGACGTCATGGCTTCTTTATGCCTATCAACTTGCTTTCCAAGTTGTCTCTGTATCCAGCACAGTAGCTAGGACTTCTCCATGTCCGATCAAGATACCAAGAGGAAAAAAAGGAGGAAACTGTCACATCTTTCAAGAATAAGTTCAGGCTACTAGAACAACACTTTGGTACTCAACTGTTGACAGCATGTGAAGTTCAGCCTGGATTTCACCTCTCATTGGAGGAGGATAGTAAAGAACCTTGAATTTGTTATTACTCTCACTGAACCCTTAGTCTCTGAGTTTTGCTTGCTTGTTTTCTTCTATTTTCTTGTCTAGTTTCCTTCTTCCTTTGTTGGTTACTCTGTTCCTCACACAGGGTCAGTTCACCTTTTCTGTTTATTCCATTGCATATTCTGAATGAATAGAAACATTTTAATTGATCCTTTCTCATTGACACATAACTCTTCCCAATCTTTACATTTTCTTCGTAGGAAACTCCTTCTTTATGTAAGTGACCAAGACATCTCACCACTTCCTGGTCTCTTTCTACTCTATCTTTCCAGTCTCCATGGCTGTGACTCTTCTCCTTTTCTCTGGTTATAACTGTAGTTTTCATGGGTGTGGTTATTGTAGTATCTATAACATGGCTTACCTATATCTCCTAAAAAGGACATGCCTAGTCTACAATATTAATGACAAAATCACCAACTTATATTAATAGAGAGCTTATGTGTGCCAGAGTTACAATAAATATTACATATTATCTCACTTCAATGCTCAACATGTACAGTAGATATCATTGGTTCATTTTACAGATTAAGAAAATAAAACATGGAGAGGTAAACATGAATATTTTGAGTGTTTTTTATGTAAGGACAAACTATTTGCATAGCCGTTATCACTGAGTTTTTGGCAGTTGTGTGTGAAATCCTCATTTCTTCAGAAGCATTGCTGTTGTTTGCTCTTATTTTTTTTTTTCAGTCTGGAGAGATGCAATTATTTTACTGTGGTTTTGTTTTCTATTTTCTGTTGCGGTTATATTCTATTTTAATCATTCCATTCATTGCTGCTACCAAAAGCCTGAAAGAAAACAAATTCAAGGAAGGAAAATTTTAGTTAAGCTTGCAGTTCAAGGGAAGGCCCAACATGGTAGAGAAGTCATGATGATTTTGAGGGAGATATCACATTTTTCTCATATCACAGGGAACAGATTGCTGTGGATGTTCATGTTCAGCTGGGTCTCTTCTTTTTACTCAGTCTAGTAAATCAGCCCATGGAATGGTACCTTACACATTTAGGGTAGGTCTTTCCATGTCAATTAACTTCATACAGAAAGTCCTTCAGAGATGTGCTCAGATATATATCTCCAAGATGTCTATAGACTCTGGCAAGTTAACAACATAAACCACAGACATAGATTTTATATAATATGTTGATCATGATCATTTAGTCATACATAAATATGAAAGGCTAAGATAAAAAAACTGAAGTGACAGAACATGCTGGCAAGGATGTGGAGATAGAGGAACACTTCTCCATTGCTGGTGGAATTGCCAACTTGTATAATAACTCAGGAAATCAATCTGGCAGTTCCTCAGAAAATCGGAGATAATTCTACCTGAAGACTTAGCTGTACCTGGGCATATACCCAAAAGGTGCTCCACCATACCACAAGGACCCATGTTCTACAATGTTCATAGCAGCCTTATTTGTGATAGCCAGGAGGTGGAAAAAACACAGATGTCCCTCAACAGAAGAATAGATACAGAAAGTGTTGGTTCATTTACACAATGGATTGCTATTCAACTCTTTTTTTTTTTTTTTTGGTACCAGTTTCTTTTCTTTTCTTTTCTTTTCTTTTTTTTATTACATCTTTTCCTCAATTACATTTCCAATGCTATCCCAAAAGTCCCCCATACCTTCCCCCCTACTTCCCTACCCACCCATTCCCATTTTTTTGGCCCTGGTATTCCCCTGTACTGGGGCATATAAACTTTGCATGTCCAATGGGCCTCTCTTTCCAGTGATGGCCAACTAGGCCATCTTTTGATACATATGCAGCTAGAGTCAAGAGCTCCGGGGTACTGGTTAGTTCACAATGTTGTTCCACCCATAGGATTGCAGATCCTTACAGCTCCTTCGGTACTTTCTCCAGCTCCTCCATTGGGGGCCCTGTGATCCATTCACTAGCTGACTGTGAGCATCCACTTCTGTTTTTGCCAGGCCCCAGCATAGTCTCACAAGAGACAGCTATATCTGGGTCCTTTCAGCAAAATCTTGCTAGTGAATGCAATGGTGTCAGCGTTTGGATGCTGATCATGGGATGGATCTCTGGATATGGCAGTCTCTAGATGGTCCATCCTTTCCTCACAGCTCCAAACTTTGACTTTGTAACTCCTTCCATGGGTGTTTTGTTCCCAATTCTAAGGAGGGGCATAGTGTCCACACTTCAGTCTTCATTCTTCTTGAGTTTCACGTGTTTAGCAAATTGTATCTTATATCTTGGGTATCCTAAGTTTTGGGCTAATATCCACTTATCAGTGAGTACATATTGTGTGAGTTCCTTTGTGATTGTGTTACCTCACTCAGGATGATGCCCTCCAGGTCCATCCATTTGCCCAAGAATTTCATAAATTCATTCTTTTTAATAGCTGAGTAGTACTCCATCGTGTAAATGTACCACATTTTCTGTATCCATTCCTCTGTTGAGGGGCATCTGGGTTCTTTCCAGCTTCTGGCTATTATAAATAAGGCTGCTATGAACATAGTGGAGCATGTGTCCTTCTTACCGGTTGGGACATCTTCTGGATATATGCCCAGGAGAGGTATTGCTGGATCCTCCAGTAGTACCAATTTTCTAAGGAACCACCAGACTGATTTCCAGAGTGGTTGTACAAGCTTGCAATCCCACCAACAATGGAGGAGTGTTCCTCTTTCTCCACATCCTCACCAGCATCTGCTTTCACCTGAATTTTTGATCTTAGCCATTTTGACTGGTGTGAGGTGGAATCTCAGGGTTGTTTTGATTTGCATTTCCCTGATGATTAAGGATGTTGAACATTTTTTCAGGTGCTTCCCTGCCATTCGGTATTCCTCAGGTGAGAATTCTTTGTTCAGTTCTGAGCCCCATTTTTTAATGGGGTTATTTGATTTTCTGGAGTCCACCTTCTTGAGTTCTTTATATATATTGGCTATTAGTCCCCTATCTGATTTAGGATAGGTAAAGATCCTTTCCCAATCTGTTGGTGTTCTTTTTGTCTTATTGATGGTGTCTTTTGCCTTGCATAAGCTTTGCAGTTTCATGAGGTCCCACTTGTCAATTCTCGATCTTATAGCACAAGCCATTGCTGTTCTATTCAGGAATCTTTCCCCTGTGCCCATATCTTCAAGGATAAAAGAACCTCTGGTGGAATCACCATGCTTGACCTTAAGCTTTACTACAGAGCAATTGTGATAAAAACTGCATGGTACTGGTATAGTGACAGACAAGTAGACCAATGGAATAGAATTGAAGACCAGAAATGAACCCACACACCTATGGCCACTTGATCTTCGACAAGGGAGCTAAAACCACCCAGTGAAAGAAAGACAGCATTTTCAACAAATGGTGCTGGCACAACTGGTTGTTATCATGTAGAAGAATGGGAATCGATCCATTCCTATCTCCTTGTACTAAGGTCAAATCTAAGTGGATTAAGGAACTTCACATAAAACCAGATACACTGAAACTTATAGAGGAGAAAGTGGGGAAAAGCCTTGAAGATATGGGTTATTCAACTCTTAAAAATGAGGACTTCATGAATTTTGCAGGCAAATGGGTGGAACTAGAAAATATCATCCCATGTGAGGTAACCCAGGCCCAAAGCACATACATGGTATGTACTCACTGATAAGTAGATATTAGCCAAGAATTTCAGAATACCCATGATACAACACACAGATTGAAGGAAGCTCAACAAGAAGGAAGACCCAAGTATGGATACTCCAATCCCACTTAGAAAGGGAAACAAAATAATCATGGGAGGCAGAAGGAGAGAGGAGCCTGGGTGGGAGAGGGGAGGCATAGGGGAAGTAGGGTATAGCATCAGGTATGGGGGAGAGACAGGAGAGAAACCCAGAGGGCCAGGATAATGAAGGGAATATGCAGCAGTTTGGGAAGTGGGGGAAAACCTCTAGAACATCCCAGAGACCTGGGATGTGAGAAGTTCCCAGGGCTCAATGGGAATAACCTTAACCCAAACACCCAACAGTGGGGAGATGAAACCTGAACAGACCACCTCCAGTAGATAGATAGACACGGAGGCTTCCAGTTGAGGCATAGGGTCACCTACCCATCTTCAAAAATTTTGACACAGAATTGTTCCTGTCTAAAGGAAATGCGGGAACAAAAAAATGGAGCAGATACTGAAGGAAAGGCCATCCAGTGACATGGGCCATCCAAAGCCCAACTTGGGGTCCATCCCATGTGCAGGCACCCAACCCTGGTGCTATCAGTGATGCCATGTTGTGCTTGCAGACAGGAGTATAGCATGGCTGTCCTCTGAGAGGCTCTACCAGCAGCTGACTGAAACTGATGCAGGTAATTACATCCAACCATCGGATTGAGGCCAGAGACCTTTATGGAAGAAGTAAAGGAAGCACTAAAAGAGCTGAAGCGGGTGGCAACTACATAGGAAGACCAACAGTCTCAACTAACCTGGACCCATCAGAGTTCCCAGAAATTAAGACACCAATCAAAGGGTATATAAGGTCTGGTCTGTGGCCTCTGGTCCCTGTAGCAGAGGACTGCCTTTTTCTGGCTTCAGTGGAGAGAGGATGAACTTAATCCTGTAAAAACCTGATACCTCAGGGATGAAGGGTGCTGGCAGGGGTGAGGTAGAGAAGGTTGGATGGATGAGGGAGAACCTTCTCAAAAGCAAAGGGGAGGGGAGGTGGGGTGATAAACTCCTAGAGAGGGAACCAGAAAGGGGGGCAACATTTGGAATGTAAACAAATATAACCATTTAATAAAAAAAGAAAAATGCATATGAATCTTTTCCCTTTCTTGTAGAAAAACCAATTTTATTAATTTATTGGTGTTTTTATACAACTTGTTAGTAATTTCTTTATTGATATACATATTTGTGCTAGTAATATTATTCTTTAGAATGTGGCTTATCTTTTCAGTGGAATTTTGGTGAAAAGTGTTTTGTATGGGTCTTAGATAATTTTGAACACTTTTGGTGTGTAATTTGGTGTTTATTATTAGATCACCTACTCTTTTATTTGTCTGTAGATATATGCCAAAGTGACTGCTATTTTGTATATATTTCCAAGATTTTGGATAAAATTTTATATAGCTTGTTTTATTTTAAGCTGGCAAATCTGAGATGATTCATTATACAGTATTATATCACAAACTAGCATGTACTTTTTGGATTGATTTCTGAATCAACATAAAAGTAAGACAGGAAATAATGGAAAGCCAGAATCCTAGGTTAGTCTCAAGAGTGGCTTTTTGTTGTTGTTGTTGTTGTTGCTTGTTAATTTTTTATTTAAGTTGGAGAACTGAAGCAGAGGACATGGAGGCGAGGTACTGAATATTGGCTTGTTTTCAGGGCTTGCTTAGTTCACTTTTTTTGTGGGTGTCCATCTAGGACCACCAGTCTAGGGTAGCCCTGTCCCTTGACATCAATCACTAATCAAGAAAATGCACTACAGGCTTGCCTACATGCAAAACTGGTAGGGGGATTTTTATAAATTGAGGATCTCTTTTCAAATGAACCTAGTTTGTATCAAGTTGACATAAATCTAACCAGCACAACTATCAAAGCCAGAAACACAATTAAAAGTACAAGTAGTAAAAAGCACCGGGGCAGCTGGGGCGCAGGGTCTGCTGACACTTGCCAGCTACCCACAACACCCGCCACAGGATCTTAAGACTTCTGGTGAGTGGAGCACAGCTTCTGCTCCAATCCAATTGCGCGGGACCTGAGACTGCATTAGTTAGGGAAGCAGAAACTGGCCTGAGTAGGGCCACAGGCCTCATCCGGCCGGATCAGCGCTGGGGTAGCAGGAGCGCAGGGTTCCCTGACACCCGCCAGCTACCCACGACCCCCGCCACAGGATTTTGGGACTGCTGGTGAGTGGAACACAGCTTCTGCTCCAGTCCAATCACGCGGGACCTGAGACTGCTCTGGTTGGGGAGAGAGGAATCCGGCCTACATAGGGCCACAACCCTCTTCCGGTCAGAAAAGCACCGGGGCAGCTGGGGCGCAGGGTCTGCTGACACCAGCTACCCACAACACCCGCCACAGGATCTTAAGACTTCTGGTGAGTGGAGCACAGCTTCTGCTCCAATCCAAGTGCTCGGGACCTGAGACTGCATTAGTTAGGGAAGCAGAAACTGGCCTGAGTAGGGCCACAGGCCTCATCCGGCCGGATCAGCGCCGGGGTAGTGGGAGAGCAGGGTTGCCTGACACCCGCCAGCTACCCTCGACCCCCGCCGCAGGATTTTGGGACTGCTGGTGAGTGGAACACAGCTTCTGCTCCAATCTTTAAACAGTGACAACAATAACAACTAACCCCAGAGATTACCAGATGGCGAAAGGTAAACGTAATAATCTTACTAACAGAAACCAAGAACACTCACCATCATCAGAACCCAGCACCCCCACTTCGCCCAGTCCAGGGCACCCCAACACACCGGAAAAGCTAGACACAGATTTAAAAGCATATCTCCTGATGATGATAGAGGACTTCAAGAAGGACTTTAATAACACACTTAAAGAAATGCAGGTGAACACTGCTAAACAGGCAGAAGACAATAAAGAGGAAGCACAAAAATCCCTTAAAGAATTGCAGGAGAACACAGCTAAAGAGTTACAAATCCTTAAAGAAAAACAGGATAACATAATCAAACAGGTAGAAGTCCTTACAGAAAAACAGGAAAACACATCCAAACAGATGATGGAAATGAACAAAACCATACTAGACCTAAAAAGGGAAGTAGCCACAATAAAGAAAACCCAAAATGAGGCAACGCTGGAGATAGAAACCCTAGGAAAGAAATCTGGAACCATAGATACGAGCATCAGCAACAGAATACAAGAGATGGAAGAGAGAATCTCAGGTGCAGAAGATTCCATAGAGAACATCGGCACAACAATCAAGGAAAATGTAAAATGCAAAAAGATCCTAACTCAAAACATCCAAGAAATACAGGACGCAATGAGAAGACCAAACCTACGGATAATAGGAGTGGATGAGAATGAAGATTTTCAACTCAAAGGACCAGCAAACATCTTCAACAAAATTATAGAAGAAAACTTCCCAAATCTAAAGAAAGAGATGCCCATGAACATACAAGAAGCCTACAGAACTCCAAATAGACTGGACCAGAAAAGAAATACTTCCCTACACATTATAATCAGAACATCAAATGCTCTAAATAAAGATAGAATACTAAAAGCAGTAAGAGAAAAAGGCCAAGTAACATATAAAGGCAAGCCTATCAGAAGTACACCAGATTTTTCACCAGAGACTATGAAAGCCAGAAGATCCTGGACGGATGTTATACAGACACTAAAAGAATACAAATTCCAGCCCAGGCTACTATACCCAGCCAAACTCTCAATTAACATAGATGGAGAAACCAAAGTATTCCACGACAAAACCAAATTCACACATTATCTCTCCACGAATCCAGCCCTTCAAAGGATAATAACAGAAAAAAACCAATACAAGGACAGGAACCACGCCCTAGAAAAAACAAGAAGGTAATCCCTCAACAAACCTAAAAGTAGACAGCCACAAGAACAAAATGCCAACTTTAACAACAATAATAACAGGAAACAACAATTACTTTTCCTTAATATCTCTTAATATCAATGGACTCAACTCCCCGATAAAAAGACATAGACTAACAAACTGGCTACACAAACAAGACCTAACATTTTGCTGCTTACAGGAAACTCATCGCAGAGAAAAGGATAGACACTACCTCAGAATGAAAGGCTGGAAAACAATTTTCCAAGCAAATGGCATGAAGAAACAAGCTGGAGTAGCCATTCTAATATCTGATAAGATTGACTTCCAACCCAAAGTCATTAAAAAAGACAGGGAGGGACACTTCATACTCATCAAAGGTAAAATCCTCCAAGAGGAACTATCAATCCTGAATATCTATGCCCCAAATACAAAGGCAGCCACATTCATTAAAGAAACTTTAGTAAATCTCAAAGCACACATTGCACCTCATACAATAATAGTGGGAGACTTCAACACACCACTTTCACCAATGGACAGATCATGGAAACAGAAACTAAACAGGGACACAGTGAAACTAACAGAAATTATGAATCAAATGGATCTGGCAGATATCTACAGAACATTCTATCCTAAAACCAAAGGATATACCTTCTTCTCAGCACCTCATGGTACCTTCTCCAAAATTGACCACATAATTGGTCACAAAACAGGCCTCAACAGATACAAAAATATTGAAATTGTCCCATGCATCCTATCAGATCACCATGGACTAAGGCTGATCTTTAATAACAAAATAAATAATAGAAAGCCAACCTTCACGTGGAAACTGAACAATACTCTTCTCAATGATACCTTGGTCAAGGAAGGAATAAAGAAAGAAATTAAGGACTTTTTAGAGTTCAATGAAAATGAAGCCACAACATACCCAAACTTATGGGACGCAATGAAAGCATTTCTAAGAGGAAAACGCATAGCTCTGAGTGCCTCCAAAAGGAAACTAGAGAGAGCACACATTAGCAGCTTGACAACACACCTAAAAGCACTAGAACAAAAGGAAGCAAATTCACCCAAGAGGAGTAGACGGCAGGAAATAATCAAACTCAGGGGTGAAATCAACCAAGTGGAAACAAGAAAAACTATTCAAAGAATCAACCAATCAAGGAGCTGGTTCTTTGAGAAAATCAACAAGATAGATAAACCCTTAGCCAGACTCACTAGAGGGCAGAGGGAAAGCATCCTAATTAACAAAATCAGAAATGAAAAAGGAGACATAACAACAGATCCTGAAGACATCCAAAACACCATCAGATCCTTCTACCAAAGGCTATACTCAACAAAACTGGAGAACCTGGATGAAATGGAGAAGTTCCTAGACAGATACCAGGTACCAAAGTTGAATCAAGATCAGGTTAATGATCTAAACAGCCCTATATCCCCCAAAGAAATAGAAGCAGTCATTAATAGTCTCCCAACTAAAAAAAGCCCAGGACCAGATGGGTTTAGTGCAGAGTTCTATCAGACCTTCAAAGAAGATCTAATCCCAGTTCTTCACAAACTATTCCACAAAATAGAAACAGAAGGTACTCTACCCAACTCATTCTATGAAGCCACAATTACTCTGATACCTAAACCACAAAAAGACCCAACAAAGATAGAAAACTTCAGACCAATATCCCTTATGAATATTGATGCAAAAATCCTCAATAAAGTTCTTGCTAACCGAATCCAAGAACACATCAAAACAATCATCCATCCTGACCAAGTAGGTTTCATCCCAGGGATGCATGGATGGTTCAATATACGGAAATCCATCAACGTAATCCAGTATATAAACAAACTCAAAGACAAAAACCACATGGTCATCTCGTTAGATGCGGAAAAAGCATTTGACAAGATCCAACACCCATTCATGATAAAAGTCTTGGAAAGATCAGGAATTCAAGGCCCATACCTAAACATGATAAAAGCAATCTACAGCAAACCAGTAGCCAACATCAAAGTAAATGGTGAGAAGCTTGAAGCAATCCCTCTAAAATCAGGGACTAGACAAGGCTGTCCACTTTCTCCATACCTATTCAACATTGTACTTGAAGTCCTAGCCAGAGCAATTCGACAACAAAAGGAGATCAAAGGGATACAAATTGGAAAAGATGAAGTCAAAATATCACTTTTTGCAGATGATATGATAGTATATATAAGTGACCCTAAAAATTCCACCAGAGAACTCCTAAGCCTGATAAACAGCTTCGGTGAAGTAGCTGGATATAAATTTAACTCAAACAAATCAATGGCCTTTCTCTACAAAAAGAATAAACAGGCTGAGAAAGAAATTAGGGAAACAACACCCTTCTCAATAGTCACAAAGAATATAAAATATCTTGGCGTGACTCTAACTAAGGAAGTGAAAGATCTGTATAATAAAAACTTCAAGTCTCTGAAGAAAGAAATTCTAGAAGATCTCAGAAGATGGAAAGATCTCCCATGCTCATGGATTGGCAGGATCAACATTGTAAAAATGGCTATCTTGCCAAAAGCAATCTACAGATTCAATGCAATCCCCATCAAAATTCCAAATCAATTCTTCAACGAATTAGAAAGTGCAATCTGCAAATTCATCTGGAACAACAAAAAACCTAGGATAGCAAAAACTCTTCTCAAGGATAAAAGAACCTCTGGTGGAATCACCATGCCGGACCTAAAGCTCTACTACAGAGCAATTATGATAAAAACTGCATGGTACTGGTATAGTGACAGACAAATAGACCAATGGAATAGAATTGAAGACCCAGAAATGAACCCACACACCTACGGTCACTTGATCTTCGACAAGGGAGCTAAAAACATCCAGTGGAAGAAAGACAGCATTTTCAACAAATGGTGCTGGCACAACTGGTTGTTAACATGTAGAAGAATGCGAATCGATCCATTCCTATCTCCTTGTACTAAGGTCAAGTCTAAGTGGATCAAGGATCTTCACATAAAACCAGAGACACTGAAACTTATAGAGGAGAAAGTGGGGAAAAGCCTTGAAGATATGGGCACAGGGGAAAAATTCCTGAATAGAACAGTAATGGCTTGTGCTGTAAGATCGAGAATTGACAAGTGGGACCTCATGAAACTACAAAGCTTCTGCAAGGCTAAAGACACCATCAATAAGACAAAAAAACCACCAACAGATTGGGAAAGGATCTTCACCTATCCTAAATCAGATAAGGGACTAATATCCAATATATATAAAGAACTCAAGAAGGTGGACTCCAGAAAGTCAAATAACCCCATTAAAAAATGGGGCTCAGAACTGAACAAAGAATTCTCACCTGAGGAATACCGAATGGCAGAGAAACACCTGAAAAAATGTTCAACATCCTTAATCATCAGGGAAATGCAAATCAAAACAACCCTGAGATTCCACCTCACACCCATCAGAATGGCTAAGATCAAAAATTCAGGTGACAGCAGATGCTGGCGAGGATGTGGAGAAAGAGGAACACTCCTCCATTGTTGGTGGGAGTGCAAGCTTGTACAACCACTCTGGAAATCAGTCTGGCGGTTCCTCAGAAAATTGGACATAGTACTACCGGAGGATCCAGCAATACCTCTCCTGGGCATATATCCAGAAGATGTCCCAACCGGTAAAAAGGACACATGCTCCACTATGTTCATAGCAGCCCTATTTATAATAGCCAGAAGCTGGAAAGAACCCAGATGTCCCTCAACAGAGGAATGGATACAGAAATTATGGTACATTTACACAATGGAGTACTACTCAGCTATTAAAAAGAATGAATTTATGAAATTCCTAGCCAAATGGATGGACCTGGAGGGCATCATCTTGAGTGAAGTAACACAATCACAAAAGAACTCACACAATATGTATTCACTGATAAGTGGATATTAGCCCAAAACTTAGGATACCCAAGATATAAGATACAATTTGCTAAACGCATGAAACTCAAGAAGAATGAAGACCAAAGTGTGGACACTGTGCACCTTCTTAGAATTGGGAACAAAACACCCAGGGAAGGAGTTACAGAGACAAAGTTCGTAGCTGTGATGAAAGGATGGACCATTTAGAGACTGCTGTATCCAGGGATCCATCCCATAATCAGCTTCTAAACGCTGACACCATTGCATACACTAGCAATATTTTCCTGAAAGGACCCAAATATAGCTGTCTCTTGTGAGATGATGCCGGGGCCTAGCAAACACAGGAGTGGATGTTCACAGTCAGCTATTGGATGTATCACAGGGCTCCCAATGGAGAAGCTAGAGAAAGTAACCAAGGAGCTAAAGGGATCTGCAACCCTATGTTGGAACAACATGATGTACTAACCAGAACCCCGGAGCTCTTGTCTCTAGCGGCATATGTATGGAAAGATGGCCTAGTCGGCCATCAATGGAAAGAGAGGCCCATTGGACTTGCAAACTTTATATGCCCCAATATAGGGGAATGCCAGGGCCAAAAGAATGGGAATGGGTGGGTAGGGAAGTGGGGGGCGCTATGGGGGACTTTTGGGATAGCATTGGAAATGTAATTGAGGAAAATATGTAATAAAAATATTAAAAATTTTTTAAAAAAAAAGTACAAGTAATATAAGATCTATTAAGACATGAGCATTTGTCCATGTGTGGCTGCATACGTGTGTGCCTGTGTGTTTATATGTGTGTGCATATGTGTGTGTGTTATGAATACATATATGCAGAAGCGAGAGGACACTGCATATCCACTAAGTCAGTTTTCAACTAGGCTCTCTCATTAATAAGTCTTAGCAATCCTCCTATCTCTACTTCCCACCTATGGGGTTATAGACACATCCAGGTTGTACATGGCTATGGAAAGTCTTCATGGTTTTGTAGCAAGCACACTTACTTACTGATCTAGCCCTCACATCTCAAATTTTTATTTTTCCACCTCTAAACAAATTTGCCAACACACTGAAAAATTCAAGTTCAGTTTCTATGATCCTCCATGGTCTACTTCCAGCTCATCTTTGTTCTGTGCTGCTATGCATAAATGTATTCTTAATTAAGGACACTCAAGTGATTTGTTCATGTTTGTTTTGTCACCAAGACTGCAATGTTTGGAGGGGTAAACATTGCAGCCTGTGTCTCATTTACAGAACTAACCCTTAGTAAATACTTTCTAAAACTTCAGAATGTCTGATATGTGACCATTTATTATAACAGACTGTCTCTGACCTCCCAGCTCTAAAAGTAATGACACAGAGTCTTACATTTATTTATGAAAGCTTGGCCTTAGCTTAGGCTTGTTCCTATCTAGGTCTTATACTTAAATTGGCCCATTTCTACAAATCTACATTCTGCCATGTGGCTCATAACCTCCTGAGTACTAGCACTTACTTCTTTTCTGCGACTGTCTGGCAAATATTCTACATCTGGCCTTCAACTGGAATGGGATAGTAAGCCTTTTGGCTCGGAGTTTGTGGATAACACTGGCATCTATGTATGGGGGTCCTAACCAGCCTTGGGATGTAGATGCTAAATGGAAAAGTGTGAAGCAGCTCACAGAGTACACTAGAAGATCATTTTAGTACATGTATTAAAATGGATAACTCTTATGGAGACACTACGTACCTTGTCTTCACTGAACAATATTTGAGAAATAAAAAACACAGATCATCAATCATGTGATCACTGTGATGACTCTGGGTAGATAACTTAGAAGTAAGAGTTTAAATTTATTACTGTTTCTTCTATGTGGATAAGAAACAAGTCACTGAGGGAATTGTTGGAGAAAGGAAAGTGTGAAAGTGTGTTATTACTGTAGATTACAGTAAGTAGGCTATAATTTCTTGAGAAATCAACCCAAAAATATTTCAGCCAAGATTATTGGAATTAAAATGAGAACTTAATGATAGTAACCCAACTAAGACCACTGTCACAGATAACCCTGAAGCAAAGAGGATTCATGTAGTGAAATGACACTTTTTTTAATCCTCAAGACAAATAAATATAATATTTACATAATAAATATAGTATTACATAGACATTTCAAAGTGTATCAGAACCACCAGCAGATATTGAAAATGTTAAGTAAGAAGTAATGGGTGTTTCTAAATTTTACAAAGCTTAGTTTTTAAAGCACAGTACTCTCATAAAATAATTCTTTATTTACTCAGTAGTAATTAATAAGTTAGAAGTGTCAGACACAGGAGATTTCCTGAAAATGTGAGTGAATAAGATGTATTACATAGCCCATAATACCAAAAATAGTCTTTTTTAAAAAAAATTATTAGATATTTTCTTCATTTACATTTCAAATGCTACCCCAAAAGTCCCCTATACCCTCCCCCACTGCCCTGCTCCCTACCCACTCACTCCCACTTCTTGGTCCTGGCGTTCCCCTGTACTGGGGCATATAAAGTTTGCAAGACCAAGGGGCCTCTCTTTACAATGGTGGCTGATGAGGCCATCTTCTGCTACATATGCAGCTAGAGACACGAGCTCTGGGGATACTGGTTAGTTCATATTGTTGTTCCACCTATAGGGTTGAAGACCCCTTCAGCTTCTTGGGTATTTTCTCTATCTCGTCCATTGGGGCCCTGTGTTCCATCCTATAGATGACTGTGAGCATCCACTTCTGTATTTGCCAGGCACTGGCATAGCATCACAAGGAGACAGCTATATCAGGGTTCTTTCAGCAAAATCTTGCTGGCATATGCAATACTGTCTGCGTTTGGAAAGAGGAACACTCCTCCATTGTTGGTGGGATTTCAAGCTTGTACAACCACTCTGGAAATCAGTCTGGTGGTTCCTCAGAAAACTGGACATAGTATTACCAGCAGATCCAGCAATGCCTCTCCTGGGCATATATCCAGAAGATGTTCCAACATGTAATTAGTACACATGCTCCACTATGTTCATAGCAGCCTTATTTATAATAGCCAGAAGCTGGAAAGAAGCCAGATGTCCCTCAACAGACGAATGGATACAGAAAGTGTGGTACATTTACACGATGGAGTACTACTCAGCTATTAAAAACAATGAATTTATGAAATTCTTAGACAAATGGATGTATCTGGAGGATATCATCCGGAGTGAGGTAACCCAATCACAAAATAAGTCACTTGATATGCACTCACTGATAAGTGGATATTAGCCCAGAAACCTAGAATACCCAAGATTCAATTTCCAAAACACAAGAAAATCAAGAAGAAGGAAGACCAACGCATGGATACTTCATTCCTCCTTATAATAGGGAATAAAATACCTATGGAAGGAGTTGCAGAGACAAAGTTTGGAGCTAAGATGAGAGGATGTACCATCCAGAGACTGCCCCACCCAGGGGTCCATCCCATAATCAGCCACCAAAAACCAGTCTTTAAAATGATGATATTCTAGGAAGTTAAGAAAGTGTGTACCTGATGCTTTAAAGCATCATCAAGTTGCCTAATAGGGGTTCAAATTCTTTCCAGGGAAAACAGCTTTAACATTTCCCAGAGAATTCAGAAATAATTCTTCATTTGAGATTTGAATATGTTCTTGACACCAATTGCAGTTATATCTTCAGAAAAAGTTTTTCACATTGGGTTAGAAATCACAGACCTCTGACATATACATGCCTATGCACATATGACACAAATGCATACCAAATGTGGCTTGCTCATTCATCTATGAGTTGTTCTAGGCTTCAGTTCACACTGCTTCCAGTGTCCTCTATAATGTAAGGAAAACTATTTTCTTCTTAGATCCAGCTCCTTCCTGTGGTATTCTTTAGCACAGCACTTGGGCTTCAGGGAATCAGTAATCCAGGAATACACCATTTACCAGGATGGGAGGAGATTCAGGGAAGGATGTAGAGAAGAATTTGATAATGACAGTCACATCTGTGCCTATCACACTTAGCTTGAACTTGATGTTCAAACCTTGGTGCTGAATCTGGCAGATTTTAACAGGATTTTTAATTCCCCACAGCAGTTTGTCTCAATTATCTCTGACAATTGCCCTATTGGGAATATACTTTAAGGCAGTCACTCCTATTTCTAGAGTCTTAGGCTACTTTTGCATCAGGGGTATAACTAGACCCAGAAGTGTTGTTAGGTGTCTTGATATAAAGAAGGTTTTTCGGAGAGACTGTCCTATAACTCCATGGTTGCTCACAAAGGACTGTTGCAGGTAAATTAAATACAATTAGACTAATTACTAAAAACATTAATGAGATCACAGTTATTTCAAAAATATTTTATTTGTATGGGTGTTTTGCCTGCCTGTCTGTGTACCATGTTCTTACAGTGCTTGTGAAGGCAAGAAGATGGCACTGGATCCCCTATGCCCTGAGTTTCAGATAATTGTTAGCCACTGTGTGGGTGCTGGGAATCAAACCTAGGTTCTCTAGAAGACAAGCAATTTTCTCTTAACCTTTAAGCCATGCATTTAGCCCTAAACATATTTTGTAGATGGAGATGTCACACATTAGTATCTAAATATGTCTGATAAATTCCAAAATAAAAGGTAAATGTCTTAAAATGGACAAAAGTTGAGATTTCTAGGAAACAAATGATACCATCATGGCAAAGTTTTAGGAGCTTTTAGAATCTTTGTGGTTCTCTTTTCTAATTGAAAGGTTACTCAGTTTCAGTTACATGTTAGTGATGATTTAGAAGAACGGTTTTTCATTGACGCTCATCTTCTGTTTAATTCTGTTGTGGACTTCCTTCAGTGACAAGTATTTACTTAAGCTTCCTGTGCCATCTTTTCTAATAGGTGGAATTTGATCCATATATGAGGTTTGTGTACCTGTAATCCCAGAATGCCAAAGGCTGAAGTAGAGGAGACAATACATCAGTGGAAACTGATTCTTAGACTCTCAAGTGGCCTTGGCATGGAATATCAGTATGAAAAAAAAAAAAAAAGGTTTTCCCTATAGTAAAGAGGATAATTGAAGCTGTGTGAACGGAAACGCCTGGCCACTCTGAGATGATCAAGCCGCAAGAGAGTAGGAATTGTGTGAACAATGGCCCATGATTAGCTAACAGCAATGAACAATTTTGCAGGAAAAATAGTAGCATCAAATATTGATGCTGAGCTGGATCTGGAGGTGGAGACTTCTAATCTTTACTACTTCTGAGGATAAGGCAAAAGAATCATGATTTCAAGCCCAACCTAGGATGCAGATTAAGTCACTCTGATTAGCTAACTGAAACTCTGTCTTAGAATAAAGTCTATCCCAGAGTATATAGCAAGTACTGTGTACAATGTGGTCATACAGCAATACCTAATTTTAGAACACACACACACACACACACACGCACGCACATTCACACACACACACATAAACATACACACACATACACACACATACAGACACACACACATACACACACATATAGACACACACACACACACACACACACACACACACACACACACACGGTTCTACACAGGTAGAAATAGCCTAAGGTAGAAAATTCACAAAGGATGGTGAGCAAGATTTTAAAGTTTTAGTTCCAGTTTCAATTCTGCTACTAAGCGTTTAGGCTACTTTAGGCAATGAGACTTACTCTCAGGTCTCAGATCTCATCAGGAAAATAAGGAAGTTGGACCAGGTGATCTCTGAGGAACTATTCTGATTTCACTTTCTATAGTATTCTAAGAATCTTTTCTTTTACTTGGTTCCATATCACCCATATTTATTCCTGTATGATATTAAACAGGAACAGAAAAATGTCATATCATTTGCAGAGCTATTTCCCCAGGATATACTTCACTGCGGAATTTACCTTTCTTTCTCCTCCAGGAATAGGAACATTACCTGAAACAAATGTTCTTTGCCTTGAATGAAGATATTTGTCAGCTGAAGTAGACTTTGCACAAACTTGAGAGAGGTTGTGTTGAATAAGCTGTTTCCTGGGCTGCCTGAGAGCTCTGCATCTCCTTCACTGGTTGCTTTTTTTTATTATTTTGAATTTCAAAAGAATGTTTTTATCACAGCCTGCCTTCTCTTGTGGAGAATTCTTCAGTGAAACTATAAATAATAGGGATAATTATAATACTAAGGGAGTAGAATGGAAATGAACCAAACAAAAATTATCACACCGTACTGCCTTTCCTCTCACTTTAATCAAGACTGAAGAAATAGTCCCGGGGAAGCTCAAGTGCTTATGGTCCAAGCTAAAGCTTTCCCAGTCATAGGAAACGTCTCCCCAGTGTTCTAGCAGCAAAGATTTGGGCATGCTCAAAACCCAGGGAGAATGAAGAAATTAGCCATGCAAAACTCAAATGTTGGTCAGTTTGCAGGATCTGGGGGCTCTTCTGAACATCAAAGACCGTCAGTTTGAGAAGCTGTGTGAGAAGGTATGGGAAGGTTATGAGTGAGGGGACATGGGAGAGATTGGAGGGAGGAAAAAAGAAGAAACGAATGTAATTATTTTTTATTAAACTATATGAAAATAAAAGTGAATTAAAAATGAAGCATAAAATGGAAAGGCAACTAGAGACACAGAGATCTGTTTTAGTGTCTCTCAAAGAAAGATACTGAGACGGGGAAAGCAATCTGGATCTCCCACAAGATCTTATGACTTCTATATTAAACTTCAAGGAATTGTGTGACTTTAGATTTTCAATCACTGTGGTGTTTTAGTCTCTTCAATTACTTTGGCTAAATCCTTTCTAGAAAAGGTTGCTTTGAGTCTCATTATTCACTTCTTTGTCCTGACCAGATGGTTTCTCCAGAAACTATGCAAAGTTCACAGAAAAGCTCTCTGATCCATTCTGCACATTGGAATTCTCTCTGAGTTGAAGCTGCTGTTATTTCTTACTTTCTACTTTCCTTTGGGTCTTTCAGTAAGCCAACTGGAAGATAAATCCAGCTATGCAGTTCCTTGTAAACAGCAGAAATGTGTGGGATATTTATTGAAAAGGTAACTTCTGGTTTCTTGTCCTGGACATCTGGTCTCCAGATTGAATTGGAAGGAAGTGGTTACTTCTTCTCATCAATAAGGAAAAACAAAACAAACAAACAAACCAGCATAAACTGAAAAATCAACAATGTCAGGGAAAGATAGTTAACCCAAAAGGGAGATAGGCAAACAGTACTATGATTTATGGAATAAAAATCTCTCCTGTAAGCAGTTTTGTGGTAGAAACTCTAAATAATTCAAATTCAAAAATGTCTGTAGGCTTCATGCAGATATTTTGAGAGTTGAGAAGCTCAGATGGCTACAATCATAGGGTATCTGCACTAGGAGATATACCAGGATTTAGCAGTAAATGTCAGAGAAGAATAAGTTTGTACATCTGAATAGAAGTCACATAGACTCCCAGGGACAAATAGCTGCACTGAAATGTGTCAGAGCATTTCTCTTCTTAACCCAGACTACTCTCAAAAGAAGATGCTTTGTCAGAAAATTCAAACTATTAGAATGAATGATGCAGAAGAAGGGAAATAATTTGCTATAGCCCCACTAACTATGCTGCCCCATGCAAGCGAGTCATGTTAGAAGGACGCAGAGGCACTAGGGAGTGAACAGGCAGAGTCCAGGCTCACCACCATGCTGTGTTTGAATCAAGGCACCAAGGAGGTTTTTCTTCACATATTTTCTTACCCTGTCACCAAAGTGCAATTGAACATATTTTTAAAGGCTAGTCTGCTAAACTCAACTTACAAAAATAGAACTGCTTTATTCTAATTAACTAACAAATAAAAATATCACTCAACTGGCTTAAAGAAACCACCCAAATATATGTCCGGTATCAAACTGTACACACACAAAACTCTATGTATGTAATCTGAGTGACCCTGAGTGAATCTCTAGTGCTTCAGAATGATCATTCTAGTACATAGACATAGAATTCCCAGAGGTATTTGGAGTTTTTCTCTAGTTTTCAATAAAAAAATTCCAAGGCATAATAAAATACCTATATAAGGGGAAGAACATGCATTAGAACAAGAGCTAGACAACACAGAAATTGTAGAATTATCAGATAAGGAATTTCAGACAATGATTTCTATTAAATTCTATGTGAAAAGTAAAAAAAAAAAACATATGAGAAAAAGTGGAGAAACAATTTCCATAGAGGTGAAAATTATAAGAATTATTCAAAAGAGATGCTATCATACTGTTTGAAGTGCTAAGGATAGGCACCTGTGGGTTTTCAGCCACAGATGGGTCAGCTGGATGACTCTTAGATGCAAGGCTTGAGGCACATCACAGAAGAGGAAGCAGAAGGAGTGTTAGAGTGGAGGAGGAAGTGGTCAGTTGTGCAATGCTGTCCTCTGCATAGGACATGCTGAATGCATACAGGAACTTACATTAATTGTTACCTACAGAAGACCTGCACAGTATCAAACCAGTTAAAACTTGCCTAGCTGAGAGCAGCTATTGGCAGTTAATGACTGGAGTGGGATGTTATTTTTCTTTAGGAGTGTGGGTACTAGTAGTTTCCACGCATCCTAGGGGATGATCCCACCCTATATGTGTATGAGTAGCACTAAGTAATTGTTCACACAAAATACAAGAGGGGAATATGAACTTGAGAGGAAGATGTATGGAAGGAGTTGGACAAAAATAATAAAGGGTAGATATGATTGAGATGAAGTGTATATATGTAAAAATTTCAAAGAATACAAAGAGGAAGTATATTATTTAAAACTCTGTAACAAAAGTACCTTGATGGCCTTATTAGTAGATTTGATGGGACCGGAGAAGGAAGATGATTCAACTTACATGTTTCAAACTAAAAGGCAAAGAGAAAAGTAGTTAAAGGAAAAGAAACAGATCAGTATATCCAAGGATGCAGGAACAACTACAAACTGGGTGGCATGAGGAAATGAGGAGAAGAAGGGAGGGGCTGAGAAAACATTTGGTGCAACAATGGCTGGATTTTCCTGGATTAATGTCAGGCACTAAAGTGCAGATTCAGGAACCACAGAGAATGCTTTGGAGGATAAAGCCAAAGAAGTGCTACTATAGGCATTGTATCAGACTTCAGCAAATAAAAGATAAAACATCCTGACATTAGCCAGAAGGGGAATTTTCTCGACAGAGAAATGCATATGAGAATTTCATTCAGCTTCTCTTCACAAACCGCATGAGTGAGAAGAGTGGAGTGAAAGCCACAAAGAGTTGACAGAGAAATGTGTAAATGCATTTTCTGAATATGGCATTTATACACATGCAGATTTGGATTCTGAGTTGGAGGAAAGACTTGAAAGCTAGTCAGAAATCGATTTGACTTTTTGGTAGATGGTTAGAAAACAAACAAATGGCCTTTTACACCCTTCTATACCCTTTATAATGTGTGTTTTTTTTTTTTTTGTTCCTAAAATATTTTTCAACCCTCGATTAGAGCGGATATCATGACTTGGTTTGACCATTAGAAAAGGCTAGAAAGAGATGCTGTGACATATATCTTGCATATATCTATGGACTCAGTCAAGATCCTGTCTTTACCATATGAAATGGAGCTGAATCAGCTTGGCTAGTCTATCTCATCTCCCCAAATGACAGTCCAATGAAGGTCAGCTAAAATTGCCACCATTGCACCACTGCAGATCTCAGATGTATAAAGGATCCCAAGGAGAACAGAGGAACTTGCTAACCAAACTGAGCCCACATGTGGAGCTTAATAATATGAGATAATTAAAGGATGGTTGCTTTAGGGGAGTAAGCCTTGATGTGTTTTGCTATGTAGCAACATTGTCAGAGATATCTCATAGTCTCTGCTTTTATCCTCTGACACCTTGGCACCAGACATCTTGAAATATAACCCTTTCTCTCTCCCTTCTTGCCTCCCTGTCCCCTTCTCTCTCTTCTTGGCAGTCATTGTGCAGTTGGAGTTCAGAACACTGCATAGGCTAGGCCATTTGTCAAACCCTGAGCTGCATCCTCAAACATCTTCCTCTTTTAATTGGCAGCAATAAATGCATACTGTCATAGGGGTGTCATGAGCTCGCATGGCCAGATATCATAGAAGGGTTGGGTGCTAATGTTTCCTTTCCTAGAGTGAACAAAACATTCTTGACAAGGCTTCTGTGTGAGACCTTTTGCTTTTAAACACTTGCTTCTTGCCTTTCTTTGGGGGGGGGGTACAAAGGAATAAAAAGTAACAAATACAATCTAAAAAATCTTCTGCTACCAGAGCATGAAGATAACAGAAACTGAAATAGAATTCTCAGAGTTCAAATCCCCTACCTTAATATTTTCTAGTTGTACAGAGTTGAGGCACTTAATTTCTTTTTTTATGACTTAGCTCCTTCCCTGTAATATATAAAACAAACTATACTGAGCTGCTGTGAAGAATAAGTGATGTTTCTCTAAGGTGCTTATGTCATTGGAACAACTCAGGAACACGTGAGAATGCTGCATATTATTTTTATTGTTAAAACTTTAGCATTGCCTAGAGAGGAGTTGAATTCTTGCTTGCACAGGATTTGCCGAAGTTTCTGAATTAAGCAAAAGAACCCAGCCACTCCTTAGTAGCCTAAAGATCAGTGGCCATTTGCTAGAGTTAAGCCATCTGGCAGGCAGCTGGCGGACACTCTGAGTCTTTATAGACTGTCATAGTGAACAACTGATCCAGAAATAACACACTGAAAGGATCCTGAAGGGAGCCAGCACGTGGGAAGTGGGAACAATCCATCGCACTGAGAAAGTGGCATTTGTTAGCGTGAAGATGGATTGGGGTTTAGCCATTGAACAAATGAATGAACGTGAAAACAAACAAACAAAGCTCACAACAACCATGCAGTTGTCAATGTGACTAGGTTAAACAATCGATCTAAGGTGAAGGGTTTTTAGCCCTTAAAATGGGCAGCAGCACTGTTGGGGGAAAAAAAAGCCTCAGATGCTATTTAAAAAGAAACACGTTGTTGATGATAAGAAGAGAAGAATATAGAAGAATACAGATTTTTGTGGGGCATTAATTATAGTTGTCTTTCAAGTCAACAGGATTGGAATTAATTTCTCATTTAATAGCTATGTGACCTTGGCCAAGTTTCTTTGACTGTCTGAGTTTCATGATCTCACTTCTAACTTATGGAAATTCCCCTTCCATAGAACTAACACAGGGGTTAAATCACCTAAGCGTATGGAAGGCCTAACCATCACTGACATCTAAGAGAGGCACTTAACGAACAACATTTGCTGTTATGTTATTGTTATTAATTTAAAAACCATCTGCCAAAATTTTGGTTTTGTCAGAGTCTCCTCTATGAACAGTCCTTTCCTGTGGCTTCTTTGCTCTGTTAGCCTCTGCATTCTTCATGCACTCCATAGAACTTTTGACATTTGGCCCTTTGATGTCCAACTAATGACTTGGACATCACACAGCTCCTTAGCTGCCTCCTGGGCTGACTTTGACATTGGGTCTCTGTTTCGCATTTTCTTGTCCATTCAAGGTTTTAATTTTGTTATATATTTTCCTTGTCACTTAACCAAGAGATCAAAGAAAGAAATGACACCTAAGGAATCATCTAAGTATGGAGTGAGTGTCAGGCAAGTGGGGAGCAGGGTCTGTGGGTCACCTAGAAGAAAGGAAGGTGTTAATAGGCAATATAATATTAGTACTTATCTAAAAATGAGTAGACTTTTTTTTATGTGATTTTACTGTGAACCAAGTTAGGTCAGAGTCAAGCTTTTAAGTTAGGGATGGAATTTAAGGGTCACTTAATGTTGAATATTTGGAGAGTTCCCAGTATTTCTATACTACTTGACTTCACCTCAGCTTTTCTGTATGTGTATTTGCCATTTCTTCAGTGCCTGTGGCTTCTGTATTATCACATTCTGCATTACCCAAGGTCCAGGTGTTCAGACCAACCCATGCAGGACAAGGAAGTGATGCTTCTAATGCAAGGCCTGAGATTTAAATTATTTGCCTCCTCTCTGGTATACATGTCTTGCAGGCTTTCTGAAGATTTAAAAAAAAATAATATGTCCCTTGTGGTGTTCATAAATAACTGCAATAACTAATGATGTGCGACTGCTTTTTATTAAAATCCATCATTTCATTTCTTCCAGCTGAGAATGTTTTTATGACATTATTTCAAATCCCAAGACAGGTTTAATGAGGAAATGAACCAAATCATAGAAGTGAAGCTGGTCACAATACCATTGTTCTTCGAATCCTTCTGTGCTCTATTTATAATGCAAGCTTGGGACCGAGCCATCTTTGTGTTTTGTCTGTGGGATGTGATAGAGTGTTCTTGTTGTTCAGTGTCTTCCTCTATAAAGTAGTGATATTAGCACTGCTTTTGGAGGGTTGGCTTCAGAGTCAAATGTGATCACAATATCAAGGATATTCATAGATATCCATGTAGATCTAATGGATTAAATGATATCTTTTATTATTAGTTTACCTATAAGCAATCAGTTTTGAGGGTTGCAGTGTGAGGCTTCTGAAAGGTTGAACCTTGACAATTTTAGCTGGGAATTGAGTTGTTATTCACGAGTAGGAAAAATAATGTAAAAAAATGTATAAAGGCATTCTGTTTTGTTCATTTCAGGATAATTCACATGGATGGTCTCAGTATTAGCATGCTGCAAACACTGTTTCTGTAAATTACCATTTCTATCTCTTTTAAGTCCAATTTTAGCTCTCTGAGCTTGAGTTAATAGTAGCAATGAAAGTGGTAATACTCTCATCCTAATATTTTTAGTCTAGACAGTGTATTTTTCCTAAGATAATCTTTAGAGTTTAACTTGAAAAAAAAAAAAACAGGACATAAATTTTCTCATTTACAACATGACTACTCATGAACTAATAATCACATTCTAACATACATGTTTTATCTTAGAACAGTGGTTCTTAAATTCCAGGTTTACCTCTTTGGGGTTTATGTATCAGATATCATGTATATCAGATATTTGATTATGATTTATAACAGTAGCAAAATAGTAGGTATAAAGTAGCAATGAAGTAATTTTATGGTTGAAGTAACTACAACATGAAAAACTGTATTAAAGGGTCACAGCATTCAGAAGGTCGACAACCCCTGTATTAAAAGTTTGGTTAAGTCTCAAGGAAACAATATTTCTGCCTTCGAGGAATATATATATATATATATATATATATATATATATATATATATATATATATATACAAATGTATAACTAATGTTTTTCACATCTCAGGAGATACCTGATGGTTATATTTCCAACAATATATAAACAAGAGCAAAAAAATACATTTGTCATAGTTACAAGCACTAGCTATGGTACAGAGGTACAACAGAAAAAAAATTTTGACCCAGGAATGATTTTGAATATAATCAACGTGCAAAAGATTTTACTTTAATATCTTTTGACTAAAGCCTCCAAAGTTTAGCAGAAAAACTCAGAAGGCTATATATTTGTTCTCTGGAATATCTATGCAATAAAGAGTGTTTGATTTCAAGAGGAGAAAGGATGTGTTCCTAGCTCCATGGTCACATGTATTGTCACTAAAATAACTAGTTTTCTTTGATCATATCATGGGAAAGCTATTCAGAAGGCAACCAGCTTCTCTTAACATACATCACATTGTGCATGGGGTAAGGACAGCACCTCTGTATTCTTGCTTTGTAAAGACTCTACTTGTTTTATACTCATTTTCATTTGGTGTTTGGTTCACATTTGTGATTCATCCCTGGACTTAAGATCTATGTTTCCTTTCTATAATGGATTTTAATGTGGACTCATTGTCATTGCAGTGAGTGACTGGAGACATATCTCTTGCTTGTCTCTAATCCTTACTCCATCCATCAGAGATACTCTTATTATTTTAAAAGAAAAACTTTCTCAAAATCTTATAGCATATCAGTGTCAGAGCATATGCGTTAACTCAGGTATATCTGTTTTTAAAATGTGTTCTTGAAACAATCTCCTTCTAGGGTTGTTTTCATGTATCTGACTCTCAGTGATGCCTCTGCCTGTCCCAGACTATCAAATATGATACCTAGTTATACATTCTTGGTGACTCAAAGTATTGTTGAATTTGTTTGTAACAGGTCATATCCGAAGGGTCTTTCTTATCAAACTCTTGACATGGCTACTGTGGTTTCATTTGTCACATGTGACAGGCCTCAGAAAGGGCATCCTGATGGTGTCTCTATTTAACTTTGCAGCCACAATGTATGTTGTTACCACTGATCATCATATATGCATAATTAACACACCATGCTGGAGGAGTGTATGTACAACAGTTGGCCTTCAATCAGCTTAACTTCTGTTTAGCTTGAACATGTAAATGTTCAACTTTGGCCAGATATGGTAATTTTATTATGTGCATAGCACTAGATGGTGTACACTATGTATTAACTTAATTAATAAATAAATATAAACAGTAATTGCATTTTTGCATTAATGGAAAGTATTTCCTGTAAAGAAAACCGAAAAAGATTTCCCTTTCATCTCTGACTCCATCTTGAACATAACACAAAGATTTTCTCCCCATCCCTTTTTCCCTTAACCCATCCCATTATAACAGGCTCTGAAACCAGCCATACACTGGGAACAGGGAAACTATAAAACAAAACACCTATTCAACACAAAGACATCAGCACCTAGACCTATAATTATCTCAAACTTCAATGCTGAGATGAGAGCCTAAAACCACAATCAATAACAACCAGGCAAATATGTCCCCACTTTAGAGTCTAGCTATCCTACCAAAGTTTTTCCTGAATATTCCAACATAGCTTAAGTAGAAGAAAAAGGCCTTAAAACCAGATATCTGAAGATGACTGAAGAGAAAATGAATAAATTCCTTAATGAAATTCAGGAAAAATGGAAAATTTGAGGAAATGAATAAATGATATTCTGCTTTCCTCATGGATTGGTGGCTTATCCAGTCATTGTTGGAGAGGTTTCCTCCAGCCTCAGGTAGAAACAGATGCAGAGGTTCCCAGCCAGGCATTATGAGGTGAGAGAGGTTAAATGGGAGGACTCCATCAAATTGTTCCCCTATGAGCTCAGGGAATCTTGCAGAAGAATAAGCAGAAAGTATATAAGTGCCAGAAGGGGTGGAGTAAACCCGGAGAACAAGGCCTCCTGAACCAACCAAGCAAGGCACAGATGAGTTCCCAGAGACTAAACCAGCAAGCACAGGACCTAAATGGGTCTACAGCTGGTCCTCTGTGCACGTTGTACAGCTATTAGCTTAGGATTTTTATGGCACCACTGACTGTGAGAATGAATGGGTCTCTGACACTTATACTTGCTCTTGGGACACTTTTCCTCCTGTTGATTTGCTGTGTCTAACTTTGATATGATAGCTTGTGCAGAATATCATTAGGAATCATTTTATTGATATTATGTATTTTAAACCAGTAGTGTTTAGTCTCATTCTAGGTCTCTGGGCTATCTAGTCTCAGGTTCTTAGTGACTCAAGCAGTGCTGGTTATGGGTTCCTTCTCCTGGAGTGGGCCGCAAGTCAAATCAGACGTTGCTCAGCTGCTTCTACAGATTCTGTACCTGGTACACAATGAGGTGCAGAGATTAGGAATCTGGTTCTGGAGCAATGAAGACCTGGGATTTCACCCACTCACCTTTTCCAGCTAGGTAAAAATTTACATAGGTAAATTGGGTTGAGGTTCTCATTCTTGCCTTTGCAGGACTAAACAACTTTGCTGGTGTCTGCTCTCAGCTAACTCTTTCAGCAGAAGTCCAGGATGGGGCTGTACTTTAACAGGACATAAAGGTACTCGCCAATAGATTGGGATCCCTATATCCTCTAGGTCTTCCTAATTTCTCCCAGGAAAACCTGGGCAAGTATATTCCAAGAGAGTTCATTTGGACCTTTCCCCAGTTGTTTCTACATGAGTACTGTCATGTCTTTGCATCTGTATTGACTCATACTGGTTTGGGACATGCAGAGCTTTCTTTGTCAATAAACACTGTTTTCTAAAAACTTTAATGCCTGTTCATCTTCAGGGCCATTCTGTATTTTCCATCTTTGGTCAGTGGGTTATGTTTGAGTTTATTATTTATGTAAAATACTGACCCTTACCTCTTGAATCATATACTCACTCTGTGTAGCTAGAGCTCCCAGTATTAAGAATGTTGGATCCGATGGCTTTCCCTGTGTTCTTCATTGCTTCTGGTGAGCTGACCACTGTTATGCCTTTAAGGGCAGCTTAAGATCAGTTTAATACCCACTCAGTTCCTTAGTCCCATAGTTCTTAGAACATGACTGATATCAGAAAATTTAAGAATATGTGTGTATATATATATATATGCATGTATACACATACATGTATCTGTACATGCATTTTTCATTATGAATTGACATGTTGCTAATCAGATCTTTAGCTCATTTGCCCCCCACCTCCCAGATAGCATCATCCATAGTAATGGGATCTGCTATTGCCCAGCTGTCATATAGGCATAGGTCCTTGAAGAACAAAAGTTTCTTGCTTTTGTCCCAGTGTGTACATAGGGAAGCACACCTCTGTGTGTGGCATTGGTTTTCCCCACCTTTCTCGTGTTTTCTCTCTTCTTTTCCATTTTGTCAGAGCAAAGGTTTATCTCTAGTCTTAAGTCTTCCATAGGGGACCCCACAGAGCCTGACTAGCCCATTCGTCTCTTCAATCCTCTCAGTCTTAAACATGGGTGAAAATCTCTCAAGTATAATGCCAAGACTATCGGCTGCCATGGCACCCCCAGCATCTAGTGCATGCCTCCCACATGGAAACTGTTTATAAATGTCTAGCCACCACCTGTAATAATCTTCTGTCTATGTTGACTGGATCAGAGCATCCACATCTGCTCCTTCTTTCATATTTCCATAGACTTTGCACATATAATTCGGTTTAGGGCAGGAGAGATGGCTCACTGGCTAAGTGGTTAAGAGACTGCTGTTCCAGGTGACCCAGGTTCAATTCTCAGCACCCATTTGGTGGCTCACAGGCCTCCATGGCTCCAGTTTTCAGGGACTCCAATCACCTTTTCTTGCCTCCATGGGCACCAGAGATGCAAGTGGTATACAGACATATATGCAGGCACGACATTGATACCCATAAAATAAAATAAAATAAATATAATGTAAAAATTGGGGAAAAACAAGTTTTGCTTTACTTTCTCTTTTGTCCCTCCACCCCTAGTGGAGTTAATGATGCACTTGTGAAACCTCAGAACTGTTTTGAACAGATAAAGTAAAGTTCTGTTATAGTCCAGTGCCTACCTCATGGTGAGAACGAATAGCTGATAGTGAATAGTCCCAGTATCAGTTCATCATTTACATCTCAGTGCAGATCAATGACTGTAAAGCTATATTTGGATGGTGTATTTTGAAATGCTCCACTATAGATAGACCTTTCTTACTCTATCCAGCAGCAATAGGCAGGTGATGGCTCCTGGCTCCTAAAGAGGAAGAATACACATACATGAATTCTGAAATGAAGCGTAGAATTCTCAGGCAATGGGACCCTCCGGCTGTCTGCTGTCCAGTGTGAGCAACGTGGGAGGAAGCAACAGCTGCTTCTAATGCTTCCGGTAATTATGATGGAAGATGATTCAATTCCACGTAGGATCCAGGACCTGAAGGGAACAATCTGGGCTAAGTCAGCATGTGCCTAATGAAATCATTTAGCTTGGGCTGCGGCCTTACCTACCACAAGCTGTGATCTACTGTGCCTTAACAAAGCAGCCCTGGGAAGTGATGCTGCTTAGGAAAGAAAATGCTCAGTAACATTTACTCCTTGTATCTGGCTTTCCAAAACTAAATGATGCCCCAAGTGACTTGTGGGCTAAATTGGAAGTACTCACTCTCTTTGGGCAGAGCAGGAGTTTCCATCTTTAAATGGAGATGCTTTAATTCTTAAAGAGGCCTTCACCAAATTAGTGGCACTTAGTGCAATGGCAACACAGGGTACCTGTTTAATGATTTCCCATTGCTCTGTACTGCTTCTAGCAACAACTAGGAAAAATGAATCTGGTGGATTCTCACATGGGTTTCAATTAGATGGCTAGTTTATTAATGCACTACAGTGCAGTGAGTGAACGGAATCTTGCTCGATGTAGTTTCAGAGCTCAATCTAGTTTCAGAGCTCATGTATCTGTCTTCTGCTATGGGACCTTCTGCTGCTCCTTTCCTTCAAGAAGGAAAAAGTGTAAGGTATATGACCCATGGGTTAAAAGGGATGCTGCAGATGATCATTGTAATGTTATCTCTATTGATCTCTTATGTCCCAAAACTAGGGGAATGCTAGGAGTTTGAAGTATTGTGCTGGAAAGGCTACAATGAGAGGAAAGTTCAGTTCACGTGCACTGTGCCTTGGTGAATCAGGCTCCATCTTAGGCACTGCTTCTATTTTCTGGTATCCTTGGCTTTATCATTTTGACTCATGCTTTGTGACATCTCTGTGACAATGACTTACTGATATAGAATGTCCACTCAGATTTTGATAGAGGAAAGGCACTAGAATCAATATTGATTAGTATCTTCAACTTACATCTTTAAAAATAAGTGGTAAATGATTTGCCTTGGCTAAAGATCAGTGTATGGGAGCAAAAATGAATGAAGTTTGAAAATATAAGTAATGAAGGAAACCAGACATGTAAAACAGAGTGACTTCTCTTTCAAAATAAATTGTCTGCTTATTGCACTGAATTTGATTAAATCATCCGGTTGTTCTGGCTTCATGCAGACAGTACACAATAATCATATGTGTCAAGCTAATGAACATTGGAGCGAATCAATGAAACAGCTGTTTCCAGTGAAGTAAACACCAAAGTGTCATGTAAATGACAATTCTTACACAATACCAGATTATATCCCCCCCCCCCGCCCTATTCTCAGTTGCAGCAGAGCAATGAGATTGCAGGAAGTTACCATTGACTGGATTTTCATGAGACTACTGTGAGAATCCTCTGTGGAGTAACTCAGGAAATGGCCAAAGTCAACTTCATTCTTTAATGTCCTTGCACCCTATGTATCTCACATAGGGGAAATAGCATAGCCTTGGCTTGCATCAGGATCCTGATCAAGAGTTTAAATATAAGGGATAAAAGTGCTTAGAAGTTATAAAGTGTGCTCATATGTTTACATAAAATAAACATCTTTGACTCTCCATTTAAACCATTCCCTATTATTCTGGAATGCCAGATTTAAACTGAACATTATCAGATTTGTCAAAATTCTGTGTTGAAAATTTGACGATGTACAGAGTTCCTTGCTTCTAGGACTCAGTAAGATGCTGTCTTACTGTTTTCCTAAGCCTAATTTCTTTCCACACAGGAATAAACACTGGAGTCTGTGCTTCTAAGCTCTGTAGACACCCTCTCCAACCTTTGGATTTACACATCTTGTTTGGTAGGGGAACACAGGTTTTGGATAACTGAGATGTGTCTTCAAAGTAGAAGCCAGCTTATGGCAGATCCTCTTAGCATGTAGAGCGTATCACCATGGTGTGAAAATGATCTTGCTTCTTTCACAGTGGTAGAGAATTGATCTCAACAACACAATCAGTGTACTTCAGTGTTTCTTCTTCTGAGTGTTTCCCATTGGTTGAGTTGCTATTCCATTGCATCATTAGTTCTTTGTCAACTGAAACTCAGAATCTTTCACCTTTCTTACAACTACAGATTGATTGTGGTACGCATTATACCTCCTCCTTACATATATGGCTAAGGGCAGAGGTTTTTTAAGGCAGATTCACGATTTTCCAGTTATGTAACCTTTCAAAGTAAGAGTATCCATTCACAAGGAAAAGGGTGAAGATTAATTGGAAAAAAAAGGTGCAGTGATGTTTCAGTAAGTCTTCTGTTGGTGTAACAACGTACCCAGAAATGAACAACTTATAAAAGCTTATTGTGGTGCATGGTTTCAAAAGTGTCAGTATGAGCTTGCGTCTGTGGCAAGATCATGATGTGATTTTATGTCTAAACAAACAATTCATGCCCTGACACATGGCAGCCAAAGAGACCAAGGGTAGAGAGGGAGAGGGTGAGGGAGTGGGAAATAGAGAGAGGGATGGAAAAGAAAGAAAAGTGAAGGAGGTATTAATAGAAAGGGAGATGGAGGAAGAGCCAGATTCCAATACTGTTTCCCAAGGCACACCCCCAATGACTTAACTACTTTCCACAAGACTCTACCTTCTAAATATTTCTCCACTTCTCTGTAGTGCCACACACCAACAACAAATCCTTTAATATATAGACTTGAGTAACATTCAGGATTCAAACCATAATACATAGTTCATGCTAAGTAATGTCAATAACAATTCATAGAAGTATAGCTTTATCATGATTTACTTATTGCTACTGATTGAGAATGATGATAAAATTGCAAGACTGTCTGAACTTGAAATATTGCTTTGTATGTGACAGGTCATTGTATGACAAAAGGCCAGTGACTGAATATGTATGTGCCAGTTTCTGCATCTATAAAGTGGAGGTAGGAACTGATTTTGTTTCCTAAGCCTTTGTAGCTATCACCTTTAACTTCAGATCCATCTACCTTGCTCCAGTCGTGTGTGTGTGTGTGTGTGTGTGTGTGTTTTAATAGTCAAAACACATTTGTTGAGATATTAGGTTTTCTTTGAGTTTTCCTACTGTATTGAGTGTCTTGGCACTATCTGAGTCCTAACTAAATCAATCAATGAAATGAGTACTTTTGGTAATGTCTCAAGAGATACCATATGGATATCAAAAGGAAGAAACAGGTTTGAAAGTTGCTTATCTGTGGTATGTGTGTTGGGTCCAGCTGTGGTTCCTTCTCCATTTCCTGCCTCTGAGGGTGTCCAGAGCCTTCTTCAAGGATCTTACTGTTACATCTCTTTTAGGCAAAGGCCATTTCTGACACACCTTCCATGAAACAGCTTGCTGAGATGATCTTCGCTTATGCGCATACCTTTATTCAGGGAGGGCTTGTATGCATACACTTTATTAGGAGTGAACCAGGGACACACAAACACACACACACACACACACACACCTTGGGGAGGAGGAAGGAGTTTTTGTTTTTGTTTTGTTTTGTTTTGTTTTGTTTTTTGATTTTTTTTTTTTTATTGGCTAAGGCTAAGCATACCCCGTTTGCATAGAGAAGCACTCCAGCACTCCAGGAAAGTGAACCTGTAATTTCCCCAGGGATTATGTGACATTCTTCAGGTAGAAGGTGGATTGGGCACCTCAGATCAGGTTGAAAAGAGGAAGCCTAGCTAAGAAAAGGGAGTCCTCCATTTTGCAAATAGCTCAGGAATGCTATCCAGGCAGGGTAGACTACAACTTCATTAGGGAGGTGCAACACCTCTTGCATTATCCATATTTTCTAAGAATGGTCATGTTTTACTGATTGAAAACCAATCTAATCAAGGCATGTCTGTGGCTTGGAAACATATGGGAGAACTAACACAGATCTGGTCAGTGGACTTCTCCATTGTCTCTTTAATTAAAAAAAAAATCTAATAACCAAGACATTAGAAAGCTCACTAATAGGTCTACTCAACCATTCAAAAGCTCCCTGGGGCTTAAAATTAATAAAAGAAAATACTAGCCTGAAGATAATCTTCCAATTATCAGTTTAAAAATGGCCCATTTCTAGACAATTCTGTAAAGCTCTCTAAAGCCCTTTCAACTGTGTTTATGATCCAAAGAACACACTGCTTCGAGATGCTCTGTCCCTGTGCTCCTCCTGACCTATCTGCATTGGGCAGTAGTAAAGAAATGCTGGGAGACTTCTCACTTCTTGATAGTAGCATCAGGTTTAATTTAAAAATATAAAGAGATGGGGATGGGGAGATAGCTCAAAGAGTGAAGTGCTTGCTCCACTGACCTCAGTTTGAATCCCTAGCAACCACATTTTAAAAAGCCATGGATGTGGTCAGTGTACACACCTGGAAACTGAGTACTAGCAAGGTAAGCCTAACTAGGGAGGATTCCAAATATTTCCTGGGCTAGGTGAATGGCTCTCAAAAAACAAGCTGGGAAGTTACTGAGGAAGACAACTTGAGTTGATCACAGGTTCTCACATGTGAGCACATAGAGACCCAAATACAAAAGCAAATGCGCGCACGCGCGCACGCGCGCACGCACGCACTCACACGCACACACACATACACACACACACACACACACCATAAATAAATATACAAACAAAATAATTTTATTTTGTGTATAAAAGCCAAAGCTACTGACAAATAAAAACCTTTCTCCATTGGAAAATGTGTCAACAGAAATAACATTATTAACTCATTTTATAATTAGTAGCAAAATAAACTCTGTTCAAGACATGCTCACACCAATGACCACCATACCCTTACCAAATAATCACTGAGCAGAATTTTCCCCCTGTAATTCCAGCACACATTCTGATATAGAGGAAAGAAAGAATCTCTGCTGTTTTTGGATAACATGAAAAGAAGGCAGATGGGTTTTAATCATAGATTCTAAAAAGGATTATGCATCTTGGATGATCAGTACAAAAATAAACAGTACAATTTTAATTATGGCCTTATAAATGTTTTAAAATTCTTCAAGAGGATAGCTGATCAAACCTGTAGCTAATTAATTAATGACATTCTAGGTAGCTACGTTTTCTGTTTGGGTTACAGAATCATATATAATTATTCCATGAAATTACAATTATAGAAACCTTAAAAATAACGCCTCTCAGCAAGTCCTCATGGTACAGGGTTATTTTTCACAGATTTTCCCGCTGAGGTTTCCATCCTTCATCAAGTTCTCCAGGAAGGGCAGCTTGTTAAAATCCAAGCCTCACAACTGCAGACATTGGCCCTGGAGCACATTATTTTCCTTAAAAGTGATCTGAATGTGACATGTGAAGAGCATTTCTCATCTCTTATAAAGATGGGAAAGACGAGATTCTGCCCAAACTCCCACCATCTGCTCAGCTCCCAGCACTGACAAATCTCAGAGGGTTCTTTATGAAGTTAGCAGAGTCATAACTGATCAGAGTCCTGACAATAAGGGATGGCGTGCTCAGCCCTAGAGGGGGCAGCTATATTATTGTCATCATCTCCAAGGCCCAGGAAACAAATCAGAGGGGGAGGCACCAAGAATATAGAGTTGGTAGATGGGAGAAAGACTGTGAACGTCTGTCTTCTGGATAAGGCATAGCTAGTACACTCGTGAACTAACAAGCATCTGTGATTACTTGTTACTTATAACAAGGGTCAAGCCAGGAACTGTTCCAGCATAAAGAGAGTCAATGATCTTCAAGTGTCACCTCTTACTGAGGGACTTGATATTTGATTCTCCTCTCATGCTGGAGAGACAATCACTTGATTCTGAGGACATGGCCATTGGTAGTTTTTTTAATGTTCCAGAAGATGGCCCCATATCCATGTACATGGTAACCGTAAAAGGACTTGACATGGGGTAGGGGGCCAATTGAGGGATGTGGGAGAGGTGGAGAAGGGAAATAAGGGGTATATGTCATTCCACTGAGCACACACACACACACACAAAATTCCAAAAAAGCAAAATCTTCAACCGAGAGAGAGAGAGAGAGAGAGAGAGAGAGAGAGAGAGAGAGAGAGAGAGAACACCATTTTGGAAAAAGGTAAGAAAGTAAGAGTCCCGGTCAACTACAACCTCCTTTAGAAATTCCTTCAAGAATCCATTGCTTTAAATTCCAAGACAGTGGCTTCAGTTGAAATGTTCTGAACCTCTGGAGATGTTTGGCAGTGTCAACAAGCACACAGCAGGGAGTGGTTCCATCCTTACAGGCTAACAATTCGTAAACTAAGAATCCTTTCTTCAGAGGAATAGAGCTAATTCCTAGTACACTGATAACAGAGAGACCTGAGATGTGAAGACACTTACAGTGTTATAGTTCTTATTCATTCAAGCTAAATATTTGTAAATTGATTAAATGTGCTAATCGGTTTGTAATTACATTTGTAATTAGCTTCACCGTTGTTCTTCAGATGCACTCCCTAGAGTCCCTCCTTGAAACGCCCTTTAATTTATCAAAGTCCTGTTCATAATTACAAATTCAAACTTTCAAAATCTCCCATATGTGCTTCAACTGTGTTTAACATAAAGTCCAGGGCAGAGAATTGTCAAGGAAACACTGATGAAGGGATAATGACATTATCAGCAAGGAAAGTTGGCAGAACAGGAAAGCACTAGGCCTGAAAATCTCCGAATGAGACGCATTTTCTTATGCGGATTCCAAAGCAAATGTTTTATTTGCAAGCATTGGGTTAAATGATGACAGACTTCAAGGATACATTGTAATACCTGAATCTGCCAGTTGGGGGAGCCCAGTCACTAATTCAAAGTGTTTCTTAAGCCTTTATTGCAAAGTTCTTCAAAAAAACTTTGATAGAAGAGGAAAGGTTGTTTTTTCATTTTGATTTGTTTGTAGCAGCCATATATTGAGAATTTGAATCAATGTCACGATGATTTTACAGTTCTAGACCGACATGGGAGTCTTGTGTGTTTCCTTTACGTATAATCACATAGCACACTTTAGATTCCTAGTGGAGCAAGAAGATAGGAGGTAGGAGAATAAAAGAGTCCTCTGACTCTTTGAGAGTTCAGCTTGGGGTGAGGTGGCAGTGATAAATTAAAAAACTATGCTCCATCAGGGAAGATGGTACCATAGCAAACCCTCCTCTTCTACTTTCTGATACTACTTCCACAAAATTGGCATTTGCTTAAAGTTACTGGCCAGGGGTTGGGCTTGAAAATACCATTCCTTTAGATTTGATGGATAATCCCTTTTTGTAAGGACATACACTCCATGCCAACCAATGCACTAAGGGGCAGCATCTCTCTTCAGAGCAATCCCCAGGAATGGAATGGCTTATCTCAGTTCTCTTCTGTAAGCCTCCAATGACCAGGAAGTGTTGTCTTCCTGTAGAGCGCCTCACCTGTGTGTGTAGTGGTCTGACCTTAGTGAATTTCCCATCTTGGTTTTGAAGGGTTGACTATCATTCTGTCTCTGTAAACACTGAGAAGCTACCCAGTGACTGAGAAGCTGACCACCAGATACCACCCGCCATAGTTGTACATAATTAAGGAGTCAGCATTATGAATATCCTGCTCACTGGTGCAAACCAGGAGTTTACTAGTGACTAGATTTAGCTTCTGTGAATTCTAAGTCTCCAAGCCCAGCTATTTATTTGAAGAAATCCTGACACAGAAATATAAATACGGGAAATTGCATCACAAACTTGGATGGGATTCCCTGCTCCCCGCCCAATGTGCCCTTATGTTCATGACCTCTAAATGCTAATTTTTCCCCCAGATAACCAAAGTTTATACCTACATACTTATGAGGAAAACACATCCAAAAAAGTCACCTTACACCTTGCAAAATGGCATACAGTTATTTATATGATTGTGTTTAAAATATATCAGTTTAATACTAGGATGATGGTGAAGATTAAAGAGGTTAGATCATTCTGAACAGTATTTGGGGAAACAACTGTGAGGTTAGAGGTGGTGTGGTGGCTTGACATAGGTACGACCATCAAGACAAGCAGATGGGTACTGCAGTCAAGTGCAGACTGCATATAGGAAAACAAAAGATATCCACCCAACCCCACCCCACCCAAGGAGAGAGTAGAGATTATTCTGCAAATAAAAAGTTTCACCAAATATATTCAAAAGGTTTTGTTTGTATTAGGTATTATCTTTAATGAGGCAAGTTAGAACTAACAAAGTATGCAAATGCTATAATTGAGCTATTTATATAGTTGACAGTGAAAAGAGATAACAGGAAAACAATTCAGGAATTTCTCAATCTATTGTTTTTTTGTTTTTTTTTGTTGTTGTTGTTGTTTTTTGGTTTTGGTTTTTTTTTAAATAAGCAGCAGAGAGAAAAATGACTCCTTGGTTTGATCTCAGGTAATCTGACCTGCCCAAACTTTAGCTTCTTAATTTATACAGCAAGGTGGTTTCTGAAATGATCTTTAATAAGCTCCCAAGCTGACATCGTTTTCAACCTTTCTTATTTAGAATTTCCTTATTCTAGTGAGTAGTTTTGCTTCAGTTCTGTACTTGTGCAGAGAATAAAAGAAGGGAAAATCACCACATTTGTGTCACGGTCTTATGTGAGCCATGCTGCAGTTATAGATCTCTAGGAATTAGTGGTGGCTGAGCACGGATTTGTCTATGTCTGCAACACAGTGTGGTATGGAAGTGTTTCGCTCTCATCTGCTTTGGAGTGAAGAACAGCGCACTGACTCTGGTCAGTCAGTGTTTTCTTTCTTAAAAGGCTCCCTCAGAGAATTGAGCTCCTACACCTGTTGTGGGGTCTCCAGGCAGCTTGGATCATAGAAGAGGGCATTGTGAATAGAGGGTATTTTCTCTGGCTGAATGGAATCCAGCATCTTGCTATAAAGCACATTTCTTTAGAGTTATTGATATGCGGTATGCAGGCAACAGTGCATCGGATGATCTCAGACTTGGCAAAGGGAAGGGGAACTAGGAGTCATCTGACCCAGACCCACTGGTTGCTTACTGAAAGGACAGAGGGCAGCCTGAGGGATGCTCTTGTTTTCTTTCAGCTGAACAGCCCAGGAGAGGGAAATTCATATTCATTCCCTCCCCCTCTCTCCTTGCTTTCTCTCCTGGTTCCTGTGGCCTCTGCCCAGTGCCCTTTCTTTCTGTCCCCTCCTTAGCAGGGTAACCTTAGTTCCCCCACCCCAACCCCAGTGAATTTTTCCCCAGCTTTTCATTTATGTTTCTTCTGATCTGTTCCTCGTGAATGAATTTTATGCTCTGCTTCTTTAGGGCTTAAAATCCTTTTCCAACTGTTCTAACCTCTTTAACATTTCAGTTCTCACTTAAGCGTTCTGCCTTTCAGGAGCATTGTCTTTGAAACAGGCTTCAAGTGACTATTTTGGAAGTCAAATACGGCATAGTGACACTTTGCTTCTCTGCCTTCCTCCTCTGACAATCCTGATTCTTCCTGAGGCAATGGCTGTCTCTATTGAATAGCAGCTAGTACAAAAATAAAAAAAGCATGGACCATGGACTGACACAGATTTGAAAGCATTTCCTCACAGCCACCAAGCTGCCAGGCTGTTCTTACGGGCACACAATTCACCAATTGTGACAGGTACCTTTCTTATTTATTGAATGCATTGAAATTGTACGACATCCTGATGTCCTGTACATATTTACAGTGACATCATTACTGTGTTTAGGAAAATTAACTTATCCATCACCAACCAAGTTACCTAGTTACCTTTTTGTGTTTAGGTGGCAAAGGTGCCTAAACCACACATCCTTAGAAAAATTTCTATGAGGAATATAAAATGAATAATGGTAAGGCTCTGGGTATAAATTTGCTTTCTGGCTTTCGATATCCCACACCACTCCAAGTTTGTACACCTTTATCTACTGTCCTTAGTTTTTTGAGCTCCCTCCACCTTATCCATGGTAATTACTGCTTGTTTTTGTTCACTTTTCCTTTTTGTATTCTACATACGAGTGAGATGATGCAAGACTTTATTTTTTGTGTCTGGATTACCTCATAGCACAGTGAATGTCCTTCAAGGTCATTCACTCAGTTACAAAGGGTATTTCAGTTTTCAAAGGCTGACTAACATTCCAGAGTGTATAGCTGCACCTTATCTGTCCATCTACCTGCCCACACTCATCTAGGTTGTTCCCATACCTTCACTGTTGTGAGCAAGGCTGCAAGTGCATACGGGAAAACAGATGCCACATAAAAGTGCTGATTCCATCTCACTTCCTGGGCATGTGTTGGTAGGATGACTGGTCACATGGAACTCTATTTTTCATGATTTGAAGACCCCACACTTTGTTGTTCACACTGGCTGTGCTAATTGATCATCTCACCAAAGTCACAGAGAGTTTCCTTTTCTTCGTACCCTCAGTGAAACCTTTATCTTTTGTCTCTTGGATAATGGCCACTCTAACAGCTATGAAGAAGTATCTCATTGTAGCTTTGATTTGCATTTCTCTGATAATTAGGATGGGAGAAAGATTACAAATACATGATAGCTATTTTCATATATCTTTTGTAAAATTGTCTATTTAGGGTACGTATTTGCCATTGTTCATGCTGTAGATTAAACCCGGGACCAGCAGAAAGTGTTCTATCACTGGGGTACAGCCTAGTGCATTTAAATATGAATTTTACTATTGAGCAGTATGAATTCCTCATTAAATCTGCATTTAACCACTTATCAGATATATCATTTTTAACATTACACATGATTTTTGAGGTCCTACTGGGTGCCAAGGATATGGAAAGGTCTTCCAAGAATAAAGCACATGTTACACCCCCCCACACCCCACACACCCACACACACACACTCACACCTATAAGGGTGATGATAGAAAAGATATTTCTGGAGAAGTAATTCTTCAGTAAGAATCAGATGTATATAAACTTCAATTCCCTTTTACTTCAGTCAACCCTACAGTACATCTGTGAATCAAATATATCTGCTGCTTCATTTTATAAATCATTTCTTTTCACATGTCGGGCTTTGCTTAAGACAAAATATGTTCGTATCAATGCCTATGACAAGTATGTATTCTCTATAACATATCTTATAGTTTATCCTTAGGAAATGGTGTGCTATACTTTTTCTTTAGGGGTGCAAGTATCATGGTCATAGATTCCCTTCAAAATGATTTGATCACTGTACCGCTGACAAAAGTGTTGATAAATTGTCTCAGTGTAATGTACATTAGTCACATAATCTTGAAATATTATTGAAAATAAGTTTTTCCAATTGATTTTCAGTTTTGCTTGGAACTCTTACTACCTGCATCAGTACAGTGTCTGTCTATGGCTGTATTGACAAAACAACTCAACCTTGAACTTGGACCTAGTCCCAGAATATGATCTCAGTTCTTTTCCAGATAATTTAATCATTGAACAGGTTCTAAAATTTCTAAAGTCCCCTTAAATGTGCAGAAATTTATTTTTGCATATCATAAAAATAGATTTACCAGTGTGTAGCTAATAAAATTTCTAGCATCACATATTACGATCTTAAATTATAAATATGACTGAATAATTAATTATGTAACATTATAAGTCAAACCATTGCTATCAACATTTCAAACATATCAGTGTTTGAAATGGGCAAAAAAGCACAGATTCATGAGGCAAGACATTCATTTATAGAACAAGTACTAGCTAAAGTCTAATGTAGTACCTTGGACTTTTAGGCTGCAGGAACCAGGTAGGAAACTGAACAGATTCTGTTCTTGTGGAGCTGATGAAAGCAAGGAAACTCAGTCAGGGGCTACTTTATAGTCTTCAAGGCAAAGAGGATTTTTGCAGCACTGTCTGTCTTTGGGTTTTACTTTATTCTTTCCAATTCAGTTTCTTACGGCCAAAAAGCCTGTTAAAGGATTGTTTCCTGATGAACATGTGTCTTTTAATATCTAATATGTGAAAAAAAATTTTCTTGAACTTAAGTCAATAAGTGCAGTGAATGAACATGTATCTGACCATACTCTATCAACTGAAAAAATATGGGGCTAGGTTGATAAATAGAATATTTTACAAGAAGCATTTTTCTTGCCTTATTGCACCCAGAAACATGTCTACCTTCAAGAACTTCAGAGTTTAGTAGCAAAGAAATTAACTACTTGAATGCCATATCCTTTAGATATTATCTTGCATATGGACAATAAGTGTCTGATCAAAGCATAAAAGGCATACAGGCAAATATATAAACTATAAAATGCTTCAGAAATATCATGTGAAATATATTTATTTTTATTGTCTTTCTAGTTTTGCAATAGAGAGAAAATATCTTTTCTTTTGCTAGATTTATAGTTGAGGCAGAGTAAAACTTGTAACAAAATTGGTTGACATAAGATCATCAGTATTTCTTCAAATTTGAAACTTGAAAATTTTTGTAAGGAAATAAATTCATGTAGAAATAGTTATGAATATAATTTATGCCTTATTGACTAACGAATAATGGTTAATGTCATGGGATAGGATCTAGTGGTTCTGACAGGAAATGTAGCTAGAACAGACTACTACCCAGACGTTTGTTTTTCATTCTTCATTTTCAGATACAAGGCTTACTTCCATGGATAAGAGAGGCACACTAACACCATGCTTTTATGTCCCATGTCACAGAAAGTCAGAAAATCTTTTCCTTTTCTACATTTATGATAAACTGAAAGGGAGAAGGAAAGAAAGTCAATGAAGTCTTACTTTCTATACTATTTCCTCAAAGTTATTCATCTTAGAATAGTCTACATGTCACAGTGTCATACTCTGCATTAAATTGTCTTAGACCTCAAAGATATAACTATAATTCTTTCATTTCTGATTTGAGAAATTGGGCTCTTAATTAATGTTGTTGGTAGTTTATAATTTTCACTAATTTTATGTAAAATCATCACAATAACATTGATCTTTATCATAGAACTCACCTTGATCATCCAAGTTTGGCTGCCTTTTGAGTCATGTAGGAGACATGGGTTTAGGTTCATTTTTTGAGTGAGTTTCAAGAGAAGTGAAGGGAAGAGTCACCTTGAATATGAGTGATATCTTTAGATAAAAGCTGGGATCCTGAGTAAGTAAAGAGAGGAAAAAGAGAAGTCCGGTTGAATACTAGTGTTTCTTCTGTTTCCTGATCTGTGGAGATGTGATATGTTCCAACCACATATGAACTCAGCAATGCTCCTTTTCTTGTGAAATTGCTTATTTTCACACCTTTCTGACTTAATTCTCTTTGTGGATGTCAGAAAACACTGAACAATAACCATGTCACAGCCTCAATGTTGAATTGCCTTGAGAGGTCCTCTGTGTAACTGTAGTCTGTTACTTCTGAATTCAGCTTTACTTGATTGTAGGTGGTGGTCAGATTCAGCTAGAGTTCTTGCCAGAATATAATATGAAAGGTCTACATAAAACTAGATACACTAAACTAAGACAACTAAGAGAAACTAAGAGAAGAGGAAGTGGGAAAGAGCCTTGAACACATTGGCACAGGGGAAATTTTCCTGAACAGAACACTAATGGCCCAGCTAAGGACACTGTCATCAAGGCCAAAACAGCAACCTACTTATTGGGAAAAGATCTATACCAATCCTACATCTGATAGAGGGCTCATATCCAATAAATACAAAGAACTCAAGAAGTTAGACTCCAGAGAAACAAATAACCCTATTAAAATGGGGTACAGAGTTAAAGAAAGAATTCTCAACTGATTAAACTCGAATGGCCAAGAAGCACCTAAAGAAATGTTCAATATCCTTAGTCATCAGGGAAATGCAAATCAAAATGACCCTGAGATTCCACCTTATACCAGTCACAATGGCTAAGATCAGAATTCAGGAGACAAGAGATGCTGGTGAGGATATGGAGAAAGAGGAACACTACTCCACTGCTGGTGGGATTGCAAACTGGTACAACCACTTTGGAAATCAGTCTGGCGGTTCCTCAGAAATTTCAACAGAGTATTTCCTCAGGACGCAGCTATACCACTCCTGGGCATATACTCAAAAGATTTTCCAACATATAACAAGGCCACATGCTCTACTATGTTTATAGCAGCCTTATTTATAATAGCCAGAAGCTGGAAAAAAACCCAGATGTCCCTCAACAAAGGAATAGATACAGAAAATTTGGTACATTTACACAGTGGAGTACTAATAAGCTATTAAAAACAACGACTTCATGAAATTTGTGGGCAAGTGGATGCAACTAGAAAAAATATCCTGAGTGAGGTAACCCAGTCACAAAAGAACACAACAAGGTACGTATGCACTGATAAGTGAATATTAGTCCAAAAGCTCTGAATACTCACAATAAGACTCACAGACCATATGAAGCTCAAGAAGAAGGAAGGCCAAAGTGTGGAGGCTTCAGTCCTACTTAGAAGGGGGAACAAAATACACATGGGAGGTAGAGGGTGGGAGGGACTTGGGAAGAAGAGAGGAGGAGGATGGGGAAAAGGGGAACAGGATCAGGTGTGGGAGGTGACAAGGGAGATGTACAGAGGGTCAGGAAATTAACAGAGGTATGTAGCAACAGGGGATGGAAAACTGGGGCTAGCTACCAGAAAGTCCCAGATGCCAGGAAAACAAGAGCCTCCCAGGACCCAACTGGGATGACATTAGCTGAAATGCCCAACAAAGGGAGAAGGAAGCTGTAGAGACCATATCCAGAGGTTAGGCATGGCCCCTATTGAGGGATGGGGTCACCTACCCATCTCCAAAATTTAAACTCAGAAATGCTCCTGTGTAAAAGAAATACAGAGACAAAGTATGGAGCAGAGCCTGAAAGAAGGGCCATCCAGAGACTGTCCCACCAGGGGATCCATACCATATACAGCCACCCAACCCAGACACTATTGTAGATGCCAAAATTAGTGTGCTGACAGGAGCCTGATATAGCTGTCTCCTGAGAGGCTCTGCCAGAGCCTGACCAATATGTGAATGCTTGCAGCCCAACCATTGTACTGAGCAGGGGGATCCCAATGGAGGAGTTAAAGGACTGAAGGAGCTGAAGAGGCTTGCAACCCCATAGGAAGAACAATAATATTAGCCAATCAGAACCCCCCACCCCAGAACTCCCAGGGACTAAACCACCAACCAAAGAATACACATGGAGGAACCCATGGCTCCAGCTGCATATGTAGCAGAGGATGGCCTTATCTGGCTTCAGTGGGATGAGGTCCTATGATGTCCCAGCTTAGGGGAATGCTACCGGCGGTGGGGTGGGAGTGGGTGGGGGATATGGGAGTGGGGGTAGAGGTGGGTGGGAGGGGTGTGTGTGGGAGTGGGTGGGTGGGTTGGAGAGCACCCTCATAGAAACAGGAGGGAGGCAGAATGGGATAGGGGTTTTGTGGAGGGGAAACCAGGAGTAGGGATATCATTTGAAATGTAAATAAATAAAATAACCTATTAAAACATTTAAAAAAGAAAGGTCCCTAACCTACTTCCATATAGAATCCTTGGTTTTGTCTCATACCCCATTATAACAGTGTTCCATAGTGATCTTTTTGTTGGTCATCTGGTTCTCCACACACACCAAAAGGGCTCATTAAGCTCTGCTTACAAGATTCTAAGGCTTTTCCACATCACAGTTCCACACTTTTCCAAATTTTTTCCTCAAACCAGTGCCTTTCTTCCTGGTAGAGTTGAGATACAACCAGTTGCTTCATGATCCTGTTGCCATTCCCATAATCTACGGTCTCTACTTAACCTTCATGTTGCTGTGGACCATACTGTGGGCAAATAACCTCGGAATCCTGTAACTTACTTCTGCTTAAACATAAACAAGAGAAGTAACTAATAAATATTTTTTATGCTCATAGGCATATGAAATCATTGACTTGTACTTATGGTTAAATTTCTGTCATTTTACTAATATTTGAAATAACTGTTAAAATCATTGAGCTTTAACATTCTGTCCTAACTTATACAGTTAAGGTTTTCTTTAAATACAATTTTCTAATTTATAGTTTGGCATCTTCTGTGTATGGACTTAGTGGAATCAATGAAGGTCAATGATATCTGAGTTTATTTTGTTAGTACTGGGGTATTTTGTATAGGGGTCAGCTCTCTTGTCAAGCCCGCAAGAAGGACAACTTAATCCTTTTGCAGTGTCCTCTATTTTGCTTTATTATATATTGATGCTAATTAAATTACAAAGTCTTCCAAAACATTTATGATTTATTTTACCTATTTGTTTTTACTTAGAACTTTTATAATTTTCAAATAATTCTGAATTTTGCTGGCTTAATTCCAGTTAGTTTGGAGAGCATGCTTTGACTCGTTTGTTTTGTTTTTATGAATAATTGAATATTAGTTTAAGACCTTGGCTTTTGGTAAATCTCCTTTGTGTACTAATAACAGATGTATCTTCTGCTATTGTTTAGTGTGGTATCTGTAATGAGACCACACATTTTAGTCACAGTGTGTTGGATTTTGCCTCTTTATTAATGTTGTTATTGAAAAAGTGTCCTTTAATGTTTCCCACTGGAGTTACACATCTAATTTTTTGTTTTTAAATTTGAACTTTCAATTTATTCATTTTAATCCATTCTATTATTTGTTATGCATAATACTTAATATAAAATATGTCTTCATGCTATATTAATTCTTTTCTTTGAATAGTGTTTCTTATCTTTTATGTCTATCTGCTTCTATTTCTAACAATTGTCTTTGCCTTATAACTTACATTTTTGTTATAAGTTTTACTAAATAAACTACTTTTTAGTTTCAGATATCTTATGCATCTTTTAAATACACACACGATTTATCACACACACACACACACACACACACACACACACACACACACACACACACAATTCCTTCAGAATTCATCACCCTTAAAGGCAGCCAAGACATAGTCTGCAGGTAGTTTGTGCTGGATACCCCCTACCATGACCGTCATAATGAGTTTTGCTTTATGCCCTGAGTCCCGAGGTTATGATAAAATGTGGACTCCAGCTTCCAAAACTTACATATTTGTGATATACTGTAAAAAATTTTAAGTTACTACTTTTGTTACCAGATTCTAATTGAAATTTGTGCTTTTTACTCAGTCTGCAATCCTTTTGTTAGCAGAATCTATCAGTTGCATGGGAAGATGTGTATTACATATTGACTTCCCAACTTCAATTTTTGATACCTGTATATTCATGAGTGTAGACCACTGTCATCTGCTTACAAAGTCTCCATATTTGAAGAAAATGGACTTTCCTTCTCCTAGAGGCAACTCTGTCAATAGTGCCTCAGCTAAATGTTGGGATCATGGGTCCCTTCTGCTTCTATGCTGGGATGCTGATTGACTTGATCTTGTGCATGTGTTGTGCAGGCAAGCACAGATGCTGTGATTTGTGAGTACAGAATCTTGCCATATCCATAAGACACAGTTTCACTTGGATCCCTTCCCATCCTTGGCTGTCATAATCTTTCCACCCTGTTTTCCACGATGGTCCTTGAGTCTTGTGGGAGTTTTTCCCAAAAATGCAGGGAGTTCTACATTTTTCTCACCTTTCTATATCTTTATATAAAATATCTAAGTGTACAAGATGGGATTTCCCATTTTGTATTTTACAACCTCTGCAATTATTATATGCAATAGTTCTGACTACAATTAAATTTTAATGTTAGTGTATTAGTGTGCTTACTGTTTGTGTGATCCACTGTACGTCTTTTCTTTATATTTTCACATTACACATTATACATCGTTCAGAAGTACTTAATTCTATAATATCTTTATTGAACTCTTTGTTTTAAATATTTTACTTATTTCTAGTTATACATTACAACATCCATTTTGACATCATTACAGAAGAATATTAGTTAGCACTCTGCTTTTCTTAGACATAGCTGGAGACTTTTATTCCATGTACTTTGCATAGAACCCCTTATGCTTTTGTGGTACGCACTTTGATGGAGTGTTATGTCACTGGTGTGTTCTTACATTTGCCCTATACTGCACTGCAAAATGCAGGTGGTTAAGACACAAGACAAGTCATGGCACGTATTCCTCATGAGTTTCCAGTTGACTCAGCTCTGCTTCTGCTTTTTGGTCTCTATTTTCCTAGCAGATTGCAGTAACTCAGTGTTGGTGTGGTGTTCTTTACACTGTATGTTTGAATCCATGGGAAGTATTCTAAATAGTTTTCTATGACCTACAGCTGAACAAAGTCAGCTTTTTTTTTCTATGATAATTGTTAGTTTTGAGTCTAAGGAAAACTAACATGGAAGCAGCAGCTAGTAGAATGACTTCATTAGTCTGTATTTCTTCTATATGAAAACTTGCAATATCAAGATGCTATGAATAGTAAAGACTTTTTAAACATAGTTTGATTATGACTTATGGAAAAGATACTGACTTGTAGAAAATATACTTAGAAGTAAAGGGAGACTATTATTGTACTGATTTTGTTATGCTTTTGAGACAGGGATTCACTGTGTAACCCAGGCTGGCTTCAAACTCTTGACATTCCTGCCTTAGCTCCCAGGTTCTGTGATTAGAAACATATTCTAGTAGGTTCACTCAAATTTTTCTAATACATTTTTTTACTTTGCAAAGAAAAAAAACCCCAAAACCCAAGTGAAACCCAGGAAAATATCTGTTCTTTCAGGATATGACTTTTATGTGCTTGCCTCCATAATCCTGTATAACTAATTTCTTCCAAACTTTGTGGATTAAAACCATTTAACCATTTATTTTAGTAACATGTCTGCAGGTTGGCTATGAGGCTGATATTGGATGCTGATATTGGCAGTTCTCTGAGTCTAGGCTAGGCTTACTTGCCCACCTGGGCATCATCTGGCTCTTGGCTGATCTCAGATAGTCTTGGCTGGGGTGACTGGAGCTATTCAGCTGTGCTCCAGCAAGCTAGCTCAAGCATGTGTTCATGCAATCAGGGAGAAATAACAGAATGAACTGAAATATGTAAGCACTTTTCCAACCTTATGCTGGCTTCACATTTGCTCATTGATATGACTGAACTTGAGTCAAGGGGTTGTGTAGTACATCTAATGTGGAGGGCAGAGCGCTGGAAATTATACGGTATGGGTGAATGGAAGTGGCAGTCATTAATCCTCTGTCTTGGAACAACAGAGGATAGAAAAGATTTTCAGGCAGACACTTACTTTTTTCAGACTTTGCATCCTTGTGTAGAACAGAGCAAAGAAATGTATCAAGAATACTTTAGTTTTGATCTTCACAGTGGCCAGTATGAGGAGCCATGGCTTGATTGAGAACAGTTGGACTGGCTTTCTTAAAAGTGAGAATTATAGACTGTTCAGGATCATTAATTTTCCTTTGCTCTGAGGATTATGACATTTGTTTTGAATTACAAACTACTTCTGATTAGGTAAGTGAATGAGCACATGGTAATCAGCTTAGGTACTGTGGCCCATAAATACATTTAGTTCCTGTATTTTACCAGAGGTGTTGGCAGATACACTTAATTATTTATAGTAAGACTTCATAATAATCTAATAACTGTCTGACTATATATTAGGAAGGAGGAAAAGTGTCTTTCCTTGTTTTTAAATCAAACCCTTCCTCTACCGTGCCTGGTTTTGTAGAAATGAGGTGAAACACAATGATTTTTACTTTCTACATTTTAGGAAAATCTTTAGTAACTAAAAGCATCTTCTAAATGTTATTTATATATGTTTCTAAAAAGGAGATTTGCTTATAGATCTCGTATAGTTTTTGCTTTTGCTTTTCTTTTAGAAGGACTCATAAAAGCACAAGAATTCTTGGGCTCATATGCATAATTAAAAACAAAAATCAATCAAAGTCTCCGCAGTGCTTATGGTTAGAAAACATGTTCTATGATAATCATAACTTTCTTTCATTGATACTTTCAAAGCATTTACATAAAATGCAAATAAAAATAAACCTGTATTGTTTGGAAAGTGGCTTACATTGACTTCACTCTTGTGTTTCTGACTGGCCCATTTTCACATGGCATCAACCTCAAAAGTCAAGGTCATTGTTGGTGCAGCCTTCCTTATTAAATTTCAATCATTTAGCTCTTAGCTATACGTATACAAAATTGTCTACATTGTCTTGGCTACTTTCTCTGTGCCATATATCCATCACATACCTCAGTGGAACTGAATTTCAGGTGTTTCTAAACCTCTTTCTCCCTGGACCCTCTAGGGTAGAGATTCCAAACCAGCGAGTCACAACCCTTTCTAGGGTCAAAAGACCCTTTCATGGGGGTCTCCAAAGACCATTGGAAAACACAGCTATTTATATTACATTACATAACAGTAGCAAAATTATAGTTAGGAAGTAGCAATGAAGTAATTTTATGGTTGTGAGTTACCACAACATGAGTATTTGTATTAAAGGGTCACAGCATTAGGAAGGTTGAGAGCCCTGTCCTAGGGCTTATCTTCTTACCAGGTCTGATCATAAGTGTTACTTCTGATCATAGGTGTCATATCTCCAGAGAAGACTTTTCCTTGCTATCTAGGTACTTTACATGTCTTACCATGCATCACATCTATAATTAAGTCATTGTTTTGTGGTTCACTTACCATTTATACTAGTTGAGTTCTTTTTTGACAATGTGTAGTTAAGTGGCAGAGGTTCAGTTAATTGTAGGTGCTACTCGGCACTGTGGCAATGAGAACTGTGCCACAGTGCTTGGAACACAGAAATATTTTCAAAATATCTCCTGAGTAAATGAATCATTGGCAGAAATGTTGAGAGTGAGGTGTCTGGGTAGAAGGATGAATAGACTCTCTTGGGATTTGTTAACATAGTAACTGCCATCCAACAAAACACTTCTCACTGTCCTTTCAGATCAACTTGGAGGATCATTTATTTAACCTTGTTTTGTACATTAACTTGGTTGTTCAATGGTTATTTAACACTTTCGTAGTAGCAGTCATTATTTTAATATTAGTAAAGAGGGCTTAGAGGGGCTTGTATTCTGGTGAGGATCACACAATATTAAAGGAATAAATAAATCAAAAAGATATTTTTTTTTCTTTTTGAGACAGGGTCTTAATGTAGTCCAGACTGCCTTTTAGCCTAGCTATGGAACACCCTAAGTAGCCAAGGCTAACTCTGAACCCCTGGCCTTTTTTTCAATGCTTCCCAAATGCTTGAATTATAGACATGAGCAGCTATGCCTGTGTGGAAGATAATTTCAAGTAACAATAAATCTTAAGAATAAAATTAAATGGCATAAATGTGCAAATGTCTCTTCAAGATCTTGATTTTAATTCCTTTGGATAAATATCCAGAAGTCAGATTGGCAGATTAAATGAAAGTCCTATTTTAAACATTTTTATCCTGTTTACCCCAGTAGCTGGTTATTGTAGCTTTTATTGTAGCTCAGAGATCAAATGACCTAAATATGTATTGGCCAAAGAAGACATGTACACACAAAACAGTATAACTTATTTTGCCACATACAAGGACATCTTGTAATACTCAACAACACTATGAACCTTGGGTGTGCTTTGTTAAAACAAGCAAGATGGTCACTGAAAGGCATTAGCTGAGATTCAGCGTATATTTGTTATGTGAAGTTTATGAGGTCTCTAAAAATATTTAAAGTGTTCAAATCCATAGAAACAAAAGGTTCCCAAGAGCTAGAGGGAAAAGAAGAGGGGACAGTTGTTAAAAAAGTACCAAGTTATATGCATGAAAGTATGAAAAACTTCTAGTATTTTGGTATGCAGTGTGTACATAGTTACTAACATAGTGCTTTATACTTGAAAAGCTAGTCATGGATTTTATGCAATTTATTTATATGTACTTGTGAGGTGAGTAATGAGAGAGTGACTGAGTGACTGAGCGGAGTGTGTCTTCTCTCAAACGGACAATAGCTGAAGCTTATTAGGGGCAGTCACTGTTAATATAGCCACCTATACAATTTGAGGTTTTTTTTTTTCTAGAAACCATATTAGTCACTAGGTAAATGAATTATAATCACATATTTTATAGAGTCCACTATGTTCAAAATATTACTTCACTGTATAATAATATTAAAAATTTTTAATGATCTATTAATATTATATATGTGAAATCCATCAATTCACAGCATATTTGAATTCAAGGTAAAAACATTTTTAAGTCCTCATGATTTAAGCACAATTGCAAAAAGCCAGGAGCGAACAAAGAAAATTTGAGGCAAATTCAGAGAGTTAGAGAAAACCTTGTCTAGAGTTGACAGGACCAGAGTGATGAGTCATATGTAAAGTAGGAAAAGAACAACAGAGTAAATCCTCCCTTCGCCCCTTTGCAGCACACACAAAAACATGGAAGTCTCTCTGTGCACAGAGAGACTATTTTAAAACTCCCAACTATTTTAAAACTCCCTTCCAAAACAAGAATGCTTTTTTTATGTATCACAAATATTTCCTACCTTTGAATCTGGGGTATGGCTCAGTAATAGGCTTTCCAAGTAAGCACAGAGCCCTGAATTTGTCTTCCCAGCATCAACATAAAATGCTAAGCATGATGGTCATGTCTATGTAGGCAGGGATGGGTGGATCCCAGGACTCCACTGACCAAGCTCTCTAGTCTAGCTGAGTCAGCAGCTTCAGGTTCACTGAGATATAATGTCCAAAAGTAACCCAGTAACATGGGTCTAGAGATATGTCTTAGAAGTTACAAGTAGTAGCTCTTGTAGAGGACTGGTTTTCAGCACCTACATGATGGCTCACAACCACCTGAAATTCTAGTTCCTAGGGATTCTTTTGGTCTATGAGTTCACTGGGCACATGTATGTGTATATATGCAGCACATCACACACATGTAATAACAATAAAATCTTCAAAAAAAATAAAGACCCAGTAAGGTGGAGGCCAACAGAAGGCCCCGAGAACTGCCTCATACACATGTACCCATGCTGTACAACACATATACCAAGTTATTTCATATTTTAGAAAAGCAGGCAGATTCCATACATATATTTGATACACAAAGGAAGACATAAATAAGCAGAGGGGAAAGAGCTTATTCAGTAAACAGAGCATTTCTCTCTGTGATGTTTACTCTCTTAAAATCCTTTGAAACACAGACTCTGGTACATGCGTGGGTTTCCTTCGGTGTGTCTATTCATGGCAGGTTTTGCATGCTCTTTCTGAATAAGTTCTTATTGTTAAAGAAATAATTGCTAGTTTTGAGTAAACTTTTATTGAACAATCTTGAATAATTATCCAGTGAGGTGTGTTCCTAAATTATCATCTATGTTGTACGCAGCATTTTATGAAATAATTGGTGGCTAATACAATGCCTCAATGAAATAACTACTTGTTTAGTGCAATATTTTACCCAAATTATTTATGCTTTGCATAGTTTTCATTTGTCCTGGATCATCTCTCAGAAAGTGTTTCATTAAATATTTTCTCTTCTGCACAATGGGGTGATGAGCTGTTGAGGCTTTGAATTATTGTGCAGCTGCTTGGCTTATAGAGCTTTAGAAAGGGAAGCAAGGACTCATTCTTAAGCTCACAAGTTGCCATTAAGTTTATTGCACGTCCAGTAGCAGATGAGCAAACACAATCTGATGCTCACCATGCTGCCCCGTGTTGTTAAAGGACATAATAAATACAGAAGCATAGGCAATATTTTCTTGTGTGTTTCAGATGAAATGTCTTGGAAGCATAGTTTGGGATTTGAGATCAATATCTATGAAGGGAATGGTGAGAGGATGAGGCTGGGCAGAAAAGGAAATGTGAAACAAACCAATAATGTCTCTGCCAAGGTGACAGGGAGCAAGTGCTGACTGTCAGAACTGCTCCTGCTGAAGGTGAAATAATGACCTCCCCCCTCCCCTGTGCACTTGCCAGATGCTGATGGTTCTAAGGAAGGCATTATTTGGGCCCTGAAGACTGCAGATGTGGAAGATCTTGAAGGTGACACCTGGAGCCTGCTGCACTCCCCACAGCTGGCCTGCAGAGCCTGCTAGAAGTTGATCTGGCTATGTAGCCCAAAGTTTGCCACCTGCTGTTAGCCTACTGCTGACAGTCCAGCCTTTCCTCTCAACCTCAGTTACATACAAGTTCATTTAAATCTAACCTTTTCTTTTAGATTATCTAAATGAGTTACTTTCTAGCTGTATTTGTGCTTAGGTGTATTTTTTTTTTAACCAAATGGCAATTAAAATTTTATATAACTATCTATTGCAAAGGTACTCAGTGAGAATTTCCTTTACAGGGTCTCTTGATTTTAGACAAGTGTAGGTGACACTGATCTACCTAATTTAGTTTTTATGTCAAATTAGTGCATGTGTTTATTTTTTTTAAAGAGAAAAATTGTTAGTTACATAATGCTGAGAGATGAATCCCTCAATCATCTTTCAACTAAGTTTCACTTAGTTAAATTCATTCTTTCAGGAAAGTACTATGAACAGTTTGGTTAATAGAGTGTAGATTCTGTGTTAAACACATATGTGTAATATGTATATCTTTATGTAGAGTTAATATGCTTACATATTTTTACATAAGGAAATAGGAAATCACTATATATAGCATTCTACTCTTTGTTTTAGGAAGTAACATGTTTTCCTAGTACAGTTAAATATAAAGCTATGTAATTTTTAACTTTTAACACATGGTAGATATTTATAGCTTTTGACAGTTTACCAATATTTACAAAGTGCCAAAGAACATTTTCACAAATATTGGTGTGTATGTGCCAGGAGTTACTGTGAGATAAACCCATAGAGGAGTTTGTGAAAATGAAGAGCACGCTAACATCATCTTCCAGAATGGTTGTAGTCATCTGAACGCTCATCCTCAATCTTGGAGAAAGCGCCTACCCCAGCAGCCCAGTCTTCACATCTTCTCAGTTTAACATATGTAAACTCTTCCTGCTTCCGCTTTAGTGTGTACACACTTTTGTCATTGGAGGAACTAATTCTAAATAACAAAATTAGTATCGATTTATTTTATATGCTGAATTACCAATAAAACAATTTCACTATAGCTAGGTCGATGGGCAATGTAACATGTGGTAGTTTGGGTTTTTGATAACAGGCCCAAGAAATGAATGCTGACAGACTTAATAAAGGAAAAGAAAACAAACAAACAAAAAAAGAAGCAAGTTGAGTGGTGTCACCACCATATAGCCAGTGGGACCTAGGATAATGGAGCTAATGATGAGGCATGAAAACTAAATTCTCGTGCGATAGTCAGTTATATTCATAGCCTCAGACAATATATACTTAAAGGGGTAAGGTCACTTGAGTAAGATTTTTGAGTGCCAAATGTATACAATCACAAAGACAAGCTGCATGTGGAATATTGATGTTTTTCCATAGAGGTAAATACAGGATAGTTTAAACATTCAATTGAATAACAAAAGCAAGCAATTAAGAGTAACCTCAAGTAAACTCTTATGTGCTACATCTAGGAGGAGCATGAAAACACCCTAAGAACAATTCTGTGTATTGAAGAAACTGAGGTCTTAATAGTCTTATCTTGTTTTCTTAAAGTATCCTCATAAGCACTCAGAAGTCTCCTCATTTGCCTCCATTCTTGGGCCTTGTTCTGAAAGGTACGTAGTGCACAGAATAGACAGGGATGGCTATAGATTCAGGTTGGGAAAAGACCAAAAGAATAAGCTGAAGTCTTTCTCACACATGGAAGTCAAAGTAGCCAGGGTCTTAGCCTGACTTCATTTGGAAACCATGCCACTACAGAAAGTTAGTTAAATTAACAGGAAATTCTGCTAGAGTAAGGTAAGCTTTTCATCCAATGTACCATGTTACATGGGGAGAGACACAAGATGCACTCAAGATATCCAGGCAGAGGTTGAGATGTTCAATCTTTGATCCAGTGAATGCCAGGTTTGCCAGATATAACCACAGTAGAACAAAAGACATCCAACCTAGAGAAATCAGTTCTGTCTTGAACTCATCCTGTTGTGTACTTTGATGTCCATCGTGTATTCTACCAGTTTGCAGTGTTTTCTTATGGCTTTGTTACAGACTTATACAAAGATCAACTGTAAAGTTTAGATAGCACAAATTACTTATTTATAACTCTTTTAAAATACATTCTATTGTTAACAAATATATTCCATTAATGTTTTCTAGTTTCTTGGTTTGTGTCTTTACATATTTCTTTTAATGATTCAGAATTTCTGGAGAGAAATCTCCTGAGCTTTACTTGAATCTAACACATACAGCATAGTTACCAGAGACAGAACCTTTAAAATACAATCCTATTAAAATGGGAGAGGAAACAGTGTCCCGGATTCCCACAAAGAGGTTGACTACTAACTAAACAGCCGATTCAGAAAGATTTTGAATTGGGGTGATAAAAACAGATGTTCAGAAAACTGGCCAAAGTAGTTGTGGATATTTTAAGAAAGTCTCTTGAAATGTGTGAGAGACATAGAGTATGTATACTGTGGGTTATTTATCTCTGGAAAATTATTTCCATGCAAAAATGGCACAAATGATGAAGATGAGGAAGGAGTAAGAGTAGGAAGAAGACAAGTAGATGAATGTTGGGTAGAATATGAAAAAAACGATAGATAATAGATTATAAATTTATTATACAGTTGTTCCCCATCAGATGTTGTCTTGAGTACTGTATGTATGTCTTTCAATTTCCGAACTATGCTGTACTAGAATAACTATGATACTCTTTATCTCCTACATAATTAGGTGGAAGCAAATGTATAGATGTTAAGATATGTGTTTCCTGTATATTGTTCATAAATTACAATGTTGGGCTTTAAGGTTAGGAGATTCTGCTTTTGAAACCCAATTTCTTTTTTTTTTCTTTTTTTTTTATAATTTATTTTTTTAATTAGGTATTTTCTCGTTTACATTTTCAATGCTATCCCAAAAGTCCCCCATACCCACCCTCCCAATCCCCTACCCACCCACTCCCCATTTTTGGCCCTGGGGTTCCCCTGTACTGGGGCATATAAAGTTTGCAAGTCCAATGGGCCTCTCTTTCCAGTGATGGCCAACTAGGCCATCTTTTGATATATATGCAGCTAGAGACAAGAGCTCCGGGGTACTGGTTAGTTCATATTGTTGTTCCACTTATAGGGTTGCAGTTCCCTTTAGCTCCTTGGGTAATTTCTCTAGCTCCTCCATTGGGGGCCGTGTGATCCATCCAATAGCTGACTGTGGTCATCCACTTCTGTGTTTGCTAAGGCCCCGGCATAGTCTCACAAGAGACAGCTATATCTGGGTCCTTTCAGCAAAATCTTGCTAGTGTATGCAATGGTGTCAGCGTTTGGAAGCTGATTATGTGATGGATCCCTGCATATGGCAATCACTAGATGGTCCATCCTTTCGTCACAGTTCCAAATTTTGTCTCTGTAACTCCTTCCGTGGGTGTTTTGTTCCCATTTCTAAGAAGGGGCAAAGTGTCCACACTTTGGTCTTCATTCTTCTTGAAACCCAATTTCTATACATTCTATTCCTATGTGTGCAGGGAACTCGGCTCATGTGGGCCATAAAAGGATGGGTTTGTCTTAGCACAACCCAAGATGTGCTGCTAGTGCCTTTGGGCTACCTGTAAAGGAATTTAGAGGTGATACATAGTCTCATAATCGCACAGTGTTATTAGCCTATCTTTTCTAAGAATCAGTAACAATCTTTTTCTTAATGACACTTGATTTTGTTAGCTGAAGTGGGGTAATCTGTGGGTCCTGATTGCTTCAGGTAAAATGTTCCCTCTTTGGAAGAATGAAAAGATAGCATAACATTCTTTTCACATTTAGCTGGTTGCTTCTATGCACCCGATGCATCACAAACAGAAAGGATAACCTATAACACCTGCAATGCTGGTCAACTTACTGTTGTTTAAAATTCTTTTAGGACACATTTCTTAAAAAATGCTTTGTTTGCTTATCTGAGTTGCTGGTACATACATAACTGTTTTAAGTAACATGTACATGTTGTATATGTATATATTATATTGGGAAGGTAAAATATTTTATTAATGATTTCCTTTGATGTGATTAGTAATTTTATGTATTGACTCAGTCAGCCAGTCCTTCCATTTTTACTATCTATCTTCCTAAAGATTCCTGTGCACATAAGAACCATGCAATTAATTAGCCTTGTTCTGGCTCTCCAAGAAATTGCATTCTCTATGCCCAGAGAGACTGGGTGCCTATATTAGTCAGGGTTTTACTGCTGTGAACAGACACCATGACCAAGGCAAGTCTTATAAAAAACAACATTTAATTGGGGCTGGCTTACAGGTTCAGAGGTTCAGTCCATTATCATCAAGGCAGGAGCATGGCAGTATCTAGGCAGCCATGGCACAGGCAGAGCTGATAGTTCTACATCTTCAACCAAATGCTGCTAATGGAAGACTGACTTCCAGGTGAGAGTATTGAGCCCACACCCACAGTGCCCACAGTGACACACTTACTCCAACCAGGTAACACCTACTCCAACAAGGCCACGCCTCCAAATGGTGCCAGTCCCTGGTTCAAGAATATATAAACAATCACAGTGCCTATGTACATTTAAGTCACAGCACAGTTATGGTTATGGACTTCACTTCTTGACCTCCAGTTCTTTTTCACTACAAAGCTCATACAAATGTCCCAGGAAACCTTGCTTCTTACCAGACCAATCAGAGCCTGGGTTGAGTGCTTAAAGGATGTGTCTGGTTTCTTGGAAAATCCAACATGATAACTTTATGAGGATTGTATTTGATAGTTCTTCAGAGCTTTTCGTTTATTTATCTGTTATAATATCTTATCCTTACTTATCTTGAAATGGCCAAGTCCCTGCTAGAAAATTTCTAAACCTAGGCATCATTTTTCTTAACTCCATTTTATGAACAGTTCCTCTTGTTTGTTTGGTTTGGGGAAAAGTAGGTATAAAATATAAATGTCACTTTCATTTTGCTTCCACCTACATGATTTTAGATGGCCTTTTGCATGGAGCTAAAGAGATTCTTAAAAATTTGGGCTTACAAGTAAGACATGATTTAACAGGGTTTCATTTCTATGTGAAATACAGTAACAATATTATGACTAACTTTATTATCCCATTTTGCAAAGATAGATATACAATATACTTTCTGCAGCTTAAAATTTGTAGGTTGTGATGGTTAATCTTCATTGCTAATGTGACTAGATTTGGAACCACCTAGAAGACACACCCCTGGGAATGTCTGCAGGTTGCTTCCTGCAAGCATGAACCAAGTGGGGCAATCCATCAGGCATGTTCTAAATGTGGCTCATCATCAATCAATCATCCAATAAAGTAGGATTTCAGACTCCATGAAAAGAAGCAGTTACTACAAGCATGTTCTCTCTCTGCTTTCTCACTGCCTATAGGACTTGGAGAGCACCCTCACACACCTGCCATGACTGCTTACTGATGTCATTTTATCCCCACAAGCTAACATAAATTCCTCCTCCTTTAAAATTGGTCACTAGCTATCTTGTTATAATAATGAGTACAGTACCTAGTATATGCTTTTACTTCTGTTCCTAGTATATAAAACAGAAGAGCTATGTTAATGTTCCATATGATACTGTTTGGCAAATTCATTAATGAAAGTTGTGGAAGCAAGAATTAAGTGTTCTTACTTTTCTGTCTTCATTGCATCACTAGGAATTTAATAGTGTAATGAGAGTAGTATTTTGAAAATACCAATTTGATATATTACTTATTCATTTTCCTTCTGCCCAATATTTTATATAACTAGGTCATTAATACATCCATATTCTTATACATGCCTGACAACTGGGGACTTTTCCCCCACAGGAATTCTAAAAGCCTGGGGCATTCTATTTTTTAAGCACCCTGAAGATGGCAAGTTTCTTGAAGAGATGGTAGAAGTGGAAGACGGCAAATATCAGTTGAGGTCTTCGAATTAACTGCAGCATCTCTGCTAAATTTCCCAACTGCAGTTCACATCACTAACATTTTAATTTTTTTTTTAAATAGATATCAATTGTTATTCCACCTCTAGGGTTGCAGACCCCTTCGGCTCCTTGGGTGCTTTCTCTAGCTTCTCCATTGGGGGTCCTGTGTTCCATCTTCTCCATTGGGGGCTCTGTGAGCATCCACTTCTGTATTTGCCAGGCACTGGCATAGCCTCATACCAGACAGCTATAACAGGGTCCCTTCAGCAAAATCTTTCTGGCATATGCAATAGTGTCTGGGTGAACTAAACAGTAACCCCAGAGCTCATATCTCAATCTGCATTTGTAGCAGAAGATGGCCTATCACAGGGAAAAGAGGCCCCTTGGTATTGCAAACTTTATATGCCCCAGTACAGGGGAATGCCAGGGCCAAGAAGTGGGAGTGGGTGGGTAGGAGAGCAGGGCGGAGGAAGGGTATAGGGAACTTTCGGGATAGCATTTGAAATGTATATAAAGAAAATATCTAATAAAAAAGTTAATTAATCAATTAATTATTAAAATATAGAAAGAAAAAATAGAAATCAAGGCTAACTGTAATCCCTAAGAAACAATTGCACAATTATCCCTATATCGGATGATACAAGGGCTGGAGTCCAGGGGCTGCTGTATCACCTACTCTAACTTCCTCTTTCCTCTCCTATGTGTACCTTCCAGAGCACTGGACCACCTTTCCCTTGAATGAGTCCTATCTGACATGCTTCTTTGAAGGGTTAACTCTGCCCCATATCATATTGCAATTCTTGGAGAAGAAATATCATTCAATAAATAGTAGGTATAATTATTCCTATTCTTCCCAATCAGCATTGGGAATTTTATCACAAGGAAAGTAATCTGAATGCACTTCATGCTTCGGTATTTTCTTGGGTATAAAGACAAGTATGTCTTCCCACGTTGTTATACCTTTCAATAGCAGAGGTCATGGAAGCAAACCATTGTAAACTAAGTCTAACAGGAGAGAGCCTAAGTGACAAAATCTTCCCCCTAAGACATATTACTTCCTCCAAACTTCTAAGCATCCTACAACCATGAAGTAACAATTAATTTAGCTTATTTTTTATTATACTTATTTAAGTCTGTAATTATTTTTCTGGTGTATCTCATCACCCATTTAGCAGATTATTTTGAGAAAAGAATGGATCACACCTCTATCTTATTTCTCCATCCCCAGTGTCTAGTATACCTGGACAATTATTACTGAATACATTTTTTCTATTATCTTTTATTAAAAAGAGTTATTTCATGTAATATATTCTGAATACAGTTTCTTCTCCCCCAGCTCACCAGTATACTCCCACCTCCCTTCCTGTCAGGATCCACACCTTGTCCATTTCTTCTTAGAAGTCAAACAGGCATCTAAATAATAATAATAATAATAATAATAAATTATATTAAATAACATCAAATCAGAACAAATCAGAACAGAACAAAAAGCAACAGAAGAACAAGAGCCAAAGAAAAAGCACAAGAAACACATGTAGAGGTAGAAACATACTTGGTCGTAGACACAGAATTCCCAGAAAAACACAAAACTAGAAACCAAGATGTAGACACAAATGACCTGTAAGATAATAAGGTGAAAAATGCCATGAAAAAACATGGTGAGATAAGGAACTTCCAATGATACCATTGAGTTGATTTTGTGTTGGCCACCTACTGCTTGGCATGGGCCTTCCCTTAGGCATGATTTGTATCTCCAGTGGGACCCCATTGTGGAAAACTAACTTTTTATTGTGCGTAGTTATCAATTGGAGATAGCTTCTGAGTTAGGGATGGGGGCTTGTGCCTACTTTTTTCAGCCCGGTACTCCTTCTTGTACCGGAACTGTGCAGAACTGTGCAGACCCTGTGCATGCTTCCGTAGTCTCTACCATGCATATGTTGATCCTGGAGTGTTTAGAAGGCCTTGTTTCGTTGCTGTCTCCTGTCTCTTCTGACTCTTGGAATCATTCCACCTACTCTTCGGCAGGGTTCCCTGAGCACTGAAGGAGACATTTAGGACTGAATTTCTCAATCTCTCACTCTCTGCACATTGTCTGTTATGGGTTTCTATATTTGTCCCCATCTACTGCAAGAGAAAGCTTGTCTGATGATGGCTGAAAAAGTTAAGTATAAGGTTTAAAGTTGTTTTGCTTTTAATTGCTGCAAAAAGGAGGAAAAGAATCTCTAAACTTACATTTTGGTTTCTTCACAAATTCTGTGAGTTAGCAACTGGATAAAATGTCCTGACAGCAGGTAGTTTTTCCTTCATGATGAGGAAAGAACTCAATATTATTATCTCAAATCACCAGTGACTGTTGGTTGAGAAGAGTTCAGCTTTTGTCCAGAACTTTTATTTAAAAGTAGCCCTACATGTTGTTTCTGCATGCATGTAAGCTAGTTAGCATGTAAAGTATCTATTTTCTATTGGCAACATGCCATGCTATAAAAAATAGATACTCCACATGCTTCCTATTGAAAATGTCATAAGAGAGGACTGTCCCAAGGTAAGACATTTTGCACCATATCTTAAGTTACATATCTTCATATCCAGTATACTTTTATCAAATTTTGTTGTAGTTCAAGGGGATATGATATAGGCTGTGCTGCTACATGAAAGAATCAAAATAAAACACTATGAGATATAGAGGGAGATGAGCGATGCTACTGGAACCATCATTAAGAGATCGAGTGTCTCACCGGCATATGTACAATTTGATTTCATTGTCATTGTTCTTTATTCTAATTCTTAATCTTTCACTAGAGCATGTGTAATGAAAGTCATTAAGCCTCTGTCACTAGTTAGCATCTGAAATTCTCTAACCAAGTCATGCTTCTTAGAAACTCTCATTAAAAGGAACGGATGCAAACATTAGCAGGAGAGGTGGCTCTTTAAAACTGCAGGAACCCAGACATCAATGGGAGGGGAGACCCTTGGTCCTGTGAAAGCTTGATGCCTCAGTGTAGGGGAATGCTTGGGTGGGGAGGCAGGGTGGGTGGGTGGGGAATCACCCTCATAGAATCAGCAGGGGAAGGAATAGGGGGGGGGGGTTGTGAAGGGGAAACTGGGAAGGAGGATAACATTTGAAATGTAAATAAAAATATAATTCTAAAATAAAGACAAATGTTAAGTATTTCCATTTAGAAGTTAGTGATACCCCGAGAAATGGTTGTATTTTTTATTAATGAGATCTCTAAGGTAATTCTGTTTATCCCCAGCTATATTTTTACAGAGATCACTCTTGGTTAGACACTGACTTGAGTTTTCTAAATGTTGATGACCCTTTTTCCTTTCCTCTTGTGAAAATAAAAATCAAAGAATCAAATATGTGATCTACCCCAAGCCTTGTGTGTGTAGTTGATTGCATATGATAGCATAGATTCAGTCATATTTTGTAGTTTTAATCATAAAATTTTCTTTTTTTGGAATCAAAATAAGGAAGTTTAGTTCCTGAGTATAATCATGGGAAAGATTGTGTATGCTTCAGAGCATTATTTCACAACAGATGGATAAAATCCTGAGTCACCAACCAAAAACGCTTAATGTCATTCTCTTATTATTAGGAAAATAGTATTATCCAGCACTAGAGTTAGTTATGTACTTTGTATTCTGGTGAGTGTATAAAACTTTCAAAGTGACTGAAAAGAAAGGGCATTGTTATTACGCCGAATAAAATTGCATTCAGAGCACATTGCTTCTCCCAAATCTACCATTTCTAAGTCCCAGGATTGGTGTTTTACTGATGCATCCCACTTATTAATGCATAGCCATCAAGCAGAATGCAGAACTTAAATCTGGGGCTTTGCAACTTAGAAAATAGACTTGCAATCAGGCCAAAATACTTGCTTTTCCTCTGATGATGGTGGGATCTTTTCTTTTCTTTTCTTTTCTTTTCTTTTCTTTTCTTTTCTTTTCTTTTCTTTTCTTTTCTTTTCTTTTCTTTTTCTTTTTGATCCATCCTGATATTTTGTGATTGCCTTTTCCCTTTTTGGCAAATATTTAACTTTCTTTTCCTCTTACTTGTCTTTGAGAGTTTCACTAACCCTGGGGGAAAGAGAAAACACTGCCAACCAATTATGTTACCAAACTTTGAAAGGTCAGAAATGTAGAGGCTATCTGAGGGAGAGTGTAAAAGCCATTAGCAGGCTGATATCTCATTTGGTGGCTAACAATCCGAGGGGAATACCAAATGGCTCACCCCCACTTCAATTGCTTAGAAATAAAGGATCTTAACGAGAAAGGAATAATGTTATCAATTTCTTCTGTTCTCATTAAACACCGAAGGCTATAATCTAGAGCCTTTCTTGGTTTTTTATGCAAAGCCAGTGTGAATGAAGCACAACATAAAAGAAAGAACAAAGTAGAAAAATTAAGTTAAAATAGAGCATTGGAATCACTTATTCAAGCAAATATATATATGATATCCAATTTGTAAAAATGCTAAATAAAAAACTTGTCTTTAAATTATCTCTTTTTTTGTCACCAGTGTCCTGTAAGAAGCCCAAGGGGAGACTGTCAACATTTCTTTTCTCAATACACTTTATCCATTTCTATATTTACATCATTGCTATCACTCTTCTTTATCTTCTTTGTTTTCTCAACAAATATGAGAGTCTAATTACTTTTCTAAACCTAGTCTCTTATATCCTCTATGGATATAACCCAGAGTTCTCCTTTTATGAAAACTTCCCTTATCTTCCTGGAAATATAGCTTATTTGTCACTTAAATGTAAAGAGATTTAAGACATTGTATATGTATGCTTCAAGGTCCCCACATATTTTAGATTATTCACTCATCTGTCAGTTAAGTCTATTTTTCTTTTTTTTTAATTTTTAATATTTTTTATTACGTATTTTCCTCAATTACATTTCCAATGCTATCCCAAAAGTCCCCAATACCCCCCGCACTTCCCTACCCACCCATTCCCATTCTTTTGGCCCTAGCATTCCCCTGTACTGGGGCATATAAAGTTTGCATGTCCAATGGGCCTCTCTTTCCAGTGATGGTCGACTAGGCCATCTTTTGATACATATGCAGCTAGAGTCAAGAGCTCCAGGGTACTGGTTTGTTCATAAAAGTCTATTTTTCTATACATATTATATAACAGGAGGTGCCAGTGTCTAACAGAAAAAATGAATGAAGGTGTGCTTTTAATTTAGTATAACATAAGAACAAACAGTCAAAGGTAAATGCTGCAATGGAAGGGAAAGAAAATCACACATATTGTATGTGCAAAAGGAGTGAAGAATACTACTAGGGAGAGAAGACACCTGAGAGAAGAGCCCATGTGAGTAAAAGGTGTTTTATAGATGATAAAGTCTGAAGATGTGAGAAAGAGAGAGAAAATGAAGGTAGGAAAAAAGGGTACCATAAACAATGGTCATGGTGTAGATGTGTGTTCAGGGAAGGGCACAAAGTTTTGAGTAGAGAAGACCATACTTTGTTATGCAGCCGAAATCAGCAGAACTAATAGTAGGTTTGGTGTGATGAAAGATCATGGAAACACTGATACATCATGGAGAGAAGCTTGGTATTAATCATCAGGTGATTCAGACCATTGTGATTTAATATGTATTGAAGAAAAATGATCAGATTTGTTTTTCCTGTAGTCACAGGGGTGGTGATATGTAGTAGGAATAATCATGGGACAGACTCAGAGACATGAACAAGAGTTAGCCACTCCTGTGTGTCCACATGAAAGTGTGGTTAGACAATGAACTAGTGTGGACAGGGTCACAAGAGATATGATAAATTATAAGAGGATACAAATCTGCCGAACTTTTGAATTGTTGAAAACAACTGTCATATCGTCTATGCATCTTGTAGTCTCTTAAGCACTTTAGTGCTGTAGTGTATTTGCTAAGTAGAATCAAACTTTCTACTAGTCATACAAAGAGTACTAGATTTGATTAGTGAGCAGTTCAGGGCAATATTGAAATATTACATTGGGGCATAGGATGTAACCCATGCTGGTAGAGGGCTTGCCTAGCACACACCAAACCATTGACTTTATCTCCATCACCACATAGAGCAGTGCTTAGTTCTTCATGCTTACAATCCTAGAACTCTGAAAGCAGAGGCAAGGGAAACAGGAGATTAAGATCATCTTTGAGCTTCAGCTACCCTGGGCTACTTGTGACACTTTATCAAACCACACAAAAATAAATAAATAAATAAATAAATAAATAAATAAATAAATAAATAAATAAATAAATATGCCACCTAACCGTAATAATATATGTGATTAATAAATATTTCAAAAATAAAGTATTAGCAAATAAAGCTTCAAAAATTGCACACTTTCTCACTTCCTCCTGAAATTTAAGGGCAGATTTATAGCACAGATTATCTGATTTATGCAGGATATTGAAGGTTTTTATGTAGAAGCCCTGTTCAGTCTTATAATACTACAGCATTACATTTTCATAACTGAAATTTATTGAAGTTATGGTTTGACATATAACAGGTTTACTTTTTATTAAGTAAGCTAATATAAGGATGATATTTGACCTAAGAACCGTGCATCTGTAGCAGATATTCTAAGAAACCATAGATAGATACTCTGTAGCTCCTTTCTGGATCAGACTATGCAATTCTATGACAAGGAGATGCCAAGGTTTGGGGAAATGTTGATACTACCACTTCAAGGGAAATATGTTCAAGATACTTATGGGACAAAAATAACTACCAGGTGTAATTGTGAGTTCCTTCTGCTTTCTACCCCCAATTAGCAGTAACCATAACAGTGATTTTGGCATTCAATAGGACCTGACATCTATCTTCATATTTATTTTAAAAGAACAATTACTTTAAAAACAAACATATGAAAATATTTCAGGTATCTTAAAATTCATAAATACAAATATTGTTTTGATGAAATAGGAGCACACTTGTAAATTCATGGCCAGAACTAGACTACGTAGTGGCTCTTTATTTAAAACAAACAAAACAAAGTACTAGAGTTGGCTCAGTGGTTAAGAGTGTGTAATGCCCTTGAGAAGGACCCAGATTCAGTTTCCAACACCCATGTCATGTCAGGCAGTTCACAAGGGCCCATGACTCCAGCCCCAGAGATTATGATGCCCTTTTATGACCTCAATAAGTAACTGTACATACACATGGGTGAACACAACACACACACACAGAGACAGAGAGATAGAGAGATGCATAAATTAAAAATAAAATCTTTAAATGTAAAAAAAGAAAGAAAAAACAGAGCAAAACACAAGTTAAATACAAAAAAGCAGGCACAATTTCTTCTATTCTATCTAACCACACTAGAATAATAACATGACTCTAGAGCAATAGAAACTATAGAACATATGTGGATGTCAGTACATGGAAGTACAACAGCCCCCTTTGAAGGAAGAATACATCAAAAATTAAGAATAAAATACAAAGTTCCTAGAATAATTGAAATGAGATCCAGAGTATACCCAAATCTCTATATACAAAGGAATAGTTCCTAGAAGCAAAATTTATAGTTACAGATTTCTATATCAAATTTTATCAGGGGAATTTTATATAAACAGGTTATGAGGCATCTTAGGGTTTGCAAAAGAATAGAAGAAGCCAAACACAGAATAAGTAGTTGGAAAGAGATAGTTTTCAGGACAGAAATTAATGAAATGGAATGAATTAAAGAACACAGCCAGGCATGGTGGCACACGCCTTTAATCCCAGCACTCGGGAGGCAGAGGCAGGCGGATTTCTGAGTTCGAGGTCAGCCTGGTCTACAAAGTGAGTTCCAGGACAGCTAGGGCTATACAGAGAAACCCTGTCTTGAAAAAAAAAAAAAAAAAAGAACAACACAAAGAATTAATAAAACAAGAATTTGACTTCTTTGAAAAGATAAACAAGATCAACACATTTTAAGCCAAACTAACCGTAATAGAGAGAGCAGGACCAAATTAATAAAATTAAAAAATTAAAACAGATTCCAAAGCAATTCAGAAAAGTTCCTATGATTTACCTTAAGAACATTCCAACAAACTTGAAAATCTAAAAGCAACAGATAAAATTGTAGGTGTTTATGACTTAGAAGTATATCTAGATATATAAGGAATGTTGACACCCAAAGCAGATAAAACCACAACAAAATAGAAAGTTATACTTCATATTAATTAAATAAGTCAATCTCAGAAAGACAATTATCATGTGTTTTTGTTTGTAAATCCTAGATTTGTTTTTCTTTACTGATTGTTTGTGACTTTCACATCATGCATTCCAATCCCACTCTTCTAGTTCCTCCCTATCTGTCCCGTCCTTGCAACCTCCCCTCCCCCCTGAAAAAATTGTCATCATAGATGTGATGTGTCACTGTCCCAGAGTATATACATCATTTCTCCCAAATAGCTATACTTTCAAATAAATGTTTATTATAGTAAGTCATTGGTCTGTTTCAAGGTCTCTGGTTTCTGCTATACTTTTCAACACTGGATCCTCACTTGGACTCCTCTCAGACATCCTGTTGTTGTCCTGTATCACTAGGTTCCTACAGCTATGTTTTTGCAGGACTGGCTCCTTCCTTCAGGCACTTCCACAGTTCATAGATGAGGTAGATGTTTGGGTGGACTATCTCAAAGTTCTGGATCTGATCTGGTCAATCCTATAGCTCTCCCACATCCATACCACCAGGGTCAGCTCTCCTGCTTTGCCCAGCCAAGGGGTTTGGCCATCTCTCTCAAGCCCGGCTTTTTAAATTTATATATAAAATTATGTGTGTATATGAAATGACATCGAAGTGAACTTTTTTTTGGGGGGGGGGAGTAAAAGAATGGAGTTAGTAGGATTCCAGGGATTATAAGAAGGTATGGGAAGAATACACTCAAAGGATGCCACAGTCTTCGAACCACAGAGACAAGAACGACACAGACACCAAGACGGGTTCACGAAGTTTCTGCAGCTTCCTTTACTTGGGGCAGCTTTTTTCTCCCGCAGCAGCTTTTTTACTTACAGCTTTCTACCAGCCTTTTCCACTTAGGGCAAGGGCTATATTTATACAGTAGTGGCAACTGACCTCATCTCGCTCCACACTACCTCATCCAATCAGAATCACACACATTACAGGCACAAGCTCAGGTCAGTCACAGATAGGCTGACAGATCGGGATCATGAGGAATAATCTAACTTGACAGGCACCTTATGCATGCAGTTTCATGCATGTTCGGGCAAGGCAGTAGGCATGTGGGGTTCATGGGGCCTGGCAATGGGCCAGGGTGCCATCTTGGCCCATGCAGCCCGTACCCGCTTCCCGCAATAGGACATTATGGGCTTGTATAAAAATGTTCTTACAAAATCAGAAGCAAACATGATGAATACATACTGTTGTGGTTTGGTGCCTCATAAGCTCAAACATTTGAATGCTTGGTTATCAGGGAGTGGCACTAGTCAAGAAGGATTAGGAAGTATGGCCATGTTGGAGGGAGTGTGTCACTGGGGTGTAGGCTTTAATGTTTCAAAAGCTTAAGCCCAGCTCAGTGTCTCTCTTTTCATGCTTCCTGACAATTAGTATGTGGAACTCTCGATTACTTCTCCAGCATCATGTCTGCCTGAATTCCAACATTTTCCCCAATGTGATAATAATAAACTAAACCTCTGAAACTGTAACAAAGCTTCAATTAAATGCTTTCGCTGCCATGGGCCTGGCATCTCTTCATAGCAGTAGAACAGTGATGTTGACATATAATAATAAAAATAGGAACTATTTTAAATGCTTTCTATCAATTTGAAAAAGGGGTCTTCTCTTTCCAAATGGTAACAATGTCTGACCTTTGAAATTCCAATAATGATGTAGTGGTGTGATGTATTTCTTTGTGGATAAAAATTGTTACTTCACCATTGTAACATCTCTTTCAGTGTTACTTAATATGTCCATTCATCAGACAGTAGAATCTATTTTATAACACTAAAATATTGCCTTGCCTTTTGACTTCTTTGGTCAATGGAATACAATCAAACTGATAATATGACAGGTGTGAGCTTAGGTCTTAGTTGGTGTTCAATGACCTTGCTCTCTCTCTTTGTCATTAGGATCTTCCAGAAATCAACCTTAGGGTGGCCTTCTAATGGCTATAACAGAAGCACAACAGAAACAGCTTCAGTAAATCTGCCTAAACAAGATAGGTCCAAGCTGTTAGGCCACAGGGTCGGAATTTCCTGCCAACAAGTTTGTCCCAGCATACTAGAACTGCATATCCATCTAGCAGAACATAAGGACACACGCTTCCAGTGCTAGGCCACTGTGTCAAGCAGCATTGGAAGCTGAGAGGCAAGGAATCTGATCCAGCCAGGTATGGTGCTCTTGAGGAGATCAGGCAATTTACATGTCACAGACCAAGACTTTCATCAAAATCCAATAAGTCAATACAAATAGTTAATCCCCTCTAAGGAGCCACATGTCCGGTTTACTGATTGGAATAAAGATATTCAGATGGAGACAATGAAGCAAGTGGCATATTTCCATGTAGAGAAATTATTCTGATAGAATCTGCAACCAGTAGACTGTGGCCAAAATGACTGCTTTAAGCATTAGTAAAATTTCAAGCTTGCATTTATAGGCAATTAAGAGTTTTCTATGTGCCAACATAGGCCTATTTAATTCAATGCCCACAGATACGCTCTCTGTAGAAAAAAATATCCTTATTAGTTAGTATTTAGAAGAGTCAGGGCACAGACTTGAGTCTTTTCCTCTAAACTGCCCTAACATTAGGGTCTCACTATACTTCACTTTACTGATGTATAAAATTAGATGATAATGCTCCCTTTCAAGAGCCAGAGCAAAGATTAAATAAGACAATACATGAAAGCATTGAACCATTAGTGCTATTACAAGTTTAATTATGATTTTATCCTCAGAGCTCTAGATGTGCTTGGCAGGCTATATTTTCTCTCTGGAACCTTTGCAGCGTGTGTAATCCTGGTGGACTCTGGGGATCATTCTTTTTATTAGAGAGATTTTGGTCATCTTCTTATTTGTAGGAAAAACACAATTTTATCCTGACCTGGAAGCAGCAAGACTGGTCAGGGAGGATTTTCCCTCTCTCCCATGCACTTGGTGGGAAGGCCTGATATAGAAACATACATTCTCCACTAAATAGAGGATTCACAATTTCCTTTGCTATAGGAAATTGCCACAGTTTAAAAGTAATATTAACAAATATTAGCACACAATAAAATGGTAAGCCTGTTATGCTGGAAATTCAATTACTTTCTAATTTGTCAGAACACATTCTAGCAGGTTCCTCACTTACAATTTATCTCTCCTAGAAGTCTCCTGATTGGAAAAGTGTTCCACACATTGTTTTGAAAGACATTCATTCTAAGAAGAGTCGTGGTCAGGGATATTCCAAATTCTACCTAATAGAATAGATACAGTGATAGAGTATAAGGGAGGCTGAGGCATGAGTGGTCACAGACCCTCATCTGAAGTATCTTGTTTTTCAGTCATTGCTTGATTTTTCCCAGTGGCTTAAAAGTCACCAGCTCAAAGTAAGAGTACAGTATTGTGGTGAGAATTAATGAATTAATATCAGTTTATAATTTCACTAAAATCTACTTTTCTTGTTTGAGAAATGCGCTCTTCTAGACTCTCCATTATACTATTCAGACTTTTTACAATGTATACTATTGTGTGACTTGGCTGTGCCAGAGCTGAAGAGATGGTTCAGCAGGGAAAGGCCTGATAACTTGTCTTCCATGCCCAAGACCCCCATGATGCAAAGAGAGAACTGGCTCCTCAAAGTTTGTCTCTGACCTCTACAAGTGAGCTGTAGCATGTATAGAATGACACAAATAGACATGTACATGAAATGAAGAAATAAAACATAATAACATTTAAAACCATATTGTGCAGAAGGTAGCTAATTTTGATGTGATATTACACTGATAATGTCAAATCAGACCATGGGTAGATTCTGTGGCCCCCAGAAGCCTACCAAGTCGTGCTGAAATTACAAACATTTCAGCAATTCTTTAGAATTTATATGGTCTGACAGCACTGGGTAAATCTTGCTACATCCTAACCATTGGCTATCATATCAGTTGTCTCTCCTACATGTCTTTTTAAAGATAGTTTTATTACATTCACTTGCTTTTAGTGTGGGGCCTGAGATATGTAGTTGTACCACAGTGGTCCTGTGTAGGCTAGGGACAATTTGTAGAGTTTTCCCCTCTTTCTCTTATCCATATGGTTCTTTGAGCTTTGGTTGTCTGGCTTGGGGCATCATCTTTTCTTTTTTCTTTTCTTTTTTTTTTTTTTTTTTTTTTTTTTTTTTTTTTTTTTTTTTTTTTTTTTGGTTTTTCGAGACAGGGTTTCTCTGTGTAGCCCTGGCTGTCCTGGAACTCAGTCTGTAGACCAGGCTGGCCTCGAACTCAGAAATCAGCATGCCTCTGTCTCCCGAATGCTGGGATTAAAGGCGTGTGCCACCACACCCGGCTGTCTTGGGGCATCTTTACCCACAGAGGAATACTTCCCATCCTCTACAGGTATCTTCAAACCACAGGATTTTTCCAAAGTCCCAAATATATATTTGTTTTAGTAATGTCACTTGTAAAACATTTTGAGACTGTTATTGTTACATTCCTGTGTTAAAAAGCACTCCTCTGTACTTGCAACCAAGACAGTCATAGGCAAACTACCTAATCTGTGGTGACAAATCCCTGCTGAATATCAGAATTCTCTGGGAGCTCTCAAAAATAGATTATTGGACAAGTCTCTAAGTACTAAATACTCACTTGCTACCTATGCATTTTCTTATATCTAGAACATTGTCATTTTGAAGAGAAAACAAAATCAAACCAAAAAATATCCTTGAAATAAGAATAGATGGCCAAATGAAAATTAACCCAAGGGGTTTTTTTATAGATGTTTTGTCTCAGATTGCTTTGTGTGGGCACTTTATTTTGTCTCATTGATCTTTTGCTTATATATTACTTTTCTGATTTAGAGTTTTTGTGAGTTTTGTTTGTGTTTGTATCAGTGGGATGTGTGTGAGACGTGTGTGTGTGTGTGTGTGTTGTGTGTGTGTGCATGCATACACGCTTTTATTCTTTCTTTCCTTCTCTTTGGTTTGCCTGTTCATCTTTCAGAGAGAGGGGGTAGTTGGCTGGGCAGGTATTGAGGATTGGGAGGATCTGGAGATGGGAAAAAGGACCAACAATATAAAGAGAAGAGACATAGTTTATAAGCACGCAAAGGAACCTGCTTCCATGCCTGATAAACTGTGTTTGATCCTTGTGACCATGGTTGAAGGAGAGAGCTACCTCTTAAATTTGTACTCCTATCTCTACACACACACACACACACACAAAAGGAGTAAGTGTTAAAAAAGTAAATTGACAACAGAAAGCAGACTGTATAAACCATTTTCTTCTGATGCATGAATGCATGTGAGTAGACCAGCTCTCTCTAAGCTGAGTATTCTGGCTAATGCTTGGATCATTTTATTGTGGTTCCAGGAAAAGCTGCCAAAGCCTGGCTGCTGCTGCTTGGCTCTCACTGTGCTCTGTCCTGTTCTCTGAGTACTTGGAGAAAAAGAGTAATCAGCTGACATGTTGAGGTGATGCACGTAGCCAGCAGTCCTGAAGTGCATTCTCCTTGGATTCATCCAGGAAGATGCCACAATGAGAAATGTTGGAACACATTCAAGGATTAGCCTTGTATTATAATGGCTTAACTCAAACCCAACTAAGGATTAGGCCCACACTGAAGGCTACATTTATGCTGAACTGCCTCTTCCTGATGTATAGGTTGTAGTTTCAAAGACAGTAATTAAACTTTTCTCACAAAGCCAGCTTTAAGCACCTCCTAATTCTCCTAATTAAAAAGTGCCTGCTGTGCCAGCTTCCGTGGTAAATCATTTCTGGTCCTATGTCTTGCTCCCCTTGTACTTGGAGTCAGAGAAAGTCTGCTAATCTGATAGAACCTTCTGTGTCTTTGAACAGTGCTCATTTTCTTGGCATACACACTATTGTTTCACTTGCTCTTTTTCTCACACTCACAGATTTGGATGGGTGACTAGCTCCATAATTTATTCTGTACTTCATTGAATTGAACATCATCCTCAGCTCTGAGGTGAGGTTTTAAAACAAATGGCAGTAACTCTGTCATTGTGATAATATATAACATATATTAGATGTTTACTAGGTGTTAAGCATGGCTTCCAAGAAGGTCTATGATGGAGTCACAATTAGAGCTGAAATAGCTAGGTCAGGGGGGTTGCAGATGTAAAGGCTTTTTATGTGTTTCATTGCCCTTATATTAGTGGTTTGTATTCTCACCCTTACCAGTGAGCTCTTTAGGATGACCTATTACTCCTCCTCTTCTTGCCCTTGTTTATCACGAAAGCATAGACCTTCTCTAACAAGCACAGACTTGACAAAGTGTTAGAGAGAATCAGGCAACTTACTCTCTCTTCTACCTACACTGCATTTCTCCAGAGACTGCCATTAAAGGTAAAATTCTGCAGGAAAGGGTAGTGGGTGAGACTTCAGGTTGGTATAGGAAAGACTAAAGAGAAGATGGTAGATGGTTATGGACTGATGGTAAATGTTCCTTGATCCAGCACAATAAATTTATTTAAAAGAATGTTTAAAGGACTCAAAATTAAAAACAAAACAAAAAAGATCTGTACAGATTCTATCGAGACCTTATCCAGAGGTTAGGCAACGTCCCCAGTTGGGGGATGGGGCCACCCACTCATGTCCAAATTTTTAACCCAGAATTGTTCTTGTGTAAAGGAAATGCAGGGACAAAGTGTGGAGCTGAGCCTGAAGGAAAGCCCACCCAAAGTCTGCCCCACCTGAGGATCCATTCCATATACAGACACCAAACCTAGACATTATTGCAGATGCCAAAGAAGTGCTTGCTGACAGAAGACTGATATAGCTGTCTCCTGAGAGGCTCTGCCAGAGCCAGAGTAATACAGATGTGGATTCTCACAGCCTACCATTGGACTGAACATGGGGACCCCAATGGAGGAGTTAGAGAAAGGACTGAAGGAGGTGAATGGGTTTACAGTCCCATAAGAAGAACAACAATATCAACCAACCAGATCCCCCCCCCCCCAGAGCTCCCAGGAACTAACCCACCAACCAAAGAGTAGACACATGGAGAAACCCACATCCCCAACTGCATATGTAACAGAGGATGGACTTATCTGGCATCAGTGGGAGGAGAGGCCTTTGGTCCTGTGAAGACTTGATTGCAGAAAGCCAGGGCAGTGAGGTGGGAGTGGGTGAGTGCGTGTGGGAGCACAGACCAGGAAATGGGATAACATTTAAAATGTAAATAAATAAAATAACCAATAAAAAAGAAAATGAAAAAATTAAGAAAAGAAAGATAAATCATGAATCTTGTTGAGACATTGTTGATGCCAGTCTTTTCAAGAGAAGTTGAGCTTGCTTATCTGAAAGGATAGCCAACACTTAAGTTGTATATGATCCATAAGGGAATTTTAATATTATTGTTGCCTCTTGTAAGTTAGGCTGAAAAAAAAAACCTAGGCTCAATTTATTTGTGCTTTGATGATGTAAGTTTCACCCAGTGTTCCAACCTACTGACCTTTTCTAAGAACTGTGTTATACAGTGTAAACAAAATATGTTAATACATTTAAGGTGCTCTTTAGGAGAGATGAAGAATGAAAAGGAAAAACTGATAAATAATTGTTTCAAGTATATTGAATAACATAGAAACTATGGTCTGGAAGTCTCAGAAAGGAATAAACCAATTTGTTTTTCTGGCCTTTGTAGTGTGAATTTTTGGAACTTCCTCCACAAATGCTCCCATAAAAATGACTCAATTGCAAATACCTGCCAGTCTATGTAACCATTTCCTTTCATCTATAGATTTAGAGGACCCATCTGAGTCCTTTTAGTCCAACTTGAATCTGAGTGCACCCTGGAGCAATCCTTCAGAGCAGAGTCAAGAGTTGTGGTGGTTGGAAGGAGGAAAAGGAGCTAACATCTGTGAGTAGAGAGAGTAAATTTAACAAGATACTACAGCAGAAAGGAGGGAGCAGAGATTAGGTCAGAGAAGTTTGGAAGGAAGCCAAAAGAGGATAACCTCATTTTCTGCCAACAGTTTTATCTGATGCTGAGAGAGATTTGAGTTTCAGTTCAGTAGCAAGGGTTTTTAGTGTTCAGTCTTCAGAATCAATGATCTGTGTATGAATGAGCTTACAACCCAACCTCACTTCATGAGTTCATATTGATAGTGGTTGCTATGGATGAGATTTTAAAAAGAGGATCTATAGAAGTTGCCCACTTGGCATAGCAGGTTACCTCAAACTTGCAGAAAACAATTAAGAGAGGGGAGTTAGTGAAGTACTGAAGTTCTAACATAATGATTTTCAAATGTAGATATTTGTTATGGTTTCGGACTGAAGTTTTGTGGAAGTCTTTAAAAAATAACTTAGATACCTTCCTGTGAAATATTCTGCTAATTAGAAAGAAATGAACTTCACTGGATATAGATAACTCTCTGTGCAGGTTAAGGAATACCTATTTTAAAGTTATGTCTCTTTAATATATTAGATGTATGATGACCATTGACAACTGTTTTATCACGGTAAATCTCACACTGCTATCTGTAAGTGACTATAAGACTGTACAGCAGCGCCGTATGGATGAAATGAGATGATGTAATTAGTTTAGCACAGTACCCTGGTGTAGCTCAACAAGTGCCAGTCACTATGCCTAGCAATAGTCTGTAGATGATTTTTTTTAATCCTGTAACTTTAAAGGTGAGGGATGATGAATCCTCATAGAAATTTGAATCTAGAAAAATTTCTTTTTGGAAATGGTAGCGGTCAAAGTTTGGTAATGTGGTTTCCCCATTTCACAAAGCAGAGAGCAAATCCTTTTAAAGGCTGATAGACCCAATTCATCTAGCCTAGGTGACTCATTTAATAAATGAAGAAAATGGCACATCTTTCTTAGTAGAACTCAGATGAAGATGTGCCAACCTGACATATGCCCTCCAGGACTCCTTCAAAGAGGGATGCTTTCCCCCATTTGCTGGGATTAGGTGAGGAGAGGTTCTCTTTCAGCTCACTGAAGGTTTCCTGAGTTTCTGACAGCTCTCTTTCCAAAGATTTGTCCGCAGTGTTTCTCAGGTGTCCTACACCTAGTTTGTAGATAAGTGTAGCCTGAAGTGTGGTAGAGACTAGGCAAGATGCTTCCAGATGACTTAGTTGGCCACTGATAAGCTAGTGCTTTTAGTACCCTAGACTGGTGCTCTGTTCTAAACCTGTTTCTCCTTGTTCCCAGCCCTGCTCCCTCCTCTTCCCCCCTCCAGGTGTCAACCCCTTTTACATATTCTACACATCACACATTTTCACCATCTGACTCCAAGGAACCCAATCTGTGAGAAAGATCTAAATTCCAGTAATAAACAAAACAAAATCCCAAACTTCTGTTCTATTTAAAACTTAAGTAATTCTGCATTGCCACCATGTCATCTCAAGCATCGGAAGGAGCAGCAATCAGGGAGTGCTAAGTATTTTAATTGCATGGGTGTTGTTTGCTGAGGAATAGACAATGAGATGGGCCAGGAGCTAGGTTTGAAGGCAACTCCAGGACCAACTGGCAATCAAGCTCTTCTCCTCTGGTACTTGCTGGTCACACTGATTATTGGGGCTGTTTTTCACAAGTTACAATTTGTCTCACTTTCATTGTGTGCAAGTTACTTGATATTTCCCTTTGCATCTCCCCTTAATTTTTTCCCTGGCTGTTTTCTTCACTTTTTCTCTCTTTCTGCCTCAACTGCAGAAAAAAAATCTAGAATTTTTTATGCAGAAATCTTTCTTTGCTTCCTAGGAATGTCTGATACAAAATGTGTCCATTAAAGCATATCATAAAATTGTAGACATAAATGCTATAGACATTATATTTTTCTTTGAAAGTATCTTTCATATGTGGTTTTGTACTATGATATATTTTTAAAGGATAGCTTGTGATTATTTGTGGAAATATAGAACAGTTATTTTCACTATTGATGTTACTGTGTGAATAAATAAATATATAAATAAATAAATCCTATTGTGTATAGTCATTTCTTTACTTTTTTCATAACTACAAAAGGTCCTGAAATTATTTCTGTATTAATTCTTTCTAAACATGTTTGAATGTGTTCATTTTCTTGTTTTCCCCATCTACCTATTTTCTTTTTATTTCTTTTACTTTTAACACTATACTATAATTGCATTATTTCTTCATTTCATTTCTTCTTTCCAAACCTGCTACAGCTTCTGCTTGCCATCTTTCAAATTCATGGTCTCTTATTTCATTAGTTGTTGTTACCTGATAATCTTAGACAAGACCTACCCAGTCTATGTAATGTTACTTGCATATACATTTTCAAGGCTAGCCTTTTAGTATTGGATAACCAATTGTTCTCCCCTTCCCTGGGAAGACTTTCTGTCCCACTCTCAGCACACCTTAGTTGCCCATGGTTCTCTGAGTAGGGTTGAGGACTCATGGTTTGTCCCCAGCCACGTTGACACGTCTCTTGCTGTTCTTTTCAGCTCATATGTAGATAGTCATGTTAGTGAGGCTTTATGGGTATAGTTTCTGACATTCCTAGGAAACATGGACTTATAGAAAACTCTCTGATTCTCTGGATCTTAGAAACTTCCCTCTCTTTTTATATGTTTCTTGAGCTTAGGTATAGAAATTGTTTTCTAAATGTAAATGCTTTTTTTTTTTTTTTTTTTTAGGTTAAGTTTCTGGAAACAGAATTAGTAATCACAAGCACAGTCTTATAGTTTAGTAACTATTCCCAAATTTCTTTCAAATTACATAGCAGGGATGTGTAAGTTCGTGTTTCCTATCACTCAAGGCTATCACTTGCTCTGAAGATCACACTGGCATGTGCCTACTATGAAGATCAGGCTGGCTTTAAGCTTGCATCAATTCTCTTGCCTCAGTTTCCCAAGAGTTGAGAGTACAAGTGTATCCACCAGAGCCAGCCTCGACCACTTTTGTAAGCAAACATTTACTTCTGTCATTGTTACAGGAACTTATGAGGATTTTCAACATTTTTACTCTTCCTGTTTTATTGATCTGATGGACAGATGTTCTATTTTAGCCTTCTTTCTTATTTTTTTTAAAGTATTGTACACCAAATTACATCCTTATTTACCTTATAGAATTATTTAGATCCTTATTTATCTTACAGAATTATTTACATCCTTATTTATCTTATAGACTTTTCATATATCCCTGTGAATGTGTGAATGGGCATGGGCCTGTGGAACCAGAGGTCAGTGTTGGTCTTTATTGTTTCCTCTTATTTTTGAGACAAAGTCTCTTTCTGGACTGAGAGATCGCTATTTTGGCTACAGCAGCTGGCCATCAAACTCAAAGAGCCTCCTGTTCTCATCTCTGCAGTACTGGGATTGCAGGTAGCCATCACGCCTGGGTTTTAGGGACTGAACTTAAGTCCTCTTGCTTCCTAGGATAACACTTTACCATTCCATAATAACTTCTGATGGTAAAACAACAAACAAACACACAAAACAAGCTTTCTATGTTGATTTGCCCTCAGAATGTTTCAACTGAAGTAAAAATTTACTTACTTCTAAAAACTTTAGAATCTTGTATCGTTCCTGTGAGGAATTGTAACAACATTTTGAATTAATTCCTTTGGAGTATTTTTGAAGAGTTAGCAAAGAATCAGTGTGACTTTGTGATACCACTTTTCTTTATTCTAACAGACATGGTACATGTGTCTATGCATTATTTATGCCATAATTCGTGCCTTTTATAAAGAAAATTCCATGGATGTATTATGTCTACACATACAGATCTAGCTATAGTTGCTTCCTCTCAGTTGTGAGTTTTGCTGTGAGTTCTGGAGTAAACAAATTGTTCATCACAATATTCAAGGAAAAGGTGTTGACTTTATTATTTAGTGTTTAAAAAGACTTGCTATTTTTCTGGAAGACCTGAGTTCAGTTCCAAGCACCTGTATTCAGCAGCTCATTACTGCCTATAAGTCCAGGGCATATGATTATTTGATGCCCTCTTATAGGTTCCATGGGCACCCCTACTGCACTCATGTTCACATTCATACACACTAACACACACACACACACACACACACACACACACACACACACCACTCATACTCACATAAGCAAAAATAAATATTTAAAAATATTTAGAGCAAGTATGAATAGCTATAGACTCTTGTCCTTGGACTATATTCTAAACAATGAAGTAATCAAGTTTTATATAACACCTTTTTGTAATGTAGAAATGGTTTAAAATACACAAAAAGCATGTAGGTTCCACTTTAGGTAGGGCACTTGAACTTGGTGTCCTACAGTTTCCTGGAACCTATTCACCACTGACATCTGTCTTGTCTGTCAGTCTATATCATCTATCTATCTATCTATCTATCTATCTATCTATAGTATATCTAATTATGTAAAAGATACTGCACATTTTTTGCTGCCTCCATGAATGGCATCCTAATATCACATTTTAAATGGTGTAGCGTTGAATTTATATTTAGCAATCTTTCTAGCATGTAGTGAGTGTGATTAATAATTTGTGATTTGAGATGTTTATGTAGACAAATTATGGCCTGAGGGAAATTAAAGTTTTGTTTCTTCTTTCCCAAATAACACTCCTATTTCTCATTTTTCCTTGTCATGATGTATTGATCAGCACTCACGTCCCGTCCCATGTTAACTAGAAGCAAGGACTGCTAGTGTTCTATCATTTTTTCCTTATATAAACATGAAAGGCTCTGGAAATAGCTCAGTAAAATACTTGCTACACAGCATGGAAACTTAAGTTCTACTTAACAACACATATAAAAATATCTGCCAGCATTGTAGAGGTTTAGATTGGTGTGTACCTGGAGCTCTCTGGGAAACCAGCATGGTCTACTAGGGGAGTTCCAAGCCAGTGAGCAATCCTGCCTCAAGAATTAAGAATTGTATGTATTAAGAATTTTATGTATATGTATGTACATAATTTAAATGAAATTAAACTCTTTGGGTTGGCAATGCTCCCTAAAGAATCATAGACTAATTTAAACCTCAGAAGTAAGCATGTGAAACATCAATGTGAGTTATTGATCAGGAGAGGCCAAAAGACTTCCAAAAACAATATAGATCATTTTCAGTTGCCTTTAAGAGGTTGAAGGTAAGTTGCCATTGCTGAAGACTACATGGACCTTGGACAGAGGACTCAGGAGATCCAAGCTGCTCTATCCTGAAAGCCTTTTCCTGAGGACAAGCTTTTGTGGAATTGGAAAGTATTTCTAAGGGAGGGAAGGAACTAATAATACTGGCCATGCTTTGAGGTCTGTGAACTACAGAAATGCCTAATATGGTAAGATATCTATAGAAGGACAATAGTAGCACTCAGCCTGGTATTAACCAGCACCTGTCTAATTTGACTTAAAGCTCACTGTACTGGCTAGTTGTGTGTCAACTTGACACAGCTGGAGTTATCAGAGAAAGGAGCTTCAGTTGAGGAAATGCCTCCATGAGATCCAGCTGTAAGGCATTTCCTCAATTAGTGATCAAGGGGGAAAGGCCCCTTGTGGGTGGGACCATCTCTGGGCTGGTAGTCTTGGTTCTATAAGAGAGCAGGCTGAGCAAGCCAGGGGAAGCAAACCAGTAAAGAACATCCCTCCATAGCCTCTGCATCAGCTCCTGCTTCCTGACCTGCTTGAGTTCCAGTCCTGACTTCCTTTGGTGATGAACAGCAGTATGGAAGTGTAAGCTGAATAAACCCTTTCCTCCCCAACTGCTTCTTGGTCATGATGTTTGTGCAGGAATAGAAACCCTGACTAAGACACTCACCTACCAGAAACCTAGCCAATTACCCAGCTCTAGAGAGGTCATGGATCTTAGAGGAGAATTGATTGCTACCATTTTCCTAAAACAGTATGGTTCCTAATTGTATTCCTCATACTTACTCTTATGCCCACAGATAAAAGTAGTTCACAATCCTCACCAGAAGAAGTTCTTTGTGTGTGTGTGTGTGTGATAGAGACCATTACAGAAATAGATTTGCTATTTTATGAGTTCCCATTTGTTGATTATCTTAGAGCATAAGCCATTGGTGTTCTGTTCAGGAACTTTCTCCCTGTTCCCATGTGTTTCAGACTTTACCCCACTTTCTCTTCTATTATATTCAGTGTATCTGGTTTTATGTGGATGTCCTTGATCCACTTGGACTTGAGCTTTGCTTTGGGCCATGTGCTTCTGCTTTGTTTTTCTACTTCTTCCTCTTCCTCTGTGTCCTCTCCCTCTTCCATTTTCCCCTCTCACCTTCTGCTCCACCTTCCCTTTTATTTGCCCAATCAACAGCTCTCTTTTATTTTACAAATTAAGGTGGGAAGCAGGCTTACAGAAAATCACCTGAGTGCTGACTCATTCCTTGTTCACAACCACTCACAGGAGAATGGAATTAACAACAACTATTAATTAGCTCCAGGGCTATTCACAACATTTCCTCCTTCTGTCCAATTAAAAGACTATTTTATCTCAGATATAATTGAACATAACTACTACTATTCTGTAATTTATAAAGTACAAGAGACCTAACACCCAGTCCATCCTCTTTGTTAATTAAACAGAACCTCTGTCATGTATCTTCACTTAAAAGACTTATAATTCTGCATCTGGCTATGTCTTGGCTTTAGATTGAATGCCATCTGAAAACCGTCCTCTCAAAACTGTTCCTCTCAAAGCAAAAGGCCTGGGTTGGCTGGCAGACTATGTAGTTTTTCAACCCCTTCAGAAGTCCAAGAATGACTAATATTAACTGAAAATATATAGAAAGCCTAAAACAGCTCCCCAAACTTAGCCAATCCATAGAGACTGCTGATCACCTGGACAGTCCCTTACTTCAACATATTGGAGCATCGGTCTTCAGCCTACTGGCCGGGGTCATCTGACAGACTTAAAGAAACAGGAATATTAAGGACTAGCCTACTCTGTCTTGGCAGAATCAAGCTAACCTGTAATTATGTCTTTTCTTTGGACAGTATTGTCTGTAGATGAAATGAGGCAATTCTTGCCTAGTGGCTGTTTCGCCACAACTGGGGTAACTCAAAGATGCTCAGTTTCTCCTTTGAATCGAAGACAGGGAAAGCTGTCAGGAGCAGACTGGTCTCAACAACAATTGAATAATTAACATTAAATGTCACATTCTGTGGACTTCTGATGTTTTTGAAAACCAACTATCTATGTGAAGTAATCTAGACTATTCTGTTAACTACTCTCAGCCATTTCTAATTAAAATAATTGCGAACACCCTAGCAATAAACTCAGAGCCATGAATTTCCCATTTGGCCCTCAACTAACATGTTTAAGCATCTCAGATCTGTTTATAATAACAGCAATGGAAGGACTGGGTTCAAGCCTTGTACTTCAAAAGTTTTAGTATCAAAGACAACCTATAATAACCACCCCCAGTTCCCAAACCTAGGGAACTGGGATGATGACTCTTCATAACTTCTTCAAGCTGAATATGGGTGTTGAGATATTTTAAAGGGAGGGGGAAGGGTAGAGAAAATGGGGGAGTTGGTTGGCCTTAAGAAGGCCCCATCAATGATTGTATTAGTCTCTGATGTCTGGGTCTTCACTGGATCTGGATGAAAAACCAAGACATCAGGAGTTCAGGCAGGTCAGTTCAGCATGTCTAATGATAAAATTCACTAAGGCTGTATATTCTGTAATATATAAATCTCAAAACAAAACTTTAGTATCATCAAGAAAACCTTTTGGTTTGATTCTCTGTAATCTAGTTCTCAGGGAGTCTCCCTCTATTAAATCTGATCCATAAAACTCTAGAAGGTATAATTAACTTTATCACCTTTTCCAAAAACACAAAGACAAATTCTTTTCCCCAAATCAGCATATCCTTCAGCTGGTAACCAGGAAAACATGTAGCTTGCCCTCTCTCCCAGAGGAACAATAAAACAATCACAATACTCAAAAAATCACAAACATTTTAGTCTATTTAGGCCTTTCTAATTTGTCATGTCAGGATATTAACCCAAAAATTCCCGTGGAGCCCACGTTAGACAGAATATGAGTCTCCTGCAGACTTTATTATACCATCTTTTAAACAATTGATTCATACTTCTATTTTCCTTTTCTTTTCCGTTTTTCCCTTTCCCTTTTTCCCTCTCCCTTTCACTCTTCCTTTTCCTTTTCCTCTTTCCTTTCTTCTCTATACCTGCTTATAAAAAGCAGCTTGTCAAACCAGGATTTAAACCCAAAATTCCCTTGGAGCCCACGTTAGACAGAATATGAGTATTCTATAAGACTTATTAGGGTGCTCTCTACCTTGAGCCACAGACATTTATTTAATTAATACCTATTATACTATCTATCTGTTATGCTTTCTACCTGGAGCCACAGAACTCTATTAATTAATACCTGTTTATAGTAGGTGATTACCACTGCTCTCTCTACTTGGGAGCCAGTGACTAATATTCCCTATCTAGTTCTGAATGTGAAATTTCTCATAATTAATAAGCTCTCTGCCTAGAGCAGCCATCCTGTCTGTTGTGCTCTCTACTAGGAGCCACAGACATTTATTTAATTAATACCTATTATAATATCTATCTGTTATGCTAGCACTTTATCTAGAGCCACAGACTTCTATTAATTAATACCTGTTCATAGCAGGTGATTATCAATCACTGTTCTCTCTACTTGGAGTCAGTAACCAATATTCCCTATATGGTTCTGAACCGTAGGTGAAATTTCCCATCTATAGGTACTACACCTACTTATAAGAGGCAGGATTTAACCCCCAAATTCCCGTGGAGCCCACATTAGACAGAATATGAGTATACTGTAAGACTTATTTTAGCACTATATCTTTATACATTCAAGTATCAAAAGGTGATATTTCTCTCTTTATAGAAATGAATTACCTGGTCCAGAGTCCTTTGTACCTTTGTCTCCCAATTATTTATTCACAGGGTGAAGCTGAGTGTGAAAAGATCTGATTCCTTTCTGTCCCTGTTTGGAGATGGTGGAGGCAGGGTGCAGAGGGAAGGATACAGGGAAGCAAACAAAGAAAGGCTCTCTCAGGCATAGATGCCTCTCTGCTGTTCTCTGTAGGCCCTTTAAATCTAATCAGTTTCAAATTCATACTGCTTCAGCCTAGGTCACTGCCCAAGCCCCATTCAGTGGTTGGGGGTCAGTGAATTTTATCTCAGGTTATTTGAATTCAAATCAATATGTTGGGCGCCATTTTGTTGTGGTAAATCTCCCATCCCAAATATGCCCTGGCAATGAAAACACAACACAATATGATTACATGATGTGCACCTAGATTGGGAGATCTACTGCTTCACTACCATCTTCCACATCTTAGAACTTGTAGTTTCTCCAGGCCATGTGCTTCTGCTCTGCTTTTCTCCTTCTTCCTCCTCCTCTGCATCCTCTCCATCTTCCATTTTCTCCTTCTTCTCTCCCCTCCCACCTTTTGCTCCACCTTCCCTTTATTTGCCCAATCATCAGCTCTCCTTTATTTTACAAATTAAGGTGAGAAGCAGGTTTACAGGAAATCACCTGAGTGCTGACTCATTCCTTGTTCACAACCATTCTCTACTCACAGGAGAATGGAATTAACATCAAATATAATTAGTTCCAGGCCTATCCACAACACATGGGTTCATTTCTGGGTCTTCAATTCTATTCCATTGATCTACCTGAGTGCCATTGTACCAGTACCATGCAGTATTTTTTTTTTTTAATCACTATTGCTCTGTAGTACAGCTTGAGGTCAGGGATGGTGACTTCCCCCAGAAGTTCT